>NW_028318512.1:87500-783333 GCF_062004578.1 Staurois parvus
GGCAAAAGTATACTTAAAAAAACCACAACCTTTTATTATTAAAAAGCCATCATTGAGCTCCCGTCCATTGATTTTGCCTAGAATGATGCCATCAACCTGCTTCAGGCAGGAGGAAGCATTTTCTCATTGTCCTCTTCCTCATTGTTTGGACTGCAACATTGTAACTTTGCAGCAAATCACGAGAAGCTGAAACAGGGAGAGATTTGTGTCAGTCATTTATGGACACAGCTAAGAACTGTACAGGAACCAGGATTTAGATGGTTGTGTCTTCTGTGAACCAGCATCTACAGTAAGTCCATGAAATAGATGCTGACCCTGTTTTGTCCTTAAACAAAGATGGTGCCATTGTTCTGGACAGTAAAGTGGAGAAAGTCATTGTCAAGGGGAGAACTGTGATCTTAAGAGCTAATAAATACCTGAATGTGTTACACTAAAGCTGGCCAAAGATGAGAACAGATTCCAACATCCAAACAAAGAAGGTGGAAGGAGGATTCCTCCCCTCGTGACTTTGTATTGTGACAGTGGGACCCAATTGGCTTCAGCAAGTATATCCAGTAAACATACAGTATATAACACCCTTAAGTGCAACACATCTAATTGTGATCCATTGATATGAAAGAGTCTTCAAAATCCCTTGTGACTCCACCATTAATATATAAAATGATAGCCTCTTACCAGATGAACAGACCTCAAAGCTTCAGATGCCAGTTCGCATACAACGTAAATGCCTTGGGTTGTTTGGAAACCACACAGCACACCAGAAGAGATCAAAGGAATCCAGCTGCAGGCATTACCTCCACTAAGCATGTGTCAGGATTACACCAATGAAAACAAATAACAAGCTCTATAGTGTAAAACCCTTTTTGCATTTTATTAGCAACAAAGAGAGGTACTCACAAAAAGCAAAGTATATGTGCAAAACAAACAACCCAGCCACTGCTCTGTCCAGCAGCATGATGACGTCAGCACAGGCTCCACCCTGATATGTTTCATCCCAGAAGATGTTCTCAAGGGGATGGCAGAAGATCACCACCCTCCCACCATAAACTTTGAGTTGTACTTAGAGTACTTATGTAAAATTTGTAAAACTTTTTTCCCTTAATTTGGAATATAATGAAATTATATCCCATTTATCATAGAACTATTTATAATATACAAACTGGAGAATTGGGAATAAAAAAAAAGAAGTTGTGGTCCATCATATCTAATCATGTTTCTTTCCACTCTCTGAAAGAAATGCAAACATCTGATTGGCTGCTGTGGGCAATAATTCCAATGATTGTTTTTTCTAGTTTTGATATTCAGTCACCTATCTGACATACAGTAAATGAATATAGAGAAATAAATGTAGATTAAACCTTTCAAAACACAAAAAGTTTCAATAAAGCCTGTAAAAGAACTTAAAGTGGGTTAATGGCACTGGAACCTTTGGGTTTAATTAATGATAATATATATTTATTTTGTATTGTTGTTAGCTTCCATGGTGGTGGTATGATGGTGGAGTAACTGTGGAGAATAAGTGAGTCTGGAATTGAAACACAGCACCAAAGTATTCAAGTCTAGATACAAGTTTATTACAAAGGCAAATTGTGTACAAATTCAGCGCATTTCTGGTGCAGTACTCTGTCCCGTTCATCAGGGCTCTTTTCTTTAATCTTGGACTGCTTTACTTTTGAGGCATTTGTCCCTGTAATTCCCTTTTTATTCAGGTGGTTTATCCATGTTTTTCCTTTCCCGACCACCCACCTACATGTGGACATGGTGTCACTCAAGCTAGGTTCACATCATGTTGTGTGTCAGGGATGCATATTGTTACATAGAGTTACATAGTTAGTCTGGCTGAAAAAAGACAAAAGTCCATCCAGTTCAACCATAAAAAAAAAAGAGTTATAATCCTATACCAACAGCTGATTCAGAGGAAGGCAAAAAAATCCAGCAAAGCATGATCCAATTTGCTCCTGCAGGGAAACAAATTCCTCCCTGATCCCCCGAGAGGCAATCGGATATTCCCTGTATTAACTTTACCATGCGTACATGACACGCAAGAGAAATGTGCTGCTCTTTAGCAGACGCATGGAGGTGCCATTTTAAAGTGAACTTTCCTTTTAAAGTGTTACTAAACCCCGGACCCTGCATTCACTATATCTGGTCTCCCACAGTACACAGAACATGGAAGTGCAATTATTTTAGTAAATATAAACTGCTAAATACCTTTTCTCACCCTCAGTTAGAGCAGTATTGTGACTTCAGCACAGCACATGGTAAAGTTTTTAGGAGGAGTTTTCATTCTGCTGTAGGAGGATGCAGGACCCCTGACCTCTGTCTAGTCCAGGGGTGTCCAAACTATATCCCTCCAGGTGTTGACGAACTGCAAGTCCCATGAGGCCTTGCAAGACATCCACAGGCATGATGGGACTTGTAGTACTTCAACAGCTGGAGGGCCATAATTTGGACACCCCTGGTCTAGACAGTGTAGATTGGCCCTGTGCTGATCACATGCACTGTCTCAAGAAAAAAAAAATACCTTTCCAGCATTACACATCAAACTGAGCATGTGCATGTGGCTACGGGTTCAGTCTGTTTTATCAGGAGATAAGCTGTGGACATTTGAACAAAAGGAGGGGCAGAGAAAACAGGATCAAACGGCCTTTTTACACAATGCAGAGGATTAACCCCTTACGTTCCACAGTGAGTATAACCAGGGGCGGACTGACAACTCATGGGGCCCCCGGGCAATAGGGGATCATGGGGCCCCTGTGTCCTTGCCCAAACTCAAAAAAGCCTATGAAAAAGGTACCAGGGGCATCTCTTGGGGCCCCCTACTGACCCCGGGCCCTCGGGCAGTGCCCGAGTTTCCAAATGGTCAGTCCGCATCTTCGTATAACAAGCATGCTTTACTGCATCTACAGACTGATTTTACTGTTGTGGGTTTAGTAACACTTTAAGGAAAACATCAATAGGGAAATATGGAGGATCCCATTACAGACCTAGATCTCAAAATACCAGCTGGCAGGCTGTCATGCTTGAGGATTGCGCTGACCCAAGGAATCAAGTTGGCATTGAAAGCTCATACATTTCCAATCTTATACCTTCTCTTTACACGTCAAAGAAACCTAAGCTAAGTTAACCTAAGATAATGCCTTAAAAGAAAAGAAACTTGCATAGAAGAAGATCCATAGCCTGGCATTGCTGTCCTCCCCTTCTGACACTGCTGCCTGGTTCTCATTCTAAGCCTTTGGCTTGGATGGTGAGTCACTGGCCCGGACAAGGAGTTTGCTAAAGCTGACCATATACCAGTAGATTTTTGAGCAAACATTCAATGGCCGAATGCCATGCCGAATGTTGTGCAAAAGTACTTCAAAATGTAATTTGCTTTTAACTTTTGATTTTAGAAAGAATGGACTTTACTGAACAAAAACTATGTTCACTGTTAGATATTTGTTAGAGATTTACCATCCTGTGCCTTCAAATTCTCTCATCACATTAGAAAATCGAAGGAATGTTCCTAAAACGAAAAAAGTCTGAAAAAAATTCTACTAGTGAACTATTGCCTTCCTCTGGATCAACTGTAGGTATAGGATTATAACTTTTTTTATTTTGTAATGGTTGAACTGGATGGACTTTTGTCTTTTTTCAGCCAGACTGACTATGTAACTATATATAGTGTATGGGAAGCTTAACCGCTTTAGGACCGCCCACATTATACTGCAGACAGGCGGCTCCCACAGGCACAGCAAGGTACCTGTATGCCAATGGTTGTTTCCAGGTTCAGGGCACGCACGTGGCCCCACCCGCCCACTCCCACTGTGATTAGACACAGCAGGATTTTGTCAGCAGGTCCTGGCCAATGATTCATGGCTGGGACCCTGTGATTGGCTGTGTCCAATCACAGCCCTGAGCCCTGTGTTGACAAACAACACATGACAGCAGTGAGAAGGAACAAGGAGATTTTTAGTAAAAAGCAGCACAAATGACATAAATTGACACTTGTTAGGCACACACTTAACCCCTTCATTACCCCGAGATTTTAACCTTTCTCAGCCAGTATCATTAGCACAGTGAGAGTGCATAGTATTATCACTGATCACTGAATTAGTGTCACTGGTGATGTTAGCGACAGTCAGTTTCCACTCAGTGTCCGTTAGTGTCAGATTGCCCACTACACTATCACAGTCCCACTTTAAGTCACTAATCACCACCATTACTAGTATAAAAAGAAAATCATAAATAAAACAAAAACTGTATATATACACTGTATACAGTCAGGTCCATAAATATTGGGACATCAACACAATTCTAACATTTTTGGCTCTATACACCACCACAATGGATTTGAAATGAAACGAACAAGATGTGCTTTAACTGCAGACTGTCAGCTTTAATTTGAGGGTATTTACATCCAAATCAGGTGAACGGTGTAGGAATTACAACAGTTTGCATATATGCCTCCCACTTGTTAAGGGACCAAAAGTAATGGGACAATTGGCTTCTCAGCTGTTCCAAGGCCAGGTGTGTGTTATTCCTTCATTATCCCAATTACCATGAGCAGATAAAAGGTCCAGAGTTCATTTCAAGTGTGCTATTTGCATTTGGAATCTGTTGCTGTCAACTCTCAAGATGAGATCCAAAGAGCTGTCACTATCAGTGAAGCAAGCCATCATTAGGCTGAAAAAACAAAACAAACCCATCAGAGAGATAGCAAAAATATTAGACGTGGCCAAAACAACTGTTTGGAACATTCTTAAAAAGAAGGAACGCACCGGTGAGCTCAGCAACACCAAAAGACCCGGAAGACCACGGAAAACAACTGTGGTGGATGACCGAAGAATTCTTTCACTGGTGAAGAAAACACCCTTCACAACAGTTGGCCAGATCAAGAACACTCTCCAGGAGGTAGGTGTATGTGTGTCAAAGTCAACAATCAAGAGAAGATTTCACCACAAGATGTAAACCATGTAAAGAGTGAATACAGAGGGTTCACCACAAGATGTAAACCATTGGTGAGCCTCAAAAACAGGAAGGCCAGATTAGAGTTTGCCAAACGACATCTAAAAAAGCCTTCACAGTTCTGGAACAACATCCTATGGACAGATGAGACCAAGATCATCTTGTACCAGAGTGATGGGAAGAGAAGAGTATGGAGAAGGAAAGGAACTGCTCATGATCCTCAGCATACCACCTCATCAGTGAAGCATGGTGGTGGTAGTGTCATGGCGTGGGCATGTATGGCTGCCAATGGAACTGGTTCTCTTGTATTTATTGATGATGTGACTGCTGACAAAAGCAGCAGGATGAATTCTGAAGTGTTCCTGGCAATATTATTTGCTCATATTCAGCCAAATGCTTCAGAACTCATTGGATGCCGCTTCACAGTGCAGATGGACAGTGACCCAAAGCAGACTGCAAAAGCAACCAAAGAGTTTTTTAAGGGAAAGAAGTGGAATGTTATGCAATGGCCAAGTCAATCACCTGACCTGAATCCGATTGAGCATGCATTTCACTTGCTGAAGACAAAACTGAAGGGAAAATGCCCCAAGAATAAGCAGGAACTGAAGACAGTTGCAGTAGAGGCCTGGCAGAGCATCACCAGGGATGAAACCCAGCGTCTGGTGATGTCTATGCATTCCAGACTTCAGGCTGTAATTGACTGCAAAGGATTTGCAACCAAGTATTAAAAAGTGAAAGTTTGATTTATGATTGTTATTCTTTCCCATTACTTTTGGTCTCGTAACAAGTGGCAGGCACATATGCAAACTGTTGTAATTCCTACACCGTTCACCTGATTTGGATGTAAATACCCTCAAATTAAAGCTGACGGTCTGCAGTTAAAGCACATCTAGAATTGAGTCGATGTCCCAATATTTATGGACCTGACTGTATATATACCATAGTTTGTAGACGCTATAATGTTCACACAAACCCAATATATACAGTTATTGGGATTTTTTTTATAGCAGAATGTAGCAGAATACATTTTAGCCTGAATTTATGAATAAAATTAGATTTGTTAATTTTTTTATTGGATATGTTTTTATAGCAGAAAGTAAAACATATTGGGGTTTTTTTTTCAATATTTTTGGTCTTTTTTTCATTTATAAAATAAAAAATTAAAAACTCTGTGGTGGTTAAATACCACCAAAAGAAAGCTCTATTTGTGTGAAAAAATGATATAAATTTAATTTGGGTACAGCGTTGTACAACTGTGCAATTACCAGTTAAAGCAGCGCAGTGCTAAATAGCAAAAAAATGTCCTGTTCATGAAGTTGGCAAAACCTTCTGGAGCGCAAGTGGTTAAGAGCTTGTTCCAGGTCAATAATGCAGAAAATAATGAAGCCAGCAGATCAGAATAACAACTAGGCAATTAGCATTTTCAAGCAGCCAACAAAATCGCGTCCTATGCATTTTTCTTATGAAAAGTTTTCTTTTAAAGTAAACTTCAAAGGGCAAAATACACAGATGAAATACATATTTTTAGGTTGTTTTACCTGCCATATATTTACATAGTTACATAGTTAGTCTGGCTGAAAAAAGACAAAAGTCCATCCAGTTCAACCATAGAAAAAAAAAAGTTTTACTCCGACACCCACAGTTGATCCAGAGGAAGGCAAAAAAAAAACAGCAAAGCATTATCCAATTTGCTCCTGCTGGGAAATAATTCCTTTCTGATCCCCTGAGTGACAACCGGATATTCCCTGGATCAACTTTACCTATAAATGTTAGTATCCAGTTATATTCTGTGTATCTAGGAAAGAATCCAGGACTTTTGTAAAGCAATCCACTGAGCTGGCCAGAACCAACTCTTGAGGGAGTCTATGGCACATTTTCACAGCTCTCACTGTGAAGAAACCTTTCCATGTTTGGAGATTAAATCTCTTTTCCTCCAGACGTAAAGAGTGCTCCCTTGTCCTCTGTGATGACCTCAGGGTGAATAACTCTACACCGAGTTCACTATATGAACCACTAATGTATTTATACATGGAGATCATATCCCCCCTTATGTATTATACATGGAGATCATATCCCCCCTTATGTATTATACATGGAGATCATATCCCCCCTTATGTATTATACATGGAGATCATATCCCCCTTATGTAATATACATGGAGATCATATCCCCCCTTATGTATTATACATGGTGATCATATCCCCCCTTATGTATTATACATGGAGATCATATCCCCCTTATGTATTATACATGGAGATCATATCCCCCCTTATGTAATATACATGGAGATCATATCCCCCCTTATGTATTATACATGGTGATCATATCCCCCCTTATGTATTATACATGGAGATCATATCCCCCCTTATATATTATACATGGTGATCATATCCCCCCTTATGTATTATACATGGAGATCATATCCCCCCTTATGTATTATACATGGAGATCATATCCCCCCTTATGTATTATACATGGTGATCATATCCCCCCTTATGTATTATACATGGAGATCATATCCCCCCTTATGTATTATACATGGTGATCATATCCCCCTTATGTATTATACATGAAGATCATTTCCCCCCTTATGTATTATACATGCAGATCTCCTCCATGCCTCTTATCAGTTTGGTTGCCCTTCTCTGTACTTTCTCCAGTTCCTCAATGTTCTTTTTGTGAATTCGTGCCCAAAACTGAACTGCATATTCCAGATGAGGTGTTACTAATGATTTGTACCGGGGTGAAATGATATCTCTCTCTCTGGAGTCTATACCTCTTAATACAAGAGAGGATTTTCCTCGCTTTAGAAACCGCAGCTTGGCATTGCATGCCATTATTAAGCTTGTGATCTACCAGAACTCCCAGATCCTTCTCCACCATTGATTCCCCCAGTTGTACCCCCCTTCCTAGTATGTATGATGCATGCATATTCTTAGCCCCCAAGTGCAGAACCTTACATTTATCAACATTAAACCTCATTTGCCACATAGTCCTCCAATTACACAGTACATTGAGGTCGGCTTGTAAGTTGAAGACATCCTGTAAGGACGTTATTCCACTGCACAGCTTGGTGTCATCTGCAAAGACTGAAATGGGATTTCCAATCTCAGACCCTATATTGTTTATAAATATATTAAAAAGTAAGGGTCCCAACACTGAACCTTGGGGTACACCACTGATGGCCCCAGACCATTCAGAGTATGCCATAGTATTTCTGTTAATTCTGTCCTGAGATGTACTGACAGCCAGCAAGCCAGGTGGATAAATCCAATGTCTCTATTACAGATAAGGAATACACTGATAACACCACTCCCAGCCTGGCGATTAGACAGTAAAGCTGCAGCAGGAGTTTGATGAAGTTATCTCTCTGCTCTCTCAATATGCACATTTCTTTTCAGCATATTTGCATGCAGCACACCTCCCAGGGCTGCCTCTCCTTCTCCCAGTCTGAGCGTTGTTGCACTGGCAATTCCAAGAGGCTGATAATAAGGCAAATTCAGGTACTTATAATGGTTGCAATTTAAAAAAAATATAATGATATATTGATGAATACAAAGCTGTATTAATGTGAGCCTTTTATATCTGCTTAAAGTTCCGCTGTAAGGCTTAGAAATGATACAACAGCATAAAGTTATTAAAAGGGCAAATAAAAGCACAAATTGTATTTGATTTGCTATCATCGCTGGAAATCTTAATTCATGAAGCTTGTGTAAAAAAAAATGGGAATACGTTATATTCAGAAACTAAAACAATTGCTGGCTTCCTATGGTACAGAAATCGAGTTGCTTGTCATTTTCGAAGCGTGACTCTTAATGAGCTCTTTGGTGCCACGGCTGCCGGGGAACAGCAAGTTCCCTAGTTCAAAGCAGAGATCAGTGGCGGCTATTAGGGCAGGTCTTCTTTTAAGCTGTATATGCGCCATACATGCAGCAGTCCCACATCTGAAAGATATCTAGTTTCAGGCCTCGTGCACACTGGATGTCATATAAACACCAGTAGCCATAGCTGCAGAATTCCGTGTTAAAACCACAAGTTATTCTGCATTTTTTAGCGTTTTTGCATTAGCGTTTTTTTTTAGCATTTTACAGCGTTTTTCAGCAAAACTATACTCTTGCAAATGCTTGAGGCTCAAAAACACTCATAAATGTCGGATAGCTGCGTTTTGTGGTGTTTTGCAGAGCTTTTAAGCGTTAGAACATTTTTACAGCTGAAAAACTCTTCTGAAACCGCCCCTGCCAAAAAACACTGATAAAAGCCCATGTGTGCACGGACACACAGGATAACGTGCTGGGGAATTTACTGGCTGTAGAAAAAACTGCCCGACATCCAAAACAGCCGCTGTAAGTCCTCATGCACACTGGATGTTTTCACAGCCAGGGGCACACTGACAACTCATGGGGCCCCTGGGCAATAGGGGATCATGGGGCCCCTGTGTCCTTGCCCAAAGTCAAAAAAGTGAAAAAGGTACCGGGGGCATCTCATGGGGCCCCCTACTGACCCCGGGCCCTCGGGCAGTGCCCGAGTTTCCAAATGGTCAGTCCGCCCCTGTTCACAGCTAATGTTTTTGGTTTTTGATGTTTTTTTCTACAGCTAGTAAACCCCCCAGCATGTTATCCTATGTGTCCATGCACACATAGACTGTAATCAACGTTTTTTGGCAGGGACATTTTTTTGGCTGGAAAAAAAAACCCAGGACTAGTGGGTTTCTACAGGAGTTTTTTAGCTGGAAAACCGCTCTAACACTGAAAATGAGGTAAACGCTGTAAACTGGCATTTGTGGAGGTTTTTCTGACAAAAAAATATTTTTTTGGGTAAAAAAGAAACGCTAAAAAACGCAAATGCAGGAAAACGCAGCTAAACGTGGCAAAATTCCGATAAACGCTAATGCAAAAAGCTAAAAAAAACACGTTTTTAACACGACTTTACACAGCTAACGTTACCAGCGTTATCAAAACGTCCCGTGTGCATGAAGCCTTAGAACGTTTTTACAGCTGAAAAACTCTTCTGAAAACGCCCCTGCCAAAGAACACTGATAAAAGCCTATATGTGCACGGACTCATAGGATAACATGCTGGGGAGTTTACTGGCTGTAGAAAAAAATTTTGTGTATTTTTTCCAGATCTGTGCAGTTGACCATTGTGAAACTTTCAACAAATAAAACAGAGGGCACACTGGCCTAGTGCATTGTCCTTACATTATGGCTTTATTATGTAGAAAGGTAAGTATTATACTCACAAAGTAGACTAAAAGTACAATCTCATCGCATGGGAACAGCACAGTCCAATCCACAACGCATCCTAAAATAACAGGATGATGGAGTCTCAACAGGCTGACACGTTTCGAGGACTTAGCCTCTTCCTCAGAGCCATCAAAGAGGGAACAGCACAGTCCAATCCACAACGCATCATAAAATAATAGGATGATGGAGTCTCAACAGGCTGACACGTTTCGAGGACTTAGCTTCTTCCTCAGAGCTATCAAATAGGGAACAGTACAGTCCAATCCACAACGCATCCTAAAATAAGTGGACAATGGAGTCTCAACAGGACTTAGTGTCTTCCTCAGAGCCATCAAAGAGGTTAAGTTCACATGGGAACAGTACAGTCCAATCCACAGCACATCCTAAAATAACTGGACGATGGAGAATCAACAGGTTGATGCATTTCGAGGACTTAGCCTCTTCCTCAGAGCCATCAAAGAGGCTAAGTCCTCGAGAAGCGTCAGCTGTTGAGACTCCATCGTCCTGTTATTTTAGGATGTGCTGTGGATTGGACTGTACTGTTCCCATGCGATGAGCTTGTACTTTTAGTCTGCTCTGTTTTTGAAAAGTGACCACTAGTAGCGGGAATTTCTGTACTGCTGTCTCAGGGGGATTGGGCAGCAGCTGCAGCATTGGGAACATGTTACAGGTTCCACCCCAAAAATGTATCCTTTAGCCTGGGTTCACACTTCTGTGGTGCTGCATATTGTATGTGATTCGCATGGGAACCGCACTGCATTCCTGTGCAAATCATATGCGAATTCTGTGCATTGCGATTTGAGCCATACATTTGGTATGAGAGGAAAGAGAAACATAGGCATACTAGTCAGTACCAGTGTGCAAAACTGTGTTTGCTGTGGCAGAATAAATCACCTCTAATGTTGGGTGTCTTACACGTGTGGATGTTGCTGCGTTATATAAAATTATTGGAATAGTTTTTCATATTTTAGAATGGGGTGCCCTTTTAAGATTAAGGATAGTCCTGAGTCACTCTTTAACCACATGCCGCCCAGCCACCGCATATAAACGGTGGCAGGGCAGCGCTTGTAGGCAAAAGCACGTTTTAAAACGGCTGCCTTCAAAACAGGTAGGGGGCGCGCGCGAGGCGCGTGCCCACCCTGCCTGTCCCGCGGGTGTCAGCAGCGGGTCTCCGCCGCCGGGTCACGGCCGGTTTTTACCGGCCGTTTTCCCGCGATGAGCGGTAATCACTGACACAGAACAGGGCTGCATTGTTTACACACAGCCTGCTCTGTGACAGTTCGCCGACAAGCTGCAGAGGGAGAGAAGAGTTTCTCTCCCTTGATCAGCTCCCCCCTCCCTCCCCCGTCCATTACACACCCCCGCCCCCTAGTAAAACACTCCCCTCACACAGTAAACACTAAATATGTTAACCCCTTCCTCCCCAGTCACATTAGTACAGTTTCAGTGTTTTTTTTTCACTGATCACTGTATTGGTGTCACTGGGGATGTCAGTGACCGCCAAGTCAGTTCCCCCCCAGTGTCAAAATGTCCGCCGCAGTCCCACAGTCCCACCATAAGTCGCTGGTCGCCGCCATATGTCGCTGATTGCCGCTATATGTCGCTGTTCTGCGCCATTATTAGTATAAATAAAAATTAAAAATCCCAGTATCTTTCCCGCCATTTGTAAACGCTATAACTTTCACGTAAACCAATTAATTTACACGTATTGGGTTTTTTTTTAGCAAAGACATGTCGCAGAATGCATTTTGGCAGAAATTTATGACTAAATTTGATTTTTGCATTTTTTTATTACTGGACATGTTTTATAGCAAAAAGTCCAAAATATTGTTTTTTTTCCTCAAAATTGTCAGCCTTTTTTTTATAGCACAAAAAATAAAAACCGCACAGGCGATCAAATACCACCAAAAGAAAGCTCAATTTGTGGGGAAAAAAAGGATGTAAATTTCATTTATGTACCATATTGCATGACCGCGCAATTGTCCGTTAAACTAGCACAGCGCTGTATAGCAGAAAAATGGCGTAAATTGCAGTATCTATACCATAGTTTGTAGACGCTATAACTTCCACACAAAGCAATCAATATACACTTATTGGGATTTTTTTTACCAAAAACATGTAGCAGAATACATTTTGGCCTAAATTTATAACCAACTTTGAGTTTACTATATATTTTTTATAGCAGAAAGTAAAAAATATTGTTTTTCTTCAAAATTTTTGGCCTTTTTTTGTTTATAGCGTGAAAAATAAAAAGCGCACAGGTGATCAAATTACACCGAAAGAAAGCTCTATTTGTGTGAAAAAAAGGACGTAAATTTCGTTTGGGTGCAGCATTGCATGACCGCGCAATTATCAGTTGAATTAGTGCAGCGCTGAGTAGCAAAAAGAGGTCTGGTCATTAAGGGGGGTAAATCCTCAGGAGCTCAAGTGGTTAAAATTATGGACAGTCTTGAGGCACCCCATTCTAAAATAGGGTGCCTCAAGACTGTCTATAATTTTAAAGGGTGCCTTGATTAAAAAAAGGTTGAGAAACACTAGCCTAGGCGATTGGAAGTGGAAAGCATCCCCCTCCCTCCCCGTAGTCTTGTGGGACTCATGACAGGTCCCAGAAGACTACGGGACCATTCACAAAGCGCAGCGCTTCTCGCACATGCACAATGGGCACCCGGCTGTGAAGCTGCAAGCTGTCACAGCCGGGTGCCCACACTAAAGATGCCAGTGCCAGGGAGAGAAGACGCCCAGTGAAACCAGCCATGGTGAGGACACTGCCAGATCGAGGGACAAGTAAGTGTAAGTAAGGTACTGTAAGTGTCTATATTTTAAAAGTCAGCAGCTACAGTTTTTGTAGCTGCTGACTTTTATTTTTTTTTTTCAGGTGGAACTCCACTTTAAGCTACAATTTTTAAACTTTTTTTTAATCTATGCAATGTGAATGGACCAATTGTAAAGTAGAATCTATGCCGATTTGGCTGCAAAAGTAGAAATACACTTTAATTAGATTGTAAGCTCCAAGGATCAGGCCCTCCTATCCCTCTTGTATTGAACTGTATTGTTGCTGTATTGTCTCCCGTTATATTGTAAAGCGCTGAGCAAACTGTTGGCGCTGTATAAATCCTGTATAATAATAATAATAATAAGCCATGTGCAGGGGCGGACTGACCATTTGGAAACTCGGGCACTGCCCGAGGGCCCGGGGTCAGTAGGGGGCCCCATGAGATGCCCCTGGTACCTTTTTCATAGGCTTTTTTGAGTTTGGGCAAGGACACAGGGGTCCCATGATCCCCTATTGCCCGGGGGCCCCATGAGTTGTCAGTCCGCCCCTGGCCATGTGCTTATGGCTCCTCCTCCCTCACCCCAACCTTTATTTCCAAGTACACAGCAATGCCGGACCTACTTCGATTCAAAGCAGCATACAAATTAATTCATAACCGCTGCTATAAAATCTAAGACAATAAATAAATAAATAAACAGACTTGAATAGGACTAAATCTGAAATTTTTTCCTCCACAGTGAAAGATATTGACCTTCCGTAAGGAAATCAAATGAATTAAAATTTCTCAGTGGCGGGCGCTGGTCTTTTGCACCTGCGTGAAAGCGATCACATTTGCCTACTTTACAACTGGCTAATGATATTGCTTCCCCAGCGCTGTCATTTGTGGTAAATAAATTTCCAATGACAAGTTGCTTCAGCAAATAAGGCCAGGAATGATCGAAGCTTGCAAGCCGTTACATTTAGTGCTTGTGAATTAATCTCCAATGAAAGCCCTATCTCCGTACTTATTTAATAGTATTACTTGTCTTGCTGACAAAAGTGAATCACGGTATCTGCTGACGGCAGAATAGATTGCCGCTCATGATTAGTGATGCAGTCTACCCCGCAGTCATCTTGTTCCTGACCCTGCACCGTAACGCCGATCAATACAATTTTAAAATGACACGGGAGCTATGAAAGATGATGGAGGCAAAACATCTATCACAGTGTTAAAACTAAGTAATAATGTTTCCAGGTAGAAACTAACCAAAGAAAAAAAAACTGGAGGCAACAAACAAGTAAAATTAAAGTGGGGATTTCACTGGAGGTGGACATTTTGTCGGTTCACTGGAAATCGGCATTCCTGGGGCAGGAAGGGAAGCATGGCTGAGCCGGATCAATCATTTTTTATGTGCCGGGATATCACCGATTTTGGATGTGGTACTATTTTGATGATACAGTTTCTGCACCAGAAAAGGTCAATTTGCCGCAGAAAGGGTTAAAGTCCAGGGGTGTCCAAACTATGGCGCTCCAGGTGTTGAGGAACTGTAAGTCCCACGAGGCCTTGCAAGACTCTGACATCCAGAGGCATGATGGGACTTATAGTACTTCAACAGCTGGAGGGCCATAGTTTTGAATGTACGAGCACACAGATACACAGTTTGCAGGAGTCCTGCATGGCACCAGCAATCTGCTGATCACTGGTGCAATGCTTTCCAGACTCCAAAAAAAATGGGCATTTATTATTTATTTTTTTTTAAAAATGAACTTATCCTTTAAAGTGTTACTAAACCCAGGAGCCCGCATTCACTATATCGGGTCTCCCCGGACCCCACATTCACTATATCTGGTCCCCCCAGACCCTGCATTCACTATATCGGGTCTCCCCGGACCCCACATTCACTATATCAGGTCTCCCCGGACCCCACATTCACTATATCGGGTCCCGCCAGACCCTGCATTCACTATATCTGGTCTCCCGCCAGACCCTGCATTCACTATATCTGGTCTCCCCAGACCCTGCATTCACTATATCTGGTCTCCCCAGACCCTGCATTCACTATATCTGGTCTCCCCAGACACTGCATTCACTATATCTGGTCTCCCCGGACCCTGCATTCACTATATCTGGTCTCCCCGGACCCCGCATTCACTATATCTGGTCTCCCCAGACCCTGCATTCTCTATATCTGGTCTCCCGCCAGACCCTGCATTCACTATATCTGGTCTCCCCGGACCCTGCATTCACTATATCTGGTCTCCCCGGACCCTGCATTCACTATATCTGGTCTCCCCAGACCCTGCATTCACTATATCTGGTCTCCCCAGACCCTGCATTTACTATATCTGGTCTCCCTGGACCCGGCATTCACTATATCTGGTCTCCCAGGACCCTGCATTCACTATATTTGGTCCCCCACAATACACAGAACATGGAAGTGCAATTATTTTAGTAAACAGAAACTGCTAAATACCTTTTCTCACCAGCAGTATATAGCAGTCTTGTGACTTCAGCACAGCACATGTTAAAGCTTGTAGGAGGAGTTTTCATTCTGCTCTAGGAGGATGCAGGACCCCTGACCTCTGTCTAGACCATGGGTGTCCAAACTATAGCCACAGGCAAGACACCCTGAGGCAGAGCAATGATGGGACTTGTAGTACTTCAACAGCTGGAGGGCCATAGTTTGGACACCCCTGGGTTAAACTAAATGTACAGAGTTTTGTCCATGTTTTATTTATTGGCTATGTTCAGGGCTAAAAATAAAATATTTGTCATTTTAAATTTTTGTCTCACTTTTTTCATATTTTTTAAAAATAGTTTTTATTTATTTTATCAGAGAAGTATGAGATTTCAGTTTTTTTTTTAATCATACCTACCTAGGTGGATACAGCATCGGTCCAATACTGCATCAGTCCCCCGTCGGCTCGAAGTGGAGAACGCAGCGATCATTCACTGATGTCTCTGCTTGCCCCCGCGTGCACATGCTCACTGGAGTGCTGGGCTGTGAAGAGGGAGGGAGAGGGAGCAGATGGCTCAGGCTCTCAGCGACTCATAGGCTGAGCCAGGTGCCACTCCAGACCCTGGGGTGGATCCCTACTTTAAAGTCGGGATCTTTCCCCAGGCTGGGGAAAAAGGTCACCGGAGTGCAAAACGAACTGCACTCCTGTGATCCACAGAAGTACAGCCAAAAGAGTTTTGGCTGTACTTCTCCTTTTTAAAGTGGTTGTAAACCTCAGACATGAAATATGAACAAAGCCTATCCATTTATAGTGTGTGCGTGTCTCAATCCAGAGCACTAAGTGTCATTTTTGTTTGCTGCTTTGTTTCTCTGCTATCAGCATTAATCAGTTCTGACAAGTTTTCCTGACACCAACAGAAAAAAGGTGACGAGGAAGGGATCTCCAGCACACAGCCTGTGATTGACAGTCTCAGCTCTGTTCCTGTGTGCTGTGTGAGGGGGATGTGTCCCTTTCCTCCAATCAGCTCCTAGAGCTCTTCTCACTGAGTTCTGCAGTGTAGCTTCAGCTCCCTGCCCCCTTAGACAAGCATTCAAAATTCTGGACTTTGAACAGATGTATAGAAGGCCGCAGATAAAAAGGCACAACTTATGTAGGAAAATGTGTTTCATCTCTGTGTATCACTTCACAGGGTATATGTAAGGTTTACAGACACTTTATTAAACTTTTGTTTTTTACAGTTTAACATTTTTTCTTCTATTTAAATTTATTGCTATCACAAGGGGCTAACAATCCCCTTATGTAATAGCATGGGCAGGCAACAGGTACTCTTTATGGAGATAGGGGTTTACCTTCCAGTACAGCTAATCAAGCACACTATGTGCTTGATTAGCTGCTTCCCTGGCTGTAGCAGCCAGCAAATGACAGCTCTAAATCTGTAAGTGATTAAATCATTGTCGTTTCCAGGTTCTCAGTCTTCTCTGTATCTTTCTATTCCGGCCTTTTTCCGTGGGAGCCGTGGGGAAAGGGAGGGGGTTGGGTGGTTGTATGGCCCTTCTTACTACAGTAAAAGTGATTTGTGGCTCTAGAGACGCTCAAATCACTTTTTCTGAACAGCTGACTCTAAAAAAAAATGATAGCAAGCTGCAGCCATGAACTCGTTATAACCACTTTAGCCCAGGACATTTCTATATGTTCTATGGGCAGCAAGTCGTTAAAAAATGTTACATATTACATATTTACAATAAGCAGCCTGGAGGTTGTGCTGTAGAGTCTGCTGTTTACAAGCGTCCTTGCTTTTATACTAAAAAAGCGTGTCATCCCTCTCTATTCATAACACACAGATGAATAATTGGCGGAGAGGTGCACCCCCCCCTCTGTATCTCCAGGGCATACAGCTTTGCATTACATATCAATTAGAGAGAGAAAGCCAATAAGCAAGCAATTTCTACTGCAATGTCCTATTAGCAGACCCAGAATAATCAATGAAGACTGAGGAAGCACCTTGTGTTACAAGCTTTTTTTTTTCTATAATGATTTTCTACCAGTTTTGACAAAAAGTTAAAAAAAATAGTTTATAAATGTTAAAAAATTGTTAAAAAAAAAAAAAAGTCCAGAAGCCATAATCCTTCTCAAGTGTATGTTAACCCAAGATGTATTTTTCAGAACTAATTTGCCTCCTTGTAAATTAGCAACAGCATTGTCAGCCTACCATTGGAGCACCTATTAGGTTTTACCCAACAGCTGTTTTATGGAGCCCAAAAAGCAGATTGACAGCGATTCCGGTAATTGTGAGATAGTGGCTTAGTGTCATCAGCCTTCAACAGGACATGGTTAAAAAAAACAGATTTACAAAAGCAATTTGTATACAGTAAGGCATGATGCCAAAAATACTGTAAAATAGATTTTGGGTTACATATACTTTAAGGAAGTGTTACAGGTTAGGGTAACCTAAAGCGAGGGTCGATGGTAAGAGGGATAAAGGAAACCTGTACAGATAGAAATACACAGACTGCCATAAGATGTACTGAATACAGACTAGTGTTAACTCCTACTCTATGCTTTTTCCTTTTTCCTTAAAAAGTACGGAAGGCAATGAATCAACATGATAGATAGGAACTAGTATTTTTAGAATTAATGGTCAGTAATGGTAGCCTCCATAAGTTCTCATTACAGGTTTCCTCCAAGGCTAAGTATTAGGGTTCAATGATTCAGGGTTTATCTTTTCCTCCCACCCTCCATCCCCTACCTATCCACAGGTTCTTTTCCTAAAAGAATACAAAGCACTTTTATACTCACCCAAGTCCTTTGTCCATGTCCCTCGTTGGCCCTGAAGCCATCACACCAGACAGTCTTCTAGATACTGAATGGACAGCCATAAAGGAAGCAATATGGACAACCAAAAACAGATCCCTTCTTTTCTACTGCAAAGAAGATAGAAGACTCGGATCGGAGCATCATATGACCATGGATTTAGGTGAGTAAATGGAGGTGTTTAATTTTTTTTTTCATTTTTAGGGCAGCCATAAGTTTGAGGGTGGTAGGGATACTCTGCCTGCCCAGAGAAGAGTGATAGTGGATAATTTGTGCTATGGTTAGGTTGAGGGTGAAGTATGAGAGCTCAGTTTAGGAGTTGAATGCTGGAGGTAGTTTTAGAGTTAAAGCCCAACACTAATTTTGTGCAACCCCCTTCCTTTGTACCCCTTCAATTTGGATCCCCTACATTTATTTATTTTTTTCAGTATACATACCAGGGGCGGACTGACAACTCATGGGGCCCCTGGGCAATAGGGGATCATGGGGCCCCTGTGTCCTTGCCCAAACTCAAAAAAGCCTATGAAAAAGGTACCAGGGGCATCTCATGGGGCCCCCTACTGACACAGGGCCCTTGAGCAGTGCCCGAGTTTCCAAATGGTCAGTCCGCCCCTGATACATACCCATTTTCCTAGGTTTCTTCTTTCTGGTCACATAAATGACTAGCTGGGAACTCTTCCTCCTCTCCTCCTTCTGGTGGTGGGTGATCCTTACTCCAGCACAGAATGGCGCTCATTTCATGATTTGTGAGCACTGTTCTGTACAGGAGAACTATGAGCATAGGCTAGTGAGATGATGCACTCCTAGAGGGTGTGTCCATGACATCCTGGACTCACGGGAAGTGGGTTAAACAACATTAGACAATGGCAGCAGGAGAAATGAACAGAAGTTAAAAAAAAAAGACCAGAATCTTAAAGCTGAACTTTAGGCAGACCATGAAATAGCAGTAGTTTGTGCCACAGCCCCCTCCCCTCCCCAGCACAGCAAGGGTTAAATGTAGGTGATAAACATATTTTGAGGTCAGAAAGGCTGTAAATGTACAATCAGTGAAGGGGAGCATCTTTGTGAGATTTCTGCTTATTCCTTACCCTCTGAACCAGAGATCTTCACTAACCAAAGGGTCAGTTTAGTGTCCTTCAGACTTTAGGGGGGCTGAACTGTGGCCAATGGAAGTAGAAAATGTCCCAGGGTCAACGGGAGTAAACAATGCCTCAGGCTTGGTGGTCAGTGGGAGTAAAGAAATGACATGGCACCTGTGGTTAGGGAGGAGATTAGTGCCTTATCATTGGTATTTGTGAGAATGTAGCTTCATTGTTGGTATCAATGGGAAAAATAATGCTTCATTGTTGGTATCAGTGGGATGAATAATGCTCCATTGCTGGTTTCAGTGGGAGGAATAGTGCCCCATCATTGGTGTCAGTGGAAGGAATAGTGCCCCATCATTGGTGTCATTGGAAGGAATAGTGCCCCATCATTGGCGTCAGTGGAAGGAACAGTGCCCCTCCCATCATTGGTGTCAGGGAAAGGAATAGTGCCTCATCGTTGGTATTAGAGGGAAGAATAGTACTCCATTGTTGGTATCAGTGGGAGGAATAATGCCCACTGAATGAATAATGGAAGGAATAGTGTCTCTCATTAGTGTCAGTGGAAGGAATAGTGTCCATCATTAATGTCAGTGGAAGGAATAGCGTCCCATCATTAATGTCAGTGGAAGGAATAGCGTCCCATCATTAGTGTCAGTGGCAGGAATAGTGTCCCATCATTGGTATCAGTGGAAGGAATAGTGTCCAATCATTAGTATCAGAGGGAGGAATAGTGCCCCATCATTAGTATCAGAGGGAGGAATAGTGCCCCATCATTAGAAACAGTGGGAGGAATAGTGTCCCATCATTAGTATCAGTGGAAGGAATAGTGCCCCATCATTGGTATCAGTGGGAGGAATAGTGTCCCATCATTAGCATCAGTGGGAGGAATAGCGTCCCATCATTCGTGTCAGTGGAAGGAATAGTGACCCATCATTAGCATCAGTGGGAGGAATAGTGCCCTATCATTGGTATCAGTGGAAGGAATAGTGCCCCATCATTGGTATCAGAGGGAGGAATAGTGTCCCATCATTGGTATCAGTGGCAGGAATAGTGCCCCATCATTTATATCAGTGGGAGGAATAGTGCCCTATCATTGGTATCAGTGGGAGGAATAGTGCCCCATCATTGGTATCAGTGGCAGGAATAGTGCCCCATCATTGGTATCAGTGGGAGGAATATTGCCCCGTCATTGGTATCAGTGGGAGGAATAGTGCCCCGTCATTGGTATCAGTGGGAGGAATAGTGCCTAAAGAGCCAGATAAAGGCAAAACTGTGGGGCGAAGTTTGGAGACCACTGCTCTAAACTAATGAATGTTTAACCCTTGCAGTGATGGAGGCACAGGTGGGGCAAATCTATTAAAATTTCATTTTTGACTGGAGCTAAAAGTAAATAAGGTAAAAGTGCACAGAATTCAATTTTCTGGAAATGCACTGATCTTGTTATGTTTAGAATCTGGATTGAATTACCATTTCTTCCAAACTGGCAACATGTGATCAAGAACACCCAAAATAACCATTTAGACTGGAGTGATATGAAATAAAAGAAAAGATGGTCATTGTGCCAGCTACATTATCTCTCCAGATATGCTAACTGCACGAAGACTCATTTCCATGCATAAAAAGCTGCAGAATCTGCTGAACATATTGGGCTTAGTGCACTAAAGAGCAAACAGCCTGAAATTAAGAAACTTTGGGGAATTCAGAAAAGTTTGAAGCATTAAAACTGTGAGTTAAGTATAAAAGCCACTCATGGAGAGTTTACAGATGGCATCAGCTATTTTTAGATTTTTCAAACAAAAAGGTTTCCAGGACCAAATTTGAAGGAGGCCTGCAATACAGTGAAGGAGAATGACACAAGACTTGTATCAAAAAGCTCATTCTTCTCTTTCATTCCCTCTCTATCACCCCTTCAGCCTCTCTTTTCTCCTCTATGGGGGTAATTTACTGAAGCAATCATTTTTATTCTTGGTATAGCGTTTACTTCAGACATGCACTTATGTACAGGGCAGGTTCCTGGTTTTCTTCCTCCGCGTAAAAGTGTTGAAATAAATATAGGTTTTGATAGGTCCTTTTTTAAAAGGGAAAATTAATTCTTTAATAAATCAACCCTTTTTTATCTCCTCTCCTCTCCCATCCCCTTCTTTAATCTCCTTTATTCACCTACCCTTCCCTTCTTACTTCATCTTCATCCCTACTCTCCTGTTCCCTCTCCTTCTCTCTCTCCCTCCTTCCGCTTGCTTCTCCTCTTCCCTCTTCTTCCCTGTCTCTTCTCTGTTCTTATCCCCCTCTTTTCTCTCCTCTTCTCCTTTCTCCTCTCCTTAGCTCTCTTCATTCACATTTCCTCCACTCTCATCCCTTACCACTCTAGCTTCCACTATTCTCTCTTCACCTCACCTCTCTTGGGCTCTCCTCTCTTTTTTCCTCCCCTCTTCTCTCATCTCCCCACTGCACTCTTCTCTTACCTCCTTTCTTCTTCTCTCCACCTACAGTCATCTACTTTACCCTCATTTTTTCCTCTCTGCAGTCCCCTCATCTCACTGGTCCATTCTTCTCCCCTATTCTTCTGCACTTTCCCCTCTTTTTTTCCCTCTAGTCACCCTTCCTTCCCCTCTCTTCTCTCCAATGCCCTCTTCTTCCTCTCCTCTCCCCTGTCCTCCTTTCTCCTCTCCCCACTCTTTTCTTCCCTCCTTCCCTCTACTTTCATCTCCTCTTCCCTTTCCTCCCTCTCCTCTCTTCTTTTCTCCCCATTCACCTCTCCGCTTATCCATACTCTGTTTTTCTCCCCATCTCTCCTCTCCTCCCTTTTTTTCTCCCAATTTCTCCTCTCCTCTTTTCTCCCCATCTCCCCTCTCCTCTTTTCTCCCCATCTCTCCTCTCTTCTTTTCTCCACATCATTCCTCTCTGCTCATCTCTTCTTTTCTCCCCATCTCTCATCTACTCTTTTCTCCCCATTTCTCCTCTTCTCTCTTCTTTTCTCCCCATCTCTCCTCTCCTTTTCTCCCCATCATTCCTCTCCTCTCATCTCTTCTTTTCTCCCCATCTCTCATCTCCTCTTTTCTCCCCATTTCTCCTCTTCTCTCTTCTTTTCTTCCCATCTCTCCTTCCCTCTCCTCTTTTCTTCCCATCTCTCTTTTCTTCCCGCCTCTCCCTCTTCTTCTCCTCTCGATCCTGACTATTCACTATGATCCAGTAATGCCAGACAGGACATGCAGGTGTCTCATTTTTGTGTCTATTACCAATGAGATTTCTGCCTATTTTTAGTCACCCTAGTCAATAAACTTCCCAGTTCTGTAAAAAACACTTGTAATCTCTACGTGTGCATTTTTTAAACATGTGCATAAATAAAAGTGTGAAGACAGATGTAGGAAATAAAAAAGGAAATGCAGACAGTGCAAAAATGCAGCATAAATCATCATTTTATCAGGGTTCATTTAATGTGATAACTTCTAATAACAATTTGACTTTTTAGCACTGCAGCAATCAGACGAAGCTAGAAGCATCAAACTTACTTATGCCAAGAAAGTGTAACAATGGCTGCATATAGTTGCTAGCGATGACTCCACAGCAAGGGCGGACTGACAACTCATGGGGCCCCCGGGCAATAGGGGATCATGGGGCCCCTGTGTCCTTGCCCAAACTCAAAAAAGCCTATGAAAAAGGTACCAGGGGCATCTCATGGGGCCCCCTACTGGCCCCGGGCCCTTGGGCAGTGCCCGAGTTTCCAAATGGTCAGTCCGCCCCTGCTCCACAGTGAGCACAGGGGCTGCAGGGAAATTCTACTATCAGATAGGAGTTCTAGGCTGAGCACACTGGCTCATGCACACTTCCAGACAAAGAACTCCTTCTGGCAAATTCCACAACTGGCAGACACCGCTGAGTCCAGTTCTTGCACATTTGAATTATTAAAAGGTAACTGTCAGTAAAGAAATATAGATGCTACCATTTGGAGCATGCCTGGGAGCAAGCATGCTCACATCGGGTCTCAGGACAGTTGTTAAGCACATGCTTGTCTTGTGTCAGTGACCTAACAAATAGCAGAGCAATTAAAATGACAGCCCTGCAGCATATACAAGATGACAGCCCTGGAGCATGTACCTTCAAAAACAAGTCGGCAATGGCAAAATAATTTAAAGTAAACTTGTGGCTAGGCTATTGACTTTCCAGTATTATTGTATTCTTAAGAAGTAATAACATGTTTTAAAAATAAATTTTAATAGAAATTATTGTCAACCTCTGTAGCTGAAGGCACTGTGGAGCAATTCAACCTCAAACTGCACAGCAAGAGAACTATGGGGAACTCAAACCTTCCCTATTTTTTTACCCCCTTACTGCGGTAACTTAGAAAATCAATTTCTCTGGTCACTTTTTGTGGCAGTGACTTAGCAGCTCTCTTCCCTATGCTCCCCCTCCTCCCTCTAGGCAGTGACTTAGCAGCTCAGCTCCCCTTCCCAGATGTGAATCTGGAGCTCACAGCCCCTTGCTCCTCCCTCCCAGTAGTGATCATCAGATCAGCTTTCTTGACAAGTCAGAGAAGACTTGATTTAACCGCTCCCCATCCACCTTATAGCAGCAATACTGCTTCAGGGCGGCACGGGTGCGCAAAATCACATATATATACACGTGATTTTGCATTCGTGGCTGTGACTGTCAATCACCGGGTCCCGGCCGGTAATTACTCACTGGTGCCCGGTGATTTCCGAATATTACCAACGGGGAGGAGGACTGCTTTGTTTACTTACAGTCCTCCTCCCTGTCAGCTCAGGAACACTGCTCTGGATGGCTCATACGTCTATTTCCACAAGACAACCTCTGGATATGACGCTGAGCAAGTGCACTCAACCTCTTTGGTCGACCATGGCGAGGCCAGTTCTGAGTGGAACCTGTCCTGTTAAACCGCTGTATGGTCTTGGCCACCGTGCTGCAGATCAGTTTCAGGGTCTTGGTAATCTTCTTATAGCCTAGGCCATCTTTATGTAGAACAACAATTCTTTTTTTTCAGATCCTCAGAGAGTTCTTTGCCATGAGGTGCCATGTTGAACTGCCAGTGACCAGTATGAGAGTGAGAGCGATAACACCACATTTAACACACCTGCTCCTCATTCACACCTGAGACCTTGTAACACTAACAAGTCACATGACACCAGGGAGGGAAAATGGCTAATTGGGCCCACTTTGGACATTTTCACTTAGGGGTGTACTCACTTTTGTTGCCAGTGGTTTAGACATTAATGGCTGTGTGTTGAGTTATTTTGAGGGGACAGCAAATTTACATGTTATACAAGCTGTACACTGACTACGTCACATTATAGCAAACTGTCATTTCTTCAGTGTTGTCACATGAAAAGATAGAATAAAATATTTACAAAAATGTATTTTTCTGGTTTCTGTGTCCCTGTTGGGGAGATTCACCCCACTTTTTGTCCTGGTTATTTTTTCTGGTATAGAAAGTAATGGGAAACCCAACATTTTTACGTTGTCATAGAAAAGAGTAGGTGGAGGGAAATATTCCAATGGGGGCATCTGCTTAGATGGCAACTGTCTAATGCCCCATACACACGATAAGAATGTCAACTGAGTGATCATCCATTTTTTTTTTGCATGCTAATTTCCATATTGAAAATGAAAAGAGTATTAAATGTACAAAAATTCTCGTACGAAAGAAAAAAAAAAATCGAAAGTGAAGTAATGTATTGTATTGTATTTTCAAACGACTACTGTACTGAATAAACGAAAATCGTACGATCTGGTATCGTATGGGAAACATTTTCACGCTTGTCTCTTCGGATTGTCATATGAATTGTCATGATTGGCTCTCGAACAGAATAGAATAGAGTAAGACAGAATAGAATAGGAAAGAATAGAATGAAAATAAAATAATTGAATAGAAAAAAATAGACTATAATAGAAAAGAATAGATTAGAATAGATTAGAACAGAATAGAGTAAAAAAAGAATAGAGAATAAAAAAAGGAATAAAAAATAATATGATGGGATAGAACAAAAAATAACAGAACAGAAAATAAAAGACTAGAATTGATTAAAAATAGAATACAATAGAAAATAGAATATAGCCGTCTTTTGAAATTTGAATTTAGATAGAACCAGCTATTCTACACAATGAAATCAGATCGATTCTCATACTTTGAACCCATTGGAAAAATTTTAATGCAGTCGAAAACAAATAAAACAAAATGAGTACTTTAACGAATCGATCTGAAACAAAACAAAACTAATTTTTTTCATTCTGCACATGTCTAGACAGAAATAAAACAGTGATTTGGATTGAGACAAGCATACACTATAGAGGGATATGCTTTGTTCATATTCCATGTCTGAGGTTTACAACCACTTTAAGGACTGGATGGGTGGGGTGCACTCAGGGGCGGACTGACAACTCATGGGGCCCCCGGGCAATAGGGGATCATGGGGCCCCTGTGTCCTTGCCCAAACAAAAAAGCCTATGAAAAAGGTACCAGGGGCATCTCATGGGGCCCCCTACTGACCCTGGGCCCTTGGGCAGTGCCCGAGTTTCCAAATGGTCAGTCCGCCCCTGGGTGCACTACAACCATACCTGGACTGAAAACTCAGCAGCTAGGCTATGCACCCTACAATTTCTTTTTCATTTGTAACTGGAATTTCCATTCTAGAAACGATGCACAAACAGAATTTGTACTAGTATGCTATGACCAGAGGAATTTTTGTACTGGTTTTAGTGATATGTAGCTCTGCTATCAATGGTGAAAATGTGATAAATGAATGAATAATGTAATACCTGAAACACTAAAAAAAAAATGCAGCCTTTGGCGAGTCTGGGGATGAATTCAGCATAATAGCAGTGTACCAGCTGCAGACCGATGACTGCCAGGTACCTTGGAATAATGTAGAGTCATTTCATCTTGTCAGATAATGTACAAATAAGAGCTCCTGAGAGCAGGGGGTCTGCACACTCCCACCAATTGTCACTTAGGAGCAAATTTTAAATAATGGCTTTTTGAAATTCTCACAAGCACCATAGTATCTGATCATGGGTAATGCTGAACTCCAGGCACAGAAGACAGACATTAATGCAGCTTTGTATTCATTAGCATGTCATTCAAATCTCAAATCTAGAACTTCTATTAACTTAATGCATTGCTTGCATTAAGGTAAAAAACATTTTTAGTTTCCCTGTGTGAAGAGGAAGACCACCTCTTCTCCCCTCTCTTCGTCTTCACACAGGGACTCGACCAGCAGCAGGAGCCATTGGCCCTTGCTGCTGTCAATCAAATGCAGTAAAGAGGAAGTGGGCGGCAGGGCTAAGTCCTACTGTGTGTGTCTATGGAGCGGTGGAATAGACGGGCAGGCCTAATGGTAGGGTCATGCACCGACTGACGACAGCCACCACCCACAGACCGGAGTTCCTCAGGGCGCGGAGTCTAAGCCCCAGGCTGCCTTTCACCAGGGCCCCTGATGGTGGGGATGGACTTGATGCAGCCAGGGACCAGGTCGCGGCCCCGAGTAACCCCAGCTGCAGTAATGGCCGCCGCCAGTGGCGTACAGCTGGTGGGAACCAGATGGGAAACGATAGCGTAGTCAGACAGGCCGGGTTGATAACAGCGGGACAGACAGTACAAGACAGTAGGCAAGAATACTCAGGT
Organism: Staurois parvus; assembly: GCF_062004578.1. Taxonomy (NCBI): domain Eukaryota; kingdom Metazoa; phylum Chordata; class Amphibia; order Anura; family Ranidae; genus Staurois; species Staurois parvus. The sequence continues at coordinate 114,434 of NW_028318512.1, forward strand.
CACGGGCCAGGTTCAGCAACGGGAGGTCAGATAAAGGGATAAGGCAGAGAATAGTCTTAGTCAAAGCCGAGTCAGTTTCCAGGAGAACAACGAGAGTAGAACCAGAGCTTGCTGCAACACAATCATACAGGACACGAATGCAAAGAGCAAGTGCAGACAACAGGCTTAAATGTGATCAACCACACCCCTCTGGGGGATGGACCGCAGAGGCCTGAAAGCATAAAAGGCTCCCACCATGCTTTGCAGAAACCTAAGATGGATGCCAGCACATGGAGCAGCACCAACTCTGAGGAAAGGTAGGACCTTGACAGTGTCTCCATAGACGCACAGGTCGAGAGCGAGCATGCAGCGTTTGTCTCCCAGCAAACGGCTTGCTGGGGGACACACAAAGAAGAAGCTGTGCCAGGATCGCCGGCGGAGGACCAAGAAGACGAGGATCGGGGCCACTCTGTGCAATAGCACTGCACACAGCAGGTGAATATAATCAGGGGTGTATTTACCACAAGGCAAACAAGGCACTTGCCTAGGGCGGCATTTTTTGGGGGCAGCACCTCCCCCCAGAAGAAGGGATGGAAGAAGGGACATGCGCACCACGGGAACCAGGTGGGATCCAAGAGAGGCCGCGGGCTGCTTGATGGTGTATGTAGTGCCTGACTCTCATTACGGGGGATGTCCGGAGCTGTGAATATGGGTTCATTACTATCACCGGGGGGGGGATTAATGGAAGGCTCTCACAGCTGGGGGCAGGGGGGCAGAGGTGTTGTTGGTCAATGTCAGGCTCTCTCTGTAGGAGGGGGGAAGGGGGTGGTGTTGGTCGGTGTCCGTGGGGGGCAGACGAATTTTGTTGCCTAGGGCAGAACAAAACCTAAATACACCCCTGAGTATAATGTTACAAATCATTAGTAATACCTCATCTGGAATATGCAGTTCAGTTTACATGAGGCTTTGCCAGGCAACTTGAGTACTACTTTGAAGCGACTTTGAAGCAACTTTCAGGGAACGCCTGGGTAATCTTCCTGTAATGTTGAATCCAAATCACATCAATATAGATGAGGATCCGACTTGGAGGCAACTTCCATTAAAGTCTATGGGCACAAGTCAGATAAAAGTCGCCTGTAAGTAGTACAGGAACCTTTTCTAAAGTTGGAGTGACTTCAGTACTGCTAATTAGGATGGCTCTGTTTGACTAACATGGGATTTCCCATGTCCTGCGACTTGGGGTCTCACAAGGCGGATCCCAAGATGCAGCAGTGTGAACCGACCCTAAAACGCACAGAAATACAAAATGCCCAAGTGCAAAGTGAAAACTTCAACTGATAAACACCTGGCCGACCATATAGTACAAGCCGTGTGTATCAAGAACGCAATATGGTGTAACTCACATATAGGTGAAATAAACCAAAAATGGATGAACAAAGTGATAATTCAAAAGATAATAATCAGTAGAATATAAAGTGACAGTCCATAGTGATAATCATAACAATTCCCAAAAAAGGTTCAAAGTGAATCTTCCTCTTGGTACACCGCTGTGCCCACCATCACCCAGCATGCATCTCCAAAAAAAAAGAAGCGCTCAAACCAACATCCAAATTCCTCTGCAGGTCAGGGCTGGTGGGATTCCACTCCAACAGGTCTCCGGCTTAGGGGTACTCAAACAGGGGCTTCTCATAGTGCAACCAATTTTATTTAACCACTTGCCCTCAAGAGGATTTCCCCCCCTTCCTGACCAGGCCATTTTTTGCATTACAGCGCTGCATTATTTTAACTGACAATTGTGTGGTCATGCAACGCTGCACCCAAATGAAATTTACAACATTTTTTCCCATGTACTGAGCTTTTTTCCAGTGGCATTTGATCACCTGTTCGTTTTTAATTTTTTAAGCAATAATAAAAAAAAAGACCTTCAATTTTGAGAAAAAAACAATACTTTTGACATGTCCAGTACAAAAAATTTAAAAATCAAAGTTCGCCATAAATTTAGGCCAAAATGTATTCTGCTCCATGTCTTTGCTAAAAAAAAAATCCCAATACATGTAAATTAATTGGTTAACATGAAATTTATAGCGTTTACAAACGGCGGTATATATACTTGGATTTTTATTTTTACTAGTAATGGCGGTGATCAGTGACTTATAGCGGGACTGCGGAGGGCATTCTGACACTGGGGGGAACTGACTTGGTGTCATTGACATCCCCAGTGACACCAATCCAGTGATCAGTGCTAATAAAAAGCACTGACACAGTACTAATGGCACTGAGCAGGAAGGGGTTAACACGTGGGGTGATCAAAGGGTTAACTGTGTGTTGTTTTACTATGTGGGCTGTGTTTGTGCTTCACTGTAAGGACACTGCTTTGCATGGCTTTGCTATGCAGAGCCATGCAAAGCAGTGTGCAGGAGCTGACAGGGAGAGATCTGTATTGTTTACAGTTTTCTCCCCCCATCCAGGGGTGGACTGACCATTGGGGAATTCGGGCACTGCCCGAGGGCCCGAAGTCAGTAGGGGGCCCCATGAGATGTCCCTGGTACCTTTCATAGGCTTTTTTTGGGTGTGGTTTGAGTGTGGGCCAGGACACAGGGGTCCCATGATCCTCTATTGCCCGGGGGCCCTATGAGTTGTCAGTCCACCCCTGCCCCCAGCAATCACCGTCGCCAGCAAGTAATCACCAGCCAGGACCCGGTGACTGACAGCCGTGGGTGTGCGCCCCCTACCTGGAAATGCGAAATCACATATATATACACCCATGCCACCCTGTAGCAGTACTTCTGCTATAGGGCAGACGGGAAGCGGTTAATAAAAATGAATAATATTAAAACCCCACTGACTCACATAAGACATAAAGGCTAAAACCAAAGATGGCGGCGATCGTCGCCACACCGGAATCCCTTTATGTCTTATGTGAGTGCGGTTTTAATATTATTCACTTTTATTAAATAAACACCCATTACCAGCGCTTCCTCCCCCACCCTACAGCAGTGGCTCACTGACACAGGAGACTAGATCTGCAGGATCCTGTGACCAGACGGGGTTACAATGAAGAGAGTACTGAGATTTCTTTATATAAGCTATACAGGGTAGGCAAGAAGAGGAGGGAACATTTTTAAGAATAGTTAGGCTACTTTCACACTGAGAAGTCTTTGAGGCGTTTGTGCGTTAAAAAAAAGCGCCTGAAAAGCTCAAGAAAAATGCTTCCCTATGGATGTGAATGTATATCTATGTATGTTTTCACACTGAGGCGTTGCGCTTGCAGTGCGGTGTAAAAACTCCTGCTTGCAGCATCTTTGGGGCATGTTTAAACAAAAACGCTCCAAAAATGCCCCTTCCTATTGAAATTAATGAAAAACATCTGAAAAATGCCTAAAATGTGCCTCAAAAATGCTGCTGGAAAGCGTTTTTGGTGCAGTTTTTAAGTCACGTGTCCTTTAAAAACGCTCAGAAAGCGCGGTAAAAACACCTATGCGTATTTGCTGTGTTTTTGCAGCAGGTCAGTGTGAAAGTAGTCTTAGTGTTAGGGTTCATTCACACTAGGTTTGTCTCTGAAGAGCCATCTGAGTTTGGAGCGCTCTTCGGAAAGCATTTGACAGGAGGTGTGCAGGTATTGTATTGCTTCAACCCCTTGAACTCTGCACTAGTATGCCACAACCATGTTTGCAGAGGGATCCTATCAGGGGCGGACTGACAAATCATGGAGCCCCCAGGCAATAGGGGATCATGGGGCCCCTGTGTCCTGGCGCACACTCAAAGCACACCCAAAAAAGCCTATAAAAGGTACCAAGGGCATTTCATGGGGCCCCCTAATGACCCTGGGCCATCAGGCAGTGCCCGAGTGCTCGAATGGTCAGTCTGCCCCTGGGTCCTATTCACTTGAATTGGTAATGTTTTGACGAGGTGATAAAAGTAAGGCTCAGCTCTAGGGTTTTGCCGCCTCCCAGCTGCTAGTGTGAACGAGCCTTTTTCTTCTACTTTAGACTCCATGCACACTAGCATTTTTTTAAGCTTCTTGAAGCTGTTATCAGCATTTTTTCTGCTCCTAGACGGATAAGGATAAACAGTGTTATCCTTTGTGTCTATGCACACTATTTAGGCTAGTAGCGTTTTTTAAGCTTCAGCGTTTAGGAGCAAAAAAAAATGTTTTTGTGGAGTTTTTGGGAGTGTTTTTCTGGTAGAAAAAAATGCTGAACTCTCCTAAAACTCTAACAGCATTTTTCTAGCTTTTTTTTTCTACATGTACTGTAAAAAAGCTAACAAAGCCCCCCGGACCCTGCATCCACTATATCTGGTCTCCCCAAGCCTTGCATTCACTATATCTGGTCTCCCCGGACCCTGCATTCACTATATCTGGTCTCCCCGGACCCTGCGTTCACTACATCTGGTCTCCCCGGACCCTGCATTCACTATATCTGGTCTCCCCGGACCCTGCATTCACTATATCCGGTCTCCCCGGACCCTGCATTCACTATATCCGGTCTCCCAGGACCCTGCATTCACTATATCCGGTGTCCCCGGACCCTGTATTCACTATATCTGGTCTCCCCGGATCCTGCATTCACTATACCTGGTCTCCCCGGACCCTGCATTCACTATATCCGGTCTCCCAGGACCCTGCATTTGCTATATCTGGTCTCCCCGGACCCTGCATTCACTATATCTGGTCTCCCTGAACCCTGCATCCACTATATCCGGTCTCCTAAACTCTCCTAAACTCTCCTAAAACACTACTACAAGCCGGCACCAAATAGTTATTATCAACATTTTTCCAGCTTTTTTTTCTAGTGTTTTTTGAGCTTATAAAAAATGCTAGTGTGCATGGAGCCTGGAAGTGCTTGTAAACCCTCACCATGTAAAACATCCGATTCACTTTAAAATAGAAATGAAAGGCAAAACGTGTATAGATATAAAAAACATTATAAATACCTTTTTTCTCTTTTTTATAAGTGATCACATACTCTTTGTTCGCAGTTTCATAAGAGCTGGGGGATCAGCAGCACACTGATCTTCCCAGTGAATGGCTGTGCAGGGGGGCGTGTCAGGAAAAGTCTGATCACTGGTTGAGTGCAGGACAGATAGAGAACTGACCAAGCTGTGATCTCATGTGTGGTCAGTTATTAATAGGAAAGCAGAGGGACTGGCAGGAACACCAGGGATTTCACACAAAGGAAGCAATACAAAGAGAACAGGATACTCTTTCATACAAGTACATGGTACAGCAGGCACACATCAGGAAGATGAAATGTTGGGTTTACATATTCCTTAAAAGCTGCATACAAAACTCAGGTCTCCTCCTCTGCCATACAGTGCTGTGGGGCAGAGCTGAGTGACTCTCAATACTGGATGGATAGAAATACAAATCCATTGGCAGACAAGATAGCTCCTATCATCTGTATATCTGTAGTAGCTGTTTGTCAGGCATTCAACTTTAAAGTGGTTGCAAACAAAATACTAACAAAACATATCCTTCTATGGTGTGTACTTGTCCTAATTAAAACCACGGACCCTGCATTTACTGTATCTGGTCTCCCCGGACCCTGCATTCACAATATCTGGTCTCCCCGGACCCTGCATTCACTATATCTGGTCTCCCCGGACCCTGCATTTACTGTATCTGGTCTCCCCGGACCCTGCATTCACAATATCTGGTCTCCCCGGACCCTGCATTCACTATATCTGGTCTCCCCGGACCCTGCATTCACTATTTCTGATCTCCCCGGACCCTGCATTCACTATATCTGGTCTCCCCGGACCCTGCATTCTCTATATCTGGTCTCCCCGGACCCTGCATTCACTATATCTGGTCTCCCCGGACCCTTCATTCACTATATCTGGTCTCCCCGGACCCTGCATTCACTATATCTGGTCTCCCCGGACCCTGCATTCACTATATCTGGTGTCCCCGGACCCTGCATTTACTATATCTGGTCTCCCCAAGCCTTGCATTTACTATATCTGGTCTCTCAGGACCCCGCATTCACTATATCTGGTCTCCACAAGCCTTGCATTCACTATATCTGGTCTCCCTGGACCCTGCATTCACTATATCTGGTCTCCGGGGACCCTGCATTCACTATATCTGGTCTCCCCGGACCCTGCATTCACTATATCTGGTCTCCCCAAGCCTTGCATTCACTATATCTGGTCTCTCAGGACCCCGCATCCACTATATCTGGTCTCCCCGGACCCCGCATCCACTATATCTGGTCTCCCCGGACTCTGCATTCACTATATCTGGTCTCCCCGGACCCTGCATTCACTATATCTGGTCTCCCCGGACCCTGCATTCACTATATCTGGTCTCCCCGGACCCTGCATTCACTATATCTGGTCTCCCCGGACCCTGCATTCACTATATACGGTCTCCCCGGACCCTGCATTCACTATATCTGGTCTCCCCGGACCCTGCATTCACTATATCTGGTCTCCCACAGTACACACAACATGGAAGTGCAATTATTTTAGTAAATATATACTGCTTAATACCTTTTCTCATCAGCAGTTAGAGCAGTCTTGTGACTTCTATCAGTGTTCAGCCAAGCACACGTTAAAGTTTGTAGGAGGAGTTTTCATTCTGCTCTAGGAGGATGAGGACCCCTGACCTCTGTCTGGACAGTGCTGGTTGGCCCTGTGCTGATCACATGCACTCTCCCAAGATAAAAAAAAACCTTCTCTAGAAATACACACCAAACTGAGTAGTAAATCAACCCCAACTGTTAGTCACCTACCAGGAGGCACCATAACAATGGCAACCATCCACAGCTTTCTGGACACCCCCCAAACACACACACTGCCAAAGACAGAAGAGCGGGGCTTTTTTTCTCAGGGAACAGGTGCAGGAACTCCCCCCTTTTGAGTGACCATTTTCTCGGACCCCTACCCACCTCCGAGCAGAGTGACTCCACGCGATATGTCAGGAGATAAGAGGGGAGCACTGGAAGAAGGGGTGGATCAGAGAAGACAGGATCAAACAGCCTTTTTACACAATGCAGAGAATTAACCCCTTCGGTTCCACAGTGAGAATAACAAGCATGCTTTATTGCATATACAGACTGATTTCACTGTTGTGGGTTTAGTAACACTTTAAGAGCACTAAGGGTAATTTATGTCTGCTGCTTTGTTCCTCTGTTACCAGCATGACAAGTTTTCCTGACATGAAGAGAAAAAAAGGTGACAAGGGGAGCTCCAGCACACAGCTGGTGATTGACAGTCTCAGCTCTGTTCCTGTGTTCTGTGTGAAGGAGGGTGTGTCTCTTCCCTTCAATCAACTCTCGGAGCTCTCCTCACTGAGCTCTGCAGTGTGTAATTTCAGCTCTCCACCCCCTGCTCTCTGACATCTCAGACAAGCTTTATAAATTCTGGACTTTGAACGGATGTAGAGAAGAGAAGGCTGACAAAGACATGCTGGTAGGTGAATTGGCTCCTGTCTAAATTGGCCCTAGTATGTGTATGTATGAATGTAAGTTAGGGACTTTAGATTGTACGCCCCTTGAGGGTTAGGGACTGATGTGAATGTACAATATATATGTAAAGCGCTGCGTAAATTGATGGCGCTATATAAGTACCTGAAATAAATAATAAACAAAGATAAACAGGTACAACTTATGTAGGAGGAATTGTTTCATCTCTGTGTATCACCTGAGGCCAGTCACTTCACTGGGTAAGGGTTTACACCCACTCTAAAGCCATTGAATCCGTGAGACAGCAAGCCAACAGAAGAGGTCACCCAATGGAAGCCTACCTATATTCTTCAGTACCTGTTACATATAAAATGACGTGTGCTGCTTTCATCAAAGTGTCATTGAGGCTCATCTAAATGTCAGTAGATTCCCAACCATCCTCCAAAGGACAGCAAGCCAACAGAAGAGGTCATCCAATGGAAGCCTACCTATATTCTTCAGTACCTGTTACATATAAAATGACGTGTGCTGCTTTCATCAAAGTGTCATTGAGGCTCATCTAAATGTCAGTAGATTCCCAACCATCCTCCAAAGGACAGCAAGCCAACAGAAGAGGTCACCCAATGGAAGCCTACCTATATTCTTCAGTACCTGTTACATATAAAATGACGTGTGCTGCTTTCATCAAAGTGTCATTGAGGCTCATCTAAATGTCAGTAGATTCCCAACCATCCTCCAAAGGACAGCAAGCCAACAGAAGAGGTCATCCAATGGAAGCCTACCTATATTCTTCAGTACCTGTTACATATAAAATGTAGATTCCCAACCATCCTCCAAAGTCCAATTGTACCACTATTCTGGTTACGTAGCATTGCGTTTCGAAATATTTCATTTTACAGAATTATTTCATATTTATTTAATATTTCATGTTCGGTGTAACATTTCATTTTACATGCTGATTACCTTCCTGTTTATCTGTAGTGGCTTTGGCATTCTCTCTAATTGGGGAAGAGTTGATCGCGGATGCCGGCCGCAGAGTTCACGCCTGTTCTTTGTTCGGCGGGTTATTATTCGTAAAGTACAAGTCTTAAGGTCAGTCCTAAGGAAACCTTTTGGAAATAATGCATAATAATAAGCTGTTACCTGCCAGCAGATAATGATCTCTTTTATGCAGCGTCGCTGTTCGCCTCCATTACAAGCCCTGGCAGTGGGGGAATTTATTAGCACAAATGTTATATCTGACAAAAATGGGCAAATGCAGCCATGCAGAGACAATATAAATTAGAGAATGACGTTTGATTTGGCCTCCCAGATCTACGGGGACTTAAAGCTGAACTCCAGGCAGATATAAAAAAAAATTAATTTGTATATGACTTTTAAATAGAATTAAAGCCCAACGCCCTTTTTCCCAATGTACCTGTTAAGTTCCCACACTGCATGCTGCCCTCTACTTACACTTCTGCGGGACTTTTTTTCAGCAGGAACATGGGGGGATGCAGTTCCGACACCTCCAGCACTGGCGAGGGGGTGCTTGGCTATGGTGCAAGGTATTTATGCTTGCTGCTACTGTAGGTGATCTATTGTTGCTGAAGGGGATCTATTTTTGAGTGGGGTCTATTTTTGCTGGTGGGGGATCTGTTGTTTCTAGGGGGATCTTATGTGTTGGAGGGAGTCATTTGTTGCTGGATGGGGATCTGTTGTTGCTAGGGGGATCTTATGTTTTGGAGGGAGTCATTTGTTGCTGGATGGGGATCTGTTGTTGCTAGGGGGATCTTATGTTTTGGAGGGAGTCATTTGTTGCTGGATGCAGATCTGTTGTTGCTAGGGGTATCTTATGTTTTGGAGGGAGTCATTTGTTGCTGGATGGGGATCTGTTGTTGCTAGGGGGATCTTATGTTTTGAAGGGAGTCATTTGTTGATGGATGGGGATCTGTTGTTGCTAGGGGGATCTTATGTGTTGGAGGGAGTCATTTGTTGCTGGATGGGGATCTGTTGTTGCTAGGGGGATCTTATGTTTTGGAGGGAGTCATTTGTTGCTGGATGGGGATCTGTTGTTGCTAGTGGGATCTTATGTTTTGGAGGGAGTCATTTGTTGCTGGATGGGGATCTGTTGTTGCTAGGGGGATCTTATGTTTTGGAGGGAGTCATTTGTTGCTGGGAGGGATCTACAGTTGAGGCAGGGGTCTGTTATTGCGGGCTGCTGGAGGATTTAGAGATCTGTTGATGCTGCTGGAGGTCTATTGTTGCTGGGGGTATCTATTGTTGCCAGGGGAGGGGGCTATTGTTGCTGGCTTCAGGGGATTTATTTTACTGCTTTTCTTGTTATCATTAACAAATTCCAAACTACTTAGCACCAAAATATAATACTTGGTTCTGTATTCCTCTAAAAAGGTCAATAGTGGGAGGTGTGTAGGAGGTGGAACCAAGGGACGGTGCTCGGAGGTGGGTAGGGGCCCAAGAAAATGGTCACTCAAAAGGGGGGAGTTCCTGCACCTGTTCCCTTAGAAAAAAAAGCCCCGCTCTTCTGTCTTTGGCAGTGTGTGTGTTTGGGGGGTGTCCAGAAAGCTGTGGATGGTTGCCATTGTTATGGTGCCTCCTGGTAGGTGACTAACAGTTGGGGTTGATTTACTAAAGGAAAATAGGTTGTTTACTTTGCAAATGAAGTTACACTTTGAAAGGGAATATTCACCAGTGCTTAGTGAATGTGATGAAATTTTATTTAGCAAAAAATACCCAATTAAATGCAATGAAAATAAAAAAGAAAGCATTTTATTTTCACATAATTGGATGGAGGAAGTCAGTAAAGCTTCCCATTAACAAAGCTCTGGGGAAAGTTCCCTTGCAAAGTTAATCTTCCCTTGCAAAGTGAACAGCCTGTTTGCCTTTAGTAAATCAATGCCTTGGCCTTCACAAGAGGTCCTGATGGTGGAGATGGCCAGACATGCTAGTAGTTCTTCATTGCAGGCTGTCACCAGATGGAGTGATTGTGTTGTGGTGGTCCTCAGGGTGCAAGTTGGGTATAGCCAAGGGAACAGAATAAAGGCCCAGAGATCAACCTGGGGTATCACCAAAAAAAATAAGAGCAGAGGCAAGAGTGCACTTTAGTGTAGTAAGTACATAGAGCTAATAGTTACAATGATAGTCTATAGAAGTATTCAAGTAGTATTACATTTGGTAAGATTGCAGTGACCCTGTTGGGTAACACTCACAAGCTTCCTAGTAAATGAGTGGAAAATATTCCTGTCTCCACACAGGACAGGGCTGGCCACTCTCAATGTCTTGGGGGTCCCAATCCTAGGTCATTGAAGGGGCTTTGAAAACCTTCTTCCCCTGCTAAGAGAACAGCCCATTTGCCTTTAGTAAATCAATGCCCTGTTCTTCACCAAAAGCCCTGATGGTACAGATGGGCCAGAAACCCTAGTGGTCCCAGTTTTCTTTGCTACAACCTGTCACCATGTTGAGTGGTCATGTGGTGGTGGTCCTTAGGGTTTGAGTGAGGTTTAGCTGAGGGAGTAGAATAAAGGCTCAGGGTACGACCTGGGGTATCACTAAAAATAAAAGGAGAGGGAGGAGAGTAAGTACGTAGAGCTAATAGTTACAATGATAGCATATAGACGATTTCAACATCGTAACTTACATTTGGTGAGAATGGGGTGACCCTGTCAGGTAAGATACACAACCTTCCTAGTACGCAAGTGGAAAACATTCCTGTCTCCACACAGGATAGGGATGGTCATTTTCAATGTCTTGAGGGTCCTAGTCCTAGGTCCTCGAAGGGGCTATTAGAGGGCTGTTCAGCTTGTTGTTTGTGAAAGAACAAAAACCCATCAATCGATCGAACAGCAGAGGCACCCATAGGGATATGTAGTGTCGTGTGTCTAGAAATGGAACAGGTCATTATGTTGAATAATCATCACATTTCTTTATTTCACCAAAGACATATTTTGTGGCTCAAACTTGCCATTTCCTCAGTTTTAAGGTGATACGCAGATATTGTTTCCTTGTTCTTCACTGAAGCAAGTCTGGTGTAAAATAGACGTGCTCTAGTGAAGAACAAGAAAGCAATATCTGTGTACCACCATTTAAACTGAGGAAGTGGCAGGATTTTGCCAGGAAATGCGTCTTTCGTGAAACAGATGTTACCAGGTCGAGGTCCTCGGGATTACCCCACTAATGGGGTAGCTGGACCAGAAAAGCTATGGTATGGAGACTGTGCAAGAAACACTAGGCAGAAGAGTAGTCTTCAAGTGCATGAATAGCTTCAAGTATTCCCATAAAGTGACAGCAGCATCCCGTGAGACAAAGCGTGTTGGGCATGGCAAGACTCTGTGAAGTCATTCTGCTCAGCAGAGCACACACATGAAAGCAAAAAGAGCTAGTGGTGCATGGCTCCTTCAAATGAATAGGCTTTCCCAGGGGCGGACTGACAACTCATGGGGCCCCGGGCAATAGGGGATCATGGGGCCCCTGTGTCCTTGCCCAAACTCAAAAAAGCCTATGAAAAAGGTACCAGGGACATCTCATGGGGCCCCCTACTGACCCTGGGCCCTCGGGCAGAGCCCGAGTTTCCAAATGGTCAGTCCGCCCCTGGGCTTTCCTTTCCTTGGTGCTGGGTTGAACACTATTTAGTGTGTGATCTGTGTTTTAATAAATGTTTTAAATAAACATCTTTTAGGCACTGAGGATTCCTCTTTTTTCTGCTTACACTTGTAGCACCCTCCTGGCTAGGCTGCTGGGTAAATTTCATTTTTGGCTTGCTCCATAATCATAGGAGCAGCGGTTGTTAGTACACATGTGTGTTTTGTTACAATTTGTTTTTCAACCAAAAATTTCATTTTCGGCGATTCGGATGTACACGAATCTCCGAATAGATATACAGTAGTAACTAATGTCAACAAATCCTAAAAAAATGTTATAATGAAATTAACAAATGCATTTGTTTCATTTGGATGATGTCACATGATGCAATCGTAGTTCGGGCCCATGGATAACGAATGGATCTGAATTTCATTCAGTTTGTTAATTTGGATGCACATGACACCAGTTGATATTGTCCAATCAGCTCATGCCATTTCTCTTGGTCGGTTGAACTAGCGTCCAAAAATATTGAATCCTTCCTATTTGTATCCATCTGATTTGTATCCATCTGATTTGATAAAATGTCAAATGTATAGAAATCTTCCAGAAAATAATTCAAGAGACAATGCTGAAACCGACCCAGTGCTTGTAGAGTGTATGGCCTCAGCCAGCGCTGCTCCAGCCACACCCTTTGACCCATCAGGGCTTGGGACCTCTGTGACTAAGCCCCAATGGGCGAAGTGAAATTTGTACACTCTTCAAGCACACTCTACAAGCATTGGGTCGGTTTGAGCGGCATCTTTTGAATGATATTTTGACACTCCTGGATTGGTGAATTTGATGCCTGATCCTGTTTCCTGAACACCGGCGAGGAGAACCTTGAGCCTTGGCTTTGAGCAGCGCTGTAAGCTTTTTCCTCCTCACAATCTTCCGGAAAAACTGCTACATTTTTCAAATCCACCTGGACCAACAAATACCGAAGATACGAATTCCAAAACTGAATCAATTCAACTTAACGAATATGATGAAATGAAATTCTTCAATGAACGAATGCATCCAAAGCTAAATGAAAATTTCCAGTGTTAACATGTCTAGTTGTTTGGTCTGTTCAAGGCTTCACAGGCTGAGAGTTTCCTTCAACCTGTCTCTAGAAGACGTTTATGGAAGATAGAGAGGGAGAAATCAAATGAACAGTTGGCAGGCAGTCCTTAAGTGGTTAAAGAGATCAATAGAGGGATGTGTTGGATGTCTGCAGAGAGACCACTGCTTCCAACCAGGGAGCAAGGGTCCTTCTCTTCAGCATGCTAGCAGTGGGCATGCTTTCTAAAGAAAACAAACTTGATCTTTTCACTTGCATGTTTTTTCTTTAGATGCTCCTAGAATTAATGTAACTGATTTAAACTGAGAGTTTGGTTGGGCTTTAAAGTAGAATTCTTGCTAAACACTAGCTATGTTTAGCCTCCCTAGCAGTCTGATTATGTCCATGTTTCTGTGCTCAAAGCGGTACATTTTTTTGCATGGAAATATGTTTTTTTTTATTGTAGGCCTGTAATTTTTAGGAATAACTCACTGAAATCTGTCCGAACAAGAGTCTAGTAAACATCTCGGGTAGGATAAAACTTGAAACACGAAATCATAAATTATAAAGTAAGAAATAATCATACAAAATAATAATATAATAATAATAAATGTAATTCAATAATATAATCAAACCAAAAACACTGAAATTTGAAATATAGCTCCAAGTTCGCACATCACTGAGCAAAGTCGCAAAATCATTTTCAGTGTCTGATGATGAATTTCCCCACGAATCATTATCACTCAATTCTGCAAGTGGTTCTGATTTACTATCGCTGTTCTCTAGCTGGTCTAAAACCACTTTTGACCTAAAGGGACGCTTTTTGGATGTCATGGACGTTTCTCAGTTTCCAGGCAGAAAGAACAGTAAAAATGCACGCAGGACACAGGACAAAGCAGTAGGGACAAAATGTATGTGAAATGGTTTGATACAGCAATGTTTTACTATGTGATTTTAGTGAATTTAGTGAATTTCACTTTTTGTCAATTTCAAATTTCCCGCCCCCCGTACGTCCCGACGCTCACAGGGGACGGAACCCAGAAGACAGATGTCGGCATCCACCAGATTACGTTGCCGGGGACACTGCAGGAGGGACATCGCAGGAGCGCAAGACAAGGTAAGTGATCGAGGGATCCTGGAGCAGCGCCACATGGTAAGCCCGAGTGTAGCTCGGGGTTACCACTTGTGGTACTGAAACTTTACCCCAAGCTACACTCGGGAATACCGCCAGGGAGGTTAAAAATGTTCCCTCCACCCTTCTGCTACCTTCCCTGCCTACCTGTGTAAAAAAAAGATGTGTATACGTACCTATTTTCAGTCTGCTGTGTTCCAGGCAGGGGTGGACTGACAACTTATGGGGCCCCCGGGCAATAGGGGATCATGGGGCCCCTGTGTCCTTGCCCAAACTCAAAAAAGCCTATGAAAAAGGTACCAGGGGCATCTCATGGGGCCCCCTACTGACCCCAGACCCTCGGGCAGTGCCCGAGTTTCCAAATGGTCAGTCTGCCCCTGGTTCCAGGCACATGATCCGCAGCTCCAGCTTCCCTGTGTCAGTCAGCAGCAGGTGCAGGGGAGAGGGGAAAGTGCTGACAATGGCTGGGACATGCCTAGGAGTAGCGTCACGGCTCCTAGAATTCATACCCTTTTCTCTCCCCTGCAGTTGCTGCTCACTGTCAAAGGGGATCATTTGACTAGACCGAAGCAGGGTAAATAGGTAAGTATACACATTTTTTTTTTACACAGATTAGACAGGATATTTAGCAAGAGGGGGGAAGGGAACATTTGTAAACATAGTATTAGGCAGTAATTCTTCTTTAATGAACTCAAATTTCAGTTTGTATTTAATAAAAGCTGCAGATGTAAAAGGACGTGTAAGTGCCAGGAGATGCTACCCAAGTGATCTACAACCAAAGGGGGTCTTTAAATGCTCACCCCAGCAGCCTAATGAAATATACAACATAAAGGTGCCACTAATTGACAGCCCAATGTAAAGAGTGGCCTCAGCTCTTCCTGAGACCATGCCCCCTGACATATTTTGACTGCCCCGGGGCATAGTCATAGGAGTCAGGCTAAGCTCCAGGGATGGGGTGAAATGCGTCAGAAGGAGCTGAGGCCACTCTTTACAATTTGATTTCATTTGAGCTGTTGTTCTGCAGTGCCTCTATATTGTGTCACTCTAAAGATGTAAAAAGATTGAAAATTACTTTTAAAATGACATTAACTAGTTAGTGAGTAAAACTCAACAGCTTTTCTGGTGCTGTCGGCATCGGTACACGATGCTTAAGCAATGAGAGCGGTCAGTGCGAAGTGGCGCCCTCGTCCTATAGACATGCTCATGAGGTTTTACACACTGAGCTTACATATGCCGTATTTTTCGTTCCATAAGATGCAAAAAATGTGGCAAAAATGTCTGAGTCTTATGGAGCGAATATGGAGCGGCCAGCCCGGTGTTCCCAACACCGCCGTGTTAGAATACCGGGCCGGCCACTTGGCTCTTCTGTGCAGCAGAACCTGCTCCTCGGTCCTACCTGTCCCTCGGTCCAGCGGTGTCCTCACCGTCTTCTCTCCCTGGTGCCGGCATCTTTAGTGTGGGCACCCGGCTGTGACAGCTTGCGGCTTCACAGCCAGGTGCCCACTGCACTTTGTGAATGGTCCAGCAGTCGTCTGGGACCTGTCACATGTCCCAGAAGACGGGGAGGGAGGACAACTCTACAGAATTGGGAGTGGGTACCTGTCAAATTCCCCCCCCATCCACTTCCCAAAGGTCTGCAGTCTCTGGTCATCTCCTGTACTGTGTCTGCAGTCTTGTCATCTCCTGTACTATGTCCGCAGTCTCTGGTCATCTCCTGTACTATGTCCGCAGTCTCTGGTCATCTCCTGTACTATGTCCGCAGTCTCTGGTCATCTCCTGTACTATGTCCGCAGTCTCTGGTCATCTCCTGTACTATGTCCGCAGTCTCTGGTCATCTCCTGTACTATGTCCGCAGTCTCTGGTCAACTCCTGTACTATGTCCGCAGTCTCTGGTCATCTCCTGTACTATGTCCGCAGTCTCTGTTCATCTCTTGTACTATGTCCGCAGTGTCTGGTCATCTTCTGTACTGTGTCCGCAGTCTCTGGTCATCTCCTGTACTGTGTCCGCAGTCTCTGGTCATCTCCTGTACTATGTCTGCAGTCTCTGGTCATCTCCTGTACTATGTCCGCAGTCTCTGGTCATCTCCTGTACTATGTCCGCAGTCTCTGGTCATCTCCTGTAGTATGTCGCAGTCTCTGGTCATCTCCTGTAGTATACCGCAGTCTCTGGCCATCTCGTGTACTATGTCCGCAGTCTCTGGTTATCTCCTGTACTATGTCTGCAGTCTCTGGTAATCTCCTGTACCATGTCCGCAGTCTCTGGTAATCTCCTGTACCATGTCCGCAGTCTCTGGTCATCTCCTGTACTATGTCCGCAGTCTCTGGTCATCTCCTGTACTATGTCCGCAGTCTCTGGTCATCTCCTGTACTATGTTGCAGTCTCTGATCATCTCCTGTATATGTCTGCAGTCTCTTGTCATCTCCTGTACTATGTCCGCAGTCTCTGGTCATCTGTACTATGTGTGCAGTCTCTGGTCATCTCCTGTACTATGTCCGCAGTCTCTGGTCATCTCCTGTACTGTCTGCAGTCGCTGGTCATCTCCTGTACTATGTCCGCAGTCTCTGGTCATCTCTTGTAGTATGTCCGCAGTCTCTGGTCATCTCTTGTAGTATGTGTGCATTCTCTGGTCATCTCCTTTACTGTGTGTGCAGTCCATTGGTTCAGAATATTTTTTTCTTGTTTTCCTCCTCTAAAACCTAGGTGCGTCATATGGTCACCGTCTTATGGAGCAAAAAATACGTACTTTGAATGTTTATTTGTAATATAAATATATCATATAAGCAATTACATAAAAAAACTAGTTGATAGATTTATAAAATAAAAAAAATTAAAATACTCTAAAAACCATTATGGATTCTTATTAATGCTCTTTGTATAAATGCAAATTTTTTGGTTCTCTTCAAAAACCAGCCTGTATGGTATGAAGCATCTCAACATGGTAGCAATATGATGCCTCAGACAGGACCTTATGCTAAAGAAGCACCATTCATCTATACTAAGTTGTTCATTTCCCTAAAATTGTTGGTACACAATGCATCCCTTCTCCCCATCTCATTACATTGGGATCTATGAAAATGTTCACTCCCCAGTAAAATGGCTATAGCCTGGACATGTCTGATGTAATGAACTCGGCTTTGAGACATGATTTACAGCTCTCGCTCCTCATTTTATGACAAGCCAATTAATGCAATCAATCACCATTATGATATCCGCTCTCCAGGAACTGAGGGAATTGAAGGATCCAACATTTCAGAAACCGCTGTGTTCCTCAATCGAAGACCAAGGGATTAACACGTTAGGACCCCGTGGTGACAAACTGAATTTTCCCAGCAACCATCTCACAAAGTGATGTCAGGAAATACTATTCATGTGATGCTTTTAGGGCCAACAGTAATAAATATATGTCCTGCTCAGGGGGGCAATGAAGACCATTTGAAGTCTCACATCTTTTTATCTCTTTATAGTCTTGTACCCTCAAATGTTATCAATTGTGACTGAATTTTGTTAGGAAATACTTTAATATGCCATTTTCTTATAGTAACAATGGTGCTGCCTGCTCTCACACTAAGGTGCTCTGTCCTGGCAGAGCTGAGTAGCAGCCACACCCCTCATAATAAGTCTCATCACACTGACGTATATTGCAGAGAAATAGAGGAGGCATGCCTGTAACTGTTTCTGTGAATTACTGAATGCCCCTGGGTCTTTTATGGTTATATTGGCCTAGAGATATTTGGACACCATGTACTATTGCATTTTAGAAAAGTGAAGGTAAGACCAAGAAAATTAAGGTTGTTAGTACAAAGTCTATCTAATTATATATCTATGTCCATACATTAAGCTGGATTTTTAAGCACCAGAATAAAGGTCACCTCATCAATGGGGAAAGGGATCCCTGACTGCTGGAAACATGATGAGCAAGGCTTTTTTTAGTGGGAATGTGTGGGAATGCACCCCCAGCACTGGATATTTGTGATGGCTGGGCTGTGCTGGAGGGTATTGATGCTTGCTGCTGGGGGATCTATTGTTTCTGGAGCAGATCTATTTGTTTGCAGGGGTCTATCATTGCTAGTGGGAGATCTATTGTTGTTGGGGAGTCTTCTGTTTCTGAGGGGGTCATTAGTTGCTGGGGGGGGGTCTGTTATTGCTGGCTGATGGAGGGTTTAGAGATGCTGCCGGAGGTCTATTGTTGCTGGGGGTATCTATTGCTGCCAGGGGTGGTATATTGTTGCTGGCTTCAAGGGATCTATTTTACTGCTTTTCTTGTTATTATTAACACATTCCAAACTACTTATCACCACAATATAATACTCGGTTCTGTACTCTCTAAAAGGGGCAGTACTGGGAGGTGGGTAGGAGGTGGAACCATGGGACGGTGCTAAGAGGTGAGTAGCGGGTGAAAAGAATCACTCAGAAGAGGTGGAATATTATAGAATCTCTTTTGGGGTCCCCCTAATTCCACTCGCATCAGTTTTATAAACTACAAGATTGCCTGAATGGCAGATCAAAGGTTCTCATCTACATGGATGTGCGGAAAGATGTTGACTAAATTGTTTTTGCAGTAAAATTGGAGATTTTTTCACAAAATTATAGATTTCCCCATTGGTGAATTCTCTCAACTACACTTAATAAGCTATTTTGGGTAAATTTCTTGAAAAAAAAATTGTACTCTTTTTTTACTTTAACAAGAGCTTTAACTCTTTATTTTATATTAAAGTTGTTGTAAACCTCGAAAATGAAATATGAACAAAGTATATCCCTATATAGTGTGTATGTAGTGTGTATTTGTCTCAATCCAGATCACTAAGTGTCTTTTCTATCCGCTGTCTCGTTCCTCTGAGTTTTCCCAACACCAAGAGAAAAAAATGGAGGGAGCTCTTGCAAACAGTCAGTGATTGGCAGCCACAGCTCTATTCCTGTGTGCTGTGTTAAAGGGGGTGCCTCCTCCCCCCCGCTTTCTGGAAGCTCAGACAAGCTATATAAATTTTGCACTTTGAACAAATGTAGAGAAGAGAATACTACAGATAAACAGATACAACTTATGTAGGAGGATTTGTTTCATTTCTGTGTATCACCTAAAGTTAGTCACTTCACTGGGTATATGGAAAAGTTTACAACCACTTTAATTCTCAATTTTAGTCATCCCTTTCAATCAAAATGCAAGAATGAAAATGTGTATACATTAAAAGAACAAAACCAACCTGTCAAGAGTGTTTGGTCTTCATCCTGGCAATGCTTAAAGACCCTAGGCCTTTCTTACTTGTAAAACCCTTTGATGGTCACTAAGCTGGTTCATTGTGAATCTGTGATTCGTAACTCTGCCCATCAAAGGCTTTTGCACCCTAAGACCTCTTTGAAATGGGCAGTCCGATCAGATCCATCTGTATGTTTTTCAAGTGGACCTGATCAAGTGATCGGGTCTATTGGCAGGTTGAAATGCCCAGAGCTCTGTCTTATGAAGCCATATCCAGCACCCTGCCAGTACCCCCTCCCCACAATCTGCTTGAGTTGTATAAAGTAGCACCGAGATCCTATGATGGACTGGATCTAAAATAAGGTATGCAATAAATGCAGATTTTTATTAAAGCATTTTAAAAGCATTTTGATGAGGGAAGAAAGTAGGAACTAGGGAAAGTAAATATGAGCAGATTAAACCTTAACTTTAAAATGGTGATTGTAGCTGGACATCACACTGTGACCCACTGAGCTGGACATCATACTGTGACCCACTGAGCTGGACATCACACTGTGACCCACTGAGCTGGACATCATACTGTGACCCACTGAGCTGGACATCATACTGTGACCCACTGAGCTGGACATCACACTGTGACCCACTGAGCTGGACATCGCACTGTGACCCACTGAGCTGGACATCACACTGTGACCCACTGAGCTGGACATCACACTGTGACCCACTGAGCTGGACATCACTCTCTGACCCACTGAGCTGGACATCACACTGTGACCCACTGAGCTGGACATCGCACTGTGACCCACTGAGCTGGACATCATACTGTGACCCACTGAGCTGGACATCACACTGTGACCCACTGAGCTGGACATCACACTGTGACCCACTGAGCTGGACATCACTCTCTGACCCACTGAGCTGAACATCACTCTGTGACCCACTGAGCTGGATATCACACTGTGACCCACTGAGCTGGACATCACTCTCTGACCCACTGAGCTGGACATCACACTGTGACCCACTGAGCTGGAGATCACAGTGTTGTTCACTGATTGAGTATTTGGGTCCATCTAAAGCCTAGTACACACGATCAGACAATCATATGAAAAATACTGCTTTTGAAGTGATTGTACGAGAATCTGATCGTTACTACACAGCTTTTGTCTGAGTTTATTTGAAGGGACAAGCGCGTAACTTTTTCTCGCACGATACAAGATCGTATGATTTTTGTTTAATCGGTACAGTTTTTGTCTGAAAATACAGTACAAATACATTACATCACTTCCTAATTTTTATACTGTTGTACAAGAATTTTCAAAACTTTAGTAACCTCTTCACTTTTGGTATGAGACTAGCATGGAAAAAGAAAAAAAAAAGATCATTGGTCCGATATTGTCATTGTGTGTGCAGGGCTTTAGGCATGGGTGTCCAACCTGCAGCCCCCCAGCTGTTGCAGAACAACGGAACTCAAGTCCCATTATGCCTCTGGCTTTGGGAGTCATACTTACAACTGTCAGCCTTGCAATGCCTCATGAGTTTTGTAGTTCCGCAACAGCTGGAGGACCACGTTTTGGACACCCATGAAAGGTACTAGGCTAAATCAATCATCGGTGTGTCGGGAGGGGTTTGGACAGGAGATATTATGAGTGTAGGTGTGCAGCCCTGCTCCTGCTCTGACATGCTAAAGGTGGGAATACACGATTAGAAAATCGATTGATTGGTCATCCGACGACCGAGAGGAGTTCGTTTGTTGGTCGAAATCGTGGCCCACATTAACCAGTCTAAAAAAATCGTTAGTTGGGCAATACATAGTGTTGACGTCTTCCATACAAGTGGAAGTGATGCGGTGTGTGACCTTGTAGCCACGCCCTTCCGGCCAGAACAATCAATATACACAACAATTACCAGCAATGAGTATAATATCGTTTATTACATGACCTATATACATAAATAGGATACATAAAATATAATCTGCAGAATCCTGGTTTCATTATCTCATTAGGCCAATCTACTTTTAACATTTGGATTTTTTGTTTGTGTTTACGAAGATTCCTTGGACATAAACATCCGGGTCATCTTCTCTTTCCACTCATACGTGATAGCGCTTGATAGATTTCTTTCGTACGACTGTCATACCACCACATAGAAAATTGGTCGATCGTATGCGTAACGACAACATTTTTCACTGTTGTTCAACCAGATTTTTTCGCTATCGGTTAAAACATCCTGCTCATCAACGAAGAGAAATTTGTTCAATCAGTGGTTCTGCGAAATTGTTCGGACGTTTTATTTATCATGTGCACGGGGCATAAGTAGCTGTGCACTGCCTGAGCAATGGGAAACTTCAGACAGACTACGACCTGGCTGGCTGAGGAGTGCTGCAATCTGGAGGTGCTGCATATCTGGGGTGAGAGTCTTGGAACCAGGGTGTCTTGGTGACTGGACTGTTGGGCAGGCAGGCTGGTTAACACCCTGGGGGCCCATGTGGTGCAGTGTTACGGGCTGGAAGAGTGTAGCAGGTGTGTAACCATCGTATACAGCTTGCATACACAGCCTCTCTGTGAGAAGGACAAGGAAGAAAGATCAGGAGGCAGCTCTGCAAGATTGCACCAACAATCTCTCACCATGCTCTCAGCGGGCTGTAAAAGATAAAGGAGGCTGCAGCTAAGCTTGAGCGATTTGCACCTACGCCATTAATGGGGCAGCAGCCTCCAGTATCACGAGCTCCCTGGTGGGCTGCAACAGTTGAATGTATCATATGCTATGTTATATCCTTTATGGTTACAGCCCGCGGGGAAACCCACTTTTTTGTTGCTCCAGCAGAAGTGGTGGCATGGTTGGAGAAGAATGGGAAAAGGCTTCGGACAGAAAGGGACTAAATTTCTAAACCTAAATATGCATATATCCAGAGGGTGGCAGAGTTGATTGATTAATCCTTTGTTTTGTTTTTATTTCTTTTTTAGAGCGGGAGTAGGGAGTATATAGTGGTAGAGAGATTGAGGTGTTCAATCTCTCTTTTTTTACACAAGTTTTTTTAATGTAATTTTTTTTCTTTTTTAGTGTATATTAAGGATATGTCTGAATGGTTACACAATAATAAGAGAATATATATCACATGGGCAAGTATTAAGGTCTACTTTAAATGCGCCTTCTTTAATCCCAGAAAGGGCCATTTAGTGTGTATGTGTGAAAGAAAGGAGGTTGTTGTGTTTTATTTAATTTTTTTTTCTCCTTTTTTTTTCTTTGTTTTCCTTTTTCTTTGGTTAATATTTCTTTTTTTTTCCATCTTTTCTTTTCTCTTTTTATACAAGTTATTTTTTTTTTGAGTTCTTCTTTAAGTGGTTTATTATTAGTAAAAGGTAGACTGGGGTATAAATGTTTTAAAAGATTACACCTGTTCATGGTTCTTTAAAATGATATAGGTGTATATACTAGATTAACTAGAAGTGAGATAAAAACACTGCTTGATTACTATTGTACCATTATATTGTTATTGTACTATGGTCAGGGGCGGACTGACAACTCATGGGGCCCCTGGGCAATAGAAGATCATGGGGCCCCTGTGTCCTTGCCCAAACTCAAAAAAGCCTATGATAAAGGTACCAGGGGCATCTCATGGGGCCCCCTACTGACCCTGGGCCCTTGGGCAGTGTCCAAGTTTCCAAATGGTCAGTCAGTCCCTGACTATGGTTGAGTATTTTGTTGAGTGGTTGAGTATTAGGAGGAAGGGAGATGGAAAACAGAACCAGATGTACTCTATTTTTTTTATTTTTTACAGTTTTTTTTTTATTTTTGTGTGTGGGGGTGGTAATTTACCTGAACTGGAGCACCAAAAAAGTGGGTTTCCCCACAGGCTGCAACCCATAACCATGAAGGATATAACATAGCATATGGTACGTATGTTGAGTAAAACTATAAATATATGCTCCTGGGGGATCTTGGGAAGAGATTGGCAGTTTTTCTCTGCAACAAAAACATATAATACTTCAGTACTTTACCTGCAGGAAACATACCTGGTCAAGGATACTACTGATCAGTTAAAGCGTAAACGTTTTAGTGTACAGTATCATTCCATGCATACAGCATACTCTAGAGGAGTGAGTGTCCTGGTTGGATCAGATGTGTTTTTCTCCTGTAGGCAGGGGCGGACTGACCAATTGGAAACTTGGGCACTGCCCGAGGGCCCGGGGTCAGTAGGGGGCCCCATGAGATTCCCCTGGTACCTTTTTTCATAGGCTTTTTTGAGTTTGGACACGGACACAGGGGCCCCATGATCCCCTATTGCCTGGGGGCCCCATGAATTGTCAGTCCGCCCTTGCCTGTAGGAAATCCTGTATTGATGATGGGGAGGGGGGGGTGGAGGGTGGTATGTCTTTCTTTATTGTTCTTTTGAAAATATCCTGTGTATATTCCACCACCATTTAACAGCAAGGTTTTGCATCATTTGATGCAATTTAGTGCAGACAAACCTGGAGTGCCAGTATTAGTGGTGGGGGACTTTAATATGGTGCTGATGTGAAGCGAAGATGGATAGTCTCCTGCCCAGCATATCGGCAGACAGTAGTGTTAACAATATATTTGCTCAATTTATTAAAGAAGCAGGATTATATGATGTGTGGAGGTTGTGAATTGTCAGTATTCCTGCTTTTCTCGTACTCATTTTACACTCGGGGATTGACCCTGACCTGGGAAATGATAATGCCCTGGATTTTATATCTAGTGTAAATGACATGCCCAGAGGCCTTTCTGATCATTCTCCCTGAATTCTGTCGATGCGTCTAGGCGGACGTCATCGTCTAGCAGAATGGAAAATAAATCTTTTTTGGTTTGCATTATTAGGGAAGCCAGCATTGGTGTTGATGTTAAGGGAGTTTATGGAGATGAATGTAAGTACTGTGGCCCCAGGGGTAATGTGGGATGCTCTCAAGGCCTTTCTTTGTGAAGTATTAATACAGCAAAGTTCAGGGATCAAGAGACGCACTGAAGAACGAGAATTATCTATTATGGAATAAGTGACATTGGCGAATAGACAATATGTAGATGATCCAGCTCCTGGTGCACGTCTTGATTGGTTGAATAAACAGGAAGAATGAAGGAACCTAGTCGTTGAAAAGGCAAAGAATGAAAGGTTGTTTCATAAAATGAAAGTGCTGAGCAAAGTGTTGGCGCTATATAAATCCTGTATAATAATAAAATGTGTTGCTATGAGGAAGGGGAAGGTGTAGGTCATATGCTGCCATTTATAGCAAGGGTATATTCTGTCTCTTCTGTTGTACTGGCTATTAAAACAAACATGGGTGGAATCACCTAATACTCCCCAGAAATTGTGGACACTTTTAAAAGCTATTAGGAGGGGTTGTATAGTACCTACTGTGTATATGTGGAAGGAGTGATTTGGGATTTTTTAAAAAAAGTTTTGAGGTTTCCATGCCTCTCTAGTGAAGATAGAGAGGTTCTTGATGCTCCTTTAACTTCAGAAGAGTTGCAGGCTGCAGTAACAGTGACCATGAATCGGGAACATTCAGGGCCAGATGGCCTGCCAGCAGAAATATATAAGTATTATGGGGATGTATTGCTACTGGAGTTGTTGCAGGTTTTTAATGGAGTGATACTAGAAGGAGCTCTGCCTGCCTCTATGATGGAGGCTACCATAGGTAGCATCAGGGGTCACAAGGGTCACTTGTGACTCCGCCCCTAACTCCAGGGGGCCCGCAGTTCCACTACCTGCTGTCATATTACATTTCCCCCACAAAATCCAGGAGCTGAAGTCCCAGCCCACCTAGTGTCCCCCAGGGCCCCAGCCAAGCTCCATAATTCAGTAATCAACTTCCAGTCATTTTCCTTTCTCCTTAGTCCACACCCCTCCTCCGCTTTTATTGGTTGGGGAAAAGCCATGTGTGCCCACATTTACTGAACAGAGTGGAGGACCGAGAGCAGCCTTGAGAAAAAGTAAACTGCCTGTCTGTCACAAGGCAGGAGGGTGCCGCTCAGGACCGAGAGCAGCCTGGGACTGAGAAGCATGGCAGTATGCTGAGGCAAGAGGAGAGTGCCTCCTGAGAGCCGGGACTGCTGTAACTGAGCTATGGTAAAATGCTGCTCTGCTCACTCACCTAACAAGGATTCTCTGGAGGGGGCGAGGTCATGCTATTATTGGGGAGGGGGGGCAGGTCATGCCATTACTGGGGATGGGGTCCAGGTCATGCCATTACTGGGGAGGGGGTCCAGGTCATGTTATTACTAGGGAGGGGGCAGGTCATGTCATTACTAGGATGGGGACGAGGTCATGTCATTACTGGGGAGGGAGAGCAAGGTCATGTCATTACTAGGATGGAGGGAGGAGGCCAGGTCATGTAAATGCTGGGGGGGCAAGGTCATGTCATTACTGGGGATGGGGGGCCAGGTCATATCATTACTAGGATGGAGGGGGGCAGGTCATATCAATGCTGGGGGGGCCAGGTTATGTCATTACTAGGAGGGGGTGAGGTCATGTCATTACTAGGATGGGGGAGGTATCAGGAGTCGCAGGGGTCACAATTGCGACCCCGCCCCTAGTTCCAGGGGGTCCTCAGCTACGATGGAGGGGGTCCAGGTCATGCCATTACTATAGAGGGGGTCCAGGTCATCTCATTGCTGGGGGGGTGAGGTCATCTCATTACTAGGATGGAGGGGGGTGAGGTCATGTCCTTACTAGGATAGAGGAGGGTGAGGTCATGTCATTACTAGGATAGAGGGGGGCCAGGTCATGGCATTACTGGAGAAGGGGTCCAGGTCATGTCATTACTGGGGGGGGCAGTTCATGTCATTACTGGGGAGTAGGGGGGCCAAGTCATGTCATTATTAGGATGGAGGGAGGGCCAGGTCATGGCATTACTGGGGGGGTGAGCTCATGTCATTACTAGGATGGGGGGGTGAGGTCATGTCATTACTAGGATGGAGGAGGCGAGGTTATAATGTTACTAGGATGGGGGGATGAAGTCATGTCGTTACTAGTATGGGGGGATGAGGTCATGTCATTACTAGTAATGACATGACCTCGCCCCCCCCCCATCCTAGCAATGACATGACCTCACCTCCTCATCCTAGTAATGACATGACCCCCCGATCCTAGTAATGACATGACTTCACCCCCCTCCATCCTTGTAATGACATGACCTCCCCATCCTTGTAATGACATGACCTCACCCCCCTCCCTCCTAGTAATGACATGGCCTCACCCCCCTCCATCCTAGTAATGACATGACCTCACCCCCCCTACATCCTAGTAATGACATGACCTCACCCCCCTCCATCCTAGTAATGGCATGACCTCACCCCCCCCTCCATCCTAGTAATGACATGGCCTCACCCTCCCTCCATCCTAGTAATGACATGACCTCACCCCCCCTCCATCCTAGTAATGGCATGACCTCACCCCCCCTCCATCCTAGTAATGACATGACCTCACCCCCCCTCCATCCTAGTAATGACATGACCTCACCTCCCCTCCATCCTAGTAATGACATGACCTCACCCTCCTCCATCCTAGTAATGACATGACCTCACCCTCCTCCATCCTAGTAATGTCATGACCTCACCTTCCATCCATGTCATTACTAGGATGGGGGAGGAGAAGTTATGTTATTACTAGGTTGGGGAGGTGACGTCATGTCATTACTAGGATGGAGGGGAGATGGGGTCATGTCATTACTAGCATGGGGAGGTGTAGGGCGAGGTCATATCATTACTCAGATGGGGGGGAGGGGGCAAGATCATGTCATTGCTAGGATTGTTTCTACAAAATCTTTTGAATTACCCTCTCAATATGTAAAAAATTCTCTGAAATAACTCTTTAGCCACTTGGAGTATCTTGGAGCGTAATGGGAGTATCTTGTTGCGCAGTAGACAAGGCAAGTGGTAGTGCGGGGGCCCCAGTTCAACATTTGCATCAGGGCTACAAGCTTCAAGCTATGCCTCTGGAGGCTACAATTATTGTTTTGCCCAAAGAAGGAAAAGATCTGCTTAAACTACCTTCATATATGAAATATTTGGCAATTGTTCTAGCTAATAGGCTCCGTAAGGTCATTGAGGTACTCTACACCCGGATCAGTCTGGGTTTATACCTTTTAGATCAACTGGTATGAGATAAGTTTACCCTAACTTACAGATCCTGACATTAAATATGGGATTGAGAGCTCTGCTGGCTCCTGATGCAGCCAAGGCTTTTGATAGCTTGGAGTGGTATTATCTTTGGCATGTGTTGAGGGCTTTTCAGTTTGGTCCCTCCTTCAATAATTGGGTTAGGTTGCTTTATAAGGCTCCTAGAGCGAAAGTAAGGGTAAATAATGAATGTTCGGAGACTTTTCCTTTGGCTCAGGGGGCGAGGCAGGGGTACCTTTTGTCGCCCCTTCTCTTGCCCCTGTAATGGAACCATTGGCAATAGCCATTAGATCATTGCTGGATGTTTGGGGCTTCCAGCGAACATCTGGGGAGGAGAAATAACTTTATACGCGAATGATGTCCTCCTATTGGTGGGGGACACTCCGTCCTTGTTGATTAATGTAATGGGTATAATTGGCGACTTTGGGCAGTTCTCTGGCCTGACCATTATTTGGGATAAATCAGTATTGTTACCCATGGATTAATTACAGGAAACTTTACCGGCCAGTCTTCTTCAGATGGAGATAACTAATAAAATTAATTATCTAGGGGTATATATAACAGGAGATCCTCAGCACTATCTTGATAATATAGTCCCATTAATAGCTAGTTTTAAAAGAAAAATAGGGTGCTGTGCCGTCTTCCATTATCTGTGGCAGGACACTACAACCTAATGAGTTTGCCATTCAGCATCAATCTTTCTACAGATCTCCAGGTTAGGCATGCTCTGAGGGAGCAGTTTAAAGGAAAGATATTAGAGTGGGATACCCCTGTTATGTAAGGAAATATTTGCATCATCTTCTAAGGGAATTATATCTGATGTTTATGGTGCAATACATATTGCGGTATGAGAGGAAAATGTTGATCTCCCATGGGTGGAGGATAAAGGGAGTATTACAAAAGAGGAGTGGAAATATATATTGGAAGCCATACCATATATATTGGAAGCCTGTGTCTCCCTCACAGTGGATTTCACATTTATTATTATTACATGGAACTTACCGTATCCCCAAAAGATTGTTTACATTTGGAAGACGTCCAGATGCTGCATGCCCGCGATGTGGGGATTCGACTGGTGACCTCATCCATATGATCTGGAGATGCCCAAACGGAATCTCCAGAAGAGAGGTTAGATATTCATGACAGCATACATTCTGTGTTTGGGGTGTCCCTGGGACTGGATCTTAAGTTATGCATGCTGCCCCTTGAAGACGTCGGATGACGAAATGCGTAGGGCGGGGCTTAGTGGATGGGACGTCAGGACGCTCGAGACTGTCGGCTGTGATCGGGGTGAGCGAGGTTCGTCCCTGCTTTAGCTTTTTGAGACTGATATTGCTGTTATTTCTGGTGTCGGTTGGACACCTTTCTTGTGAGTGCATATTTAAGGCTACAATAAAAATTATCTTTGTTTTAATATACTGCACCATGATACTCTTCTTTGATTCCCCGAGCATTTCCAAAGTTATGAAGTCAGGATGACCACTTGCAGTTAAGGCTGTTCCATGTGTACTGATTTGGCTGATTGCAGTCTATTGCTCCTGGATACTCCAACAGATCATCGCTCCCAGAGCAATTGCTATTTTTGCTGATTTATAATTTGATCAGCAAATAGCTCTGGTGAGTTTATCCATTTCATTCGGTGGTGGATTTTGCTACATGGTTTTTTTCTTGTTTAAGAGATTTTTTAATCACTTATTTTGGTGTTTGGACTTATATATGAATTACGGACATTTATAAATATATTTTTTATTTATAAATATATTTTTTATTTTATTTATGTATTTACCTGCATTTTCATGTGATTTGGTATTTAGCGCATTCCTTTATATATTTTTTGTCACTTACCTTTTCTTTGGTTAGGTTTGCAGCTTTATATATAATTTATTGGTGTTGTGTCTATATATTTTACACTTGTTTTTGACAGGTAGCTGCTCCCCCCTTCCTCCCAGAAGGTACCAAATGTGGCAACGGAGGGGGGTAGGAGGCAGAAAAGTGGAGCTTCAATTTTGGGTGGAATGCCGCTTTAAGCATTGGCAGGATAGAAAATCCTTTGATAGGTAGGCTGCTATCACTTTTAGTTGTATTCCCATGATACGGTTGAGTACTGTACTGATCGTGATACTTTTTTATTTGTACTAATAGTTACATTTTCTGGAAAAGCTTTTAGAGTCTGCACCCTTCTTCCAAGGTCCAAGCAGTAATGCCATACAGAGGTTTTAGCAAAATGTTAAGAAAGTATTTTTTATCTGTAGGAAGAGGTAGGTGGAGTTTGTGCTGACTATCTGCAGTGCTGGAAACCAGGGGTGGACTGACCATTCGAGCACTTGGGCACTGCCCGAGGTCCCAGGGTCAGTAGGGGGCCCCATGAGATGCCCCTGGTACCTTTCATAGGCTTTTTTGGGTGTGGTTTGAGTGTGGGCAAGGACACAGGGGCCCCATGATCCCCTATTGCCCCGGGGCCCCATAAGTTGTCCGTCCGCCCCTGCTGGAATCTTCAGCTAGTCATAGATGGTTCGAATCTCGGCCTGTTCAGCAAGGACTGGCCAAGATTTGAACAATCTATCTGCGGGCTGATTGTACTCAGTTCAATTGTTGTACGACTTGAGTACAACCAGCCTTTCGGATTTTCATGTAAGTATTGTTAGCAGCTAAAGAAGCTAGAAATAATCACTGTGTTTCCCAGCAGGAATAGCTTGACCCCCCCCCAGCCAGGAGAACAAAATAGCTCTGTGGGATGGATTCCCCATCAACCCTGACTGTGTGTTGGGGGAATCAAGTGATTTTCTTTCCTGCAGCCAATGGTTGCAGGAAAGAAAATCACATAGTCTATGGCTTGCCTTAGACTACCTTAGGAACAATTGCCAGGAATGTAAAAACCTTTATTGCAAAATATAAAATTTCTTGTGTGTCTGCATGTTTCCCAGCTCAGATGACAGCAGTACGTTGCAGGTGATTAGCAGAAAGAATTATCTTCTCTTTCCTCCTCTGAGAATATAACTAATGAATCAGTAACAGCTGCTGGAGGTATTGTGTTATCAATTCACGACAATAAGTAACGACAGACATTCAAATTACAAAAATTAGAAGTGAGTTATGGTGAAAAAAGCCCCTAGTGATATGCTGTAATCATGAGCAATGGAGCCTTTGTGGATGACTTTGCTGGCATTAGTGATGTGGTTGTCAATAAAAAAGTAATCATCACGTGATGGTATAGGGAATCTATACAGGGAACTTGGATTTTTTTTTTTTTTTATCTTCAATTGTTAAAGCTGATCTACAGGCTCAAGTGCATGATTTCTAATTCCTGGAAATCGTTGTGTCATTTTGAGGGGGACAATGTATGATGAGAGTAAAGCTGTCTACAAATGCAAGTAATCTTTCTTATCTTTCTACAGGAGCATGTTAGGCCTTTTGAGGAAGCTGGAGGATGAACTGTGGTCTCAAGGAACACAATAGTGATATAGCAGGAAAATCCATCCCTGCCAATCAACTGTCCTCTGGTCAGACTTGGCCAAGAAGCTTTAGCCAGCATTGTGGACGAGTTTGCACTCAAAAAAGTCTATTAGTGTCTGTAAAAACGTTTAGTGATATTCAGTGGCAGGCAGTACCATCAAAGGGTCTCTGTGCAAGACCAATTTTTAGGCTCCCTATTCAACTTATAGCCCAATAAAACCCTTGTCCCCCCTATGTTGATTGAGATCCAAACAGAAGAAAGCTGTGTCCCAGCCTACCTAACAGTAAGGCTTCCAGCATCCATTTAACCCACATCTACTATAAATTGGACCCTAAATCCCAAAGGTCCCTTGTGTTGCTCCATTGTCTGCACATATGGTTTGTCAGTAGATGCTGATACCCAAGTATGATGCAACAGATATCACAACATGGGCTCTCAGCATCCAGGCATATACAGAAGTTTGTGACTTTGCAGTGTGGTGTCAACCCAGCTAGAATTCACAGAATGGTCAGAGACTGAGTTTAATATTTGGAATGTGACATTTCATGTTTGCCCAGATCTCCATCTGAAAAAGTACATTTTAGCATTTTTTACATAATTCTGTTAAAGTGTTACTAAACCCAGGACCCTCCTGTGGGAGGGCAGTATTGATTCCCTTGACCAATTCATTGGCCACTTGAATTCCAACAATAGGGGCATCAACCTCCAACATGAGGCCAGTTACACCGAGATCCATTTTTTGGATCTCACTATTAGAATTCAAAATGGTGAAATAGTGACCTCGATGTTTTTTAAAGAAACAGACTGTAATGGTTATATTGATATAAAAAGTCGCCATCATGCAGCGTGGCTTAGGTCAGTCTCTAAGAGTCAATTTTATAGATTGAAGAGGAATTGTACCCACCACGATGATTTTTTGCAGCAGGTTAATTTTTTAAAAATGCGTTTTTTTTGCATAGGGGTTATAAATCAGATGCTTTGAAGGAGGTTTTCCTTCAAGTTGATGAAATTTTAAGGGAGGATATGCTAAAACCTAAACAACCAGTGGAGGTCAATTCCTCCTTTAATCATGCATTTTTCACAACATAATCTACCCAACACTATGCGGTGAAAAATATTCTCCGCAAACATTGGGGGGTGCTTAGGAATGATAGAGTATTAGGACCACTCTTACCAGAAAATCCAGCTATTGTGTTTTTGAGGTGCTCCACCTCTAAGACTGAGTGTAGCCCCTAATGCTTTGAACCCTCCTAAAAAAAAACTCTGTTTTTTTAGCATATGAAGGGTTATTACCCATGTAGGAAATGTGGAGCTTGTGATAATCAAAAATCTAGGAAGTTTACTACTTTTCAATCAAGTTGCTCCTCTAGAACATATGACATTGGGCATTTCATTACATGTTACACTAAGAATGTTATTTATTTAATACAGTGCCCATGTGGGTTACAGTATGTGGGTCGAACAGTGCGCATGTTGCGCACCAGGTTGGATGAACACATCAGGAATGTTCGTAAGGGTTTTCCTAATCACATTCTTCCAAAGCATTATGCAACACACCACAATAAAAATCCGGAGGGTACTTTATTTGTAGCTATCGATAGATTTGTACCTAATTGGAGGGTAACCATGTTAGACGAGAAATCTCTAAATTAGAGACCTCGTGGATTTACTCCCTCAAGACCTATGTTCCTTTTGGCCTCAACATAGAGTGGGACATTAATGCTTTCATTAACAATAGCTGAGTACATTGTTTTTATTTATTTTTATTTATTTCTTATTGATTTACTGTTTTTAGAACGTTGCAGTGTAATTTGTTTTTGAACCACAAGATGGCTCTGTCCCTTCTTTATTATTGTTATTTTCATATGGTTATACAGCATGGTTTGATCTTTAATGATTGAACTATGTAGTTTCCCTGTTATATTATTATAAAATTGGGACCTGTTTGTCAAGTTATTTATATTGGAGTTGTTTCCCATATAAGGTTGCTATTTCTCTTAATTTGACAAAACATAGTGATGGAGATCTGCTTCAGCCGCTGGAGTGCGTTCCAGGGTGTGGGAGGGTCCCTATGAGGTCCCTTCTGCCTTTGGTTCCTGTCTTCAGTATGCCTTCCGCTATGTGGAACGCATGCCAATTAGGGGGAGTGTCCCTCCAGGCTCTATCTATTGGTAGCGATGTGTCGCGCTGACCACGCACCTAATGACGTCTTTTTGATAACAAAACGCGCTGGGTGGATCCTCGCCGTGTAACGTCATTGTACGCTTGTAGGTTAGAAACTTCTTGTTTTACCATGCTGGTTATCTTATATTCTGATGTTCATGGAACCTAAATAAATTTGCCAAATTAAATTTTAAATACTACACTATGAGTTGCTTTTTCTCTTTATTCATTCCCTGACCATCGGATGGGAGTTTCTGCCATTTTGAGATCACTGAAGGTGGAGAAGTTACTTTTCATCCTGGAGGGGATCTTTATTGAGTATCCATTGCTGAATTGATGTTATATCACACTGTGCATGTTCACCTACTTTGTATGGTCAAATTGTCTGGTAAGAGGCCAATCTGTTTCGGGTGTATGCTGACGGTTTTTGGATCAAACTTTTCCCTTTATGCACCTGCTTCCATTCATTTGGGGACTTATATGGACCTTATTTAAAGTGACATAATATTATTATATAACTAGCGCTGCATTTTCTTCATTTACATCATAATATTGCCTTTACACGTTCAAGCTGCTTTTATTTTATTTATTTTTGTGGTTTAAAATCTGAGCGCAAGTGTTGATTTATAAACCCAGGACCCTGCATTCACTATATCTGGTCTTCCACAAAAAACAGAACATGGAAATGCAATTATTTTAGTATGTATGAACTGCTAAATACCTTTTCTCATTAGCAGTGTATAGCTGTTCTGTAATTTCTATCAGTGTCCAGCAGAGCACTGGTTAAAGCTTGTAGGAGTAGTTTCTATTCTGCTCTGACTGTCCTGTGAGGCTGCATGACCCCTGACCCTCTGTCTGGACAGTGCTGTCTGGACAGTGCTGATTGGCCCTGTGCTGATGACATGCACCCTCCCAAAAGAAAAAAATACTCTCTAGCAATACACACAAAACTGAGCATGTGCAGAGTGCCTCCTAGAGCTCTGTACTATCAGCAGATGGATTGGGGACAAAACAAGAAGAAGAGGATCAGAGAAGTCAGGATCAAACAGCCTTTTTACACAATACGGAGGATTAACTCCTTAGATTCCACAAAGAGTATAACAAGCATTCTTTATTGCATATACAGAGGGATTTTACTGATTTGGGTTTAGTAACACTTTAATATCCTATATTTACCAAAATTATTGATAGGTGGCAAACCTTATGAGGAAAGACTGAAAATAAAGCTTATACTAGAATGATATTTTTTTTTTCAGCTTACTTATGTAAAATGCCATGTAACTGTGATGCTAACTGTCACTTAGACTCATATGGCTCAATCCATTTAGGTTAGGATAGTTTATAAGTAGTATCAATGGCTATCTCCAAGCACACTGGTATTGCAGTGTTTTTTCATCCACTGCCAGCACCTATCCTTCTCAGACTGCTCTCCAAGCCCCAACAGGTCTCACAGTAGAGCTAGGTGATGAAGAACAGAAGTTGGCTAGAGCGGGAGGAATGCTTAAGGACTTGTGTTGGGCTGCACTGCCCAATGCATTGTCCTTGACTCTCCCTATGCAAGAACAAGGCAATTTACCATATAGTGTATGGCTTTAGTTCACAAGAATGAGGTGTGAAAAAACTTACGACATGTAGCATATTTGTGCAGCATGTTTCATCCTTGTTGGCAGCAGCAGTTGGAGAAACGGACAGTTTCGAACTTTGCAGCCCTCCTAACTGCTGGATAGTGCCCCCCCCCCCCCATGGTCTCACTCAGCCAACCCCCCCTACATTTTTTACCAGTCAAACGCTTAGACTCCATTCTCATATATCAGAAAGATGATTTTGATAGATCCCAGGCAGTCAAACTAACATTTGTATACTGAAAAGGAAGGAAAATGATCATTTCATTCATTCTGTATTCATGACTATCTTCGCAGGGATTTTTTCTCTTTTACAAATCTTAAGATTGTTAAGATTTATGTTCCGACTTCAGTTAACATTTTCCTTGCAGGACTCTCAATATGGACGATAACAGAAATGGTGCTTAATGAAAGCTCTAGGGAACCCATGTAATGAAATAACACATGCTGGTTCTTGTAATAAAACTAAAACAATAGGGTACTTTCAAAAACAATTTTAAAATGCAGCAAAATTAATTAATGTCCAACATGGCAAATGTTACGTGTTTTGGTGTGAAAATAAAAAAAAAGGGTTTTCACACAACTTTCATCCAAAATGTATACATTTTCCAAATGAATCTAATTAGAAAAATGTGTGAATCTTGTGTGAAACCTTTATAATGAGACCCCATAGTGTAAATGGGGCCTAAGGTTTTGGGAAATATGTGGGTGCAAATATTTTTCATAGAAAATATGCTGTTTGTGTGGTTTTGAAGATGTTTATGCCGTGTCCTAGTTTGGGCAAGGCTCCTTTATAGATTTAATCTTTTTAGTAATAAGGGTATTTGTATACTTGACATGGGTAGTATTTGGGTTAAATACAATACAATTTATATTTGAATATATAAATAAAGTAACTGTGTGTGTATATATGTATGTATGTGTGTGTGTATGTGTGTGTATATATATATATATATATATATATATATATATATATATATATACTGTATATACATTGCACATCTTAATTTAAAGCCTTTTTGCTCATCCCTTGGAAGTATTTATTTTTTGAGCCAGAATATTGGTTGATTCTGGCCTTTTTCTTTAATTTTTTTGCATATTGATCCTACAAAGGGCGGTTGTTGGCATACATTTTCTCTCTTTTTTATTAAAATTACTCAGGTCAATAGAACATCAAAACTAGGGCTGCAGAAAATCTATAGTTATTTGGGGTCATTTCTATTTTATTATTTTTTTTTTTTAAACAAATCTTTATTAGACTCAAGTTTAAGTTTCAAATTTTGCAAACCAGAGTAGGTACAAAAGTTTTAGGTCTATAGGAATGATTTTTTTTCAATTTTAAATGTTTTTAAATTAATGCTCTGTCAGTTTTTTAAATACACATTTTTAAAGCTGGCCATACACCAATAGAATGATGTTTGAAAGGTTTCATTTTAAGAACATTTGATCAATTTTCTAATGCTTAGTGGGGGTCAAATCGGCATTCATTTTCATTGAAAGTGATGAGAAATCCAAAATAGCAGGATGGAAAATGTTTATCAAATGAATGAATGAATGTCTAACAGTGTATGTGGTTTTCATTCAAAAGGTTGCTTTCCTTCCAAAATCAAATGATAAAAGCAAACAATATTTCATTCATCAAGTCATCAAATGAACTGAAAATATGTGTACAACATTTCATACAACTCTACTTGTGTATGACAGGATGTCAGCATCTATATGGGGTTTTTTTTTAACAAAAAAAGTACATCTGTAGTTGTTGCCTTTCAGACATTCTGTCTCTGATTGAAACCTTAAAGGGGGCATATAGAAGAGGGGGCTTGAGTTACTTTTATGTGTATGCAATGTGTAAACAGTCAGCTTCTTTTTTTTTTAACCTATGACAAAACAAGTGGAAGAAGCCTAAAATTCTATCTGCTGGAAGGATATAAGAATATACAGGTCTCAAAAAAATAAAATAATTATTATTTATTATTCAGGACTTATATAGCGCTAACAGTTTGCACAGCGCTTTACAAAATGAAGGCAGATATTGCAGTTACAATACAATTTGGTACAAGAGAAATCAGAGGGCCCTGCTCATTAGAGCTTACTAAGAGGAAGGGTTGCGTGATACAAAAGGTAATAGCTGTGGGGGATGAGCTGATGGAGAAAGGAAAAATGCAGTGTATTAGTTAGAGACAGGATAGGCTTCTTTAAAAAGAAGGGTTTTCATGGACTGTCTAAAGAAGAATAGACTAGGAGATAGTCAGTTTGGGGTAGAGAGTTCCATAGGATGGGAGAAGAAGTCCTGGAGGAGAGCATAGGAGGAGGTGACACAGGAACTAGTGTCAGGAATGGACTGGCCAGCTATGGTGGGACTCGCCTGCCTTTTGATCTGCAGTACCAGGGCTGGCCAGCGGGTGTTCCCAGCAATCAGAGACTCAACTTTGCAGCCAGCTAACACCTGTAACTGATTATGCTGGGGTATTTAAGGGATGGCCAGACCCACAGACTCTGCCTTGGTGTGTGTTTGTCCTGGGCCCTGTATCCTGTTTCTGTCCTGCATCCTGTTTCTGTCCTGCATCCTGTTTCTGAACCGCTGCTGACTTCTCCTGCTCTGATCCCGGCTCGCTCCTGACCATCCCTCTGTCTGACCCTCTGTACCACGCTGCTTGCTACCTGTTCTGATCCCTGGCTTGTGACCCTGACCAATCTCCGCTTGCTCCCTCTGTACCTACCTGCCCTATTGATATTGACCCGGCCTGCCTGACGACGCTTGCTTGTATGTACTGTTATCTGTGGGTGGTTTGGTTTGTTTGCACTGTATTATGTTTTAGTATTGCACTGCGTTTATGTTTGTATTGTTAGTGTTAATAAATTATATTGTTTATAACATATCTGAGGTCTGCGTTTCCCTGCGTCAGTCACACATCTCTGGTCACACCTGGGAGCCCTGACATTACACCAAGGCCAATCCTGACCAGAAGTGGCTGCACAGGGAAGCCATCTTGGCTTGTTGATGGGAAGGATGGATCTGGATGAGGTTGAGTATTTATCTCTGCTAGTGCTTGATGACAGAGAGTATGCTTATCAGACTCTGAAGGAGTATCCCCGGGATGAACTGCTAGAATGTATACGGCTCGCTCATGTTCTAGTAGATCAGGGCACAGATTTCTCTATGGTGCAGCCATTGATTCAGGTTTGTGTTGAGTTGGTTTCATCTGGTTCCCCCGAATGCAGGGATGAATTTTTGCCACCATTTAGTGCAGACCAGGTGGAGTCCCTGGTGTGGTTATTAGAGGATGATGTGGGTTACTTTCTGGAGCGTTATTCCACATGTTCACCACAGACACTAAGAGATTGTATAAACGCAGTGCAGTCATTGACCAGACAGGCTTTGTGTAAACTCAGCTTTGTTCAACCCATACTGCAGACATGGACAGACTTGTTGCACCCAGCCTCAGTCAGCTTACAAAAACCCAGTCCTGCTTCTAACTCTACTCCTGTATTCCCACCAGCTCCTCCAGTTACAGCCCAGTATACTTGGCTATCTACCGCATGTCAGTACCCTGTTCCCACTCGCTGCACCTATCCTGCCTTTAACCCTGTAAAAAAGCCCTCTGTAGCAACTGCTCCCTCTCCTGTTCCATCCTCCAGTTTTTCTCTGTCTCCAGCTGCTCCATTTGTTTGCAGACCTGCGTTTACTTGCAGTGCTCCAGTAGTTAAAACCAGAAAAAAGCGAAAATTCTTTCCAACCAATACCATCCTGCCAGTATCCAAACCGGTGAACCTGCCTTCCGTGACTCAGCCTGAAGCCTCTACTCAGCCTGAAGCCTCTACTCAGCCGGATGCCTCTCTTCAGCCGGATGCCTCTCTTCAGCCGGATGCCTCTCCTCAGCCTGATGCCTCTCCTCAGCCTGAAGCCTCTCCTCAGCCTGAAGCCTCTCCTCAGCCTGAAGCCTCTCCTCAGCCTGAAGCCTCTCCTCAGCCTGATGCCTGCATTCAGCCTGATGCCTGCATTCAGCCTGATGCCTGCATTCAGCATGATGAACTGATCCAGCCCGACGATCCTATTAGGCCAGTTGACTCGATGCCCGCTGTTGATCCAGATGATCCGGTACCTGATCCAGTGCCCGCTGTCGTGCCAATTGACTCAGAGCCCGCTGTCATACCTGGTGACCCGGTGCCCACTGCCTTGCCAGATGACGCGGTGCCCGCTGGCAAGCCAAATGACCTGATGCCTGGTGACCCAGTGCCCGCTGTCATACCTGGTGACCCGATGCCCGCTGTCGAGCCAGAAAATCCGATACCTGATGACCCGGTGCCCACTGTCGTGCCTGTTGACTCGGAGCCCACTGTCTTGCCAGACGACTCGGTGCCCGCAGTCTTGCCAGACGACTCGGTGCCCGCAGTCTTGCCAGACGACTCGGTGCCCGCAGCCTTGCCAGACGACTCGGTGCCCGCAGCCTTGCCAGACGACTCGGTGCCCGCAGCCTTGCCAGACGACTCGGTGCCCGCAGCCTTGCCAGACGACTCGGTGCCCGCTGTTCCGCCAGTTGACTCGATGCCCGCAGTCTTGCCAGACGACTCGGTGCCTGCAGTCTTGCCAGACGACTCGGTGCCCGCTGTTCCGCCAGTTGACTCGGTGCCCGCAGTCTTGCCAGACGACTCGGTGCCCGCAGTCTTGCCAGACGACTCGGTGCCCGCAGTCTTGCCAGACGACTTGGTGCCCGCAGTCTTGCCAGACGACTCGGTGCCCGCAGTCTTGCCAGACGACTCGGTGCCCGCTGTTCCGCCAGTTGACTCGGTGCCCGCAGTCTTGCCAGACGACTCGGTGCCCGCTGTTCCGCCAGTTGACTCGGTGCCCGCAGTCTTGCCAGACGACTCGGTGCCCACTGTCGTGCCTGGTGACTCGGTGCCCGCCGCTTCGCCTGGGGGCCCGAGACCTGTTGCTCCGCCTGAGGGCCCGAGACCTGTCGCTCCATCTGGGGGTCCGGCGCCCGCCGCTCCGCCTGAGGGCCCGAGACCTGTAGCTCCGCCTGGGGGTCCGGCGCCCACCGCTCCGCATGGGGGTCCGGCGCCCGCCGCTCCGCCTGGGGGCCCGATGCCTGTCGCCCCGCCAGGGGGTCCGATGCCTGTCGCCCCGCCAGGGGGTCCGATGCCTGTCGCCCCGCCAGGGGGTCCGATGCCTGTCGCCCCGCCTGGGGGTCCGATGCCTGTCGCCCCGCCTGGGGGCCCGGTGCCTGTCGCTCCGCCTGGTGGCCCGCTGCCTGTTGCTTCGCCTGGTAGCCCGATGTGCCTCTGCCCGGGGTCCTGCCCGATGTGCCTCTGCCCGGGGTCCTGCCCGATGTGCCTCTGCCCGGGGTCCTGCCCGATGTGCCTCTGCCCGGAGTCCAGCCCGATGTGCCTCTGCCCGGTGTGCCTCTGCCCGGTGTGCCTCTGCCCGGTGTGCCTCTGCCCGGAGTCCAGCCCGATGTGCCTCTGCCCGGAGTCCAGCCCGATGTGCCTCTGCCCGGAGTCCAGCCCGATGTGCCTCTGCCCGGAGTCCAGCCCGATGTGCCTCTGCCCGGAGTCCAGCCCGATGTGCCTCTGCCCGGAGTCCAGCCCGATGTGCCTCTGCCCGGTGTACCGCTGCCCGGAGTCCTGCCCGGTGTGCCAGTCTTTGATATCCCGCCAGTTACCAGACCCGGGGCGGTGGAACATTTTTCCCAGCTAGGACTGTTTGGAGCGTCCTGAGGCCGCTCCTTGAGGGGGGGGTACTGTCAGGAATGGACTGGCCAGCTATGGTGGGACTCGCCTGCCTTTTGATCTGCAGTACCAGGGCTGGCCAGCGGGTGTTCCCAGCAATCAGAGACTCAACTTTGCAGCCAGCTAACACCTGTAACTGATTATGCTGGGGTATTTAAGGGATGGCCAGACCCACAGACTCTGCCTTGGTGTGTGTTTGTCCTGGGCCCTGTATCCTGTTTCTGTCCTGCATCCTGTTTCTGTCCTGCATCCTGTTTCTGAACCGCTGCTGACTTCTCCTGCTCTGATCCCGGCTCGCTCCTGACCATCCCTCTGTCTGACCCTCTGTACCACGCTGCTTGCTACCTGTTCTGATCCCTGGCTTGTGACCCTGACCAATCTCCGCTTGCTCCCCCTGTACCTACCTGCCCTATTGATATTGACCCGGCCTGCCTGACGACGCTTGCTTGTATGTACTGTTATCTGTGGGTGGTTTGGTTTGGTTTGTTTGCACTGTATTATGTTTTAGTATTGCACTGCGTTTATGTTTGTAATGTTAGTGTTAATAAATTATATTGTTTATAACATATCTGAGGTCTGCGTTTCCCTGCGTCAGTCACACATCTCTGGTCACACCTGGGAGCCCTGACAACTAGAGAACGGGAGGTCTTGGGAGAACCGAAAATAAAAATTTGGTTGATATTTTGAGAACAGGTTAGTGATGTAGCTGGGGGCAGAGTTGTGGATGACTTCGTAAGTTGTTGTTAGTACTTTGAAATTTATTTGTTGGGTGAGTGGAAGCCAGTGGAGGGATTGGCAGGGAGGAGTACTAAACAATGAACGGTTGGTAAGGTGGGTGAGCCTGGCAGCAGCATTCATGATGGACTGGAGGGAGGATAGCTTATGTAAAGGAAATCCAATGAGAAGGGAGTTGCAGTAGTCGAGGGAGAGATAACCAGGGAGTGAATTAGAAGCTTTGTGGTGTCATTGGTTAATAAGGGGCGTATTCTGGAGATGTTGTGGAAGTTGAGGCAGCATGATTTGGACAGGGATTGGATGTGGGCCAGTTCAGAATCCTGAGTTACCCCTAGTACCCTGGCATATGGGCATGGGTTGATATTTGTACCATTCATCTTGACAAAGAAATCAGGGTAAGAAGCACATGGCGGAGGAAATGAGCTCAGTTTTGGATAGATTGAGTTTGAGGAAGTGGTATAACATCGAGCCTGATATGTCTGTTTGTAAATCAGTGATATGTGAGGAAACTGATGGGGTGAGCTGGGGGTGAGCTGGGGGTAGAGGGATAGATTTGTGTATCATCAACATAAAAATGGTATTGGAAACAATGGGAAGCTATCAGCTGACCCAGAGAAGATGTTTAGATTGAGTATAGGAGAGGTCCAAGGACAGAACCTTGGGAGACTCCGACAGTAAGAGGAATAGGAGAGGAGGAAGTAGAGTTGAAAGTGACACTGAAGGTGCAGTGAAATATTCAAGATGCAAATCAATGTAGAGTACAGACCAAGGAAATAGAGGGTTTTTTTTGAGGAGTGGGTGGTCAACTGTATCAAAGGTCGTGGAGAGGTCCAAGAGTAAGAGTACAGAATAGTGTCCATTAATTTTAGCTGTTAGTAAGTCGTTTGTGAGTTTTAGGAGAGCAGTTTCTACAGAGTTTTGTGAGCAAAATCCAGACTGAAGGAGATCAAGAAGGTCTGTCTCATCGAGGTGGCAGCTCAGTCCTTTGAAGACTAGATGTTCAAGGAGTTTGGAGGCAAAAAGGAGTAAGAAGATGAGTCTTAGGTTGTTAAGAGTAGTTGGGTCCAGTGAGGCCTTTTTAACCATTACCCGCCCGGCCAATGGCCGTTTGGCGGCTTCAGTTGTGCCTCTTCATTCCGGGTGCACGCCATTTGGCGTGCTCCCGCACATGCGCCGTTTGCGGTAATGCAGAGCGGCGCAGCAGCGGGATCTGTCACGGGCCGTGCACCTCGGACACGGCCGATGACAGATCCGAGTACCGGCTCCCGTTGCTGGTACCATGTGACCTGCTGTGACCAATCACAGCAGGTCACATGACAGTTGTATACAATGGATGGCTTCATTCATGATGCCATCCATTGTATACTAGTGCCTAGCTGTGAATGGTCACAGCTAATTACATGCACATGTCATGTGATTAGCTGTGACCAAATCACAGCTAAGCACAAAAAAAAAAAAAAAAAAAAAAAAGCTGAATGAATCGATTTCATTCAGGTAAATGCTTGCTTATAGCAAAGTAATTCTTTGCTATAAGCAAATTGTGTAAAAAAAAAAAAAAAAAATACTGATCACTTCCCCAAAGTAGTACAGTGTTACTATGGTAACATTGTACTACTTTGGTCATAGTAAAATATGAAAAAAAAATCTTAAAAAAAATAAAAAAATGTAATAAAAAATTAAATATAATAAAAAAATAAAAAAAAAAATATATTTTTTTTTCATACTGTCACCAGTCAGTGTCCCTGTTCACCGCCATGCCAGTTATATGATGACGCTGTACTGCACTGGTGACAGTATGTAAAAAAAAAAATAGTGAAAATAATTTTTTTAATTTTTTCATTTTCCGAAAAATTATGACATAAAAATACAACTTCAAAAAACTTGCCATGCCTCTTATGAAGTACGTCGGACTGTCTACTCTGCAAAAAGGGGTCATTTGTGGGATATCTGTACTGTTCTGACATTCTTGGACCTCAAGAAATTAGATTGGCTGTCAGTACTTCAGGATTGATCAATATTCAGATCTATACCATAGTTTGTGAACTCTATAACTTTCCTACAAACTAAAAAATACATCCTAATTTGGGTTATTTTCACCAAAGACATGTAGCAGAATACATCTCGGCCTAAATTTATGAAGAACAATTATTTATTTGTAAACTTTTATAACAGAAACAAAGAAAAATGTGTTTTTTTTCAAAATTTTTGGTCTTTTTTTGTTAATTTAGCAAAAAATAAAAACCCCAGCGGTGATTAAATACCACCAAAAGAAAGCTCTAGTTGTGTGAAGAAAATGATAAAATTTTAGTTTGGGTACAGTGTTGTATGACCGCGCAATTGTCATTCAAAGTGTGAGAGCGCTGAAACCTGAAAAATGGCCTGGGCAGGAAGGTGTAAAATTGCACGGTATTGAAATGGTTAAGTATGGGGGTGACTAGTGCATAGGGGGTTGGGGAAGATGCCAGTAGAAAGGGGGAGATTGAAGATATGAGTTAAAGAGTGTAGAATAGAGCCAGAGGGTGACCATAATATTTGCGAGGGAGCAGGGTCCAGGGGACAGGTAGTTAGGTGGGTGTTAGAAAAAAGTTTAGTGACTTCCTCTATTGTAGCTGGGTTAAACAATGGAAGTATTGATTGTGCAGGTGGACAAAATAATAAACATTTTTTTCTTCTTCAATGTATTTTTTTATCCTGACCAAAACAAATAAAAAAAAATATGTACAAAACGACT
The DNA here is from genome assembly GCF_062004578.1 of Staurois parvus. Classification (NCBI taxonomy): domain Eukaryota; kingdom Metazoa; phylum Chordata; class Amphibia; order Anura; family Ranidae; genus Staurois; species Staurois parvus. Next base: position 158,373 of record NW_028318512.1, read on the forward strand.
TGTCAGAACTGCCCTCTAAAATTCAGTAACTTGAAATAAGATAATATCTATATTACTCACCTATGGTATATAAATGCTGCCATAGTGCTTTGAAAAAAAAAAAGACAACCTCTAATAAAAAAAATGACGACAGTCCATAAATAGGACTTAAAAATCAGACTAATCACTAGCTAAACTGGTCCTCATGATTATATAAAGTGAGTACAAGAACGCTATCCTGTGTCAATACACAGTGAATAATTGCCTTCTAATTAATCCTTATTCATGACAAATTGTAGGGCTATAGAACCAGAAAATGACGATGTTTTGGCCTAAAAATACCAGACATGGTTGTTATATAACTCATTTTTAGGTAATTAATATTGTCTAATAATGTGAATAAATTGAGTATCTCCATTTTTAGAAACCAGTGAAAAGGTGAATAAAATACTATTTTCCAGACAAATGTTAAAAAGAAAAAAAAATCCTCCACCTAAACTTTACCATTCCTACTTAAATTCAATTATAAAATAAATATAATAAAATACCTAAATACGTACCTGATTCTGTGGTCACACAGTCCTAAGTTTTCTTTTTTATAAACTGAAACTTGGGGGTATCCTTATTCAAGCAACCACGTTCCTTCCTGGTGACAGGTCCACTTCCTATAAGCAGGGTCCCCACAGGGTCAGCGCCGAACACAATGTAAAAGCTAAGGTCACCTTTTAGGGCCCAGATCTGAACCTGCAAACTCTGTTGTGTCTGGCAATGCCTCTTCTTGCTGAGCCACCTGGAATTCTGGAATGTTCCCTGGACAATTCCTTGAATGATCCTACCTTGAACCTTGCTTGCCTTGAACCTTGAACCCTTTGCTCCTCCCATAAACTTACTATCCTCCTATAAACTTACTATTAAAGTCATGCCTTTTCACTTCCTGTTTGCCAGATTATTGTGCTCCCTCCAGCCAATATCTTGCTCTTGTCACTCCTGCTTCCACCCACATCTTTGCTACCACTTGTTGGCCCTTGGCTTGTTCCTTGAGTACACTTTTGCTTGATCCCAATCTGCAGCTACCAGTTACCAACCTTTGGCTTGTTTACTGACTATGCTTCTGCTTGATCCCTACCTGCTATATCTGCTACTGGACCCTGGCTTGCTCACCTCCTAGTGGGGCAATCCTGAGGGCTGTGACCTGGTACTAACAAGCAGCAAAACCCATCTCCACCATCAGGAGCTCTGGTGGCCAGTGGTTAGCACTTTAATTCTGCACCTCAGGTGAGCTCATGTCATCCACTAGGGTGACCAGCTTCTGTACTTATCTAGCTGTTCAGGGGAGTCTTTCTACTGCTATAGCTACTGATCTCCAAGCCTGACTCCAGATAGTGATATCACCATCAGGGGTGGACTGACAACTCATGGGGCCTCGGGTAATAGGGGATCATGGGGCCCCTGTGTCCCTGCCCAAACTCAAAAAAGCCTATGAAAAAGGTACCAGGGATATGTCATGGGCCCCCTACTGACCCCAGGCCCTCAGGCAGTGCCCTAGTTTCCAAATGGTCAGTACGCCCCTGATCACCATATCACAAAAAATGAAAAAGTGAAATGACTCACAACACTGTCCCCACTTTCCTTTCCTTCCGTGTCCCTGCCAAACTTTCCTGTGTCACGGAAGCCACTAAGCTGCTGTGATGAATGATTGCCTTCCATTGCCAGAATTATGATGCCCTTGGGGTTGTGTAATTAAGTTTTCATTTGTCTGGAATATTACACCAGTTGGTGCGGGTGACTGTAGATGGTCACCACAGCAGGTAAGTGCAATGGGGACCAAGGGGTAGAGAAGGTGTTTTGAACAGTTTTTTATGAAAAGATGAGATTCATTTTCTGTAAAAAAGGTGAGTTTAGTCTTTAATGGAAAACCTAATTTGCATTACAGAAATTATATATAATTACTACATGACCTACTCTGTAATTAAATGTTACAAAAATGAATTTTGCATTTCAATCTGTAGCCGGCATAATTTTTTTTAAAAAAAGCCTTAAAGCAGAAAGTTTGTTCTTTAAGTGATACCTTTTATTGGCTAACTCAAGTTATTAGAGCATTGAAGAGCATACATTTTTTAGAAACAGGGACTTCCCAAGCATCACAAGTTGACAACAAATATTGTAAAATTACATTTTATTGAATCAGTCTTTAAAACCCATAGAACAATTATTTTTACATGACGTGACAGTACAGTACCAGCAAGTAAAATTGACAAAGGAAAGAGCTTTGGCTGTATTAAAAAAAAAGTGTAACCCCGACGCGTTTCAATTAATATAATTCATACTTTGAATCTTCATCAGGGGAGCATCAGAATACAGCAAAAACATATAACCATATGTCAGTTAAAAGCAGAGATTTTGCTAGTAATCCTCTGGCGTTGTGTGAGCAAAAGGACCTTCTAGTGATCCCTCTGAACAGGTGAAGGATTTAAATGGGTAGCAGTAGACAATAATAGGCCATGGCAAACCAAAAATGATTAGGCATACAGGATTCAGCAGAATGTTTCCACCTGATATAGATAGTCCTATCATATGCAGAGTGCAGATAGTCAGTTTGCCATGACCAAATCGTCCACATCCGAAAAATGTTTCTATGGGTTTTTAAAAAATGAATTCAATAAAATGTAATTTTACAATATTTGTTGTTAAATTGTGGTGCTTGGGAAGTCCCTGTTCCCAAAAATATGTATGCTCTTAAATGCTCTGATAAGTGGGATATAAACACCATAATTTTTTCATTATGACTGAACAGTAACAAATACATCTCTAACTCAAGTTATTAAAGACACAAGCTTTCTAGACGTTTTCCTCAGGCTTTATGCAATACTAGAATCTACTGAAAGCCTTAAAAAATCATTTAAGTGTCACTTGCAATATGGCAACCTGGAGTTCTGTACATTGCGTGCATACAGAACACCTCCAAGAATCTCGTACTTTACTTTAATTCAAGTTGACTAGATTTTCAGATATATTTTGTCTTTAGAATCATGACGGGATTAGATACCTTTAATTAAATGAGTTTTATAAAAATGCGGTGAAGCCTGGAGGTGGCAATGACTCCTGAACCAAAACAAATCTGTGTTCTGTATGCCAGAATTGACAATGGCCTGACATCCTCCAGCAAAGACCTAACAAAGACCATTGTTCAATGTGCCACTGTGACTGCTGAATCACGACCTTCGCCTGTAGCAATAAAACACTGAGCACATTTAAAGGGATCCTTTACTTTACCTATAGTCCCTTGAAACTTAAATGGTGCCATTTAATGTTAGATTTGGGTATTCCCACTATCGCTCAATTTGGTTCACTTTAAAGCCGAACTTCAAGCACATATAAAAGAAACAATCAAAGGTATTTGCAAATAATCATTAAATGTATTTTTTTTAATGCAGCTAGTATAGGTACCTAAATTTAACCTGGTATCAGCCTCCACCAGCAGCTCTCTGACTGGGAGAGGGAAGGGGCAGGAATCGGACCTAGGAGTCCTGACAAGGAATGGTCCGTGAGTAGAAATTAACTCATTAGTCCCCTGATTCTCCTTTATTGTCCAGTCCTCAAGCTGGGAGTATAGAGAGAACACCACTGTATCCCTTTTACAGTCTAAAACCTAAACAGTCTGGAAAGACTATGTAAGCCTCCGAACTGGATAGACAAACATACACATTCTCTGGTAGGTAAAACTGCTCCCATAGATGTATTTCCTTTGTGTATTTGGCTGTTTGCCTGGAGTTCAGGTTTAAGGTCTGGTTCACATCTCATAATTTGTGCAGAATCACTGCAATTCTACCTGTGATCCCAAATCGTAGGGCAATTGCAGCACAACATGCTGCGTGCATTTGTGTGCCATTATCTTTTAATGGCACCCCACAGGTGTGGTGCAACAGAATCATATATAGAGACCCCTAACAGCTCAAAAGCTCGTCCTGGGAGTGGCACGTCCGCTCACACTAAAACCCCCACAATCAAAACAAGGTGGAGGCGCATACAACAAAAGTCACTACTACTTCAGCTACGCCCTGAAAAAGCCCCGGTCAGTGGGAGGGGCGAAACATGTAGGCGGAAGGAATCATGTCCTCCTCCCATATGCGATCCCCTGCTGAGAAGCCGAAGTGCACACTGGCTCTTCTGACCCGCTGTGCGACCACTGCATACTGTGCTGCAAGCTGTGCTGTCTCATCTCAAAGACATCGTTACATGGGACTGTACTATATCCCGGTCAATCGTGCCAAGAACGGACGTCCGGAGGTCCACATGGTGAGACTACTATTGCTTTGAGTGATGGACTTATTCTACGGCATATGGATATACAGAGTCAATCAGCTACCTGGATGTAGGCTGGACCTGTCAAGTACTGATTATATGTCCCTTTAGAAGCTCTATTTGATGATGAGAACACAGGAGGATTGGAGCATAATATATGGATTTATGTGAACTGTGCTAGGCATACTGTTGCCTTATTGCTTCCTCCGAAGAAGAATATTCTCTGTGGCTTTGACACACTTGCTGGCCATATATTGAGTATTGCGCATCAGCCAATATCACAGCAGGTTCCTTAGGGAGTCATCCAACAGCAAAAGGAAGAAGGACAGGGGGAGTTGTGGAGGGCTGGCTTTTTTTACCCGGATCCTTCCCTTATAGAGGGGAGGGGGGCATGTTGGGGGTTGGGGGCGACCCGGGAAAGTGAGGGTAGGATATTTTGGCTGGGATTCGTTCCAGGGCGGGGTTGGTACGGGGAGGTGGGGGGGATGGATGGGTAACATGCACTGATTATGTTTATATTCTTACGTCCTATAATAAATATATTCTGCTCATAAGCTATTGAGGTGCTTTATCCTTTTATTGGGGTTTTTTTGTAATGCAACAGAATGATATCTTTATGCTGTGCACTAATGTAATCAGTGGATATCACAAACTGCTAAGTGCAGGCAGTCCCTGTATGATTTTAGCTAAGCCCTGCCCATTCCTTTTACTATAGATTATGCCAGACAACCAGTTGTGGGAAGCAGAATGCAGGCCTAGAGTAATCCCTGGTGGTTTCTTTGTCCTCAGGCCTGGTCTGGAGACAGGCAATCTCTACACTGTAGCTGAAGCTTTCCTTATCTTAATATAGATTTATATTAGATAGCTATGATTGTTTAATAAAGTATGTTTATTTTTGTGACAATACAGTATGTTGCAAGAACATGCTCCAGTACTGTACCAAAGCACATTCTTGTGGGATTTGGGATTCTCGGCTTTCCCACAAGAAGGTCCAATGAGCCATGGCGTATGAGAAGTAATTTTTTTTTACATTATTCTTCCAGTATGTTATTACGTTATTGCTTTCACTGGGTTTTTAAGGTTTTTTTCAGGTCAGGTCTGCTTTAAAATGTTCACCTTTTAAGGAAAAATTAAAAGGTGAACACTCCCCCACCCTGCAGTCCCTGCTGTACTTACCTCCATGGGTTATAAGCTGTCAGTGTCCATACAGCTGGTATAAGGGCCCGGGAGTTTGAAATCCACGATCTTCTCCCTATTCTCTCTACAGGGCTTCTGGGACAGATCAGAATGACTGATTAAGCAGCATCAGCACAGAGAATCACTCTAATCTGGCCCAGGAGCCCTGCAGAAAAAAGGGGAAGAAACATGGGGATCACTACACGGGCTGTGTGGGCACTGACAGCTCATTGCCCATGGATGTAAGTACAGCGGGGACCAGTGAAGGTGAAGAGAGGGTGTACGGTGTTCACATTTTCATTTTTTCTGAAAAGTGAACTAAATCTTTAAAGTGTATGTCACAAAAAAAGCATATTCAGCGTATCTCCCTAATACGTGTGCATTTCATCCCAAAAATTTTACAAAAAGTACAGAAAATTGCATGTTGATCTGCCAGATATCCAGTGTGCACCTAATTTCTTCTTTGGCTTGATAACACAGTGCCTCTGCTGCATTGAAATCCTAACCAGTGTTGTCAGCCTTGCCTGTTCAAATACAGAAGTCTGCCTATCCGCTGCCCACTCCATCCCATTTCATCCGGATACAATGATTTCTTTCAGAGAAAAATAATGTTTCTGCCTGTACTCTAAGAGCCTGTGGGCAGAGAAAGGTCTCTTGGGAGCTGTAGCTCTGGCAGCATGACTAATTTATTAGTAACTGAGCTCCTAGCACCTTCCCCTGTAAAAGTCTTCCATGCCTGGTCATGCAATCACAGGGTGTAGTAAAAGGGGTAAAAGAAGGTGTGGGGGCACATTTGAGTAACACCTGGACACATTTTTTTAGATTGTTTTAAAAAGAGTTAGATGCAATCCTAAATTAATGAAATATAAATGGATATTATCAAGTAATAACAGTGAATATCCAGTTGCCTCCTGGGGGATTATTAATATTATACAGGATTTATATAGCGCCAATATTTTGCACAACGCTTTACAATATAAGGGAGACAGTACAATTACCATACAGTTCAATGCAGAAGGAATAGGAGGGCCCTGATCATGGAGCTTATAATCTAAAGGGGGCGGGGGGTGATACAAAAGGTAACAGCTGCGGGGGATGATCTGATGGAGATGGCTGAAGTACAGTTTTTAGGTGGAGGATGGGTAGGGTTCCCCGAATAAAGGAGTTTTCAAGGATTCCCTAAAGGTGGACAGGGTGGACAAAGACTGTACCTGCTGACTTTTAATATAAGGACACTTACCTGTCCAGGGATCCAGCGATGTCCTTATCCCAGCAATTCCTCAATCAGCTTCAGGGGCAGGCGCCAGCATCTTAGGTAAGGGAAGCTGGTTTCCTACTGTGCATGCGTGAGCTGCACTGCGCTTTGGGACCTGTGATGTGTCCCAGAAGACTGTGGGGGGAAGGAGAAGGGAGCCGAACTTCTGCACAGATTGCTGCAGATCACTCCCCCCAAAAAGTGGCAAATGTGGCAGTGGGGGGGGGGATGTAAACAAGCAAAACTTCCCCCTTAAGTTGATTTGTGCTGCTCTTTCTTGCTCTGCTCCTATTGAACCTGACATTGGGCACACACATGCTTGCGCTGCATAAGCAACATTGAAACAACACAGCTCAGAAGCAACATGCAGCTGGCAATATAGAAACAATGTAACAATGATAGAACAGCCTTTAATGCTTGGTTCATATCTGTGCGGGTGGTGCCACTGCGGGACCCGTACAAATACCTGCAGCTGCACCACCCACACAGAAGAATGCGGGTACCAGTAATTCTAATGGCACGCCGCCCACAGTGTAAATCACAACTGTACTGGGAACCTCGCTTCCTGTGCGGGCTGCAATTTCCCAAGTAGTGCAGGGATTTCTTCCCTGTGTGTCCCGGGGCATGGGAGCCCATTCAAATGAATGGGCTCCTGTGCCCGCGCAAATTGCAGCCCGCATGGCCACACATATGTAAACCTCTCTATGTTGATGACACGCAAATCTATCTGTCTACCCCTCACCTCATCCCTTCAGTCTCCACCCGCATCGCTTGCCTACTAAGTGACATATCGGCATGGATGTCACTCCACTTCCTCAAACTCAACCTTTCCAAAACTGAGCTCCTAGTATTCCCCCCATCCCGTGCCCCCTCCCAAGACTTCTCCATAAATATTGATAACACAATCATCAGTCCATCCCCTCACGCCAGGATACTAGGTGTAATCCTAGACTCACATCTGTCCTTCCAGCCCCAGATCCAATCGCTGACAAAATCATGTAGACTTCACCTCCGCAACATCTCCAAGATACGACCATTCCTAACCCCGGATACCACTAAGGAACTTATCCACTCCCTTGTCATATCTCGCCTCGACTATTGTAACTCCCTCCTCATTGGCCTACCTCATCACAGGCTATCCCCTCAACAGTCTATCATGAACACTACTGCCAGACTCATCCACCTCACTAACCATTCTGTATCTGCCATCCCTCTCTGCCAATCCCTCCACTAGCTCCCAGTTGCCCAACGAATAAAGTTCAAAACACTAACTATGACATACAAAGCCATCCACAACACTGCCCCAATTTACATATCCAATCTTATCTCTAAATATCACCCAATCCGTACACTCCGCTCCTCGCAAGACCTCCTACTCTCTAGCTCCCTTATCTCCTCCTCCCATGCTCGTCTCCAAGACTTCTCTTGGGCGTCACCCATCTTCTGAAACTGCCTACCCCAATCTATCAGACTATCACCTACTCTACTTACCTTTAGGCAATCACTGAAAACCTATCTCTTCAGGGAAGCCAATCCCGCCTCTGCTAATACTGGAATCCTCTATTCTTCCAACCACTCCATCCCCCACAGTTTTTACCTATTGTACCATTCACTCCTCCCTCCTAGATTGTAAGCTCCAAGGAGCAGGACCCTCAATTCCCTCTTGTATTGAACTGTATTGTTACTGTATTGTCTCCCACTATAATGTAAAGCGCTGAGCAAACCGTTGGCGCTATATAAATCCTGTATAATAATAATAATAACCTGGAGTAACATGAACTGATAAGATCATTTAAATTAAGCTAATTTCTTTCATATTTTTATCTTCAGAAAAATCATATCCCCTTTAAAATGATGTGTAATATTTTATGGCTCTGACTGTGGTTACTTTATATAACAAACTAGACGGCATTTTTTTTTTCAGTTTGAACACAAAAAAAAAAACCCCAACAAAAAAAGCCTCACTGTCTGCTAGCTGTGGATGTAGTAGGATTCCTTGTCTAACGAGGCTGTGATTGAAGCAGGTATAAATTCAGAGAATTGATTTGTGCAGCACTCCACAGCATTCGCAGCAATAGATCGAAGGAGGTGTACAGTGCAAATACAGTAACAAATGAACCTGTTAGGACAATATGATCTCACAGCTCGGCGAGGTAATGGGATGATTACTGTGCTCTGTCCTGCCAGGGTCAGGGGGCACTCAGAGGGGAGAGAAATGGAAAGTGCAACTAAATTCATCACATGTGTCATTCAAATGGCGGTTTTAAAAGTACATGATATGGAAATTCAAGCCTAGAAAGTGCACGGGAAGACAGCTGACCATGTCGGAGCTTCTGCTTTTCATCCCAACATGGTATGCTGCACTGGGATACCTTAAATGCATAACAACAGACAAAACTGCTGCTAAATAATTGATGTTCTGAATGATCAAAATCATGGCAACATACTACAGTAATGGCAGAAAAAGTCCAAGTGGTCCATCGAGTCTACCCTATTTTATATATACACACCGATCAGATTTACCTTTATGACCATTGAGAGGATAAGTGAATAACCTTTATCTTGTTATAATGGCATCTGAAAGTTGGTGGGATATACGTATGGGGCAGCAAGTGAACATATTCTCCCTGAAGTTGGTCAGGGTGTCCATGCTCGCCTGTGTCCATAGCCAAAAGCAACTACAATGGGCATGGGAGCACTAGACCTTGACCGCAGTGCAATGGAAGAAGGTGGCCTCGTGTGCACCACCTAACTGGGGAAGAGACGGCATTAGGAAGTAGTAGTGGAAGAAAGCAAGCCAGTGGGGGCAGTGTCACATTTTAGGTACTGTTCTGCTGGGAAACATTGGTCCTGCCATTCATGTGGATGTTACTTGACATGTATCACATATCTAAACATTGTTGCTGTCCAAGTACACCCCTTCATAGAAATGGTATTCTCTGATGGTAGTGGCCTCTTTCAGCAGGATGATGCACCCTGCCATGCTGCAAAAATGTTTCTGTAATGGTTTGAGGAACACACCAATGAGTTTTTGGTGGTGACTTGACTTCCAAATTCTTCAGATCTTAGCAAACTGATCACTGCCATACCTCATACCAACACCCAGAACACCACCATACCCCTACCAACACCCTGATCACCAACATATGCCATACCAGCAGCCTGATCACCACCATATGCCATACCAGCACCCTGATCACCGCCATACACTATATCAGTGCCCTGATCACTGCCATACCCCATACTAGCATCCTGATCACCGCCATACCCCATACCAGCGCTCTTATCACCGCCATATGCAATACAAGTGCCCGGATTACCACCATACACCATACCAGCGCCCTGATCACCGCCATACCACATACTAGCATCCTAATCATCACCATACCCTATGCCAGCATCCTGATGACTGCCATGCCAGCATCCTGATGATCGCCATGCCCCATGCCAGCATCCTGATGTCCACCATGCTCCATACCAGCTTCCCGATCATCCCATATGCCATACCAGCATCCTGAACATCATCATACTCCATACCAATGTCCTGGTCAGCACCATACTCCATATCAGCTTTCTGATCACCGCCATATTCCACACCAGCTTCCTAATCACCACCATACCCAATACAAGTGTCCTGATCATCCCCATACCAGCTTCCTGAGCACTGCCATACCTCATGCTAATGTCCTGATTACCACTATACCCCATATCAGTGCCAATTTTCAAATATATATCCCATAGTTTGTAGACTCTATAGCTTTTACATAGATTAAATAATATACACTGTTTTGGGTTATCGTTACCCCAAAAATGTAGCCGAATACATTTTGGACTAAATTTATGAAGAACAATTATTTATTTTCAAAATTTATAATGAAAACAAAGCAAAAAAGTATTTTGTTTTCCAAATTTTTAGTCTTTTTTCATTTATATAGCAAAAATAAAACACCGGTGGTGATCAAATACAACCAAAAGAAAGCTCTATCTGTTTCACAAAAACGATAACAATTTCACATGGGTTGCATGACTAACTAATTTCCATTCAAAGTGTGATAGTGCTGAAAGCTGAAAATTGGTCTGGACTGGAAGGGGGTGAAAGTGCCTGGACTTGAAGTGGTTAAGAAAAGGATATCAGAGAACTGGAGAAAGTGTAGAGAAGGACAGCCAAACTAACAAGTGGAATGGAGGAAAGATTATCTACACCAAAATGAAGGGGGGGTATGAGCATCATGTTTAAATACATATAGTGAACTTGGTGCAGAGTTGTTCACTTTAAGGTCATTACAAATGCCAAGGGACCTAACTGTGTCTGGAGGAAAAGAGGTTTAACATCAATATATGGAAAGGCCCCTTTACAATAAAAGTTGTGAAAATGTGGCACAAATCTTTTCAGGAGATATTGTAGTTTTAGACTGCTCAGTAGATTGTTGATCAAGAGAATATCCAATTGCTTTAGAACACGGATGTCAAACTGGCAGCCCTCCAGCTGTTGCCAAACTACAATTCCGATAAGGCATTGCAAGATTGACAATTATAAGCATGACTCCTTAAGGCAGAGGCATAATTCGCATCACCTTTAGGGCCACCAGTTTGACACCCCTGCTTTAGAGGATCAGGAAGAAATTTTTACCCTATTGCAGTGATTTGTACCATGTAAAGACATTTTAAACAGTTGTTCTTTTCCAACCTTTTGGGTTGGAGAAGGCCCTTTAGTATGCCCTGTGCACAAAGCCAGCTCCATAATGACATAGTTTGATGAATTTGGTGTGGAGGAACTCAAATGGCCGTACAGAGCCCTGACCTCAACCCTATCGATTTTCCTTGGGACAAGTTGGAACAGTGATCTGAGCCAGGTCTTGTCATCCATCATCAGAGTCTGACCTCACTAATAATTCAACTTACTTTGTAATGCTAGAATGAGCTATTGGTGTCAGCGTGGAGCCTGCTTTAGATTCAGAGATACTTTATAGATGTACAGATTAGCAAGTACAAGAAAAAAAATGGTTTTTGCATTGTGAGGAACCTTCTGACTCATCTGACAACCCTTACATTTCTTTTGCTGAATTTAGCAACTGTTAGGCAGAGGTGGTCCGAAGAAACAAATGAAGGGAAATGTTATCCTAGTTTGGAAAGGTTGAGGCTTGGTGCTACCCCATGCCATAGGCACAAACCCATGAGGGCCATTATGGTAAACAAAGACCTAGGATAAGTCTTCACATACAGTTACCAATTCACTTTTTTTTTGTAAACAACACTAGAAATGAAATATCATCTAGCATCCATATTTGAGCTAGCTTCTTTCATTTTAATGATTTCATTTAATGGCAGAAGCAAGTACAAACCTCATGCTGGCTTGTTAGAATTTCAGATTTTTGCTGATGAAAACAAGTTGATTATTGAAAATGTTAGATGCATTGGCCTTTCGAGTGGGAGGTCTTGTCAGATCATAAGTATGAAAGACAGCTTACGTCTCAGTTCACTAGCCTTTTTTTTGGACCCCTGATTTAGGAAGGCAGTGCAAGGTGTTAAAGGGCTCCCTGACTGGTCTGGATTGATGTTGAAATTGCTACACTTTGCATTGCTATCCAACTAACATCATTTTCTGCTGCAATTACCATCACACAGTAAGCTTAGCTTATTACTAGTATTTCAAAAAGCTTAAAGTAGTTATAAAGGCTCGAGGTTTTATACCTTCATGCATTCTATTCACGAAGGTAAAAAATATTCTGTGTGCAGCAGCCCCCCAGCCCCTCCTAATACTTACATGAGCCCCATCGTGATCTAACGATGTGCACGAGAGCCTCGGCTCTCTGGGGACTCTCCCTCCTCATTGGCAGGGACATTGGTTCCTGCTGCTGTCAATCACAGTCAGTGAGCCAATGAGGAGTAAGAGGAGGTGGGGCCAAGCCATGGCTCTATGTGTGATTGGACACATTGTGTGGGCACTTGGCAGGAGGAAGGGGCCAGGAGCACCATCAGGGGACCAGAGAAGAGGAGGATCGAGGCTGCTCTTTGCAAAACAACTGCACACAGCAGTTAAGTATAACATCTTTGTTATTTGAAAAAAACAACAACTTGGCTTTAATAACACTTTAAAGGGATACTTTAATGTGCATGTATAGTCCAGAACTTTTTGGTTGTTGCTTTAGGTATAGGGAAAGGTTAAAACCCCCATTTTTTGGCTACCCAGGAAATTTCACTCCTTGTCCTGGAGATGCAACAGATTAGGGGAAATCCTTCAAGTTGAGTAGAATTTTCATCTAGGAGAGTGTGTCCCCACTGGAGGATCACTTCTTGTTCTGGTTACAACTCCAAATTGTTGGATGTCCCTTGGGTTTCTGTCTCAGTGACAATGGTCAGTGGAAAAAAATAGAGGGATGAATTTTCCCCCAGCTGGAACACAGACAGCAATAACAATTTGGAACTTGGCAAACCTAACCTGCCTCTGCTTTATCCAAAATAAAAATATAAAAAAAGAAAAAAAAATTTTTACTGGTTTTGTGTCAGTTTTATTCTGTGTGTTTATTTTAAGTTTTTAATCTTAATATTTTATATTTTTTTAAATTTCTTTTACATTTTGAAATATTATTAACACGCACACATATAGACCAATTAACACACACACATATAGACTAATTATCCATGGCTGCTGCAAGTCATAGAAGAGGCAAATTCCCTCAATCACTTTAAACATTACTACTTTGCAGGCTTGTAAGTTTTCAACATATGGGTCTTTGTAACGATGAATATATTTGTTATACTGTAAGCCAGTCTTGCGATTTACAGAGTTTTCACCGTGCTCATCCAAATAGCTGACGTGTAGTTCTGGATTTAAAGTGATACTAAAGCTGCCTTTTTTTCCATTAAAATAACAAACATGATAAACTTACCTGCTCTGTGCAATGGTTTTGCACAGAGCAGCCCAGATCCCCCTTTTCTGGGGTCCCCCGCCAGCAAAAACAGACCACTCCCTCAACAGTAGATCCTTCTCAGGAAATGTTGACCCCCAGCAACAGCAGATTCCCACCGGCAGCAACAGACCGACACAGCAACAATAGATCCCCCAGTGAATATATATCCTTCAGAAGCCAACGCCATTAGACCCTCCAGCACAGCCCAGCACCCCTTGCCTTTACATACATTCAGTGCTGGAGGTGCCGTGGTGACAGGCTCCTTTTAAATAGGAAGTTTTATCCAACAAACTTTTTTTTTATTTTTGGCTTTGTGAACCTTAAATGGAAGACAGATTCAGTCTTACTGTGTGCTTTTTTTTCATCCAGTTCAGTGTTAAGGTCGTGTGCCTGTCAGCCAGGAGATGATTTCCACATGTTTCACACATAAGTAACGTGTTCTAACCATACTAGAGTCTGAAATGTTGTTAATTTGCCAACACTGCATACATAATGTCTTATCAAAAACCTTTTTTTTTTTTAAATGACACCGACAGTAAACAGACTGTCACAAAATATAGGACAAAATTACAGGATCTTTTATTGCAGCCAAAGAGGAGCAGACTACATAATTATAGGCCAACCATGTCATTTCAACATAGTGGTACTAGGACAAACCACATTTCGAAATCTTAATTTTTCTCAAAAACATCTGTAGATAAAGGAGGGTCAGATATGGTGGGAAATGCATGTATTTACTGTGAAGGAAATACGTATTTGATCCTCTGCTGATTTTGTTTGCCCACTCACAAGGAAATGATCAGTCTAAAAATCGAATGGTAGGTGTATTGTAACACTGAAAGACAGAATAGCAACAAAAAATTCAAAAGAAATGCATGTCTAACAAATTATGCACTGATATGCATGTTCATGAAGGAAATAAGTATTTGATCCCCTTCACAAAACATGACTAAGTACTTGGTGGCAAATCCCTTGTTGCCTTGGCCATATGTTTTGGGTCATTGTCATGCTGGAACACCCATCCACGACCCATTTTCAATGCCCTGGCTGAGGGAAGAAGGTTATCACCCAAGATTTGATGGTACATTGCCCCGTCCATCGTCCCTTTGATCCGGTGCAGTTGTCCTGTCCCCTTAGCAGAAAAACACCCCCAAAGCAGAATGTTTCCACCACCATGTTTGACAGTTGGGATGGTGTTCTTGGGGTCATAGGCAGCATTCCTCTTCCTCCAAACACGGTGAGTTGAGTTGATGCCAAAGAGCTTGATTTTGGTCTCATCTGACCATAACACTTTCAACCAGTCCTCCTCAGCATCATTCAGATGTTCAGTGGCAAACTTCAGGTGGGCCTGGACATGTGCTTTCTTGAGCAGAGGGACCTTGCGGGACAATCCTTGTCAGCTTAGTGTGTTACTAATTGTTTTCTTGGTGACTGTTAGAGATGAGCGAAGTATTGAAAAATTTGATTCGGCTGATTCGGCGAATTCCAGTATGAAATTCGATTCGATGCGAATTTCTTCGCTACGAAGATGGCTTATAAAAAGGGTTTCTAGGCTTCAGAGAGCCTTTAAATTAGTGCAGAACACTGTACCTTTAATTTAAATGCCCTTGGAGATCAGGAAGGAGAAGGAGAAGGAGAAGGAGAAGGATGAGAAGAAGGAGAAGGAGAAGGAGAAGGATGAGAAGAAGGAGAAGGAGAAGGAGAAGGATGAGAAGAAGGAGAAGGATGAGAAGAAGGAGAAGGAGAAGGAGAAGGATGAGAAGAAGGAGAAGGATGAGAAGGAGAAGGAGAAGGATGAGAAGAAGGAGAAGGAGAAGGATGAGAAGAAGGAGAAGGAGAAGGAGAAGGATGAGAAGAAGGAGAAGGATGAGAAGAAGGAGAAGGATGAGAAGATGGAGAAGGAGAAGGATGAGAAGAAGGAGAAGGAGAAGGATGAGGAGAAGGAGAAGGATGAGAAGAAGGAGAAGGAGAAGGATGAGGAGAAGGAGAAGGATGAGAAGAAGGAGAAGGATGAGAAGAAGGAGAAGGATGAGAAGAAGGAGAAGGATGAGAAGAAGGAGAAGGATGAGAAGAAGGAGAAGGATGAGAAGAAGGAGAAGGATGAGAAGAAGGAGAAGGATGAGAAGAAGGAGAAGGATGAGAAGAAGGAGAAGGATGAGAAGAAGGAGAAGGAGAAGCAGAAGGAGAAGGATGAGAAGAAGGAGAAGGATGAGAAGATGGAGAAAGAGAAGGATGAGAAGAAGGAGAAGGAGAAGGATGAGGAGAAGGAGAAGGATGAGAAGAAGGAGAAGGATGAGAAGAAGGAGAAGGATGAGAAGAAGGAGAAGGATGAGAAGAAGGAGAAGGATGAGAAGAAGGAGAAGGATGAGAAGAAGGAGAAGGATGAGAAGAAGGAGAAGGAGAAGCAGAAGGAGAAGGATGAGAAGAAGGAGAAGGAGAAGGATGAGAAGATGGAGAAGGAGAAGGATGAGAAGAAGGAGAAGGAGAAGGATGAGGAGAAGGAGAAGGATGAGAAGAAGGAGAAGGATGAGAAGAAGGAGAAGGATGAGAAGAAGGAGAAGGATGAGAAGAAGGAGAAGGATGAGAAGAAGGAGAAGGAGAAGCAGAAGGAGAAGGATGAGAAGAAGGAGAAGGAGAAGGATGAGAAGAAGGAGAAGGAGAAGGATGAGAAGATGGAGAAGGAGAAGGATGAGAAGAAGGAGAAGGAGAAGGATGAGAAGAAGGAGAAGGGTGAGAAGAAGGAGAAGGATGAGGAGAAGGAGAAGGATGAGAAGAAGGAGAAGGAGAAGGATGAGAAGAAGGAGAAGGATGAGAAGAAGGAGAAGGATGAGAAGAAAGAGGAGAAGGATGAGAAGAAGGAGAAGGATGAGAAGAAGGAGAAGGATGAGAAGAAGGAGAAGGATGAGAAGAAGGAGAAGGATGAGAAGAAGGAGAAGGAGAAGCAGAAGGAGAAGGATGAGAAGAAGGAAAAGGAGAAGGATGAGAAGATGGAGAAGGAGAAGGATGAGAAGAAGGAGAAGGAGAAGGATGAGAAGAAGGAGAAGGAGAAGGATGAGAAGAAGGAGAAGGAGAAGGATGAGAAGCAGGAGAAGGATGAGAAGAAGGATGAGAAGAAGGAGAAGGATGAGAAGAAGGAGAAGGATGAGAAGAAGGACAGTTCTGTGACAGTTTCTGTCTATTTCTGACAGTTCTGGGACATTCCCTCCATACAGCGGTTTCAACCGCTGTATGGAGGGAATGTCCCAGAACTGTCAGAAATAGACTATTTCTGACAGTTCTGGGACATTCACTCCATACAGCGGTTTCAACCGCTGTATGGAGGGAATGTCATAGAACTGTCAGAAATAGACTATTTCTAACAGTTCTGGGACATTCCTTCCATACAGCGGTTGAAACATTGTATCTATTTGTTTCCATAAATGGATCCATTTATGGAAACAAATAGATACAATGTTTCAACCGCTGTATGGAGTGAATGTCCCAGAACTGTCAGAAATAGTCTATTTCTGACAGTTATGGGACATTCACTCCATACAGCGGTTGAAACATTGTATCTATTTTTTTCCATAAATGACATTCTGCAAATACACTTAGAGGAGCGCTGCAGATACACATTTTGCCGGCTTGGAATTAATCTTATTTTCATCCTACTTCTTCTTCTTCTTCTTCTTCTTCTTCATCCTCATCCTTATAAGAAGAAGAAGAGGATGAGGATGAAGAAGAAGAAGAAGAAGAAGAAGTAGGCAAAAAGTGTATCTGCAGCGCTCCTCTAAGTGTATCTGCAGAATGTCATTTATGGAAAAAAATAGATACAATGTTTCAACCGCTGTATGGAGTGAATGTCCCATAACTGTCAGAAATAGACTATTTCTAACAGTTCTGGGACATTCCTTCCATACAGCGGTTGAAACATTGTATCTATTTGTTTCCATAAATGGATCCATTTATGGAAACAAATAGATACAATGTTTCAACCGCTGTATGGAAGGAATGTCACAGAACTGTTAGAAATAGTCTATTTCTGACAGTTCTATGACATTCCCTCCATACAGCGGTTTCAACCGCTTGGAATTGGAATGCTTGGAATTATTCTTATTTTCATCCTACTTCTTCTTCTTCTTCTTCTTCTTCTTCATCCTCATCCTCTTCTTCTTCTTCTGAGGATGAGGATGAAGAAGAAGAAGAAGAAGTAGGATGAAAATAAGATTAATTCCAAGCCGGCAAAAAGTGTATGTGCAGAGCTCCTCTAAGTGTATCTGCAGAGCTCCTCTAAGTGTATCTGCAGAATAGAGGAACTCTGCACATACACTTTTTGCCGGCTTGGAATTATTCTTCTTTTCATCCTACTTCTTCTTCTTCTTCTTCTTCTTCTTCTTCATCC
Organism: Staurois parvus; assembly: GCF_062004578.1. NCBI lineage: Eukaryota > Metazoa > Chordata > Amphibia > Anura > Ranidae > Staurois > Staurois parvus. The sequence continues at coordinate 176,377 of NW_028318512.1, forward strand.
TCATCCTCAGAAGAAGAGGATGAGGATGAGGATGAAGAAGAAGAAGTAGGATGAAAAGAAGAATAATTCCAAGCCGGCAAAAAGTGTATGTGCAGAGTTCCTCTATTTCTGACAGTTCTCTGACAGCTTCTTCACATGTACAGCGGTTGAAACATCTGTATCCTAAATGGAAACTAATAGATACAATGTTTCAACCGCTAAACATGTGTTCCTTCTGTCAGAGAACTGTCAGAAATAGCGGAGCTCACTGCAGGGACACTTTTGCCGGCTGATCGGGAAATGTTCGATTCGCGCACCCGAAGTAGGCAAAATTTCGGATTCGACGCGAATCGAATATTTCCTGAAATTCGACTCGAATTCCGGTTCGCCTGGTTCGATTCGCTCATCTCTAGTGACTGTGGTCCCAGCTGCCTGGAGATCATTGACAAGATCCTCACGTGTAGTTCTGGGACGATTCCTCTCTGTTCCCATGATCATTGACACTCGACAAGGTGAGATCTTGCATGGTGCACCAGACGTAGGGAGACTGACAGTTGTTTTGTCTTTCTTCCATTTGCGAATGATTGCACCAACTGTTGTCACCTCACCAAGCTGCTTGGTGATGATTCTGTAGCCCAGTCCAGCCTTGTGTAGGTCTACAATCTTGTCCCTGACATCCTTGGACAGCTCTTTGGTCTTTGCCATGGTGGAGAGTTTGGAATCTGATTGTTTGATTGCTCCTGTGGACAGGTGTCTTTTTTACAGGTAACAAAATGAGATTAGTAGCACTCCCTTTAAGAGACTGCTTCTAATCTCAGCTTGTTACCTGTATGAAAGACACCTGGTAGCCAGAAATCCTGCTGAATGATAGGGGATCTAATACTTATTTCCCTCATGAACATGCAAATCAGTGCATAATTTGTTAGACATGCATTTCTTTTGAATTTGTTGTTGCTATTCTGTCTCTCAGTGTTACAATACACCTACCATTCGATGTTTAGACTGATCATTTCTTTCTGAGTGGGCAAACATTCAAAATCAGCAGGGGATCAAATACTTATTTCCTTCACTGTATATATACATTCAGAAGTATCCAACTCTCAGCGATTCTGTGGGCACAATACAAAATATCAAGAAGTGGGACACAATAATACCAAGCTGACTATCCTATGACACATAGCTCTAGGCAAAAGGGAGTGGGGTCTCAGGCATATCAACATTTATGGATCAGGTATGTTGCCAATGTACACACTGCCAATACCTTCCCAAAGCGTATACCTGTGTGCCAAACCACAAAGTGAAAGGGTCCACAATTAATTTAATGCTTCCTAATGCCATCAGTGTAACTGCTGCTGATTATATTGTCACAGTTGTTATAATTCCAATCCAAAGGTTTTGTACCAGATCAGACCATTCCACTGTAGTTTTATTTTAGTCCATTCCAGTCCTTTTATCCACTTTTTAAGCCTTGATGGAGAATTAGTTTTGTTACCCCCAAAGCACATTGGCTGTTTTTATGTATTAATTAAGAACAATTACAGCTCTTCAGATGCTTTCCTTTGGTGGTTTTGGCACTTCGGACTCTTTCACTTGGTGGTTTTGGCACTTTGGACTCTTTCACTTGGTGGTTTTGGCACTTCGGACTCTTTTACTTGGTGGTTTTGGCACTTTGGACTCTTTCAGTTGGTGGTTTCGGCACTTTGGACTCTTTCACTTTGTTGTTTTGGCACCCATTTGTATACTTCCAGGCACCTTTTGATCAAGGCCTGTGTCTGAGAGCTGCCTTACCATAGCCAGTGAACTTGTTTGAAGATTACCTTGCGTTTGTACCACTGGAATAAGCATTGAAATTCCAGCACCTCCTAAATATGTTTTTCTGGAGTCAATGGACTTGACTTCTGTCAATCAATCCACGCATAGTAAGTGGACGGTCAGACAGGTAGTCATAGGCACCTGGGTCCGCCTACTACAGAGACGTAATTACACTGACACTCAATATACCTGGGAGCTACACAGAGAATTATATATAACCAATAGCTGGGGGAATAGCGACTATTGGCTGCACAAAAAGAACACATAGTAGACTCAGAGATGTTCAATAATCGTTCAGCTTGGGATTACTCGGTAGCATAAAGCTAAGAAATGAACTTTGAGGCTGGGTTCAAACCTATACATCTGCATTTTTATGTTTTTTTTATGTGATGTTTATGCATTTTTGTGTGCTGCTATCGAAGTCTATGGGGCCAAAAACAAGCATTGATTCACCAAAAAATCTCTACAGCTTTAGTTACATCACTTGCTGAATAATGTCCCACGTTCTGCTGGCTGTCATATCGTAGAGACGTTTCACTGCAGGGATACCTGTCCTCCTCCTGTCTCTGAACATCAGGCACTGTAAGGCCTCATACACATGGGTGAATTTAAACATACACCCATGTGAAGGGCCAAGTTTGCCTGTACGGGATGCAAAAGTGTTCCATGCATCTGTGTGCAGGAAGTCCCATTCATGTCAATTGGGACACAACTGCTCTCAATTTGAAAGCCATGTGGGTGGATGTCCTTGAACACAGACAGTGTGAGTTTGGTGACATGCACTCCCATCCTCACTGCTGTCAGTTTGGGAACCGTTGTGTCACAATTGACATGAATGGGTCTGCCTGCTTACAGATGCATGGAACACCTTCCCATCCCAAACACAGCCCTTCGCACAGATGTATGCTTAAAGTGATCCTAAACCCCGTACCCTGCATTCACCATCTCTGGTATCCCACAGTACACAGAACATAGAAATACAATTATTTTAGTAAATATAAACTAATAAATACCTTTTCTCATCAGCCATTAGAGCAGTCTTGTGACTTCTATCAGTGTCCAGCAGGGCATTGGGTAAAGCTTTCATTCTCCTCTCATTGTCCTATGAGACTGCAGGACCCATGACCCTCTGTCTGGACAGCGCTGATTGGCCCTGTGCTGATCACATGCACTCTCCCAAGAAAAATAAAAAACTCTCTAGCAAGACACATCAAACTGAGCATGTGCAGCTTGCCCCCAGGGCTCTGTTCTATCATAAAATGAGTTGGGGACAGTGGAAGAAGGGGAGGATCAGAGAAAACATGATCAAACATCCTTTTTACACAATGCGGAGGATTATCCCCTTAAATTCCATAGTCAGTAACACAAGCATGCTTTACAGCATATACAGATTGATTTTACCGTTGTGGGTTTAGTAGCACTTTAAGTATGCCCATGTGAACAAGGGCTCTTGATTTACAGTTTCACACTCCCTCTTCCTCCACTGAGAGAATTTATTTTTTTGCTTACACTGTTTGTAACCAGGGGCGGACTGACAACTCATGGGGCCCCCGGGCAATAGGGGATCATGGGGCACCTGTGTCCTTGCCCAAACTCAAAAAAGCCTATGAAAAAGGTACCAGGGGCATCTCATGTGGCCCCCTACTGACCCCGGGCCCTCAGGCAGTGCCCGAGTTTCCAAATGGTTAGTCCGCCCCTGTTTGTAACACAAACTGTGAATGGAGGAGAGACTCCTGTGATTGATCAGACTCTCCCCCACTCTCCCCAGCACTCTTGTGTTATGTGCAGTGTAATCAATTAAAACACTTTTCTCAACAGAGTAGCAGAAAGGAGTGTGTGTGTGCCCATTTGACCCACCTGTACCTCTGTTTTGCCTGAAGACCCAAAACATTTAACCACTGCAGTACCAGAAGTTCAGAGACAGGAAGAGGATGGGATATACCAGCAGTGAAGATTTCTCCAGGATCCAGCTGCCTGCATAACATGGGACATCCTTCACTCCAAATAATTGATTTACTCAAGTAAGGATTTTTTGGGGGGACTAAACTTCAGGTTTAAATCTCTTTTTGGAGTGGATTGACTGTTAAGATAAGTTGATCTCTAAGTTCAAACATGTTAACCCTTTCAGCAAAGGAAGTTCAGAGACAGGAAGAGGACAGGGCATCCCTGCAGTGAATATTTCTCCAAGATCTAGCTACCTGCTTTGTTCTAGCTAAACTTCATGTTTAAATGTCTTTTTGGAGTGGATTGACTGTTAAGATAAGTTGATCTCTAAGTTCAAACATGTTAACCCTTTCAGCAAAGGAAGTTCAGAGACAGGAAGAGGACAGGGCATCCCTGCAGTGAAGATTTCTCCAAGATCTAGCTACCTGCTTTGTTCTAGCTAAACTTCATGTTTAAATGTCTTTTTGGAGTGGATTGACTGTTAAGATATGTAATCTCTACATTCAAACATGTTAACCATTTCAGCAAAGGAAATTCAGAGACAAGAAGAGGACAGGGCATCCCTGCAGTGAAGATTTCTCCAAGATCTAGCTGCCTGCTTTGTTCTAGCTAAACTTCAGGTTTAAATTACTTTTTGGAGTGGACTGATCCTTTAGGATATGTTGATAACTAAGTCCATTGGGGTTGATTTACAAATTAATAGAGACTCTTTACTTAGTAGTGTTTAACCTCCCTAGCGGTCCATATTTCTGTGCTCAAAGCGGTACATTTTTTTGCATGGAAATATGTACAGTATTTGTTTTATTGTAGGTCTGTAATTTTTAAGAATAACTCACTGAAATCTGTCTGAACAAGAGTCTAGTAAACATCCCGGGTATGTTAAAATTTGAAACACGAAATCATAAATTATAATTTAATAAATAATCATAAAAAATAATAATATAATAATAATAAATTTAATTCAATAATATAATCAAACCAAAAACACTGAAATTTGAAATATAGCGCCAAGTTCGCGCATCGCTGAGCAAAGTCGCAAAATCGTTTTCAGTGTCTGATGAGGAATTTCCCCCATGAATCATTATCACTCAATTCTGCAAGTAGTTCTGATTTACTATCGCTGTTCTCTAGCTGGTATAAAACAGCTTTTGACCTAAAGGGACGCTTTTTGGACGCCATGGACATTTCTCAGTTTCCAGGCAGAAAGAACGGTAAAAATGCAGGCAGGGCGCAGGACAAAGCACTCGGGACAAAATGTATGTGAAATGGTTTGATACAGTAATGTTTTACTATGTGATTTTAGTGTATTGAGTGAATGTCACTTTTTGGCATTTTCAAATTTTCCGACAATTCCGTCCCCCGTACGTCCCGACGTCGCAGGGGACGGAACCCAGATGACAGATGCCGGCATCGGCCGGAGGACATTACAGGGGACACTGCAGGGGGGACATTGCGGGAGCGCAGGGCAAGGTAAGTGAAGAACAGATCCCGGAGCAGCGCCACATGGTATTCCCAAGTGTAGCTCGGGGTTACCGCTTGTGGTGCTAAAACTTTACCCCGAGCTACACTCGGGAATACCGCCAGGGAGGTTAATAAATAAGATGAAACTGTGTTCACTTTGAATATCATGATTTTTTGTGCATTATTAAGTGGTTGAAGTTAAAGTGTAACTACTTTGCATCTGGGCACCACAAACCATTTCATTTTTAAAATTCTAAGCAAACTCCCCCATCCATCCATGTCTTCATGCTTTACTATGCTGAGCAATCACTTAATAAACACCCCCTGGCATTTCTGGCTATTTCCACCTTGACTAAAGGCAGATGATTCCTGTAGCAATTACTTCCTGGAATTCATCTGCCCTTAGTTCAGGCATACAAGCTTGAGGGTGTGCTTCCCTCCTGAAGACCTCTGTGATGTATGACATCATTTACCTAGACATGGGAACTAAGAAGTGACCAAAGAAATGTAAACAATTGTTTAAAAATATGATACACTTTCCTATCTATTTACTAATGCCAGCAGCATAAGGACTCAAAATAGTCAGTGGTGATTGAGAGAGTGAAGTTCCACTTTAACAGAGCCTCAGTTTATTTATGAAGCTCAGCAACTATCCTCTACCAGGGGTCTCCAAACTTTCTAAACAAAGGGCCAGTTTACTGTCCTTCAATCTTTAGGGGGGCTGGACTGTGGCCAATGGGAGTAGAAAAAGTACTGGTGTCAGTGGCAGTATACAATGCATCATGACTAGTGGCCGTGGGAGGAAGAGTGCCCCACCATTGGTGTCAGTGGGAGGAATAGTGCCCCACCATTGGTGTCATTGGGAGGAATAGTGCCCTATCATTGGTGTCAGTGGGAGGAATAGTGCCCCATCATTGGTATCAGTGGGAGGAATAGTGCCCCACCATTGGTGTCATTGGGAGGAATAGTGCCCTATCATTGGTGTCAGTGGGAGGAATAGTGCCCCATCATTGGTGTCAGTGGGAGGAATAGTGCCCCATCATTGGTATCAGTGGTAGGAATAGTGCCCCATTATTGGTATCAGTGAGAGGAATAGTGTCCCATCATTGGTATCAGTGAGAAGAATAGTGCACCATTATTGGTATCAGTGGGAGGAATAGTGCCCCATTATTGGTATCAGTGGGAGGAATAGTGCCCAATTATTGGTATCAGTGGGAGGAATAGTGCCCTATCATTGGTGTCAGTGGGAGAAATAGTGCCCCATCATTGGTGTCAGTGGAAGGAATACTGCCCTATCATTGGTATCAGTGGCAGGAATATTGCCCTATCATTGGTGTCAGTGGGAGTAATAGTGCCCCATTATTGGTATCAGTGGGAGGAATATTGCCCTATCATTGGTGTCAGTGGGAGGAATATTGCCCTATCATTGGTGTCAGTGGGAGGAATAGTGCCCAATTATTGGTATCAGTGGGAGGAATAGTGCCCTATCATTGGTGTCAGTGGGAGAAATAGTGCCCCATCATTGGTGTCAGTGGAAGGAATAGTGCCCCATCATTGGTATCAGTGGGAGGAATAGTGCCCCATTATTGGTATCAGTGGGAGGAATAGTGCCCCATCATTGGTATCAGTGAGAGGAATAGTGCCCCATCATTGGTATCAGTGAGAAGAATAGTGCCCCATTATTGGTATCAGTGGGAGGAATAGTGCCCAATTATTGGCATCAGTGGGAGGAATAGTGCCCTATCATTGGTGTCAGTGGGAGAAATAGTGCCCCATCATTGGTGTCAGTAGAAGGAATAGTGCCCCATCATTGGTATCAGTGGGAGGAATAGTGTCCCATCATTGGTGTCAGTGGGAGGAATAGTGCCCCAACATTAGTGTCAGTGGAAGGAATAGTGCCCTATCATTGGTATCAATGGCAGGAATATTGCCCCGTCATTGGTGTCAGTGGGAGTAATAGTGCCCCATTATTGGTATCAGTGGGAGGAATATTGCCCTATCATTGGTGTCAGTGGGAGGAATAGTGCCCCATCATTGGTGTCACTGGCAGGAACTATGCCCCACTGTTGCTGGCAGTGAGGGAATAATGCCCCAAGGGCCGGATAAAATAAAGCAAAGGGCCACATCCAGCCCTCAGGACCCAGTTTGGAGACAACTCGCCTACACCTTTAGTAAATCACTCTCGCTGCATTTAATTTGGTAAACTGCAAAATATTCATGATAATGATGTGGGCGCTCCTCAGTATAATCCCATTACATAAGATCCGGTTGTATAAAATCATCATAGACAAGGTGACTTCTGCATTCCAATTTGGGCTCGGAATGGAAGGAAACGTATTCCCGACTCCTGAATAAGCTAGCTGTCTGCCTCCAGTATATTCGATTAACCTACAAGGAAATCACAGCCATAGGTCACGTCGCTTTGATCTTATAAATAGAATTCTAAAACGTTTCTGCTATAGATTCCCTCTAAGGAATCGTCCCATCAGGTGTGAATATTGTTTACATAAACACATTACGGACAAGGTGATCGTCGCATTAATTCGCCGACGCTCTGAATCCTAGCCGCGCACTTAGATTTTTATTTGATCTTAAGGCTTTGCTGTGCAAGCACAATTACATTCGGAGGCGACCAAATGCGTTTAGCGGAGGGAAGGGGAAGAATTTATTTGGATGCGCAGACACTGTGGTCGCTGCAGATGTTGCGGGAGAATATAAAATGATTGTATATCAATGTGTGAGACAGCCAGCGTTATGGTACCCCGTGGATTTCCATCTCTCAGATGTTGCTCTGGTCCCTGGGCACCAATAAATACAAAATAATAGACAATAACTGGCCCTCTCCTGTCGCTGGGGCTGGAGCTATTCAGCATTCAGATAAAGATTTAAAAACAGCGCAGAAACTTTATCTCATAGCGCTCTCTGTGGATCCAGAAAATATGTCTTGTAATATTAGATAACATAAAAAAATGTTCTTTTTTTATCTAAACTTTGTTGTAACATAGTCATAAATAATAAAAAGGGCCATAATATTAGCCAGCATAAGTCTCCAAATAACTGATTTCAGAAAAATAAATTGCGTAATAAGGTGGTTCTAATGTATGGATTTTTTTTTTTACCTTAAAGTGATTGTAAACCTTTATATATACCCAGTGACCGGTGATACACAGAGATGAAACAACTTCTCCTACATAAGTTGTACCTGTTTATCTATAGCTGCCTGCCCCCCCTACATCCATTCAAAGTGCAGAATGTATACAGGATCTCTCAGCTTTGATAAGCAGGGGGCGGGGAGCTGAAGTGACATCAGTGAGGAGAGCTCTGAGAGCTGATTGGAGGGAAGGGACACATCCCCCTCCACACAGCACACAGGAACAGGGCTGAGGCTGTCAATCTGCTGGAGATCCCTCCCCATCACCATTTTTTTCTAGGTGACAAGAAACCTCAGAAGTGACTCATGTTGATAGCAGAGGAACAAAGCAAGAGACAGAAATGACACTCAGTGCTCTGGATTGAGACAAGTACACACTATAGAGGGATATGCTTTTTTCATATTTCATGTCTGAGGTCAACAACCACTTTAATGCATTTCCTCCCATTAAGGTAAAAAATGTTCCAGTATTTGTATCGCCCCCTCACCCTGAGCGCAATATATGATGATGTGCCCATCTACAGTGGCTCTCTCCTCTCTCTCTCTCTGCTCACCGAGGCAGCAGCAGGAGCCAATGGCAACCAAATTCTGTGAGCAGAGAGTGGGTGGTGGGGCTGAGCTGTGCTGTGTGTGTCAATAGATGCACACAGCCTGGCTCGGGAGCCAGCCCACTGGCTTCCTATGGTGGTGCACCGAGAAGAGGAGGAGCCCAGAGTGGGGGGGGGGTATCCAAGATTAGGAGGTCCAGGGACCATTCACAGAGGCACCAGCAGAAGCCAATGGCAACCAAATTCTGTGAGCAGAGAGTGGGTGGTGGGGCTGAGCTGTGCTGAGTGTGTCATAAGATGCACATAGCCTGGCTCAGGAGCCAGCCCACTCCCTTCCACAACTGGTGGTACCAATGGAAAGTGTCGATACTTTCAAAACACTCATAGATGGGCATATTAGTGAACGCAATATACAGGGATATAGGAAATGGTTTTGACACACACACATCCCCCCTAGAAAGGTTGAGCTGGTTGAATTGGTGTCTTCATTCAACCTTACCAACTATGTAACTATGATGTATAATGAACTACAGAGGTGTGTTAATTGTTTTTTTTTTAAATATTTGAAGTCAGCTTTAAGTCAACTAAACAGTTAAATCTAAACTTTTTCCTTTATTTTCTCCCGGTGATCCTCCTGTTCTAGTGTGACAACGGTCTCTACATTGTATCTATGGAGAAGGGGCGTTGTCACCCTAGGACAGGAAGAGTGTTAGGATGATAGTATGTTAGGAGGTTTAGCATTAGGGACACTGCTTACATATCAGAATTTTAATGGACCTGAAATGATTTTACCTTGTTAGACCCTCACTGAAGGCTTCTGCCTCCCATTCATGAATGGGCTGCTTTAATGCAACTCACGTTAATGTGTGAAAATCATGCCATCTATGTCCCTAATTGAGACATATCCTCTCACTTTTCGTCTCAGTGGTACCAGGACAAGGAGTAAGTTAAAGTTCTAACATTTCCTACCCACAAGTTAAAATAATTTTGAATGGAATTCTACTTGCTTGTGGGAGGCTAGCGAAAGGTTATTCCTATGAGCAGGTAAGTGGGCTTCTGAATGGCTGTGTAATGGTGCCAAGAGGTACAAGTCCTCACCCTGCTTCTTCTTGATAGAACAAAAACCCACCTGCTTGTAGCCCTCTACCTTTGCCATATTTCCCATCTCCTTGCCAGAGGCCTTCCCATGACATCCCCGGCCATTAGCCTTTATAGTAAGAGAAAGGAATTTCCACTCAAAAGATACACCTTCCGCACTTTACTGGTGCTTTACTTGTGATGGCATAGACACATCACATAGACATACTATCCAGGGTCACGTGACATTGTTTTGTCAACCACACATATGGTGGATGTACCGTAGCAGTCATTATGTGAAAGCAGTACATTACAAAGCACTCCTAAGCCATCTTCACTTTGCACAGTCTCTCTCCCTCCAAGGATCAGAAGTACTTACTCAGATGTACTGACTAAATATCCAGCTCCCGACTCCCTGCATGTTGTTCCAGAGATAGGGCTGCTGCAGCTGAACCTCTAGCATCTGTGCACTTCTCCCAGGTCTTCCAGGAGGATTGAACTCACAGAAGAGAACACTGAAAGGCCTTTTGCAGCCCGCTCTAGCCTCCACCAACCATAAGACAAAGAAAGACTACAGTCAGCTCTTTTGTGTGCAGCACTATCTCGCCCTGTCCTTCAGCCCTATCCCGGACCTCTGCACAGCTGACTATATCTGCATGCTGATGGGATATCTGGCTCCCACCCTGACTGCACCAGGTTCCTCCCAACCTGGCATATATATGGGCACAAACTCCACTGATTGCATCACTACAAGTAGGCTTTGTCTAAGAGACCTAACACCCAGTTACACTATTGCCTGTTATCACACTATTTTGGGACAGGGCCACCTAGTGGCAGACTAGCTAACTGCACCTGCTTACAAGTAAACTAAAAATATGGATTGAAACTATGATAAGAAATCTGAGTACATCAGAGGATGCAAAATTACATGTAGGAAGAGACCTGATGGAAGTTTGAGCTGCTGTTTTCATTAGCTCCCCTCTGAGCTTTAAAATATAAATGTTCAAGTTGACCTTTTAGCATTTGCGAGGAATGCATGATTGAAAAGTAATTTTGTTTGGTGCTTTTATTGAAACAAGTTGTATTAGTGCTATAATTTAACTTTAAAGCATCTGACAGTTTGAGAAATTATACCTTTTTAGCTTGTCATAGAACTTTCTGCACATATACTGTGAAATGAAAGGTTCAAAGTTTCACAAAATGTCTAAAAGACACAATATTGCTTCAACTTCAGTCCCGAAAAATGCAGTAATTGTACTGGGAGCATTTTTCTGAGTGGCATTGGAGCTGTCTGGTAATCCTGATGTACCCCTTGAGGGGTTTGGATAGGGCAGAGAAAGGTTTCATTTACATGGGGCATACATAACTGTACCCAGGAAGTTTCAGTACAGGAGTCAGGGGGGCTTCACCCAGGAGGGAGGAAGTCTCAGTACAGGAGTCAGGTGGGCTCCACTCCGAAGGGAGGAAGTCTCAGTACAGGGGTCAGGTGGGCTCCACCCAGGAGGGAGGAAGTCTCACAAGAGGAGTCAGGTGGGCTCCACCCAGGAGACAGGTAGCCACAGTACATTTGTCAGGTGGGCTCCACCCAAGAGACAGGAAGTCTCAGAACAGGAGTCAGGTGGCTCCACCCAGGAGACAGGAAGTCTCAGAACAGAAGTCAGGTGGGCTCCACCCAGAAGACAGGAAGTTTCAGAACAGGAGTCAGGTGGGCTTCCTTCAAAAGGTAAGAGTGTGGACCTGTGCATAATGGAGTTGTGAGTAAGAGAACCAAGGAAGTGGTGAGAATGCCTGGGTTCCGTGAGATGTGGTGTCTTGAGGCAGAAGCCTGTACTGCCACGTTGGCATGTTGTGCTTGATGGAACATGAATGGAGATGTAAGAGAGTAGCGGTGCTGCTGATAAGGGAGCCAGGTGGCTTGGCCTTTTTCAGTTGCTTGTTTTGTGAAGTTGAAACCCCTGGAAGAGCAACTCTTATGTGGAATTTTAGTTTTGTTTTCAATAAAAGTGGGCTGCCTTGCCCTTAAACTGGAGTTTGGACTGACATGTTTCACAAAAAATACATCTTCAACAGGAGATAACAGTCTCCCAGATTACAATATCAATAGATATCTACTCCACCAGCCACTTTATTAGGTACACCTTGCTACTGCCAAGAAAATATCTCCCACACCATTACACCACCACCAGCCTGAACCATTGGTACAAGGCAGGATGGATCCATGCTGTTTATGCCAAATTCTGACCCTACCATCTGAATGTTGCAGCAACCAGTCTGCCCATTCTCCTCTGACCTCTCACATCAACAAGGCATTTTTGTCCACACAACTGCCGCTCACTGGATATTTTCTCTTTTTCTGACCATTCTCTGTAAACCCTAGAGATGGTTGTGTGTGAAAATCCCAGTAGATCAGCAGTTTTTGAAATACTCAGATCAGCCCATCTGTCGCCAACAACCATGCCACGTTCAAAGTCACTTAAATCTCCTTTCTAACCCATTCTGATGCTCAATTTGAACTTCAGCAAGTAGTCTTCACCACATCTAGATGCCTAAATGCATTGTGTTGCTACCATGTGGTTGACTAATTAGCAATTTGTGTTACCAAGCAATTGAATAGGTGTATATACACAGTTTATACTGTATATATATCAGAAATAGATGTAGCACTCCAAAATGTGGAATATCTAAAATTAATTATCCATGTTTCATGGTAAATAGGAATGTACACTATACTGCCAAAAATAGTGGGACGCTTGCCTTTACATGCGCATGAACTTTAATAGCATCCCAGTCTTAGTCCGTAGGGTTCAATATTAAGTTGGCCCACCCTTTGCAGCTATAACAGCTTCTACTCTTCTGGGAAGGTCAACACCGTGCTGAGTAACAGTCCGCAATAGGGAGTGTAGACATACAATAGGCTGACGCGTTTCAAGGACTTGCCTCTTCCTTAGAGCCCTGAGGAAGAGGCAAGTCCTTGAAACGATTCAGCCTATTGGATGCCTACACTCCCTATTGCGGACTGTTACTCAGCGTGGTGTTGACCCAGCTGTTCTTTTATGACGTGCCTTGACTTTATTGTCGTTTGTGAGTACAACACCTACTTTATTTCTTATTAAACATTTTTTATACTGATGTCGGACGAGAAGGCCTGGCTCACAGTCTCCGTTCTAATTCCTCCCAAAGGTGTTGAGGTCAGGACTCTGTGAAGGCCAATCATGTTCCTCCACCCCAAACTCACTCATCCATGTCTTTATGGACCTTGCTTTGTGCACTGGTGTGCAGTCGTGTTGGAACAGGAAGGCGCCATCCCCAAACTGTTCCCACAAAGTTGGGAGCCTGAAATTCTCCAAAATGTCTTGGTATGCTGATGCTTTAAGAGTTTCCTTTACTGGAACTAAGGGGCCAAGCCCAACTCCTGAAAAACAACCCTACAACAGAATCTCCCCTCCACCAAACTTTACACTTGGCACAATGCAGTCAGGCAAGTACTGTTCTCCTGGCAACTGCCAAATTCAGACACATCCATCAGATTGCCAGACAGAAAAGCATTATTCGTCACTCCAAAGAACATGTCTCCATTGCTCTAGAGTCCAGTGGCGGTGATGTAAGGCTTGGATGCAGCTGTTCGGCCATGGAAACCCATGCCATGAAACTCTCTACATACCGTTGTTGTTCTAATCTGAAGGCCACACAAAGTTTGGAGTTCTTTAGCTATTGACTCTGCAGACAGTTGGCGACTTCTGCAAACTGTGCGCCTCAGAATACGCTGACCCCGCTCTGTCATTTCAAGTGGCCTACAATTTCGTGGCTGAGTTGCTGTTACCACTAACATTTGACTGTGGAATATTTAGTAGCAAGGAGATGTCATGGATGGACTTATTGCACAGGACGCAAACTATCACGGTACCACTCTTAAATTTACTGAGCTCCTTCAAAATATTTGTAGAAGCAGTCTGCATTTTATTTCAGGTACTTATGCATGCCTAGGGGCTTGATTTTATACACCTGTGGCCATGGAGATTGGAACACCTGAATCCAATGATTTGGAGGGCTGGCCCAATATTTTTACAGTATAGTGTACTCTTAAAGGAAATATATTCCTATGCATCATAGAACTTGGATAAAAATTTTGGGATTTTCAGCATTTTGGATTGCCACATCCACTTATGGGAGTTGGACTTAGACTTTGGAACTTAGAATAGAAAACAGAGCACCTTTTTGCCAAAGATTCTTCAGTCTGGTGATGGGTTAGGTCGTCTTCTCCTCCAGTAGCGGCAGTAGGTGGTCCTCCTAGGAGGACTACAGATGGTTTAGTTCATAAGATTGGATCTCTATTCTGAATGTTACATTGTTACAGTTTAATAAGGTATGTAGCTATTTAACAATAAAACTATGGCAATGCATGTTATTTTTCATAAACACTAACGTCACGCTGGCTCACTCCACTCTTTAAAGAAACAACAGTGACACTTTTGTAATGCAGCTCATTGATAAATGTCCCTCATTATGTTCTCTGATATCGGCTCAGAATATTTTCTGTGTTCCGTCAGATATGAGTACACCGGCTCAGCAATAAATCAAGAGAGTACGTGCTATCAGAAATGGCCAGGTCGGAATCTACAAAAAAACAGCTTTGAATATAATATGAGGCCTCTAGTGATTCAGTGATTCTGAAAGGTTAATGGTTTGCAGATCTCTCTAAAGTGGTCTGGGCAAATGGCTAAATCAGGGGTGCTCAACCTTTTGAAAAGCGAGGACCACTTAAAGCAGGGCAAAACATTTTTTGTACCATGCAGTGGGGCTGTGTTCACAATGCATAAGCTAACTGCCCATTTTTGTCTAGGGGTGATAAGAGCGGAGATATACTTACCTAATCCACCTATCCTTTGGGTACAAGACTGCTTCTGCCCCCTAGCGGTCTTGTAAATGGACTATTCCTGACGTCATCATGCCTATAGACCAAATATGGGCATGAGGACAACAGGAACAGTCCACCGCTGGGAGGTTTTGGGGAGGTTTGAAGGACTGGGTAAGTATAGCATTTTGGGGTCCCCCTGGACAAAACAAGAAGTTACCCCATGCGGGCACATCCCCACTGCATGGGGCAAAAAAAAATTTACATAGAGTTCTGCTTTAAGTGATTTGGTAACTGGTCGCAGGTCACAATGAAATGAAATGGTTGAGAATTTCTTATTTTGAATAGCATAATGAACGTGTTCCTCCTGCAGCCGCTGAATGGTGGGGGGGGGGGGAGAAGCTGGCTTTCAGCAGTTGAAAGAGAAAAATGGAGAAATGGTTCCTGTATATGCTGCCCCCACCACCTCTCCTAACCAAGTGTAAAACAGAATGTGACAGAGAGGCTGTATGGGCCCCCTAGAGCATGAGGCGGGGTAGTCAATGCGACTCCTGCTGCTACAACAGTGGTTAGGAGGTTTTGGTAAAACATGTCTCAGCTATGGGGTTTTACTGCCCCCCCCCCCAAACCGCAATTGTAAATGAACCCTTACTGCCCTGAGCCCCCTATAAGGCTGTTTTCACACTGATGCGTTGCAGCTCACACGCACCATGGGTGCAGTGCACCTGTGACTTTTCTGCTGGCTAGCTGCACTTTGCTATAGAATTCTACTATATATGGCAGGGCTGGTGCATTTTCTAAAAGCACACCAAAACACCTGCATTCAGTTTGAAGTCAAGGGCAATATCAGAGGGCTCCAAGGGCCACATCTATATATTGGTAAGATTAGAGGAACTGAATATATTCTTTCCTAAGAAGAGGATATTAAGGGGGGAATATGTTCAACATGTATAAACACATAGGTGGTCCATATAATGAACTCAGTGTATAGTTATTCACTTTAAGGTCATCATAGAAGACAAGGGGCACTCTTTATGTCTGGGGGAAAAGAGATTTAACCTCCAAATATGGAAAGGTTTCTTCACAGTAAGAGCTGTGAAAATGTGGAATAGAATCCCTGGTTCTGGCCAGCTCAGAAGATTGTTTTAAAAAGGCCTGGATTCTTTCCAATATACACAAAATATAACTAGATACTCATTTTTATAGGTAAAGATGATCCTGGGAATATCCAATTGCCTCTTAGGGGATCAGGATTGATTTTTTTCCCCTGCAGAAGCAAATTGGATCATGCTTTATTGGGGTTTTTGCATTTGTCTGGTTCAACTCTGGATATATATTGTGTATTTATACGGCTGTATATAATTTTTCTCCCTTCTATTGGTTGAACTGGATGGACTTGTGCCTTTTTTTTCAACCAGACCAACTATGAAACTATGTAAGCTGAAATAAAATAAGTGTTTGCTTTTAGGATTAGTACTGCTTTAATGGCAGGCTCACTAGCTGACATACGTGGAGCCACCAACCTGATGACTGGCAAGGGTGTCTGGATCACAAGACAGGGTTTAAAACAACAGCAATATCAATAACTGGTAGGTAGGACTATGTATTGAGATGTTTTTGTGGAGTTCAGCTCTAAAATTGTTCCCAACCAACTGCTTTCTTAAAACATGTTAGCTCTCTTCTTCCCATATTCCAATTATCCAATATGAAGAAAGGTCCAGAGAAAATGGTTTTCAGAATCTGTTGGGTTCTCTGTAGCATGGTACCCTGACTACTGACAACGGAGCAACATAGAGCAGAAGAGTTTGATTGATGACATCAGGATAACCGTCAATATAACTGCACTGTGCAAAAATCTTGGTACGATTGGAGAGAAGATGTAAGAACAAAGTCTCCACCAAGCCAACGGCCACTTCCACCAATAAAAACATATCTACCACATAGTATAGGAGGATGGTTAGAGACAACCCAGTGCATGCCAAAGGTCTGCAGTCCACTATTACAGAGACCGTTCTCCAGGGAAAGCATAAGAAATGAAGACCCTCCATCTAAAGCTTAAACTTTGAAAGCAAATTTCCTTTAAAGCTTTAATTATTTAATGTAGGTGAAAATCACTATTTCAATCAATATTCTCTTATGTAACATTTCTGATCAAAGATCAAAACTATAGCTTATGTCCCCTCCTAAGCAGGGTTTTACAACCATGTCTCTTGAATTTTAGAGACTTTAGATTTTGGCCTTTCAACTCACACTGAACAGCCATAATTTATGACCACTGACAGGTTAAATGAGTAACATTGATTATCTCACTACAATGGTATTTGAAAGTTGGTGAGATAGTTTAGACAGCAAGTGAACATGTTATCCCTGAAGATGTGTTGAAAGCAGAAAAAAATGTGCCTCACAGTTTGTTCTATATGGAGCTGCATAGCTGAAAATTGGTCAGGGTGCCCATACTGACCAGGGTCCATGGCCAAAAGCACCTACAATGGGCACATGAGTATTGGAACTGGACCACAGAGCAATGGAAGAAGGTGGCCTGATGTGATTAATTACATTTTCCTTTACATCATGTGGATGGCTGGGTGCATGTGCATCGCTTATCTAGGGAAGAGATGGCTCCAGGATGCAGAATGAAAAGAAGGACTTAAGGCGTGTAATGCTTTGGGCAATGTTCTGCTGGGAAACCTTGGGTCCTGCAATTCATGTGGATGTTACTTGACACATGCCACTTACCTAAACATTGTTGATGACCAAGTACACCCCTTTATGGACACAGTATTCCTTGATGGCAGTGGCCTCTTTTAGTAAGATAATGTGCCTTGCCACACTGCAAAAATGTTTCAAGAAAGGTTTGAGGGACACAAGAATGAGTTTGAGGTATGGACTTGGTCTCTAGATCTTAATCCAATAGACCATCTGTGAAATGTGCTGGAGAAACAAGTACGATTCATGGAGGCTCCATCTTGCAACTTACAGGACTTCAAGGATCTGCTACTGATGGCTTGGTGCCAGATACCACAGCATACCTTCAGAGGTCTATTGGAGTCCATCCCTTGTATTATGTGTAATGTCTTTCTTTGAAAGACGTGAACTTTCTGGACTTGATCTTTACTAGGGATGAGCTTGGGTTTAGTCTAAACCCATGTCTGGCTGAAACCTGGAAGTGCCAGACCCATAAGCTGTGGCCACGGCATTTCCTACCCCACTGCTTCATGTAAGTAAAGGGGTGGCATGACATCATTAACCCCTTAGTGACTTAGGGAAAAACAAATGTAGGGCAGCATGGTGACTAAATGGTTAGCACTTACGCCTGGCAGTACTAGGGTTGTTGGTTCAATTCTCAACCACGGCACCACCTGCCTGGAGCTTTCATGTTCTCCCTGTGCCTGTGTGGGTTTCCTCTGGGTACTCTGGTTTTCTCCCACACTCCAAAGATATGTTGGTAGGTTACTTGGATCCTGTCTAAATTGGCCCTAGTATGAATGTACAGTAAGTTAGGAACCTTAGATTGTACACTCATTGAGGGTTAGGGACTGATTTGAATGTACAATATATATGTAAAGCACTGCATAAATTGACGGCGCTATACAAGTGCCTGAAATAAATAAATAAACTGTTAATGCTTGAACACAATTCTGCAACGTTGACATGTGTTAGTAAAAAATATTCATATCATCGCAACTACTTGGTGTATCCATGTGGATTGTACCTTGTTTCTTTCAGGGTAAATTGAGCCTTCTTTTGGTAGTAAATGGAAGTGGGCAGCACAGTGGCTAAGTAGTTAACACGTCCGCCTTGCAGTAATAGGGTCATTGGTTTAAATGCCAACCATGGCACTACCTGCCTGGAGTTTGCATGTTCTCCCTGTGTCTGCGTGGGTTTCCTCTGGGTACTCCGGTTTCCCCCCACACTCCAAAGACATGCTAGTAGGTTCATTGGCTCCTGTCTAAATTGTCCCTAGTATGTGTATGTATGAATGTGAGTTAGGGACCATAGATTGTACACCCCTTGAGGGTTAGGGACTGATGTGAATGTACAATGTATATGTAAAAGCACTACGTAAATTGATTGCCCTATACAAATTCCTGAAATAAATAATAATAAATAAATAATGGATATCTCCTGATTTTTTTATTATCAAAAGAAAACTGTCCCAACATAGTGAAAAAAATATTTTCAATGTAGCTGTATATTTCTTGCTATTACCATAACTTACCACCAAAAAACAACCCAAAATAAATTCTCCTGCTCCTGACGATTGCAGCGATACTACATATAGGTATGTTATTTTTTGTTTGTACGTGTAGTAGGGCCAAGAAACAACAGTGCGCATTTTGCTCTTTTTTATCCTAACTAAAAACACACTGATACTGACACAAATACTAATTTAGAAATGCCTTTAAAAAACAAAAATAACCAAAATATACTAACCCTGACCTTTGACCCCAACTTTTGACCCAGACCTTTGACCCTTACCTTGACCCTAACCTTGGCACTGTCCTAGATAAAACCTTGACCTAGCTATTTTTCTCTTTATATTTGTATTTTTTTTTTTACACATTTTTATTTATTGACATTTTTTCTCCCCTGCAAGGAGAAAATGAGGCAATGTATCATTCTCTCCATCCAGAGGAGAAAAAAACACATGGGCAGGCTGCACAGTGACTGATCACTATCAGTCTTAGATTGTAAGCTCCAAGGAGCAGGGCCCTCCTAACCCTCTTGTATTGAACTGTATTGTTGCTGTATTGTCTCCATTTATATTGTAAAGCACCGAGCAAACTGTTGGCGCTATATAAATCCTGTATAATAATAATAATGAGCCAGAGGCTGTCACACCAATCAAGTTTCTTGGAACTGGAAGTCCCGGGTCCTGATTGATAGTAGGAGATCTGGGGCTCTAGGTGAGAGCCCAGTCTGTGCTGGTAAGGGGGTGATGTCGAGCCCCCAAAATGTATTGGCTACAGTACCCAACTAATATTTGGATTAAACCTATTATATATTTGGATTAATCCTAATTCTGGACATTTGTGGTGTGGCAGGCAATTTCCAGTTCGGAAAATTGTAGGATACTTACATGGGTCAGAATTGTATAGCAAGGGCTTGGAAAACATCAACAATAAAAAAAACTTGATTGTGAGGAAGCCATAACAGAACTGTTCAATAATCTCTTTGACTGCAGCGGCACAATAATTCACATAGGAGTTGTTGCTTCTATATATCCTTTTGTTCTGTACTGCGGTAACATTTTTTATGTAACATCATTTAAAAGGTACTGCACTACCACTACCCATGTATATCAGTCCGTCGCAGCCAGAAAGGATTAGGCTGGGCGCCAGATCACTTATGCACTACAGCCTTTGCTCTTCCAGGTTGCATACATATTTGTAAGCTACTGGGATCCTATGCCAAGTTCTGGAATACACTGTGATCCAGCTTGACTGCCACTGTGAATGAAGAGGAAAGACAATGGAGCTTCATTGGACCATACCATTTTCACCATTGAACTGCTAATAGAAAGTACTGAAAATTGATACAGAGATATTTAACCTTTCAAAAAGCAGTTCACATAGGGATGTATTTACCACAAGGCATTTGTCTAGGGCGGCATTTTTCAGTGGGGCATCACTGCCCCCCCCCGGAAGAAGGGATAGAAGAAGGGACACATGCAGCATGGGGACCAGGTGGGATCCGAGAGAGGCTGCGGGATGCTTGATGGTGTATGCAGAGCCCAACTCTTGTTCCCGGGGATGTCTGGAGCTGTGAAAGTGAGTGTCTTCTCTTTCTCGCTGGGGTGGCCAGTGTATGGAGGGCTGGTGGTAGTGGAAGGCTTTCTTGGGTGAGGGTGGGGGGGGTTTCTGGGGTGTTGTTGGTCAATGTCATGCTCTCTTCATGGGTGTGGGGGGTGTTGGTCGGTATCATGTGTATAAGAAATAGTGCAGTACTGTTGTGTATATATATGTTGAAAAAGCAGAAAATACAAAAAATAGATGATATAATTAAATAATACAAGTAAGACAAATACTACCACAACAAAGGTGCAATATTGATAAGGTGCAAAAAAAGTGGTAATCAACCACGGGTAAGTGGTTATGGTGGTGAATCAGTGAGAATAAGTCCAAATTGTAGACTTGTAGATCATAGCAGATCTTGGTTATAGGTGTTCAGTTCCTTATGATCAGGAATGACCAGTGATGTGATGAAAAATAAGAGAATTGCGCACTCGCCAGAAGTGTGCTATGAAAACGCATTTGAGATCATAATCGTCTCATCAGGTCAGCCAGGACAATCACTTCCAGGTATGGTCAGGTTCCTGCGCCTGTGCCTTTAAGGACCCCTCAAATGGTATCACTGTCTCAGGACACTTCTAAACCGGCCTCTGTGAATGGTGAGACTCGCAGAGAGCCCAAGAATGCCACATAGAGTGAAACTGCATTCAGTAGGGTATTTATTCCAAATAAGGAGCAAAACATACAGGGAAAGAATAACAATAACTGACCATGTGTATAAAGATGGACGTCAGGATGCTGTAGCCCCTTACCCTGACGCGTTTCGTGCAAAGCACTTAGTCATAGGGTGTCAGGCTCTCATTTATGTATATCTTCACCTCACTTATGTATATCTTCGCTGCCATTATATGCTGGGACTGGGCAGCTGGCGATCTGCAGGTTGCCAAGGCCTGCCGTATATATTTTTACCCTTCCCGTCTCTTTTTTTGTTTTTTGTTACCCTCTTTCCATTCCCTTTGTATTCCTCTGTTGCCATCTTTCTCTGTCTTGCTGTCATTTCCCCTTTACCTCCGTGCTGCCCTCATTCATCTCCCCCTCTCCTCCTCTATATGTTTCCAGCTCTCTCCCTCTCTCTTTCTTCCCCTTAAGCCTCCGAGAATTCTCAGCTTGCTCCAGATGTTTCATTTGGAGATAGTGTTAGACACGGTGTAAATGCGGGGATTAAGGCTACGTTGTTCAAATCAATGTACGTGCCACCTGTCTCCAGGCTGATGCTTGCTCATTTGCAAGGCGATGCGTGGGGGTCTTTGCCTCCTCTCTGTGAGGACAGTCTAATGGCGTGGAGGCAGATGCTGTTCATCTATTTGCGCCATTGTGCGGTCCGGCGGTACTGAATGTTCAGTATTCTGCTATAGCTCCAGACACTCATTTCAATCAATTCTTGGGTCCTAAATAAAACGAGGAATTGTGTTACCACTAAAGCCTTAGTCTACATTCACATATTGGTGTTTTAAGTGGAATTGCACATCGTACATCAGCATGTTCAGGTGCATTTCAATGGTACCTAAAAATGTGGGGCGATTTTTACTTCCTTTGGGTATTATGTGATTGCGATTGATTTGTTGTGCCAGAATTGCCCTACGTTTTTAGGTACCATTGAAATGCACCTGAACATGCTGATGTGCAATTTGACATTTTGAAATGTGAATCGTGGCGATTCTGCCCATGATTTAAAACACCTATATGTGAATGGAGACTAAGGCTGTAGAACCAAGTGGTAACACAATTCCTTGTTTTATTCAGGAAGCTGTCTCAGATGCCTTGCAAATCGCACCTCAAATCGGCACGTCATCCGACTTTGAAATCATGTGACTTCACTGAAAGTTGCACGATTTCAAAGCCAGGATTGGTGTGACCGGCGCGTTAGATGTGATGGCTGCATTTGGCTTCTTTTTTAGGTTTTCAAAGAGTAAGTCCATTGTTTTTCAATAGAACAAGCTCTCTTGCAGGTGTACTAGTTGGAGGGATGAGACAAACCACTAACAGGGGTGCTTACAGTGATCAGCTTTCATTTATTTATGTAAAACCTTAAGGCACTCTTCCCAGTTGGGCGATTCCAAATCACAGCTAAGTGCACAACATGCATTTGGATGCCATTTATCCTGAGTGCAATTTTTCCAGGATTGTCGCACGACAAAACACATGAGAATTGTGGCAAAATGTGCCTGGTTCAGGGCCAAAATTTGGTCCCTGAGCTTCTTTGGTGCGACAACAACACACATAGGGCAGCCCATTCAAGTGAACAACACGCAGATATTCATATAAATTTCACTTTTAAAATTGCGAGCGGGAATGCATGTTTGTATGTGAACAAGGCCTGATCCCAAAAGAAAAAAAAATCTTTTGCTGTTACTGCTTGTGCAACTGCAGTGTAAGATGGGGGTTTGGCTTCAGTTTGTTAGTGTATCTAAATCTGCTAGTACATATAACACTCCCCTCCCCCCCCAGACTGAAAAACCTGCTGTCCAAATGTGTCTTTGTTGCTCCTTCATTCAGTGTGGAGGCACTCTAATACAGGAGGTGAGTTACTGGCCAGGACACCGGGAAAAAACAGAGGGAAAAAAGAAAAAGAAGAAGAAGAATAAAAGACAAAAATAAAAGAAGAAAACTAATGCAGCCATCACATCTAATGATTGGTAAGCTGCAATATAATACATTTTTAGTTTTGGGTTTAATACCACTTAGATATGTACAGGAAGGATAACCTAAATCAGGGGTCTCCAAACCACAGCCCGTGGCCCAAAATCCAGTGCGCTACAAGATTTAATCCAGCCCTCTAATGGAAGATGGACTTTGAAGGGGACTCTGAATTGAGCCAATCGGTTGTGCTGCAGTACTCATGTGTTTACAAGGAACATGCTCATAGGAGAAGATAGCAGAGATGAGCTTATCAGTCAGCTGCTTCTCATTTCACTGTACATTCACAGGCTGGGGGAGGAGCAAGACCTGTAAGTATTTCTTTACTGTAGATGAGATAAATCAGGTCTACCGACCCCCAGACAGGGCTAAGTTGTGTAGCAGAACTGTAGAACTCTCAGGACTGGATAGACAGCATTACAAATCCCTTTGCAGACAACCCAACTTCTATATGTGTATTTCATATCTATATCCAGCGCTTTGCCTGGAGTCCAGCCTTGAAAGGTCAATGAATACCTATATTGATGCAATATATGCTGTTAGAAATCATGGGGCCCCACACAGCTTATTTTTGCTACAATGCCACAGCCTCGATGTTATGCTTTGCAGCCATCTTAGAAATGATACCCCCCATCGACCCAAGACTCATTTAAGCCCCATAACAGTTGCGCACAGTTGCGCTTCGCTAGTGCGGGGTCAAAGCATCCGGTGAAGAGACAATATGCCTCCACACTGCCTGTCAAATATTCTCTGAAGATAAATCCAAATGCTGACTGCTCTTCAGACAGCAATGTGCATTTGAATGAATCCTTAATTTTATAAAAAATATTTCTTACAATTCTGAATTTATTTAAATTTTTTTCAAATGTTTTATTTAATTTTATTATATATATTTTTTTTATTTATTTCGGGTTTATTTCGCACATTTAAGTCGCTTGTTGGGGGGCTTTGATCTAAACAGACCTCTCATGTCTCACATTTGAGACAGTGAAAAGGAATGAGGACATTCATCAGGCCCTTTCTTTGCAGCCTTAGCTGCACTGGAGAGGAATGAATAGGAAGTGCACTGAGGCTTTGTGTTCGTAAACTGAACCATTGTAAACAAAGTTTACTATGATTCAGTGATGAATGGACATAGGAGTGAACGATACTGATCACTCACTGTGCTCATTCAGGAAAGGAAGGGGATAGCAAATATGACATATTTACTGTCCCCTTCTCCTGCTCTCCATCCTGAAACATCCCCCTGTGTGCCTTCAGCAGCTGCCAGTGGGAAAGGAAAGGAAGGAACCCAGAAGCTCTACGGGGGGGCAGGGGAAGGGGCACACGGGGGGGGGGTCAATGACAAGGGTTGGGGGCACAGATACCGGTCACCCTGCAGCGCAGCTAGAGGGAGTGAGAGGAGGAGAAGCCAGTAGTGCTGCAGGGGGGAGGCACAAGATCAGTGTCTTCAATAAGGCAGTATAGCCAGCCCTCCTGCTCAGCAAGTGCCAGGGATCCCCTTTTAAACTGATGGGGGCCAGGACTGGTACAGGAGGGCCGGCTGTACTGCCTTCATCAGTGGCCCTGATTATGTCATATGCAGCCTCAGATACTAGAAATAGTTTCTTGCTGCATAAATGGTGCAATATATCTGCAATAATAAATATCATAAAATATTAAAACGAAAGGATTAACAGAATAAGGTGGGCAGTGGCAGTTCCCATATTTCACAATGGCAGTTCTCATTTTTTTTTTTTTTTTCTTGAATCTGCTGATGCAGTTTTCTCAGAGTCATTCAGTGGTAAAAATGTTTGTTTTCAGAGCAGAAAAATTATTATTTGGCGCTTTATGCTAATGAATATGGACTTTACATTGAATAGGGCACACGCAAAAAATTGCAAACACACAATACAAACAGATTAACCACTTGCCCTCCTGAGGATTTACCCCCCTTCCTGATCAGGCCATTTTGTACGATACGGCGCTGCATTATTTTAACTGACAATTGCGCTGTCATGCAAGGTTGCACCCAAATGAAATTTACGTCCTTTTTTCCCCACAAATAGAGCTTCCTTTTGGTGGTATTTGATCGCCTGTGCATTTTTTATTTTTTGCGCTAAAAACAAAACAAGCCACAATTTTGAGAAAAAAAACAATATTTTTGACTTTTTGCTATTAAACAAGTCCAGTAAAATAATTTTAAAAATCTAATTTCATCATAAACTTAGGCCAAAATGTATTCTGCGACATTTCTTTGCTAAAAAAAATCTCAATACGTGTAAATTAATTGGTTTATGTGAAAGTTATATCATTTACAAATGGCGGTATAGATACTGGAATTTTTTTTTTTACTAGTACTGGTAGCAATCAGCGACTTATAGCGGGAGTGCGGCGGGCTTCTAACACTGGGCGGAACTGACCTGGTGTCACTGACATCCCCAGTGACACCAATACAGTGATCAGTGCTAATAAAAAGCACTGACACTGTACTAATGGCACTGGACAGGAAGGGGTTAACATCTGGGGTGACCAAAGGGTTACCTGTGTGCTGTTTCACTATGTTGGCTGTGTGTGTGCTTTCCACTGTAAGCAGGGGTGTATTTACCACAAGGCAAACAAGGCATTTGCCTAGGGTGGCTTTTTTTGGGGGGGGGGCAGCACTGCTCCTTGAAAGAAGGGAATGAAGAAGGGACACACGCGGCTTGGGGACCTGGTGGGTTCCAATAGATGCTGTGGGTTTCATGATGGTGTATGCACAGCCCAACTCTCGTTCCTGGGATGTCCGGAGCTGATAAGGTGAGTGTCTCTCTCTCTCGCCATGGCGGATTGTGGCTAGTGTATGGGGGGCAGTGGTAGTGGAAGGCTCGGGTGGAGGGCAGGGGTGCTCTTGGTCAATGTCAGGCTCTTTCTGCAGGGGGGGCGTCAATTTTTGTTTTGCCTAGGGCAGCACAAAACCTAAATACACCACTGACTGTAAGCACACTGCTTTGTATGGCTCTGCAATGCAGAGCCATACAACGCAGTGTGCAGGAGCTCACAGGGGAGAGATCTGTATTGTTTACATACAGGTACAGGTTACATACAGGTCTCTCCCCCGTCGGAGATACTCGGCGATCACCGGATGCTGGCGAGTCTTCACTGGCTAACAGCCCCAAATTGTGGCGCGGGTAGGTCGCACGTGCGTCCCCTACCCAGAACTGCGGAATCACTTATATATATGTGATTTTGTACACCCGTGCCGCCCCGGTAGCAGTATTTCTGCTGTAGGGCAGGGCGAACCGGTTAAAAATAAAGAGTACCCAGGAATGCTATGCAAAGTCCAAATGGAGCTTCAGATATAAGGCTGAACATGTTATTCCTTTGTTACTTTCAACTCTTAATTATTGGAAAGCAATAAAATGTCAACGTCTGTACACTTAGCACAAATCTGATTAAATTACCCCCCACCCCCCCATCATCACCACCACCACCACCCGGAAAATGAAACTTTTAGGTTGATCACTTAATAATCCAACCACGACACACAGTCTGATGTTCCCTAACAAACATATCTAGGTACACGTAAATGAAAGGTGCCAGATGTAGCTAAGCAGGACAGTAATTTAATTTATTGTCTTTGAAAAGAAAGTCAATTATGTGAAATAGCTTTTTTTTTTTTCTCCCTCTGAACATAAATTTTCATCTGATTATAGCATATTAAATGCCTCTCTTTTTACCTCCTATTTAACATTGCAAATGCGTTTTCACACCTACGGAAAGAAAAAGAGTATGATGGCAGACCGTCCTTTTTGTTCCAACGGTTATGTACATAATTAAGGCGATTTGTTTCAGCACTTTATCGAAACACATTCATCACAAGAAAAAAAAACGGCATTTGGAAACACTGTGAAGTTTTTTTTTTTTTCAAAAACATTTTTTTATTTTATTTTTTGTTAAGCAATGATTTTTTTTGCCATTTTTAAAAATATGTTGACATTTGACCGCATTGTCCGTGGGTTTTGTCCCAACTCTAGAAAAAAAAATATTTTTTATGCTATACTGTACCTTGATCTAACTGAACCGAAACCAACTAGCATTCATTACGTGCAGCGAAAGACTGCGTTATGGCACTTTGTTCATCATTTTGACAGCACTCAAGATATCGGCCTGCGCGCCTTCATTCCATCACGGAATGTTCCCAAAACAAAGAGCATATATCTTATGTTTAAATTATGCCTATCATTTATACGATCAAAAGCAGAAAATATATTCACGGCTTATTGAAAACAAATGAATACCTGTTTCCTCTGTCACATTGAATGACCTTCGGGAGATTTTAGTGTAGGCATTAACAGAAAATTGTAGCTTAAGTACGCAGATGAGCATTTATAACAGTCGCCGTAGCCTTTCTATAGAAAGTTTTGCGCTCAAGCTATTTGGAGGTCAGGTGATATATGAAAGAAGGACATTTTGCTTTTTTGTTGTAATCACTTCTTATGTTAGTGCTGTTTGTACTGTTGTCCCTGCAGATGGAAAGAAAAGACTTTTGGGAAAACTTGTAATCTTTTGTCTGTTTCATGTGGTAAAAGCAAAAACGGGCTTGTATTTGTATTGCAGGTTGAACACTGAAGTGTAAGCTGAAGCATAAAGATGAAGCATTTGAGGATTTTTTTTGCCTTCAAGTGAATTTATGGTAAAATGTGCATGTGCAGTGCCTGCTGCTGGGGAAATCTGGTATTGCAATATGACCAGCAACTAGCATTCTCAATGGGAAATAATTTAATTTTGTGGTCATATATTGGTATACTCCCAATAACTCCCAACTGTTCCTAATTTCAAGAGGCTGTCCTTGATTTGGAACAAATTCCCTCTCTCCCTCTTTTCTTCTCATTTGTTTCTCATTTTGGTCTGATTTACATGTATATAAAATGCACTTTTATCTTTCAAAAAGTGTTTCCAAGTGCTAAACCTTTTATCCAATTTTTAAATTGCTGCATTTGAAAATTTCAAAAATCAGTATAAAGGAATAGTAGTGGTAAAAAAAGCACTTTTGGGCGTGACTAATCTTTTTTTTAAATTTTTTTTTATAATTCTTCTTTAGGGGGCGTGAGTGGGGGTGTGTTCTATGCCTTCATACTTTTGCTAATAGATGTCCCTTGTTCCCATCTCAAAAAGTTGGGAGGTATGGGTATACTAAATTGATGGCCTTCTGTAATTTAAAAAGGGGCTTAATGGCATCATGGGCCCCTGAGCAAAGTAATGCACTGGGACCAGGGGTGGACTGACAACTCATGGGGCCCCCGGGCAATAGGGGATCATGGGGCCCCTGTGTCCTTGCCTAAACTCAAAAAAGCCTATGAAAAAGGTACCAGGGGCATCTAATAGGGCCCCCCACTGACCCCGGGCCCTTGGGCAGTGCCCGAGATTCCAAATGGTCAGTCCGCCCCTGACTGGGACCCCTACCAGCCTGCATCAGGTGTCCCCATCACAGTGACCCCTTACATCAGGGGTGGCCAACCTGCGGCTCTCCAGCTGCTGCAGGACTACTAGTTCCATCATGCCTCTGCAAGTCAGTAACTTCCCATCTTTGCAATGCCTCATGGGAAATGTAGTTCCACAACAGCTGGAGAGCCACAGGTTAGCCACCCCTGCCTTACATCAAGTGTACCCATCACAATGTCCATATACATCAGGTGTCCCCATTACAATCCCCATCCATCAGGTGTCCCCATCGTATGTCATCCCTTCAGAGCTCTGTGCCACGTGCAGTGTGTGAATGTCATCATTGACCACTCAAAAGGCCAGAGCCCACAAACCCAGAAGGAAGACCCGGTGAAGATGGAGGGCTTCATTTTCAGTTAAGTCTTTCATAATGTGCTTGTGGGGAGATTTTTTTTTTTAATGCAAGCTGCGGCTTTAAGATCTTCACACTTCTGTAGAAAGTGTGTAAAGGATTATCTCATACAAAGGTGATATTTCATCAGCTGCAGGTGGATTCTGGAGGACAAGCTGGTTACCAGTTATGTTTGCACCCAACCTTTGTGTCCCTGTCCGTGACACTGTAGTCCCATCAACAAACAGGGCTGAATTTATGAGGAATGCCAATAGATTCAGCCTTGGCCAAACCTATTAATACAACACAGAAGTGTTCTCTGAATAATATACAAGTCTATGCAGAGGGCAAAGCAGGGTCAATACTTTTATGTGGGTAACAATTACAATCAAGCAGGAGCAGCAGAGAATGAGTAATTCACATTCAGTGTACTAGTAATATTTCAGGAAACATCGTAAAGATGGTAACATTGGAGAGTCCACTCAGTTATCTTTAATCTTAAAAGTACTCAGATTATCTCACTGAAGAGAGATTAAGGGCTCATTCACACTTGTTATATGCACTGTAAATGTGTAAAGAAAATAATGCTCCACTACAGGCTTCACCTTCCTTTACAGACACTTGGTTTCAAGAGCAGGCTCCCCACGGTCATGCACCGTTCTACATCCAACACCGGGTCCTCAGAATCAAGGGGGAAAAAACTCTATGATTAAGCTCTAGTTGGGATCCCAACACGATAGTGCTGGTTGCACCAGTTGGACCTCTCTGGGCATCAATTTGCTTCAATAAACTTAACCTTGGTATTTATGGTGAGCGGCTTTTCCCACTTGCTTCTGAGGACCACTTTAAATGTGTGTTGTGGTGCATTACAATGCAAAGTTAATTTCACCACAATGCACATCTACCATGCGCACTTGAATTAGGACCTACATCGATGGGCAAAACCAGCATTGAAATTGAGATTCTCCTGAGATCCTTGATAGGTACATCTTTCCCACAATTGTCTTCCATCTGACTTGCATTTGACCTGCTTTAAGGGTAAGTTCACCCTTTCACAAAATTTAAAAGGTGAACTAACTCCAAATATCCTGGCCAGCCCTCTGTATCCCACTGCACATAACAGCTGCCATTGAAGCGGTCTGTACATTGAACACCACAGTACACATCCCCAGAGTGAGTATTTGTCTTAAAGCTCACAATGGCAAACACTCATTGGTAACAATCTAAACTACTCTGCTTCTCAGCTTCACTTCCCTGGCTGAAGGGTGCTGGTTCCCACGGATTTGTGACCTGCTCACAAGTACAGCACTAAAAACAAGAGTGAAGCCACTCTTCTTCCAAAAGTCCAAAGTCAGTTCATTGATGCTATCCAGTACAGGAGTAATTCACCTGCTACTTTTGTGCATTTCATTTCATAAGGAGCTTGGTTGTAGAGTTACTGTGGTGACCAATGGGAAGCACATTTGAGGCCTCTTTTTACAGTTAGTTGTCCCTGAAAAAAGAAATGCTTCTCATTGGAGAACTCGGTCACATGGTTGAGCTGATCAATGAACACTTGCCATTTGAAACATTATGATGGATACTCAGTCCAGGGCTGTGTCTTAGCTAGTTTGGCAGCTAGAAGTATTAGGGTGAGCTGGTTTAAAATGAAAAAGTGCAGACCAAAGGTCTCTTGGGAAGGGGAAATTGAATAAGGTTTGTAGAAGCTTAGGTACTTTGGCCCAAAATCTACTTAATGTATGACAGATTCACCAGGTGTGCATCACATCTCCAACTACATTGCAGCCTCAAAATTCTGCAAACAATGGTGTCATAAAACTTGAACTGATCATTTGTAGGCTTAAGAACTGTTCCTCCCACCTTACCAGCAAGGAAACAATTGAAACAGTAGGGTGGTCAATGTCTGGCTGAAACACAGGAGCCACAACCTGAGTAGAAAAGTATGTGCCCTGCCAATGTGGTGCCAAGAATGACCCTTGCTCTCTGTGTGGTCTCATTGCAGGGTTCAGATCAGGGGTGGACTGACAACTCATGGGGCCTCCGGGCAGTAAGGGATCATGGGGCCCCTGTGTCCTCGCCCACACTCAAACCACACCCAACCAAAGCCTATGAAAGGTACCAGGGGCATCTCATGGGACCCTCTACTGACCCTGGGCCCTCGGGCAGTGCCCGAGTTCCCAAATGGTCAGTCCGCCCCTGTTTCAGACATGTTCTTTTCTGAGTCACAACTTGAGCCCTCCTGAAGCAGAAAGCATACAATTTGCTAATTGCAGAGGTATAGGACTGACTCAGAATGGGGTGCATCAGACCTCTGCAGAGAGACCACTCTGAGAGAGACACCGGAGCAAGGGTCCTTCCCTACAGCATACTGGCAGGGGACAGGCTTTTCTACTCAGGCTGTGGTTGCTTTTTAAAGAAAAAGAACTGAAAGATGTTGCATGCCTTTTTGTTTTTATGCACCTGGAATGTATGTAGTTGTTTTAAATGGCAGTCCAGTTGAGCTCTAAAGTAAAGTAAACCTGTAAGTAAGCCTGTCACCAACAAGCACTTGTAATAATCAGAACCTCTACTCTTATACATGCATGATAATGCAAGGTCTGCCTAAGCTGCAACCCTTAAAAAAATGCTTGGTGAAAGCAATAAAAAGAAAATAAAAACAAGAAAAAAGTTTTAAAAATACCGTCCCCAGGTTCCGATGGTTACAGGAACCATGGGGGATGTTACACAGCTGCCTTTTGGGATAGCCAGGGGTACCAATTCCCAATATACTCCATTTTTCTGAAGCATTTTGAGGGCCCAGCTTGCGTAGAAGGCAGTAATGAGGCACACAGTGAGCATTGTAAGCTGAGGCAAAAGTAAGTATTTATTATTTTTTATTTTTAAAGCATCTTTGTTGGCGATATTATTTTGGAAGGTGGTAGGCTTTTAGTAAAGTGGACCCTCCATTTTCACAAAAAGTTCTCTTTTAAGTATTTTTTTTATTTTTATTCATATGTTTTATCCAATTATTTCTTGTACTCAATGCTTTGTTATTTTGGGGGCTGCAGCATGTGGACCTTGCAGGACAGTAAGCACAGATTAAGCGGCTTGGACTCTTGATGAGAGCTCTTAGAAGACAGCAGAAGAACATAAAATGGCTATACCTGTGTAGCACCCTTCTAGTTAGGTTGCTATAGGTTTAGGTCAATTTATTTTATTTGGCTGCTCTGTAGCTATGTGATTCACATGCCTGGCATAGGAGTCCTGTGTGACTCCAAAACGTTGCACTCTCTTGTTTGTAATGTGATCATACTTCAAGAAAAAAATGTTTAGAGTCAACTTGAAGATCCATGGCAAACAGGCAAATATCTACACTTTGAATATTTATGCTAGTCTGGTGCCTAGAACTACAGGGTCCCTTGCCCTGGTGGAGAAAGACCCTGCCTGGTGGGGCTGTTTGACCTCCTGGGCCATGTGGTTGAAGACTTCAGGAGGTTCACTGCTGCCCCAGCTCAGGGATATTGGGGGACCAACTACTGAAGCTGAGAGAACAGTCTGAAGAAGTCTGGTCGAGACGCTTATGGTACAGGGTGTGGCTGATACTGAACAGAGGCATCTGTGTATACAGGAACACAGTGAGTAAAGGCCTGAGAGAAATCCTGGAGAGACTGTTGCTGTCTGACCACTTTTATGAGAGACTGTTCCAATTTTGTTGGCTCAGTATGGTATACCCCTCAGTTGTACATCCACACCCTGTTTTCTCTAAAGGCCTATCTGGAAGAGGCTAGTTTCTGAAAGAGAGCATTCTCAGTTCAAGTCACACTTGTTTTGCAGTATCCCAAGGCACACCCTATTCCCCATCCCAGTTCTTTAAACAATAAATCCCCAAAGAATAAACTTCTGCTTGGTTTTTGTGTGGAAAGACTGAAACTGTTGTGTGCTTGGCTGCTTTGCATCCTTTAGGGAATAGAACCTGAGACAAACAGCGAGACCAGCTCAGGGTCTGCGCTACATCTTCTAATCTGTTTTTCTTTGCTTGGCTATATTAAAGACGCAATAGTTGTTTAAATGTGCACTTACCCTTTAATTTTCATTATTTTATTGGAAGATGAAAACCCTTTAATGCTATATTTCCCCAAGAGACTCCACACAGTGCAGACCACAATGAATTGTTTATTTTCATCCAGTTCATTTGATAAATACCTCTGATTTTCCTCTCTAATGCAAAAATGTCGGCTTCCTCTCTTCGAGTCTGCTAATGACTGTGATTAACAGTGTTTACAGTTAGTGAACACATCTTGGCTGAAGCAAAGTCGATAATGACCAGTGTTCCTGGCCATATTCTAAATTGTGAAGACCCCTTCTAGAAAGGTGAAAACATTAGAAGCCTCTACCGTTCTGCTCCCTCAGTTACCACCGGAGAAGGTAATGATTAAAGTAAAAATTTACCTTTTGACTCCAGAAAACAGAAAATACTTCCATTCTATGTCGTTTTTTATTTAGGTTTATATGATTGTGAAAATACTGCCACAAGTTTTTTTTTTCGTTTACACTCCTTTTATGATTCTGCATGTAGAATTTGCACAGATTCTAATGTTATGTTGATAGAATTTCTAAATATATCAAAAGACAGATGTCTTAGAGCAGGGCAAGGTTAGAACTAGCGATGTTTGCTGCTACCATGGATTCCACGATAATACCGCAGCTTTATAATTTATAGTCTTACAATTCTGTGCAGATTTACCCAGAATTTTTTTGTACACTCTGCATAGACAGCAAGTTTACAAGGGCCAGTAAGTGGGTTTTTGGATATGTCAGTCCTCTGACTATAAAAGGAGGGGAGAGGGAAACAAAACAGCCATAGTGTCAATGTATAGGAAACTGTTGTAAGGAAATGATAGGAAAAACTGATAAACTACATAGTTAGAGATTAGGGTCATTTAGAAAACTGTATTTTAATTCTGATTGCTAGCTATGTGGGCAGTCAACCCCTTTGCTGTTTTTTTGTTCTTATTATTGGGGGCTTTTTTAATTTTGAACTTTTATTTAAATTTTATTTCATGGTTGATTTAAAGTTATTGGCTAATTAACTGCTGCCTTATCCTTATCCAATTGGCTGCAGCACTGATCAGTGTATTCTGACAGCAGGGGAGCTGCCAAAATACAATAGCGATAGCGAGGATTCCTCCATTTACCTCCCTTGTGGGGGGGGAAACCTGTTTTTTTTTTATCAGTCTACTGGCTGATCAAAAAAAAACAAATCCGTATGTAAATGGATAGAAAACTAGCTTAAAGATTGTATTCAAAGAGTAGTGGTTAATGATTCATACTCTCAACCTTGGGGTGCACCACTGACAACCCTAGACCATTCAGTGTTGGGACCCTTACTTTTTAATACATTTATAAATGTTATAGAGTCTGGGATTAATAATCCCATTTCAGTCTTTGCAGATGACACCAAGCTGTGCAGTGGAATAACGTCCTTACAGGATGTCTCCAATTTACAAGCCAACCTCAATGCTCTGTGTAATTGGGCAACTATGTGGCTAATGAGGTTTATTGTTGATAAATGTAAGGTTCTGCACTTGGGGGCTAAGAATATGCATGCATCATACATACTGGGGGGGTACAACTGGGGGAATCAATGGTGGAGAAGGATCTGAAAGTTCTGGTAGATCACAAGCTTAATAATGGAATGCAATGCCAAGCGGAGGCTTCTAAATCCTCTCTTGTATTAAAAGAGGTATAGACTCCAGAGAGAGAGAGATATCATTTTACCCCGGTACAAATCATTAGTAAAACCTCATCTGGAATATGCAGTTCAGTTTTGGCACCAATTCACAAAAAGAACATTGGGGAACTGGAGAAAGTACAGAGAAGAGCAACCAAACTGATAAGAGGCATGGAGGAGCTCAGCTATGAGGAAAGATTAGAGGAACTGAATTTATTTTCTCTTGAGAAGAGGAGATTAAGGGGGATATGATCTCCATGTATAAATACATCAGTGGTTCATATAGTGAACTCGGTGTAGAGCTATTCACCCTGAGGTCATCACAGAGGACAAGGGGGCACTCTTTATGTCTGGAGGAAAAGAAATTTAATCTCCAAACACGGAAAGGTTTCTTCACAGAGCTGTGAAAATGTGGAATATACTCCCTCAAGAGTTGGTTCTGGCCAGCTCAGTGCATTGCATTAAAAAAGTCCTGGATTGTTTCTTAGATACACAGAATATAACTGGATACTAACATTTATAGGTAAAGTTGATCCATGGAATATTCAATTGCCTCTCAGGGGATCAGGAAGGAATTCTTTCTCTGCAGGAGCAAATTGGATCATGCTTTGCTGGGGTTTTTTTTGCCTTCCTCTGGATCAACTGTAGGTATAGGATTATAACTTTTTTTTTTGTGGTTGAACTAGATGGACTTTAGTCTTTTTTCAGTCAGACTAACTATGTAACTATGTATATCTATGGCCAATCTAAGACTATCCATCATAGTGATAGGCTAAAGGAAATTGCAGGTGAAAAGGGTTGGGCCAGCAGTACCAAGAAGTCATAAAATTTGCTGACTACAGGCACCCAGGGATTTTGGACACCATTTGGACATTGACAGCTTTATTTTAGAGCCTTAATGTTAAGGCCTGGATATTGAGGTTTATATAAACCAGGGGTCTCCAAACTTTTCAAACAAAAGGGGCAGTTTACTGTCCTTCA
Organism: Staurois parvus; assembly: GCF_062004578.1. Classification (NCBI taxonomy): domain Eukaryota; kingdom Metazoa; phylum Chordata; class Amphibia; order Anura; family Ranidae; genus Staurois; species Staurois parvus. The sequence continues at coordinate 212,115 of NW_028318512.1, forward strand.
GACTTTAGGAGTGACAGATTGTGGCCAGTGGAGGTAAAACATCCTGGGCCCAGCATTAGTGAATATAAACATGGCCTCAGGGTTGGTGGTCAGTAGGAGGAAGAGTAGTGCCCCATAGTTGGTATCAGTGGGAAGAATAGTGCCCCATCGTTTGTATCAGTGGGAGCAATAGCGCCCCAAGGGTAGGATAAAGGCTAGCAAAGGGCCGCATCCAGCCCTTGGGCTGCAGTTTGGAGACCCTTGATGTAAAACTTTAATCTATTTTTAATATGTTTGGCATCATGCCTCAATGTAAACCGTTTCCCTAAGCAAATTGGATTTGTGAATTCATTGCAAAGTCCTATACCTGGAGATCCTGCCAATAACAGCACTCACATTCTGTTGCAGGCAGACAATGCTAAGCCACAACCTGATAATTAGCAGAAGTGTTGTCATCTTCTCATGGCAGGCTGACAACACTTCTGCCAATTGTGAGGCAGTGGCTTAGCATTGTCAGCCTGACACAGTAATTGCTGTTACAGGTAGGATCTCCAAGTAAAAAACTTTGCAACAAAGTCATGCTTGAGATGAGCATGAGAATGTGTTAGTTCTTAAAGGGAGCTTCAAAACTACTCAGGAAAGAAAAACTTTTGAACTAAGAATGAAACAATTGAGTACTGACGTGATAATTTTTTTTATTTGCACTAACATACAATTTTGAGGACAAGCTTTCGGGGTATGTCCCCTTCTTCAAGGCCCAAGCAGTGCTCAAACAGTACTCAGTACTTAGTATTGCTTGGACCTTGAAGAAGGGGACATACCCCGAAAGCTTGTCCTCAAAATTGTATGTTAGTGCAAATAAAAAAAGTATCACAGACAGTACTCAATTGTTTCTGTCGCAAATGCACTAATACGGCTACAATCACCTCGAACTAAGAATGATAATTCTATTTACAACAAAAGATAATGAACTAAATGTAGCAGTCAGCTTTCTAAATCACTAGTCGTCATTTTTATGACTACTACAACCTCTGTGACTCCCCCCATACACTCCCCCCATTCCATAGCCCTTATCTTATTTACTAACCAAGCTTAATTACAATTGCTGTGTATATCTGGGTGTTTTTTTGTTCTCAGCTTGTCCTGAAAATTTGGATGTTGATGCAAATAAAAAAAGTATCACAGACAGTACTCAAAAGAGTCACATAAAATTAGTAGTTAAAAATACCATACTGAATACAATGTGATGCCAAACATGCTGTAAAATACATTTTGGGTTTGCATACACATTCTTTGTGAAGTTCAGTTATTTTGAAATTAAAAATAACTGTAAAAAAATGGAAAAAGGTATGCAAAACTTTGATTAGAAACTTGTCCTCAACTATTTGGCCAGTAGGCCACAGAAAAAAAACAAGAAAGAACGATCAAAAAAATGTCCTTTAAAAACAGGCAACTTAGACTTCTACCTTACATGACAAACCTCCCCAGACTCCATTTGCACATTTTCAATACTCTGTCAACTTTGCAAGAAAAAAAATCCTTTAGAATGCTACATTACTGTAGCTCGATTAACTCCAATTAAAAGTTGGATACAGTTGATCAAGGAAACACAATACATCACGGTAAGTTGAGATAAAAGGCCCATTATACAGATATTATCAGATTAACTGCGTTCCAGGCCATTAAAGAACTGCTAATACATTAATTTGGATTTCATTTAATATGTCATTTAAATTTAATTTAACCGTTAGCTTATGGACAGCGTTTGTAAAATGATGTCGCTTTTATCTGTAATCTATCAGTTTGAGGCATGACACGTCTTCACTTTTAGGTCAAACCCTCTTCCAACTGTTGGAAGTGCAAACTTCCCCCATGACTCAGATTTACGGAATGATTAGGTTACTGTAAGTAATGTAGGAATTTTCACTGGCAGAAGATGGAGTTTGTCAAAATTAACCTCTCTTTCTGAAAATGCTAAGTGCTTGGCTGTCATGCTGATCCAGTTTCACTGACCCGAGTATACAGATAATGACTTCTGAGATCACTTTGACTTTAGTTGCTGCATATTTCTTCTGAGTCAGAGATTTACAGTATTAAAGACATTTAGAGAAAGGCAGATAGCATTTTTAATGCAGTATTCCAATCACACAGCTACAGTGCCTTGAAAAAGTATTCCTACCCCTTGAAATTTTCCACATGTTGTCATGTTACAACCAAAAACGTAAATTTATTTTTTTGGTGATTTTATGTGATAGACCAACACAAAGTGGCACATAATTGTGAAGTGAAAGGAAAATAATAAATGGTTTTCAACATTTTTTACAAATAAATATCTGAAAAGTGTGGCATGCATTTGTATTCAGCCCCCTTTACCCTGATACCCCTAATTAAAATCTAGTGGAACCAATTGCCTTCAGAAGTCACCTAATTAGTAAATAGAGTCTACCTGTGTGCAATTTAATCTCAGTATAACACAGCTGTTCTGTGAAGCCCTCGGAGGTTTGGTAGAGAACATTAGTGAACAAGCAGCATCATGAAGGCCATGGAACACACCAGACAGGTCAGGGATAAAGTCGTGGAGAAGTTTAAAGCAGAGTTAGGTTAAAAAAAAAATATCCCAAGCTTTGAACATCTCACGGAGCACTGTTCAATCCATCATCCGAAAATGGCACAACTGCAAACCTACCAAGACATGGCCTTCCACCTAAACTGACAGGCCGGGCAAGGAGAGCATTAATAAGAGAAGCAGCCAAAAGGCCCATGGTAACTCTGGAGGAGCTGCAGAGATCCATGGCTCAGGTGTGAGAATCTGTTCACAGGACAACTATTAGTCGTGCACTCCACAAATCTGGTCTTTATGGATGAGTGGCAAGAAGAAGTGGCCATTGTTGAAAGAAAGTCATAAGAAGTGCCATTTTCAGTTTGCCAGAAGCCATGAGGGGGACACAGCAAACATGTGGAAGAAGGGGCTCTGGTCAGATGAGCCCAAAACGTAACTTTTTTTCCTAAAAGCAAAATGCTATGTGTGGTGGAAAACTAATGCTGCACATCACCCTGAACACACCATCCCCACCGTGAAACATGGTGGTGGCAGCATCATGTTGTGGGGATGCTTTTCTTCAGCAGAAACAGAGAAGCTGGTCAGAATTGATTGGAAGATGGATGGCGCCAAATAGAGGGCAATCTCAGAAGAAAACCTGTTAGAGTGTGCAAAAGACTTGAGACTGGGGTGGAGGTTCGCCTTCCAGCAGGACAACGACCTGAAACATCCAGCCAGAGCTACAATGGAATGGTTTAGATCAAAGCATATTCATGGGTTAGAATAGACCAGTCAAAGTCCAGACCTAAATCCAATTGAGAATCTGTGGCAAGACTTTGCTGTTCACAGACAGTCTCCATCCAATCTGACAGAGCTTGAGCGATTCTGCAAAGAAGAATGGGCAGAAATGTTCCACTCTAGATGTGCAAAGCTGGTAGAGACATCCCCAAAAAGACTTGCAGCTGTAATTGCAGTGAAAGGTGGTTCTACAAAGTATTGACTCCGGGGGGGGGCTGAATACAAATGCACACTACACTTTTCACATATTTATTTGTGAAAAATGTTGAAAACCATTTATCATTTTCCTTCCACTTCACAATTATGTGCCACTTTGTGTTGGTCTATCACATAAAATTCCAATAAAATAAATTTATGTTTTTGGTTGTAACATGACAAAATGTGGAAAATTTCAAGGGGTATGAATATTTTTTCAAGGCACTGTAAATACACAGATGAAATACATATTCGGGAGCTCTTTTACTTGCCCTTCCAATTATGAGTTCTACACAGCTCTGCCACACAATGCAGCCTTGTCTGGCAGGGAAGGAGACGTGAATTTTCTCTGCTGCAGGTCAGTATTGTTTGCAGGTCTTGTCCTTCCTCCGGCTTGTGAATGAACAGTGAAAAGAGAAGCAGCAGACTGATGAGTTCATTATTTAAGTGGTTGTAAAGTCTGAAGGTTTTTTACCTTCATGCACTCCATGCATGAAGATAAAAAAATCTCTAGTCTGCAGCTTCACCTACAGCTCTCCAAATACTTGTCATACTGCTATGTTTTATGTTAAGCATTTGGGTTTATAAATCCACACTAATCATTAGTGAGACAGAGATATTTATATGACACATATTTACGTGTCATGTTAGGTGGCTACCCCCCCCCCCCCCTTTTCTCCAAATACTTACCTGAGCCCAATCCAGCGATGTGCATGATAGCGGCTGCTGTCCCGAATCTCTGCCTCCACTTTGGCTCAGCGACAGCACAAGGAGCCATTGGCCCTGGATGCTGTCAATAACAGCCAGTGAGGATAGAGTAGGGGCAGGGCCAAGCCCTGTTCTGTGCATCTTATAGATAACAAAGCAGGGCTCCGGAGCGAGCATGTGCGAGTGCCCCCAAAGCAAGTAGCTTGCTAGCCCAGAGCGCCAGCGGGGGACTCAAAAAGAGGGGGATCGGGGCTGCTATGTGCAAAACCCTTGTAAGTAGAACATGTTTGATATTTTAAAATAATATAAAGTCTTTAACATCATTTAATGATTACAGAGCTCTGTTAATTTGTGCCTTTTATATCTGTCTTTAGTTTAGGTTGAAGAATTTTTTTTCTGTGAAGTGGAAGGAACTGCAAGCTATTGTCAAAGCAATACAAATTTTGATTTATTCCATTATCAGTTAAGTTTATTTGGTTAAATCATGAGAAGACATTTTCCATTCCTATTTATGTTGTATAAGTTTAATTTTAGTTAGATTTTTTTTTTTAGGTTTAAATTATAATAAATTTAAACTAGCCTTTTGTTTTTTGTTTTTTACTAGTGCTGATGTACAGGAATTTTTTGGTACCTACAAGTACCTATTGTAGTCTTTAAAGTGGAACTAAGCTGTTTCGGAGCACTCCAAAGCAAACTCACTCATCCATCTAAGTCTCCAAAATTTATTTTGTTGAGAAATCAGTTTGAAACAATAACCCTTAGCATTTCTAGTCACTGCCATTTTGAATAAGGGCAGATGGTCCATGTAGCATTTACTTCCTGGAATCCATCTGCCCTAGCTCAGGCCTGCAGGTAGGAGGGTGTGCTTAGCTGAGAAAGCCCCTCCTCCCCCCTTCAGAAAAAAAAATGCCCATGAAGACTACTGGGATATATGACTTAATTTTGGCCTAGGTCAGAGACCAGGAAGCAACTGAAGAAATGTAAAAATAAAGTTTACAGCAAGTAAAGATAATTTACCTTCCTATCTATTTACTAATGCTAGCAGCATAAGGATTGAAAACAAAAGTTAATGTTGATTGAGAGAGTCTAGTTCTGTTTTAAGTCAATCCCCCTGTACCTGTGGAGCCTCTTGAATTTTAGAACCTTACATTGGGTCTTGACTTCTGCGTAAATCAAGATTATTTCCTGTCCCTTCCTGGTACTAAGTCCCACCATTGTAATGCAATAGTCCCATGCCTCTTTTACAGTTGAATGAAAAGGTGCTAGGCAGGGGTGGTCCTTATCTTGACTTGGCTAAGTCAAATATTCATATACAGCTTATGCAGAGGATCCAAGGGGGCTCCACAGGACCTTATGGATCTATTTAAAGACCAAAGCAGGTACTTTCAGCATGCATTGTTTTTACTGTAGAAATACTTAAGAAGCATTCCAGATGAATACAAGACTATTTATTAAACTGAATACTGGAAAGACAAAAGACTACCCCATATGAACAGCTATGTTAATTTGAGAGCTTCCAAATAGAAGGCATGCCAGATGCCAATATCTTATACTGCAAAAGTATGCAAACAATTGATTCAGACATACTTACCATGTTTCGAACAGACAGTCAATTCACAGAAAATGAGAGCACATATGACAGGCGACTGTGTACAGGTCTGACCAGAAGGACCACTGTACATGAAGACATTGTGACGATCGCGGGTCAGACCCCTGACCTTCTCACCAAACCCGTGACTGAAGGACTAGCCAATCTGAAGACGCGATGTCACATGCGTAACAATGCCACACCCAGCTGCACCCTGCACAACGATTTTCCAGCTAATGGACCACAAATCGATGTACCAGCAGCCTGGGAGCGATTGTTACTGGGTCAGGTTAATTACGCAATTAACCCTTCATACTGCCACCACCTCCTTTTTATACAGAGAAAGAGGAAATTTGGCAATATCAACAATAACACTATGATAGTTGAGATAATCGTCTGTATAACACTGTCACCGCAGACAGGTTATACAGAGGGTTAAACAAACACAGTAGTGCTCTTTTAGAGGCAGACATTTGTAAGTTGCATTAACGAGCTATAGAAACAGTTCAACACTTTCAGAAAGAAAGATTTATTACTAAAAGGTCAAAAGGGTGCAATAAAAATATTTACAGAAAAAAGATGTAACCAATATATATATAATTATACAGAGAACAATAGCACAGCAAAGAGGTAACAGAAAGGAGGTTAAAGGGTTAAAGTACTTGCCAATCAGCCTTGGGTTAAGCAGATCAAGTTTCAGAGCAAAAGGGCACGTCTCCCAAGTTGGTTCTGATGTTAAGCGGGAGAATTCTTCAACTTCAGTCTTAGGCCTGACAGCCTATTTTGTAATCCCTCAGCAGGGAGTGTCTCCGAAGCCAAGGACCAATGCCTCGTTTGGGGAGGATTGTCTGGGCGGTGACCTAAACTAGAACCAAAATCTCTCCTGGTTCATATTTTGGCTCATAACTTTTCCTAGGCACAAGTAACATTCCACCCGTGGGTAGATTAATATGCAGACTCCCCTGAATATGAAATATGAAATACATACTGGAAGGGTTCATGAGATGTGATTTTCTGCTTTCTTAAGTATTCCAGTCAGGGAGTGTGACCTATCAAATGATTTGTCTGATCGTGACCAATCCGAAGATATACCTGGTTTTTATGTAAGTCTCTCATATTCCAAGATATGAGACAGAGGGTAAAAATGGATTTTAAAAGTGTTATCTAGTTCCTTACTTCTCGGGAATGTCTTTGAACTTGGGGGAAGGCTTGGGTTATCTTCTGGCACGATTGCACAGGTTCTTTAGACAGCGAGGCCCCAGCTCCCTTGGGGGTTTTATAGCTCGGAGCTTCCTGCTGTGCTCTGGCCTCCTGTGACACTGCCAACACACAGGCCATATGTCACTGTGGCCGAACAGAGAGGAAGGGGGGATGATGAAAAATATGTTTGTACAAGATGGTTGATCTTTTGCCAAGATAGAGGTTGGAGCCAAAATGAACCGCATCCATTTCTGTGGACATGATTGCTACAGACAATTTTTATAATACTGCCCAGACTGTAGAACAGTCAACAACTGTTTGCTCTGCAAAGAGTCCAACTTTTGTCCCAGTGCCATGTTACCCATGTAGCAATGCCCCCAAAAGGAGCTGATTTTTATGGGCTCTTCTTTCTCTACTGGTGACCTGCCCTTTATCGTAACCCAAACACTCGCCAACCCACCAGTCGCAGACAGATAGACAGACTTTAACGCTTCCAATCTTCATTTGCAAAATGTATTGGTTCAATTTTCCGGGCAGACAGTTTGGGACACAGGATACCCTAAAACAGCAGGAAAAATCCCTCCGCTTAGTAATATTTTCTATTATCTCTTTTGCCACTGCAACAAGCTAATGTGAACCATGTAAGCTCAGAAGGGCAGCTACCTTTAAGTATCTCTGCCACAGACTAGGTCAGGAATCTTCAGTCCTCTCTTATAGACCTGTTGTGGACTTTCAAACTTTGGAAACAAGCTCCTTATGCTCCGGCTTCTTCCCCCAGCCAAAGGTTCTGGTAAGCAAAGACTGGACTTCTCTGCATCTACAGGCAGCAGACATGGGAGGTAATGACCCTCTGCACAGACATCTTTAGAAGACAGTACCTGGGAACCAAAGAACACCTCTCTAGAGGAAGCCTGGAAAGAAAGGACCCTTCTAGACGATCTCTCCAAATTATTATTATTGTACAGTATTTATATAGCGCCAACAGTTTGCACAACACTTTAAAAAATGATATTTATCTTCTGCAGCCTACCTTATTGGCAGAAACCTCTTAGTGATTGGCCAGGATAGAATAAATATTCATAACCTCATACATCTTCTCATGTTATCTGCTGAAGAAAACTTCCCAGGAGCACAAAGAAGCAAACAAGGTCCTTGGGCTTAGGAGAAACCTAACAATCCCAGATAACAAAAACAGACTGGTTACAGATTAGCTGAAAATGCTACATTTAGACCAGAAACAATCCATTTTAAAGTGATTCTAAAGACATAAGTTTTCTAACTTAATGCATTCTGTCAATTAACCGCATTCCCGTCTGTCCTATAGCAGTAATATTGCTACAGGGCGGCACGGGTGCGCAAAATCACGTATATATACGTGATTTCACATGTCCGGGTAGGGGGCACGTGCGAGCCGTGTATGCACCCCACCCATGCTGCTGTTCACTGCCTCGGCTGTCAATCACTGGGTCCCGACCGGTGATTTCTTTTCGGCACTCAGTGATCGAGGAGCATTACGGACGGAGAGAGAGAACTGTAAGTAAAAAATTCAGTTTTCTCCCCTGTCAGCTCCTGCACACTACTATGCATGGCTTTGCATAGCAGAGCCGTACAAAGCAGTGTGTTTACAGTGAAGCACACACACACACAGCTTACACAGCTTACAGCACACAGTTAACCCTTTGATCACCACACGTTAACCCTTTCCTGCCCAGTGTCATTAGTACAGTGTCAGTGCTTTTTATTAGCACTGATCACTGTATTGGTGTCACTGGGGGTGTCAGTGACACCAAGTCATTTTCCCCCCAGTGTCAGAATGTTCGCCGCAGTCCCGCTATATGTCGCTGATCGCCGCCATTACTAGTAAAAATAAGAATTAAAAAAAAATTCCAGTATATATACCGCCATTTGTAAAATCTATAAATTTGACATAAACCAATTATTTACACATATTGGGATTTTTTTTTAGCAAAGACGTAGCAGAAAACATTTTGGCCTAAATTTATGACAAAATTAAATTAAAATTTTTTTTATTGGACATGTTTAATATCAAAAAGTCAAAAATATTGTTTTTTCTCAAAATTGTGTCTTTTTTTTATAGTAAAAAAAAGAAAAAATGCACAGGCGATAAAATGCCACTAAAAGAAAGCTCTAATCCTGGGAAAAAAGGATGTAAATTTCATTTGGGTTAACTGTGTGCTGTGTGCCGTTTTACTAAGTGCTGTGTCTGTGTGCTTCACTGTAAGCACACTGATTTGCATGGCTGTGCTCTGCACAGCAATCCAAAGCAATGTGCACAAGCTGACAGGGAGGAGAACTGTTTTGTTTGCATACAGTTCTCCTCCCCATCGGAGATGCTCAGCAATCACCGGGAGCCGGCAAGTAATCACCGGCCGGGACCCGGAGATTGACGGCCGTGAATGGCAGTGCGGGTAGAGCGCATGCACGCCCCCTACCCAGAAATGCAAAATCACATATATATATATATATATATATATATATATATATATATATATATATATACACGGGTTGCACACCCGTGCCACCCTGTAGCAGTATTTCTGCTATAGGGCAGTCGGGAAACAGTTAAAGCAGATTCCCTATGCCTCTGACACCAGCCCTAGCAGAGAATTAATCATCCAGTGAGAAATAAAGTATGTTAAACAGATGAGTAGCCAAGAGTTTGTGGAATTTTTTTTCTGTACATGCACTCTAATTTTTTTAAATAGCAATCTCTTTCCACTTTTAAATTCCTGCAGAAACGGAGATTTAAAACCTTGTGCTTCATCCATTCGGTGAAGGTGTGCTCCCTTCACTTTTCCTGTTCCATAGAGAGAGACAGTTCCGAACAAGACATGGTAAACCAGTAAAGGGCAGCACAGTGGCTAAATGGTTAGCACTTCCACCTGACAGTACTAGGGTCATTGGTTCAAATCCCAGCCACAGCACCTACTGCCTAGAGTTTGCATGTTCTCCCTGTGCCTGCGTGGGTTTCCTCTGGGTACTCTGGCTTCCTCCCACACTGCAAAGACATGCTGGTAGGTTAATTGGATCCTGTCTAAATTGTCCCTAGTATGTGTATGTATGAATGTGAGTTAGGAACCTTAGATTGTACACCCCTTGAGGGTTAGGGACTGATGTGAATGTACAATATATATATGTAAAGCGCTGTGTAAATTGATGGCACTATATAAGTACCTGAAATAAATAATTGGGAAAACATCATCAGCAGGGTGCCTACAGGTAATACTGGTAAGTACTCTGCTTGTCTTTTTTGGCCACGGCTTCCAGAGTTCAAGTCTTCTTTAAAAGGCTTTGTAACATGAGATAAAAGAAAGATGATATTATAAGATATGTTCCTAATTCATGGAAGTGGACAAATGTTTACAAGTATCTGACACAAGCTTGTAGGCTTGTAGCTGTAGATAAGGTTAATCAATTATTACCTCGCAAATCATCAAAGAATCCTCACCGACTTTGTTACTACAACCTGGAGGGGAAACAGAGGTTTTTACACACAGAGGCTCAAAACCAATTGCAATGGCTTGTCATTTCTTTTTAAATCAGAGAGAATATGTTTTCATTTCTCATAAGATCCAAAATGATAGTTGTGGGGTGATGAGAGTTTTTTGTTGTGATAGTATGAACTGCAGGAGTATGCAAAATGGTACGTGCAGACCTTATAGGACATCCTAGGGACTGACTAAACAGCTTTATGGACCCTGCTTGTGGAAGCCATGTTGTGTTTTAACTAGGGGCGGACTGACAACTCATGGGGCCACCGGGCAATAGGGGATCATGGGGCCCCTGTGTCTTCGCCAACACCCAAAAAAGCCTATGAAAAAGCCAATGAAAGGTACCAGGGGCATCTCATGGAGCCCCCTACTGACCCCGGGCCCTCGGGCAGTGCCCGATTGCTCGAATGGTCAGTCCACCCCTGGTTTTCACTCACTGCAAGTGGGAAGGTGCGCTGGTGTCTGAAACCCCAACTCAAATCCTGAGAGCAGAATCAGCTGGTCCATATTAGCTATGGTCACTACAAAGTCTATCTAGAGCAATATACCCCCAAGTCCAAATAGCACCCGGTTTCTTTACTAGTTCTGGATGCAAGGTCAACATGGCAGTGTATAGAAGTCAGTAGGGCAGTGTACAGGGGGCCAGCAGGACAGAGATATAGGTTCAGCAGTTTGTAGGGCAGAGTATAGAGGCCATTAGTTTGTGGGGCAGTTTACAGCAGGTTATCAAGGTAGTGTACAGGGGTTAACAGGGCAGTGTATAGGGGGTCAGCAGGTTAGAGGATCTGAGGTCAGCAGGGGGGTGTATAAGAGTCAGTAAGGCAGTTCACAGGCGGTCAGTAGGGAACAAAATAGGGGTCAGCAGGGTAGAGGACAGGGTCAAAGGAGAAGAGGACAGGGTCAGAACTGCAACATAGCAGCCAGCTATATACTGCAGATTGAGACTGTAAGGGAATCCAATATCAGCTATGTACTGTGTGGGGAGGAGGAGATCTATTGACTGTCCTGTGTGTGTGTGTGTGTGTGTGTGTGTGTGTGTGTGTGTGTGTGTGTGTGTGTGTGTGTGTGGTGTGGGCAGTGCCAGGACAATCATCTAGCTCCCAGGGTGAGGATAACAAATTAAGCCCCCCTTTGTGTGAACATCCTGTTTCAGCATAAATCGTTCCCCTTCAAAAAAAAAAAGCACTAGTCAGCACGCTCCCCCCAAGCATAAATTCTGTCTGCAAGCCAAAACTCTCCCAAACAAAAATGAAAACATGTCCCCTCCTCCCAGTATAAACCCCCCTCCTTGCACAGTCTTTTCCCTCCAATCCCACCTCTAATGCCCCCAATTTCCCCCTCTTAGCGCAAATCTCCCTCACCCAAAAAAAAATCACCCCTCCATGCACACATCCACTTACCCTTCGAATTTCCCATTTTAGCACCAATCTCCCCAAAATTCTTCTTAGCATAAATCTCCCCTATCCCACCTCATGCAAAAATCCTCCCTCCTAGAACAAATTCCCCCCAGTCCGCATCTCTTAGTCCAAATTCTCACACCATCTCCTAGCACAAATTCCCCCAATCCCCCCTCCTAACACAAATTCCCCAAATCCCCCCTTCTAGCACAAATACCCCCCCATCCCCCTTCTTGCACAAATACCCCCAATAATCCCTCCTCTTCTCTTAGCACAAATCCCCCCAAACCACCCTTCATGCACAATTTCCCCCAATCCCCCCTTTTAACACAAATCCCGCCTCCTAGCACAAATCCCCCCAATCTCCCCTTCTAGCACAAATCTCCTGTTAATCCCCCTCCTAGCACAAATTCCCCCAATCTCCGCTTCTAGCACAAATCCCCCTGCTAATCCCCTCTCCCTATGACAAATTACCCTAAATTCCACCTTCTAGCACAACCCCCTCCAAGTACCCTTCCCAGCACAGATCCACTCCCTTTCCAAATCTTAGCCCAAATCCCCCACCCCTACTTAGCTCAAATCTCCTGCCCCCTCTTAGTCCAAATCCTATGCCACCTTATAGCCAAATTCCCCCGCCCCCCCCTTAGCACAAATAGGCACAAACATCCCCCCCAAACCCTCTCCTGGCTCAAATCCCCCTATTCCTTCTCCTAGCAGAAATCACTCCAACCCCCATTTCCCTTTCCAGCACAAATAGCCCCCTGTCATTCCAAGCACAAATTACTGTTTCCCCCCACACCTCCCCTTTATGTACAATTCACCTGCAAGCTCCCCCATCCCCATTTTCCCAACTTACAGTCCAGAGGTTCAGGCTGTGCAGTGCTCTGCCCCCTCCTCCTGTCAGAACAGCGCTACTCCATATAGCTGATGACACAGGATTGCTCCCACCATCGGGCTGTACAGTTTAATTACTTGCCCTATCTCCTTCAAGGACTGCTGCCATTTCCCAGCAGCAGGAAATGTTTGTAGGGGATGAGTAAAGAAACTGTGTGCAGGCCGATGGACGGAGCGATCCTGTGTCATCAGCTATATGGAACAGTGCTATTCTGACAGGAGGAGGGGGCAGAACACAGCACTTCTCTTCTGGGCTCTCTCTTTTGTGTCACTTTCTGGACTTAACTGCTCCAGGCTCCCTTGCCCTTGTCCCAGCTCTGAGTGTAGGGATGGGGGAGGAGAAGCTCAGAAATCTGGGGGGGCACAACTGAAATCTGGGGGGGCACAGCCCACCCCAACATCCCCCTATACCGGCCATGGTTCTGGGCCTGTAGTGAGTAGCAACTTTAATCAGTTTTAATTTACTATAGTCAAATAGATGAAACATGATTTTTTTTATTGGCTGATAGGTACTACTGCACTCTTTGCATAGGTATTCTGAGTGGAGACAGCCAATCGGTGTCTTTGCCTCATGAACATCATGTATCCCAGGAGGCATAGTCTTGCAATCATGAAGGATAAGGGGGTGGGGTCTAGCGGCACGTCATCGGGGAGCCTGCCGACTGAACTCGGAAGAGCCGGCAGCCTCCTAATGATGTCACACAAAACATAATCTTGCAATCATGAAGGATAAGGGGGTGGGGTCTAGCGGCACGTCATCAGGGAGCCTGCCAGCTGAACCCGGAAGAGCCGGCAGCCTCTTAATGATGTCACACAAAACATGGTGGCCAATAGCTGCCAAAACAGAAGGTGATCTCAGCAGGACAATGCATGATCCGTTGGGTGGGTGAGTATCTGAAATCTGCAGAACACACCACCAAGTAAGCAGGGTTTTTTTTTTTTCAGTGGGGATTCAGCTTTAAGGCTTGAACAACTCCTGTAGATCAGTCTCTGACTATTTATTTCATCTAGTAGGTCTTCGGTCTATGACTGTCTTCTGGAGCATTACATTAGCATTACATATAGTAAATAATATATGCAGCCCTTTGGAGCTATCAGAGGCCACATTTGAGGCCCCCTATGCCATGTGAGTTCACAATTGAGCCAGACTATGCTACATAGAAAAATAATACAATTACTCTGTAACAAAGCTTTCACAGAAAAAAAGACAACAGAATATGAAAAACATTGCACCTAATTGGTGTAATAACACGTAAAAGGATGGGAACTGCTGACCTGGAGATGTTGCATTTAATTTGAGCCCTTAATTAGCAAGTTATTATTTTGTATATGACAAAAATCTATTTATCCATCAGTTGCAGTTCACGCTCTGCCATCAGAGACACGGGTTCTACTCTTTATATTGATTGTGTAACAGCAATTTATATTTATTGTTTAACAGTAAGGTTTGCAAGAAAGAATTCCAGAATGTGGCCTTTTGACAGGAGAGTTGCAATATGGCTCCCAACTGGACCCAAATTCCTGAGCCAACCCTGACACTTGTTCTTTTTATAAGATGAATGCTTTCTAAATGTTATGACTTCAAGGGGGCAGAGAGTTTGGGATTTTCACTATTTGTCCACTTTAAACTGAAATAACAATAAGGGAGTCAACATAACATAAGATATATCATAAAACAGTGCCCCGCATATATCTCTATAACCTCATATATGAATTAAAGCATCCAAACCATGTGATTATGCAACAATGGTGAATACACTGAATACAACTTAAAAGTCCATAATGTGTGCTTGATCCATGCGTTTAGAATTTGTTCCCAAAAAGGTGCTCTTTATTGCTTATATCCACATATATTCCTATAGGTGCTCCTCCACCAGAGACATACATATATACTCTCACCTCCTTTTATGACCCAAATTGCATAGGTCAATTTCTGCCTTTCCCTTTTAACCTGGGTAGGTATACTGTGTAGATGACTCCACTTTCCTCCTCACTCTGCTGCAAATGGTCCCGTCTCCTCTTTATCCCACAAATCCTCCGCATATGTAAACAGAAACGCTTGCCATAGTATAGTAAATAAATATAGCGTGATTTATTAAAAAAACAAAGTGCACTCACATTTAAAAGTGTCCTGCTGGGACACCACAGTATAAAAACCTTGTTATAATGTATTTTCAGTGTGTTCAGGAATTTCCAAAATGGTGGCTCGTAAACTTCCTGTTTAGCAGCTTGATGCCATTGGCCCACTCTACGCGTTGCATCACATCACGTGACTTCCTCAGGAAGTCACGCTATATTTATATACTACACTATGGCAATACTATGTGATTTGTTTTATTAGTATGATATATGTGCCGCCTCTTTCTCACTTTGGATGTTTCATCCTATTGTACTTTGCTATTGTATTTGTTACTCTTTGTCTTTTCTTTTTTCTTTTTTTATTTTCTTGTTCAAACATTTTTATTAACAAAAAACCATAATGACACAAACAAGGAGACTTTGTTAATGTACATTGGACATTGAAGTGGCAGTAGGACAGAGAAAAAAATGGATGAGGGTCACATTACAAATGTCTATACTTTTCTAGCGGAAACAGGTACATAAGAGTTGACAACAGATGACATTATTGTCCCAGCCAGTCAGATTCTTTTTTTATTTTCAATAAAAAATAAAGTTACAAAGAAAAATAAATAATTCAAATTGTCCTGTTTGTTTTTATCCCATTTTGGGCCTTTTGCATATGAAGTACTGATATTTTTGCCTTTCTGAAATATTGAAAGTATGATGAGGGCTTCTCCAAAATGTCATCCTACTTATGCATAAATTAAAAAAAAATTGGAGCAGATTCGACGGACCAATTGGTCTTTTTCTGTTGTCTCTTCTATTTTTCTATAAATTTGGGTGGTACAAACATTTGTACTTTAAGACTTTTAAAGGGAATTAAAAAATGTATAACATGTTTCTATGCTGCCTACCTAAGCAATGTAATTCTAAATAAGCTACTACAATGAAAATAAAAGATATAACAACAATTTTAAAATTGCGCTGCTACAATAAAATCCCCTCAACTATTATGAAATAAAATATAAACATTAACCAAAATATTGTTCAAATCACACTAATTAATATAATGCAGAACAATAAGTAAAAAAAAAAAAGTCCACAAAACAAAAGGCAGGGCAGGCTGATGCCATATCTGGGAGTTTTTCAGCAGGACCATAGGAGGTACATAAATGGCCTACACCAGTGGTGGACAACCTTTTTTTTCAACTGAGCCAAATCTCGCCAAAACCACGATTGAAATTTATTTTGAGAGCCACATTTTTAAAACTGAAAATACATAGGATGGTACACTGTTTTTAGTTTCAATAAGTTTTTATAGTAATTCATCCCCCATAGTAATTCATCCCCCATATAGTAATTCATCCCCCATAGTAATTCATCCCCCATAGTAATTCATCCCCCATAGTAATTCATCCCCCATATAGTAATTAATCCCCCATATAGTAATTCATCCCCCATAGTAATTCATCCCCCATATAGTAATTCATCTCCCATATAGTAATTGATCCCCCATAGTAATTCATCCCCCATAGTAATTCATCCCCCATAGTAATTCATCCCCCTATAGTAATTCATCCCCCATATTAATTCATCCCTCATATAGTAATTAATCCCCCATATTAATTCATCCCTCATATAGTAATTCATCCCCCATATAGTAATTCATCCCCCATATAGTAATTCATCCCCCATAGTAATTCATCCCCCCTATAGTAATTCATCCCCCATAGTAATTAATCCCCCATATAGTAATTCATCCCCCATAGTAATTCATCCCCCCTATAGTAATTCACCCCCCATATTAATTCATCCCCCATCTAGTAATTCATCCCCCATATAGTAATTCATCCCCCATATTAATTCATCCCTCATATAGTAGTAGTAAGTAGCAAGTAGTAAGCCAAATCCCCCCTGTGTCAATTCACTTACCTTTGCTCCGCGCGTTCCTCTCGCCGTGTTCCCGCGGCGTTCAGGTCTTCAGGGCGGACTGTGAGAGGAGCCTAGCTCCTCTCACGTTTGTCATGCTGCCCCGCCTACACACATCCTGACAGCCAATCACTGGCTATCAGGATGTGAGTGGCAGCGAGACTGGCCAATCATTGCATTTGAGCACGCTGCCCTGGCTGTTTTTTTTTTTGGATCATGCTGCAGAGTCCCTACCGCCCGAGAGGAGGGAGGGGAGCGGGTGCCCGGCTCCAAGAGCCGCATTAAAGCGTGTAAAGAGCCGCATGTGGCTCGCGAGCCGCGGCTTGCCGACCACTGGCCTACACCTACAGTATAGCAAGGGCAATATCCAACTTTGGTCAAAGCCTCACATCTTATTTTTATCTATAGGCACCCCTTACCAGAATAGGCAGTTTTTTTTTTTGTAAAGCTGAACTAACCCTTTAAAGGTTATTTACTAAAGGAGTAAAAAGATCACTTAGCCTCGTGACCTTTTATTTCAATCATGTTCGGGGAAATTCCTACTTTTCTATATTTGCCTGCACATGACTGGTTATTTGAAGTAAACAGAGGTTCATTTGGGAACCTTTTACTCCTTTAGTAAATCATGCCGTTCCTCTGTATACAGTAAACTCCATAGGTCAAGACTTGCAATAAGCGCTTTCCGTAAGAGATGAAATAAAGATTCTCTCCGCTTCATGAGTACATAGCATGAGGTGATAGCACGCCGTTTTAATGACCTATTCTGAAGAAAATAGGAGCGCGTGGCTAGTAGGGGGTTTGCCTTATATTATTTCACTTCTCCCTAAGCACAGCAAATTAGATGTATGATGTAAGACGAGATCGGCAACTTTACCTTAATGAAACATTTCTCTTTATGAGAGCAAGGCTGACATGACACAGTGTCACCCCACCGCGCTAATGTCCAGCATATAACACGCATCTCGTTGACATCCCTGACCTTTCGCGCTGGGCCGTCAGGTGGATGGAAACCATTAGCTGACGAATGAGGCCGACTCTGCAAATGTCGCCGAACCGATCAGGCAAGCGCAGGTTAAAAAAAACACCAAAAATCAATTGATATTCTGCCCACGGAGATTATTCATTGTCATTAATAATCTTCTGATAATTTACAACAAGCTCGTAAGAGATACCTTTTCATCAAATGCAGCCGCTAAATGCAGCGCTCAGGGACTGACACCATATAATTGCAATTAGTGTAATTCAGTAGAAGATCGTACATTCGGACAGCTTGTAGTGGGTTATAAACAGCGACCTGTGCCCTCTGTATTATGGTATCGCACTCAACATTTTCCAAGCTGGGGGCATCTGCTAAGCAAGAAAATAGCATTTTCTTTTATACATAAAAAAGAGGCATTTTGAGCCTAAATCTACAGTTAATGCTCATATATTTTTGGGGGAAATGTTTAGTGGTAAATTCTTTTCATTCTACAAATAGGTAATAAGGCTCATTAACTTTATCACAAAGCATAAAAATGGCATAATGTCTAAAGGCACACAACACCTCTTTCTCAAGGCACCCCTGCAAAAAACATTGTGATATTTCGAGGGCACACAGCACCTCTTTCTCAAGACATGATGCCTTGAGAAAGAGGTGGTGCGTGTGCTCGAAATATCACAATGTTTTTTTGCTTTCTGATGAAGTAAATAAGCTTTATTTCATATTGCATTTTATATATTGGATTGCTGGTATTAGCTTCCATTGAAGTCTATGGTGGCACCACCATGGTTTGGGCATCCAGAGACATTGAGGTGGCAGGTGTTTGTATGGGAACCCATAAAAAACCCCCCAAAATGCACAGTGCTCTGGGAATAATTTACACCTTATAATTATTGTTTATTTGTAAAACAAATGTATGCATATACTGGTGTAGTGCCCTCTAGATAGCTAGATCAATCTAGCTTCAATTTTGAAGCGACGCTACGCTAACGCTTCATTTTTTAATAATGAGAACAGCATTGTGTGCTGTCCATAGTATCATTTGCATAGGTGTTTGAGAAGCATTAAAAACACCCCTCAAACACCTGCTTTCAATGCCAGTGTGATCTAGGCCTAAGGGAACTTGGTCAATCCCCAGGCAAGAGGCCGGGCATGGTGACCAAGGACAACCTTTAAATGTGGAAGAGCCTGAACAGCGGGGGGAGTAGTATGGAAGATCGACTGAAGGAAGGTGCTGGAGTGTGGAGTCTGGGAGGAGGGCCCCAGGGAGGGGAGTCTATCTACAGTCTGGTTGCTGGATAGGAGGATGGATCTTTTCTGTTCCACTGTCTCTTAGGGAGGACATCCTGAGCAGCAGTTCTCATCCGGGACTACTTGATTGTTTGATCTTGGTATCCCTTTCCCAGGGATACCCTAAATGCAGTCAGGTGAAGAAGGAATATTCATCTGAGGTCTGAGGAGGTACAATAAGGGGGCTTAGAGTTCTCTATTTTTGGATCCACATTTTTGTAAAGTATTGCTGCTATGAAGTTTGTCCTCAAGTTTACAGTTCTTTGGGCATCCCATATACCCCTAGACCTCATCCAAGTTGTTAACCCCTTAATAAAACAACTAAAAATCTACTCAAGGACTGTTTACTGACCACAAGTGTGCAAGTGTGGAAAATGAGCGTTGACTGGAGAACTTAGGGGGACGTAAAACAAATCCAGCCACCCTCAAGAGGGTAGTGCTACACCTATATAATAATAAGATAACGACTGGCAGGAGGAATCAAAATGAATTGAGGGTTTCAGGGGAGGTCATGCTCACACACCCATAAAGTGACAGGCATCATTGGTGCTTGGAGCTCTTCAGGAGAGAAAAGATTTCAATGGCCAATGTGCAACTTCTGTTTCAGACATGCATGTGCTTTTCTCTTGAGCCTGTTGTGAACTATGTTGTGAATGACTTTGATAGGGATGATGTTAGTAGTCATTTTATGCTGAAACAATGTTTCCTTATTAGGTGCTGCCTTAATCAGGAGGTATAAGGGTTTATGTTTACGGCATGCTAGTCAAATGCTGTGGTTTTCATGAGAAGGCTGCATTTACCCTGCTTTGTCTGCAGTTCAGGCACACCTTAATAAGAAATGCTACAGAACACTCTAAGTATGTAGTCAATTTCCAAATCCCGGACCTGTCCTCAAATACATTGGGCAAAAATAATTACAAGTGTACCTCGGTTTACGAATTTAATGCGTTCTCGGGGATGTTTCATATTGTTAAAAATCGTAAATGCGGTTTCCCATAGGGATGCATTGAAAACCAATTAATCCGTTCCGGAGGTCAGAAAGAAGTAAAAAAA
Source organism: Staurois parvus (assembly GCF_062004578.1). Taxonomy (NCBI): domain Eukaryota; kingdom Metazoa; phylum Chordata; class Amphibia; order Anura; family Ranidae; genus Staurois; species Staurois parvus. Next base: position 232,237 of record NW_028318512.1, read on the forward strand.
AAAGTATTTTATTTGTTCAAAACTCTTTATAAAGTGCACTTTAAAGGCATAAATACCATACAGGGACATGATTAAATATTAATTTGTAAATGCATTGAAAACTAATGAATCCGTTCTGGAGATCAGAAAAAAGTAAAAAAAAAAAAGGCTTATCTGTTCAAAACTCTTTATAAAGAGCACTTTAAAGGTACAGGGCTGGCGCTATAAACTTCCCAGGCGCAATGCATCCTGGGGAAACTTACTTCGCATTGCGAAAAAATTCGTAAACCGAGGCATAATTTTCAATGGATTTTCATTCGTAAACCGAAAATTACGTTAACCGAGGCGTTCGTGAACCGAGGTACGCCTGTACTATGCAAAAAAAAAAAATGCTTAACCCAATTAGTGCATTTTTCTTTTCCATTATACTGCCTTAAAGGTTGGATGAAAAGTCTTATACAGTATAGCACTTTTGATAGTTAGTAGAATTTATAGCAAAACCTAACTAATCTTAAAAATGCTCCCTCCCCCGTCCTAACACCTATGCTGACTAACCTATGTAAGAACGATCTGTACACTTACCTATTTTCTGGCCTTTTCGATCCAGTCACATGATCACGCACCCCAGTGTTTGCAGCGGCTGCAGGGAAGAAGAGGGAGCACCAACAATGGCTGGACCATGGGAGCCTATAAGTGATGTCACCACTTCCAGGAATTCCAGCCGTGGTTGTGCACTGTCTCCTCTCCCCTGCAGTTGCCGCTGGCTGACAGAGGTGAGCCAGATCCCGTGAACAGACCATAGGGGCTTACACAAATTAGGCAGCATAAGTGTTAGGAGATGGGCAGGAGTTCTGTAAATCAGACCAAAAAAGAGGAACAGCAAAAGAGGAAGGAAGGGTATAGGGACCAGGGGCAGACTGACCATTTGGAAACTCGGGCACTGCCCGAGGGCCCAGGGTCAGTAGGGGGCCCCATGAGATGCCCCTGGTACCTTTGTCATAGGCTTTTTTGCATTTGGGCAAGGACACAGGGGCCCCATGATCCCCTATTGCCCAGGGGCCCCATGAGTTGTCAGTCCGCCCCTGATAGGGACTTAGTCTCAAAAAAGGGGCAGCCCCTCCAAATGAGAGACCGCTGGAAGGTATGTTTTGTACCCGTTCAATATTCCTTCAAGAGAAGAGAATACTGGAATTGAAGAACTAATGAGGTCCTCTCTGCTGTATTGCAGACGTAGCTGATTTAGCATTTTTCACCCATCTCTAAACGCAGTATAGCAATTATAATAAAATACATTATTAATCACAGCATAACATACTCTAGCTTGCCTGGACACTATATGAAACATATGTTTAGCTTTTGACAGGAAAGCTGAACGCAGGTCTCTTGATTCAACTGTCCGCACATCATACACATATCTTGTAAAATATTCCAAAACCAGGCATTGGACTTAGCACATGCTTACAAAGTGATCACCTGACATGTCACAAGCCATCACTGCATCTATGAATTAACTAGGTGTGAGTACGTTATAACAATGTTAATTTGGAAAATTCCTTAAGAATTTACTGTGGATTTATTCAGTTACCAAAAACTTGATCAGTCCAGAAGTCCATTGCACTAAAAGCCTTTACAAATGAGTATATTTTCTGCATCAACAATGACCCACATTTCATGTACAGATGAAAGTCTTAGCAAGCCCACAATCAAAGTACACACAGTAAATATTCAAATGTGAAACTATATAGTAATGAAGTGCCCACATTGGATGGAAGATGACCAAATGGTGAGATCATGTAGGATCAGTGGTGTATTTTTTTCTTGTGCTGCCCTAGGCAACACAGAACCACTTCCCCCAAACCCCACCCACTGGAGCCACTACCCTCTGCCACCACCGCCCGTCAACCCTAGGCAACACAGTAACAAGCCACCACCCTCTTCCACCACCAACCACCGCAACCATACCCCCTCCCCTGGCACTGCCTCCTGAATCACCAACCTTATCTCTCCAGAATTACAGAAGAGCAGCTGGCCATCTCTGCACCCTCCAGCAGCAAACACCAACCTCGGATCCTTGGCAGTGCCTCACGAGGTCCCTTCTTCTGGGAGGTGGTGATGCCTTCAAGGCAAACGCCTTGTTTGCCTTGCAGTAATACAGGGTGTATGAGTGGGTGAAAGAGACTACCAAGACTACCATTGAAATAAAAACTCCAGATATCATTGATCTGACTAGGTTCCTCAGGGGTTGGTGCACAAGAAGCAGAGTGGGTGTATCACTATCCACATGTTAAAGTGACACCAACAATATTGTTTTTTTTCTCTGAAAATAAGCTATACGTGTCCACTATTTATTGTCCCTCTAATAGATTTTTAATTTATTGTTTCTTGTGTTTTTTTTTGCCTCCTTGTAATGTTCTCAGTAAGCTTCAGAACTTCTCCCTAACAAGTAGTGCACGTTAGTTGCGGTCATCTGAACTGCTCTATTCACACTACAAATCCCATAGTCTATAGTCCCTAATCAGTCTTTGGAGTAAGCAAGAGAGATGGCTATGTTTCTACATATAGTGGAACCATAGAGAATTAAAGTAACCACCCTCTAACAGGAAGACGGATAACAGGAGCAAAACAAAAAAGAAATTTGGAGGAGGCTGAGAGCAAAAGAAGGTCATTGTTTTTAGTTAGAAATACATACTTGAATAGAATTATTTGAGTTCAGCATCACTTTCAGTTCTGTTAGGCTACATGCAAATGCTAGTCACATAGGCTGGATCACGGTGGGCAAACATATTGTCTGCTGATGTTGGGGTAGGACAACAAAGTGGTGGAATCATGGATAAAGCAAGTCTTAAGCCAGCCATAGATTGTCCTAGATTCGATCTAACTGTGGACAGGCTGGTTGTACCCAAGTCAATCCATTGATCAGCTTGGGTACAACCAGCCTGTAGGATTTTTTACATGGGATTACTGCCAGCAGCTATAGTCGCTATCAGTATTTATTGTGTTCTGCCGGTCGGGAAGGCTTCCCGCTGGCAGAACACAATCGCACTGCGGAAGGGATTCTCCCATCAACACTGACTGTGTTGATGGGGGAATCAAGAAATGTGCATGATCTATGGGATTGGAGATCTGTCTCTCTTTGTATCTTGCTTCTGGTTATGTCAAGAAAGGTTGATAATGCAGACAAGAAGCTATGCAAATAGATGGTGATGTGCAGACAACATCTATTATGAATTTGAAGTCGTATTCATACAATATATACAGAATATGACAAATGTATTTATAGATATATTGCAATTAACTTTTGATAAATTAATTTATCTGTGTATACATATCTCTACAGAACAAAGAATAATTCCTGGTCTTCAACTTTCTAATTCTTTCTAATGTGGACCCTGATTCAAGGAGCATGTTTGAGAACTGATGAATGACAATAATCAAGTGTATGTACATTATAGCACAACTACGTTGTTGTGGGCTTTTGAATCATGTCTCAAGAATATGACTTTTCTCAAGACATAATGTTATATAGCAAACAGCTCAGCAGAACCGTATGCTAAGAGTTAATTTTGTCTTGGTTGAACCTTCAAGAATTCTAGTTAAAGAACTGAAGAGAACAGGGAATTAAGACTTTTCCAAGACAATGGGATTGTTTAAACTGTCAACAAGGACTATTTGTATATGGAAGTGAAAAGAATGCACCTACAGAAAGTCAAACAAATAGGACTCTGACTTGTAAACATTTCAACAATAATGAGACGGGAACTCAACTGTTTGAAAGCTTAACCAAAACCTGTAGAGTGTGATGAACCAACAAACCTCTGAAACTATTACTATCTACTATTGTTCACCAAGGGTGAAAGCATTAACAATTGTTTACCATGAGTCCAATACAAGGGCTAGGCAAACAGAGAATTTTTTTCCCCTACACAGAGGAAATGTTGATGCTGAAACCAAGAGGTGAAATTCAGGACATTTAAGTCTAAAAGTTCACTGTATATCATTACAAAAATGTACTACAAAAACAGATTATAAATAAGATGTCATAGACTTTAAAACACCATTAAATACTCAGCAATGGGAACTATATATATCACTAACTTGAGTATTGAGATGATGGGAAGTAAGATGTATTATAAACTAGCATTAGTTACATGTCTTATCAGGAAACAAACAGGATGGTACTTCAAGGAGGAATAACCGAATATACACCTATATTCCATGGTCCCTATTTAGAATAATATAGGTATCACTGCTATATCTGGATAGAGCCGTATATTTTATTCCTGAAATTACCTGAAGATTCCACCCAAGGTATGAGTCATCTCAAATACTCACATTGTTCTGTGATACATGACCGCCACCTGGCGGGCAGGTGAGAAATAGCTTATGTACACACATTTCTCAACTAGCCAATCAGGAAGCCTGGTGGGAAGGTATCTTAGAACAATGGACTAGTGGATATAAAAAGCCCATGTGCTGTAACATAAAAAAAAAAAACCTCATGAAAAAGAAGAACCCTCATAAGACCTCATGGAAAGACCTGACATCTGAAGAAGATCTCTGCTGAAATAACTACTCTTCCATCTTTTCAACCTTCCTAAAACTTTAAACCTCTAAACTTATAACTTCCTACATTCTCCCCTATTGAATCTATCACTTGCCTATATATCAGTCTAAAGGCGTTCCACTGCCAGCTAAATCCACGGGAGAGTTGCCTAGTCTGACGTCCGGGTGTGGTGAGATGTTTATTTGATTTGGATTAATTACTTTCTCTGTTGTGTAGAATCATAAAAATTACCGTAGTGTATTACAACAATATTGGATAGTTAGATATATGTAGTCAGATACTGTGTTACTGTTAAAAAAAAATTGTTTATTGCCATATTATAAATTTTTCCATATTTCATAATTTATTGAATATTAATAACCAGAGTATCATATATCAAGGGCTTACTTCTTGCAAGCCTATGGCCACGGCATGTAAGAATATAACCTTTGAGATATTCGAAATTATTAATTATTAATAAATTTAATAAATATCATATCATTTAAATTTGTGATTGATGTAATTAGTTAGAGACATTATTAGTGTGTCTTACATTGGTAGGATATGTTTTTGATTGTGTGTACCAATATTCATTTATCACCAGTCTTTTGTGTTTTGTGTTAATATATATATAATTTTTGTACATAAATAAATTTTTATATTTATCTATTATAAGGCAAATTTTGTGTGTATGGTACGAAATCATATTGGCTAAAAGAATTCAAGGTATAATAATAAGTGGTGATCAAATTATCAAGGTGTCCAAATTATTGGTTTACTAAATATTTGCCGTATTTTAACGGCTGGAGGCACTGTAATATTTCATCTAAGGGAAAGGGACACGCCCTTTATAAATAATATATATCCTTACATAAACCACCACAACATAAATTTGGAGGCGCTGCTGAGAGTCATAGAAATCGTACCATAACACAAAACGCACTGGTGATTGTATATTTGTACACGTTATCAAACATATATTTTGTATCAAAATGGCATCCAGTAATCACGGATCCACCTCTTCCAAGCATAACGAGGAAAATATGGCGGCTCAAGGCATTGAGCAGGAAGTTATGAAGCCAGCTCGGAAAGCTGCCGGTGCTTGGCAGAAGTATGTTGAAAATGAAGTAATAAATTATCTCCGCAAGAGATTGAATTTGGGGGATAGTAATAATGAATTTGTGGATGAAGAAAAAGAGCAGGCCATGAGCACCTTTGAGGACCTGTTTAACCAAAAGGGCCAGGTTGTTGGGTTTTTAATGGCATTTGCTGGAACAGAAAGTGATAGAGGCCGTGACAGACTTCTCCTAGAAGCTTGGCCCATGTTATGGTTCATGACCGCTGGAGCTGCCCAGCGGACCATGACTCTAAGGGAAGAGTTGTCAGAGGCCCGCCTCTTGTTAGAAAGCAAAAATCAGGACATTGAGTCTTTGAAAGGGAAGCTTGGTCATGCCGGTATTCGTTTAGACGAATCCGAGAAACATTATGATAGATTGGTCGGAGACTTTCGAAGTGCTCAGGACCTGTATGAAAGAAACTTTCAGGAATTAAAACAACTTCAAAAGAAGTATCAGGACTTAAAAGATGAGGTGGAGTACTTCAGATCAGAGAGGTTATCTCCTGTCAAAATTAAAGTTCACCCAGGGGATAAGCATGACCAGTCAGAACTTACCTTGATAAAATCTGAGCAGAAAACTCTGGAGGAGCAGATTATAAGGTTGACGGCCCAAATAAATTCTGGGGTCCAAAGACGGACCAACCCAGTCAAGCCAGAGGCTGATGAGCGGAGATACCCGCATCACAGCGAAGTATCTGATAGTGAGTCAGGGTCAGAATATAGGTCACCTCCTAAGCTTTCAAGATACACTCCAGAGCGCTCTGAAGAAAGATATGAGGTTTCATATAGGCAGGAAGGGAAATCCCAGGGGTCATTCAGGAGATATGACACCCCAAAGGTCATTAAGTTCCTGAAGGACACTGTTCCTATGTATTCTAAGAAAGGGTCCCTTGAGATCACCGAACACATGAGAACATATGAACAGACGTTAGAGATTCTGGGCATTAGAGATGACCACACCAAAATAGAATTGCTGCCATGGGTGTTTGAAGAGAAATACCGGCAATTCTTTGAGACCTTGAGGGCCTATTCCAATCAGTCCTGGAGAGAGGTTAAACATAAGTGCCACATGGAATTTGGGCCTTATAAAACTGTAACCTCTGCCAAGGCTGCGGCCTACAATTTAAAGTGTGGTCCTCACCAAAGCCCTGCAGAATTTCTGGCTGTCCTCAGAAATGCCTATTTCCTGGCTGAAAAGGATCCCAATCCTAACCAGCCAGAATTCAAGACACTATTCTATGAAGCGTTACCTGCTTACATAAAATTGGGACTTGCAAAGGATTACAGAAAGGGATGCTCTCTTGATTGGTTGGTGAGAGAGAGTGACTATTTATTCTCGATCCAACAGTCCAGTGAGGGCGGGATAAAAAGAGAACCTAAAAATAGCCCCAAGATAGTAGCAGCCACTACCGTTTCCCCTCCAAATCCAAATTTGCAGGCAGAGAAGAAATCATATGCGGAAGTAGTCCGTGGGGGTAAAACCAATGGTTCCCCTAGATTTGTACCTCAAGCCCAGCAAGTGAAGGAGGTTCAAAACTTTGCACCCCAAAACCAGTGGGTGAGAAAGGATAGACAAAAGCCAGGAAACTACGGTAGTGGAAGTGAGAAGAATAAAAAGTATGGTAAAGGGCAGTACAGTGATGAGAATCAAAGGAGGCAATGGTATCCTCAGAGGTTCTATTATCCTCGCCAAAACCAACATGGGAATTTTTATGGGAACCCCAATTTCAACAGGAACCATAATTACAATAAGAATCCCAATTTTAATAAAAACTCCGATTTCCAAAGATTTCCTCCACGCCAAGAACACCCTCAGGCTCAAAGGGGGGATACAGTACCCCAGGCTCCCTTTAATAACAGGGAGACCCCAAAACCTCAGAGAGAACAATGGCGTCGGGACCAGAGCAGTAGTTCTGACTCTGAGTCTCATTACCAGTCTCGTCCAAAATACAAGCGCAAGTATAAGAAGAGGGAGAATCAACAGAATGACTCCTCTGAGCGTATTGGACAAATAGAGGCACAGGTCAGCAAAATGGCTGAACAGATGGACAGGCTTGCCACTCAATTTCCATCCAATCCTTTTTTAGGAGCAGCTCCTGTGACCAACCAAGGGTCACAGAATTAACAGGCAACCAAGCCTTAAACCAACAGGGGAGGACACTGAGTCATATGACAGGAGATGTGTGCCCCGTCCCTGACACGCCTACTAATGGAGAAGCTAGTTCTCAGGCAAAAGGGGACCAGTTGTTGGGTATTAACGATTCTCCTGTTTTTCAGTGTCCATCTATTGCCCCTAATATAGTTGCGGCATCGGAAGTCGTCGGGATTGACAAGCCAGACGGAGCACCAACTTCTAGTTGTGCTTCTGTCTTGAGACAGTCCAAGAATCCCACCAGGGAGGATAAGGGTAATGTGTCCACCACATGCGGTGAGATAAGAGCCAGTCATATGTTATTGAAGGGCCCACAGATCTTCAACCACACTAATTTCATGTGTGAGCTGACTGAATCTGATGGGAGATATTATGCCACGGTGCAGGTGCAGGATGCCAGTGATCTTTCGATTGTCGGCTTAATAGACACTGGATCCCAAGCAACCATCATGTCACAGGAGCATTTTGACAAAGTGGCGAATGTCATGCCCACCAAGCCAAGACTTAAAAGTTTTGACAGCTCATTGATTGGTGTAGGTGGAGACCCTTTACAAGTCATGGGTACCGCCTGGCTGAAACTGAAACTGGGTAATAAGGAACTGAGACACCCCATCATCATTGCTAGCATATCACAGCACCACATGATAATTGGGATGGACTTCCTAAAAAGGCTGAACACCATAGTTGATTGTGTGAACCAAGTCCTGTGGTCACAGGTAAATACCCCAATTAAATATGGGAAACTTAAAACTCCCCATTCCCGACAACACTGCCACCTGGTGGAAGAAAGGCCTGGATCATTAGAAATCCATTTCAGGAACAGCCAACTTCCTGATGTAACGGTTATCAAACCTGATGACTGTAACCCTATCAGAAGAGATGAGGAACACATTTTTAGAATTCCCCAAGATAAAATAAAAGATATTTCCCTCCAAGATGACATCCTTACGATATCTTTTCATCAGGAGGATAAACCAAGAAAAGGGGGAGATCATACCCAATTCTTGACAGGTATTGAGCGGGTTAACAGCGACTTGTTTATCCCCATCCGGATAAATGGTCTTAATAGGTCAAAATATGCCAAACTAGATTTGAGACAGGAACACAGCTTTGTAAGCCATGGGTTGATAAAACACCTGACCGAAATGGAAATGATCCGTTTCTCCACACCTCAGCGTCATTGGATTTCAGACTCCCTTGATGACTCTGATGATTACAATTCAATGGCTAGGTGTCTCTTAAACGTCACTGTAGGAAACAAAACAGCCACCCATGTGTTCCTAGTCTTGGATAATCCCCAAACTAAAATTTATTTTGGCAACGATGTATTACATCGCTTTGCAATGCAAGTCGACCTAATTAATGACTGTTTATGGAGTCGACTAAAGGGGGACCCCGAAAAATACCAAAATCTGGACTTAGCTTTAAAATCCCAGCAACAGATGCCTTATGCTGTTGAAGTCCAGGTAGCCCAAAAGATTACAATTCCTAAGGGCATAAATAACTTCATACTCCCCATCCAAGTTAAAAAGGGACATAGACTGAAGGGGTCAGATGCATTAGTATGCCTCTCCCATAAAATGCAGGGGGAGGGACTGAACATTACACACACGCCCCTAGTCAACACACATCAATCCCCGATGTACATTTACATACATAATCTGTCCAATCAGGACATCGTCTTACCCAAAGAGACCCTTATTGGTCTAGCGGTAGAGACTGAATATTACACCTTTGGGGTCACTAACCAGGTGATTGGACTCATCCCCGATGAATATTTGTCGGAGGAACAATTAATTGAACAAACATTCCATTCATTACCAGAGGGTATTTTCACCATAGAGTCCATTTATCCATTCGATTCTAAAGATGGCACCTGTCGAGTCGAAGAGACATCAATTGTCTTTGATCACCCAATCAAAGAACAAGAGTACCCCAAAGAACCTGGATGGCAGGAGAACACACACACACATCACATACCCAATGACCTCACCACGAAACTTGAAGAGGCATATGAGATAGGTCAGCCGGAAAGCTTTCCTGGATTCAAGGAGTTAGTGGAAGAGATGGTGGCCCTCGCCGACGCGTGTGCCAGTGATCTCGACCGACAATTGCTCCGAGAGCTTCTCCTTGAATTCCAAGAGATCTTTGCCAAGGATTCTTACGATTGTGGGACTACTGACCTACACATCGCTAGGATCCAAACAGATCCAGATGCCCCACCAGTATTCGTAAGACAGTATAGGTTACCATTAGCTTCCTATGAATCTCTAGCTGAGATTATCAGGAAGTTACATGAAAGGGGTATAATTAGGCCCATCCACAGCTCCTACAACCACCCGATCCTGGGTATTTTAAAACCCAATGGACAATGGCGTTTGTGCGCTGACCTCCGTCAGCTAAACAAGCGTGTGTACATGTCAGGATGGCCTGTCCCATACATAGACCAATGTCTAGCCCAGCTCCAAGGATCCCAAGTTTTTACAGCCTTGGATTGTGCACAGGGGTATTGGACCATAAAGGTGAGCGAGGAAGACCAATACAAACTGGCCTTCAGTTTTGGGAATCGACAATATTGTTGGGTGAGAATGCCTTTCGGATTCATAAATTCCGGACATGAATTTGCTGTGTTCATGCACAAGGCCATGCCAGACGCCTTCGAAAGGGGGACGTTGGCATATGTGGACGATATCCTGATCAAAAGTACTGATATGACCAAACATATTACAGAACTTCGGCATGTCCTGGGCCAATTAAAAGCAGCAGGAGTTAAACTGTCCTTACAAAAAGCCCAGTGGTGTCGCACGAAGGTAAACTTCCTAGGCCATGAAGTTACTGCTGAAGGTTTGAACCCACAAAAGAAGAAAGTTGAGGCGGTTCTGAACTGTAAAGTCCCTACTAACCTTAAAGAATTGAGATCATTCCTAGGTATGGTAAACTACTCGCGTAAGTTTATTGACAATTACGCTGAGATAAGCAAGCCACTGCTTCACCTACTGAAGAAGGATGTCGAATGGTCGTGGGGTAAGAAACAGGAGGACGCCATGAAGGAATTAAAGGAACGTCTCACACAAGCGCCGTGTCTCGGATATCCCGAAGGGGGTAAAAATTTCTATCTAGAGACAGGGTTTACGCAGGTAAGTATGAGTTCTGTTCTTTACCAGAAACGTGATGATGTCAGTAAGGTGATTGCCTATGCCAGTAAAACTTTGTCCCCGGTTGAAGTAAAGTTCAGTGACTGTGAAAAAGCTCTATTGTCCACCGTGTGGGCATTACAGAATTTTCGCAGTTACATTCAGGGAGAGAGAATCATTGTTGAAACGGCACACCAGCCTTTACAGTATTTAAAGAGTGAACGTATCAAGGGAGGAAATGTGTCTAATAGCCGCATCACTGCTTGGACTTTGTCTTTGCAAGGGTGGCCTCTTGAAATTCGGTACAAACAGAACAAGGAAAGTCCAGTAGCCCAGGGCCTAGCCGAGCTCCATGATTGTTCCGCAACTACGCCTGTTATGGAGGCCCCGGACACTGACTTTCTGGAAGAACAACTGTTCTCTCCCTACAAGGTTTACGATGAAGAATACTGTAAACAGCTGCCGTGTGTATATGTGGATGGTTGTGCTTTTCATCACAAGGATGGGGAACAGCTCCAACTAGTGGCAGGTATTGGAATCGTTTGGACCCAAGGTGTCACCCCAATTTCTGTGGGATACAAACTTGGACCAAAAAGCAGTCAGGTTGCTGAACTTACTGCAATTCTTAGAGCAGTTGAGATGGCTATAGAGTTCAACATCAGAGAGTGTGCCATCATAACCGATTCCAATTATGTCAGGAATAGTTTTGTGGAGTATTTCCCTAGGTGGAAGCGAAACAACATGAACAAGAGTAATCACAAACCCGTGAAACATGGTAAGCTCTTTTGTCACATCGATGAACTGGTAAGGTCCAATGATCTCACCCTGCACTTCAAGAAGACCAAAGACCACTCCAAGGTTCTAGGTGCCGAGAAAGAAGGGAACGATCTGGCCGATTCTCTAGCCAAGGAAGGGGCAATCACCGGTGAACTGATAGACATTGACCAAATTTTAGGTACCGTACAGATTGAAGCTGTCACCAGGCAACAGGCCAGAACAGCTGGTGATCCGAATGCATTACAGTGGAGTCACGATTCTCCTAGTGAGGATTTAATTACTGCCCAAAAAGAAGACCCAATAATTGGCTTGTTTTATAGTCATATAGAAGATCCCAACCAAAATCCCATAAATAAGGAAGTATATAGTGGGAAGGAGGATTTACGTATCTTAATGAAATCCAAATCCCAATTCTCTTTATACCAGGGATTGTTGATACGAACCTCAAAGGGTGGCGTACAACAATGGGTCGTCCCACTTAAATTTAGAGGTTTGATGCTACAGCATGCCCATGATGCTCCCACTTCCGGTCATCGTGGAGAGAAGATCACGTATGAGATCCTGCGGGATTATGCCTACTGGCCTCATATGTTACGTGATGTGAAGGAGTACTGCCAAGGTTGCCTAATATGTCCCCAATTTCAACCTACCAAGCCAACTCACAGAGCACCTCTCCAGAAGAGGGGGATATGTATGCCTTGGTCAGACCTTCAGATGGATTTTATTGGGCCAGTAACAAAATCTTCACGAGGAAATCGGTATATGTTAACAGTTACATGTTTATTCACCAAGTATGTCGAATGTATACCAGCACCAAATAACAGCTCCGAGACATGTGCTGCATTGCTAATAAATCATGTATTTTCCCGTTTTGGTTTACCTCAGAGGATAGAGTCTGATAGAGGATCGCACTTCACTAGCGAAGTGATGGCCAAATTGTGGAAAATTTTGGGGGTTAAAAGGAAATTGCATATCGCCTATCGGCCAGCCTCTAGTGGTGGTGTAGAACGATACAATCAGACCATCGTTAATGTCCTTAAGAAATTTGTTAAGGAAACAGGCAAAGATTGGGATGTCAAGCTCCCGCTGGTCCTGATGGCGTTGAGGGCTACTCCGAATACAGTTACAAAAATGTCATCTTTTGAACTGATGACAGGTAGACGGATGGTACTGCCCCAGCACTTATTGTATCGCACTACAGATCAAAATTTGATCAATGCTACCACCACACACCAGTACATAGAGGATTTACGTAAACATCTGCAATATGCTTTTGCCTTTGCCCAGCGAAATTTGGAAAGAGCTGCAACTAGTGCTAAGACATACTATGATCTCAAAACCTCCAAGAAGGAATATGAGATTGGTGACAAGGTCTATCTATACAACTTTGCAAGAGACCAGATCAAGGAACGGAAATTCCTTCCATCTTGGAAAGGTCCGTTCTCTATCATTGATAAAATCTCTCCGGTCGCATATAAATTGCAGGTTACCCGGTATGGTGAAATCAGTGATAGATGGGTGCACATCAACCAATTACGTGCTTGCCATCCGAAGTCTCAATTGCAGTTGTTGGAAGACTAAACCCACCAATTCCTATCTGGAGATATTGAGATCACTCTTAAACTTCCTTTAAACATATAATTCATATTTTGCCTTACAGGATCCAGTAACATAATTTTATGTATATCCCATACTTAAACTGTTCATTTTAATGATTTAGAAAGGAAGGCCCAGACTATGACCAGACCGGCGATCGGAGGTGTCAATGACCGGACCCTAGAAGGAAGCTATAATGTCCTGTGGGAAAGACCAGATGCCAGAGATCGATCCGGAGACGATAACCTGATGTCCCAGGCCACCAAGGGCCAGTCCAGAGGAAAAGACCCGCCTAGGAGACCGTCTAAGAGACCTGTCGTGCGGAGGACCCATGGACCCCAAGGTGGATGTGCCAGGCCAGGCCGGCCTCATCACAAGACCAGGATCGTCATCGGAAGTGTCCATCTAAAGACGCCGAGTCAAGTTGAGGAACAACCAGCATTACCGCTGCCATTTTATTATCGGAAATTTTTTTTTTATTATTTCATTCCCTTCACCGGAGAAGACGAACAATCACTCTAGCCAAAAGCCTCACTCATGTTTTTCGATACAGACACCCCTCTACGCGTGCCTATACCCCAAAAACAAAGGGGGATTTTGTTGTGGGCTTTTGAATCATGTCTCAAGAATATGACTTTTCTCAAGACATAATGTTATATAGCAAACAGCTCAGCAGAACCGTATGCTAAGAGTTAATTTTGTCTTGGTTGAACCTTCAAGAATTCTAGTTAAAGAACTGAAGAGAACAGGGAATTAAGACTTTTCCAAGACAATGGGATTGTTTAAACTGTCAACAAGGACTATTTGTATATGGAAGTGAAAAGAATGCACCTACAGAAAGTCAAACAAATAGGACTCTGACTTGTAAACATTTCAACAATAATGAGACGGGAACTCAACTGTTTGAAAGCTTAACCAAAACCTGTAGAGTGTGATGAACCAACAAACCTCTGAAACTATTACTATCTACTATTGTTCACCAAGGGTGAAAGCATTAACAATTGTTTACCATGAGTCCAATACAAGGGCTAGGCAAACAGAGAATTTTTTTCCCCTACACAGAGGAAATGTTGATGCTGAAACCAAGAGGTGAAATTCAGGACATTTAAGTCTAAAAGTTCACTGTATATCATTACAAAAATGTACTACAAAAACAGATTATAAATAAGATGTCATAGACTTTAAAACACCATTAAATACTCAGCAATGGGAACTATATATATCACTAACTTGAGTATTGAGATGATGGGAAGTAAGATGTATTATAAACTAGCATTAGTTACATGTCTTATCAGGAAACAAACAGGATGGTACTTCAAGGAGGAATAACCGAATATACACCTATATTCCATGGTCCCTATTTAGAATAATATAGGTATCACTGCTATATCTGGATAGAGCCGTATATTTTATTCCTGAAATTACCTGAAGATTCCACCCAAGGTATGAGTCATCTCAAATACTCACATTGTTCTGTGATACATGACCGCCACCTGGCGGGCAGGTGAGAAATAGCTTATGTACACACATTTCTCAACTAGCCAATCAGGAAGCCTGGTGGGAAGGTATCTTAGAACAATGGACTAGTGGATATAAAAAGCCCATGTGCTGTAACATAAAAAAAAAAAACCTCATGAAAAAGAAGAACCCTCATAAGACCTCATGGAAAGACCTGACATCTGAAGAAGATCTCTGCTGAAATAACTACTCTTCCATCTTTTCAACCTTCCTAAAACTTTAAACCTCTAAACTTATAACTTCCTACATTCTCCCCTATTGAATCTATCACTTGCCTATATATCAGTCTAAAGGCGTTCCACTGCCAGCTAAATCCACGGGAGAGTTGCCTAGTCTGACGTCCGGGTGTGGTGAGATGTTTATTTGATTTGGATTAATTACTTTCTCTGTTGTGTAGAATCATAAAAATTACCGTAGTGTATTACAACAATATTGGATAGTTAGATATATGTAGTCAGATACTGTGTTACTGTTAAAAAAAAATTGTTTATTGCCATATTATAAATTTTTCCATATTTCATAATTTATTGAATATTAATAACCAGAGTATCATATATCAAGGGCTTACTTCTTGCAAGCCTATGGCCACGGCATGTAAGAATATAACCTTTGAGATATTCGAAATTATTAATTATTAATAAATTTAATAAATATCATATCATTTAAATTTGTGATTGATGTAATTAGTTAGAGACATTATTAGTGTGTCTTACATTGGTAGGATATGTTTTTGATTGTGTGTACCAATATTCATTTATCACCAGTCTTTTGTGTTTTGTGTTAATATATATATAATTTTTGTACATAAATAAATTTTTATATTTATCTATTATAAGGCAAATTTTGTGTGTATGGTACGAAATCATATTGGCTAAAAGAATTCAAGGTATAATAATAAGTGGTGATCAAATTATCAAGGTGTCCAAATTATTGGTTTACTAAATATTTGCCGTATTTTAACGGCTGGAGGCACTGTAATATTTCATCTAAGGGAAAGGGACACGCCCTTTATAAATAATATATATCCTTACATAAACCACCACAACAACGTCTTACCCTCGACAATCCAAACATATGAACCTTTCTATACTCTTCTTGTTTCGTTTGTTGCGAAGGCTATTTTTAAAATGTTTTTTTACTGGTTCAGTCTGTCTTATCAGGTGGACATTTGAACAAGAGGAGGGGCAGAGAACACAGGATCAAATGGCCTTTTTACACAATGCAGAGGATTAACCCCTTGGGGTCCACAGTGAGTATGACAAGCATGCTTTACAGACTGATTTTACTGTTGTGGGTTTAGTAACACTTTAAGGGATGCCCTGGCCCCATGCCTAGTCTCCTGCCTGGGGATTGGCCAAGTCCCCTAAGTGTGAAGATCAGCCCTTGCTCACCCTCATCCACTACTACCTTCTAGAAAC
Organism: Staurois parvus; assembly: GCF_062004578.1. NCBI lineage: Eukaryota > Metazoa > Chordata > Amphibia > Anura > Ranidae > Staurois > Staurois parvus. Next base: position 248,471 of record NW_028318512.1, read on the forward strand.
TTCTCAAGTCTCTAGAGCAGGGGGAGGTATCGGGGAACTGATCTGCAGAACCCTCAGCCTTAACCTAAGAAAACCTGTCTAACTCACACCCAGTCTCACTCATGCCCAGGCTGCTATCCAGCCTCTCTACAAAAAAACACCCACAGAGATAACCAGGATTTTCTTTTGCTTTCACTTTCAATCAGAACAGTAAACAGGATGATTAGAGAGGGTGAATCTCCCTAACGGGGGAGAGGTAGCAGTAAAAACTGACTGTGGTTCTAAAGCCACCTCATCCAAAACTAAAAAAAAAATTGCCTTTATTTATAGTTTAATTTATCTCAGCACCAAGGTCAGGGTCAAAGTTCAGGATTGGGGTCAGTGTCAGAGTGTTTTATAAGCAGGATTAAAAACACTTTTTTTTTAAATTTAGTTTCAGATTCACTATAGTGTCAGTGGGTTTTATGTAAGGTAAAAAAGCAAAGTGTGCACTATTATTTTTGCCCCTGCTACAGCTACAAAGAACACTCACCAGCTACTTTATTAGGTACACCTTGCTAGTATCGGGCTGGACTACCTTTTGCCTTCAGAACTACCTTCATTCTTCATGGCATAGATTCAACCAGATGTTGGAAATATTCCTCAGAGATTTTGGTCCATATTGACATGAGTTACTGTTGACTTTCTATCATCTCCAACCAGTCTGCCCATTTTCCTCTGACCTCTGACATCAACAAGGAATTTTCATACACACAACTGCCGATCACTGGATATTTTCTCTTTTTCGGACCATTCTCTGTAACCCCCAGAGATGGTTGTGTGTGAAAATCCCAGTAGATCAGTAGTTTTTGAAGTACTTAGACCAGCCTGTCTGGCTCCAACAACCACGCCACAATCAAAGTCACTTAATCCCTTTCTTCCTCATTCTGATGCTCAGTTTGAACTTCAGCAAGTCGTCTTCACCATGTCTAGATGCCTAAATGCAATGAGTTGTTGCCATGTGATTGGCTGATTAGCAATTTGTGTTACCAAGCAATTGAACAGGTGTACCTAATAAAGTGGCTTGTATGTGATAGCATTGTGAATGTTATGACTAGGAGAATTTATTGAACAACATAGAGATTGTGACATCATCGCTCCGCCTCTTAACCTCATCCAGTCAAAGAATGCTTTGCATTAATTAAGAACATGCAAATGGTTCTCTGAATGGTACCTGTGCCAAGTGAAATGACCTCCTGTGTTCAATAAGCAGTACTGCAGCTGCTCATCACAGGACCCGGAAGCTAGTGGAAATCACTGTAATAGCGGTGACTACTACAAGACTACCTCGGTTTACTAACGCCTCGATTAACGTAATTTTCGGTTTACAAATGAAAATCCATTAAAAATAATGCCTCGTGTATGAATTTGTTTCGCAATATGAATGGATGAATTAGTTTTCAATGCATTTACAATTTTTTTTAATCATGTCCCTGTACAGTATTTATGCCTTTAAAGTGCACTTTATAAAGAGTTTTGAACAGATAAAAGACTTTTTTTTTACTTTTTTCTGACCTCTGGAACGGATTAATTGGTTTTCAATGCATTTACAAATTAATTATTAATCATGTCCCTGTACAGTATTTATGTCTTTAAAGTGCACTTTATAAAGAGTTTTGAACAGATAAAATACTTTTTTTTACTTTTTTCTGAACTCCGGAACAGATTAATTGGTTTTCAATGCATTCCTATGGGAAACCGCATTTTCGCAATATGAAACATCCCGCAGAACGCATTCCATTCATAAACTGAGGTACGCCTTTACAGTGATTTCCAGCTTCCTTGGGGATCCAACAGGTATGGCATATACATACTTACGTCAGTCCTAGCTGGACAAAGGTAGTAATGTAAAAATCGCCATATGGAATTCAGTTTTAAAGTACAATAATTACTCCTTGAATCATTTCACGTTTCAAAAACCACTTGCAATATGGCCTAGCCACAAATATAATATTTAGACATAATGACACTGAAGGCTAACCTGTAAAACCTCATGGGAAACTATACTTTTTTTTATGTTTTGTAATATGTTTAGAATTTATATAAACATTTACCAAATAAACTATTATAGTTTAAAAGTTTCTTAAAGTCAATCAGGCACTTTAGATAAAGTCTAAAAAAAAGTTGCCCACAAAGGAAGACATACCTTTCCAATGAGGGGTAGGTCCTCATTTCATTCTCTTCTAGAGCTATGATGTCTGGTGGAACCTTGACATTGATACATCTAGGTGTGTCAGATACCTGCTCTCTTCCCAGGCACTATGGTTCCATCTGCTGGGGCCGACGTCACTACAAAACACAGTAGTGATATACGGTCTGGTCATAGGAACCATACAATACACAGTGGGGGTGCAGGCATCCGATGGTGTGTTGAACGTAAAGATTTTTGCAGAGGTTGTATCTTTTAAATTGGGCAAAGTGAAGTATCTCGCTCACCAAAAAGGTAGGTGTTAGGAGTCTTTTTCTAAGGATTTTTTTTCTAAGGATTAAGATCTAAAGAGTAACTCCACTTTTATTGAGAAAAAACTATCCACTCTGGGTGATCTCTGTACATTGCAGAGATATTAATAAAATTTGATACCTGTTTCTGCTCTAATGAAAAAATCTACATGAGCCACATTGTAATGAAATGTTATTAAAAATAACCTTTCCTTTTCAATCTGCAGCGCAGTAATTTTCTGTAAAATGTAATGCAATATGGCTACCTGGAGGCATTCCATTCAAAATTAGTGTATTAAAACGCCACCAGAAATGTAATTTCCTGCTTGTGTGATTAGCTCACTGATTTTCCCAGAAATCTCAGATTTTAGGCATCCTCTGCAACTAAAATGTCATTTGTGGTGCGATTCTCCACAGGGGTTAAGCACTTCTAAAGGGATGCAGACCCTGCAACTTTCCTCAGAACGCTAAGAGACCATCAGCTGATCAATAATGAAAAAATATCACTCCCATTTAGAATATCAGTGTCTTAATGTCCTAAACACCCATGAGTGTAATATTCTTCATCAATATTCTTCCTCCAAATATGATAAATTCTTCTTATTCCATTTGAAACCCTCAAAAGAAAAATTATAATCGCACATAGTGCATTATCCACAATATGTGATATCATTCACAAAAACGCACTTCCAAACTAGTGCCAAATCGTGCAAAAATACTCCACCATGTGTCTGCTGCTAAACATCTGTCATCCTTACTCTTACCCTATGTAAACTTGAGAATAGCTTTAACAAATTCCACCTCCAACTTCCTCCGTGGTTCAACCTCCCAAATACGTCCTCCTCTGCATAGGAGATGCACCTCCGAAGAAATTAAATATAGTGTAATATACTCAAGACAATATACACTCTCTTGTGCTCCCCTCACGTCTCCACAAATCACCAGTGTATGTGATCACACTTTCCACCACCTCGTAGACCATGCACCTTAACAGATGATATAAACCCACCAGCATAAATAGGCATAGAATCCTTTCATTCCAGAATATATACGATCTCCAATGGCATCATAACATATGTCAGAACAAATCAATATAGTGTAGTAGGCAATAGCAGGAATTGGGCCATTTATTAATAAAATTGTACAAACAAATTCTGTGTCTCAGCATATATCCATTCTCAAATACAGCATGGTATGTAAAAACAGTCTCCAAAATGGACGCTCTGTAACTACTGGTTTACGTCCGATGGGCTAACGCGTTTCGTCACTTCCAACTTCATCAAAGGCCTTTGATGAAGTTGGAAGAAGCCGTACATGCTACTGATTCATGGTAACTGGGAATTTAACCACTTAAACACTACCCTATAGCAGATATACTGCTACAGGGGTGTTCCACTGCAGGAAATCAAGTAAATATATGTAAATTTGCATTTTTGGGTAGGGGATGCATGCGCGTGCCATCCTACCCGCGACGCTATTGGATACTGGATATGTCAATCACCAAGTCCCAGCCGGGACTCAGTGATCATCGGCAGGGCTTGGAGGGGAGAGATCTGTGTGTAAACAACACAGATCTCGCTCCTGTCAGCATTGGAAATACAAAGCAGCATGTCTCCCAAGTTCACACATGCCTCCACAACACAGCACACATAGTAAAACACACACAGCACACAGTTAACTCTTTGATCACCCCAGATATTAACCCTTTCCTGCTCAGTTTCATTAGTACAGTGTCAGTGCTTTTTATTAGCACTAATCACTGTATTAGGGTGTCAGTGGCAGTTAGTCAGTTACCCCCCAATGTCAGAATGCCCGCCGCAGTCCTGCAGTCCCGCAGTCCCAATATATAAGCCATTGCTAGCATAAAAAATTTAAATAAAAATTCCACTATCTATACCTCCATTTGTAGACGCTATAACATTCACGTAAACCAATTAATATACACTTATTGGGTTTTTTATTATCAATGTAGCAGAATACACTTTGACCTAAATTTGTCAAGAAATTTTATTTTTTACATTTTTTATTGGATATGTTTTATAGCAAAAAGTAAAAAATATTGTTTTTTTTTTTCAAAATTGGCATTTTTTTTGTTTATAGTGCAAAATATAAAAAACGCACAGGCAATCAAAAACCACTGAAAGAAAGCTCTATTTGATGGGAAAAAAGGACATAAATTTCATTTGGGTGCAGCATTGCATTACCGCACAATTATCAGTTAAAGTAACGTGGCACCGTATCACAAAAAATGTCCTGGTTAGGAAGGGGGTAAATCTTCTGGAGGGCAAGTGGTTAAAGTGATAATAAAGCAGAATTGTAGTGTATCTGAGCATCACGCTCTTAAATTAATTTTTATTATTCAACGCTAACCCCCCCATCCATCCATGTCTCCATGTTTTATTTTGTTGAGAAATCATTTTGAAAAACATCCCCTGGCATTTGTACCAGTGGCCATATTGAATAAGGGCAGTTGAAGACTCCTGGGATGCATGACATCATTTTGGCCAAGGTCTGGAACCCAGGAAGTAACTGAATGTGGCGGAACCGTTCCGCCTGGGCTTCTTCGTGCGGAGCGATGCGTCTCAGCCAATGGTCCCCTTGTCCTGCAAGTCTTCCAGTGCTCTGCCACAGCAGGTATTAGAGCTCAAAACCAATCCTTCCCTGATATCCCAAACCACGAGTCGGAACTTCTTGTAGGGTGAAATGAATCAACCTTTATTAAACACAGCTCAGTATATACAGCTTCACCCCCACCAGACAGCCTGGCACCGGGTTTTCCAAACCCACAACAAACCCTACAACCAACAATACAGTATGAACTCTATAGAAATGAAAGACTACAAGGTCCCATTTCCCTAAACAAACAGTGTAGAATGCCTGTCTACATAACAGCTGCTAACACAGCTTTACAAAGGGGAGAAAACTGAAACAGAAAGGGCAAAATGTTATCACAAAGGGACTGTTCTTCACACTGAAGAAATGAAAAAAAAAAGTTTTAAAGAAGTAAATATAATATATCTTCCTATCTATTTACTAACGCTAGCAACATAAGGATTAAAAATAGTCAGTGTTCATTAAGAGACGTTCTGCTTTAAATCCTCATCTTATAAAGTATAACTAAAGGAATTTTTTTTTACAGTGGAGAGGGAATAGAACACCTTTTTATTGCTGTCTGTGTCCCCATTGTGGAGATCTCCCCTTCTCTATTTGTCCTGTTTACTATTGTCATTGAAAGTAAAAGTAAATCCCAAATGTTGGCTTGTCCCCTAAAAAGTAATAGAGGGGAAATCTTCCAATGAGGACACTACTTCTGGTGACCTGGGGGTCCCCAAGGAATTCCCTTAATTTGCAGGGATTCCCTCTCACTTTCTGTTTTGGCTACAGGACAGGAAGCGAAGGCAAATCTCCACAATGGGAAGCAAAAGTAAACTTTACAGGGGCTATAACCCTTACTGACTCTGTCCAAAATGAAAAAAAAGTAGCCTATAGCTCTACTTGAAGCACTTCCAGTAGATGATCTAATCACTTACTGAGTATTCAGCTTCTGTATTCTTTAATCCTTGCCTGTGTTATATTTTAAGCTGGTGCCATGATTGCTGCCTCAGGTTTTCTGTTTCCGGGTGGCACCTTTTTCTTGCAGCCCAATTAAGCCACCCTTGCATCCATGGATCTACACTATTGACTTGAAAGTGTAGCGTTTGGAAGGTGGCATCACTACAAGTCGGATCAGCTTTGCTGCAGGAGGGAAGCAAAGCATCGCGGCCTCAGCATGTAAACACCCCCGTCCACTGCCTAGCTTACAGGGGAGCGGTTAGCGAGGGTCAAAAGCGCAGCTCAAGTGCACATTTTTTCCGCCCCCCAACCGCAAGTATAAATACATATCTACCAACTTTTTGAGAGGGGAATGAGGGATACATATTAGCAAAAGTATGTAGGAATAGGACCCACCCCCTTCCACACCCCCCTTAAAGGAGAATGAAACAATAAAATTGTTAGTTAAACCCACAAGTAGTTTTTCGACCACTACTATTCCTTTATATTGGCTTTGCAAATATCCAAATGCAGCAATTTAGAATTTGGATGAAAAGTTTAGCACTGAAAACACTTTTTGATAGATAACTAGTGCATTTTATGTACAAGTATATAGATCTGACCAAAATGAGGAGGAAAGAGGGACAGAGGGCTTTTGTTCCAAATGAGGGACAGTCCCTCGAAATCAGGAATAGTTCCATTCAGTTCCACAGGTGTTCCATTCAGTCCCATGCAGTTTGTTCCATTGCTGTCAATTGGGACACTGCAGCTGCACGGGAATGCATAGATGTTCCGTGCATCCCTGTGCAGGCAGTTGAATTCACATCACTTGGGATATAATGGCTGCATGGACACAGCCACTGATCCCAACTTGACACCCATGTGGGTGTATATCCCCGAACTCACAGTTTGGGCATAGCTCCCAACTGTCCCTGATTTTGTGGGACTGTCCCTCATTTGGAACACAGTCTGGGGCCATGCACCTATACCCACACGGATGTCAGATCTGTCCTTGCAGCCGCTGCATCCCAATTGACATGAATGGGATTGCCTGCACAGGGATGTGCAGAAGACCTGTGCATCTCTGTGCTGGTAAATATGGCCCTCTATGGATATACGCCTTGGTACATGAAGCCTTAGTAGGAATTTAGCAGGAATTTTGTGCAAATAACAGGGCCTTAAAAAACAGTGGCACCTTCTATTTACTCTACTGGTCATGCACATTCAAAACATATATGGTTTGGGAGGTCTTTTACAAACTCTGAAAGCTGTAAGGGAAAAATAAAAACCTCCAGATTTTTAGAAACATTTGGTTGTTTACAGTTTTGCATACCTTTGATTCTCACCATTTCACAAAAAGGTGCAATTTAAAATTTGCTAATATTTGTTATTCATTACCTCATTACAGGTTAAGCTTTTATATTTTGTAGAAATTTTGAGTGAATTTTGTAAAATATGCTGTGTTTTTATCTGATAGTATTGATGTTAGTGTATTTTTAACAAAAATATTGATTTGATAAACGTTTGTGCAAATATCAAGTTAGGCTGTACAGAGATGGACAGGTGCTCCATTCAGTCCCATGCAGGCTGTCCCATTGACGTCAATTGGGACACAGTAGCTGCATGGGAATGCACAGGTGTTCCGTGCATTCCTGTTGAGGCAGTCTCATTCATGTCAATTGGGACACAGCAGCTGCATTGACACAGCCACTGTGCCCAACTTGACATCCATGTGGGTGTATGTCCTTGGACTCACAGTTTGGGCATAGCTCCCAAATGTCCCTAATTTTGAGGAACTGTCCCTTATTTGGAACAAAATCCCTCTCTCTGTCGTTCCTCCGCATCTGTCCTGTTCCTCCTCATCTGTCAATTTGGTCTGATCTATATAGTTGTATATAACATACACTATTTATCTATCAAAAAGTGTTTTACAGTGCTAAACCTTTCATCCAATTGTTGCATTTGTAAATTCCAAAAGTAAATATAGTAGATTAGATGTGTTAAAAAAAACTTGTGGGTTTAATCAATAATTTTTTGTATAATTCCCCTTTAAGGGAGGCATGGCAGAGGGTGTGCCCTATGCCTACATATGTTTGCTAATAGGTGTCCCTCATTCCCATCTCAGAAAGTTGGAAGGTATGAGTCTGGGGCCATGCACCTATACCCACATGGATGTCAGATCAGTCCTTGCAGCCGCTGCATCCCAATAGACATGAATAGGATTGCCTACACAGGGATGTACAGAACACCTGTGCATCTCTGTGCAGGTAAATATAGCCCTCTATGGATATACACTTTAGTACATGAGGCCTTAGTAACAATTTAGCAGGAATTTTGTAAGTTATGCTGTGTTTATGTGTGCATATGTTAGTTTTGTGTGGAAATGAGTGTTTTTGTTGTGAAAAATAGCGATTTGATAAACATTTGCGCAAATAATGCAGGACCTTAAAAAACAATAGCACCTATTAGTTATTCTACTGATCATGCATATGGTTTGGTGGTCTTTTATAAACTCTGAAAACTGTAAGGAAAATATGAAAACCTCCAGTTTTTAGAGAAATTTGGTTATTTACAGTTTTGATTTTCACCATTTCACAAAAAGATGCAATTTAAAATGTGCAAATATTTGTTATTCATTAACTCATTGCAGGTTAAGCTTTTGTATTTAGTAGGAATTTAGCAGACATTTTCTAAAATATACTGTGTTTGTATGTGCTAATAATGATTTTAGTGTATTTTTATCAAAAACATTGATTTGATAAACATTTGCGCAAATATCACTGGGTGTTAAAAAGCAGTAGCACCTTCCTTTTATTTTACTGGTCATATGCTTTCAAAAATATATGGTTCGGGGGGGGGGGGGGGGTCTTTTACAAACTCTCAAAGCTGTAAGGGAAAAATAAATAAGCAATGGAGAAACTGCAAAAATGGTCTGGACACCTGAGTGAAATGCAGGGCCTGATAGCAAAAGGGTTAATACTACTTTATTGATGGGTGAACTTTGCTGATTCACACATGTGCAAGTGCAGATTGAAGCTAATTTCATAGCTAACTGATGCAGTAGTTGTTTAACGGTTCAGGCCAGGTTTATATCAGGTTCAGGAATGTTCACAACTGATGACATGTGCAGTTTAAAAATGGCTTTAAGTACCATCTCTATGCTGATGACACTCAAATCTATCTTTCTACCCCTCACCTTACCCCTTCAGTCTCCTCTCGCATTACTAACCTACTAAGTGACATATCAGCATAGATGTCACTCCACTTCCTCAAACTCAATCTTTCCAAAATTGAGCTCTTAGTATTCCCCCCAGCCCGTGCCCCCTCCCCTGACTTCTCCATCAAGATCAATAACACAATCATCAGTCCCTCCACTCATGCCAGGGTGCTAAGTGTACTCCTAGACTCCCATCTGTCCTTTCGCCCCCAAATCCAATCACTGTCCAAATCTTGTAGACTTCACCTCCGCAACATCTCCAAGATACGACCGTTCCTAACCTTGGAAACCACTAAGCAACTTATTAATTCCCTGGCTATCTCTCTCCTTGACTATTGCAACTCCCTCCTCATTGGCCGACCTAATTGCAGGCTATCCCCTCTTCAGTCTATCATGAACGCTGCTGCCAGACTTATCCACCTTACTAACCGTTCTGTATCTGCCACCCCTCTCTGCCAATCCCTCCACTGGCTTCCCATTTCCCAACGGATAAAATTCAAAACATTAACAATAACGTATAAAGCCATTTATAACTCTGCTCCAAATTACATCACCGATCTTGTCTCCAAATATCACCCAAACTGTCCTCTCCGCTCCTCGCAAGACTTCCTGCTCTCTAGTTCCCTTGTCTCCTCCTCCCATGCTCATCTCCAGGACTTTTCCAGAGCTTCACACATCCTCTGGAACTCTCTACCCCAATTTATCAGACTATCGCCTACTCTGCTCACTTTTAGGCGATCTCTGAAAACCTATCTCTTCAGGGAAGCCTATCCTGCCCTCAGCTAATAATGGGATCTTCTACTCTTCCAGCCAGTCCATCCCCCATAGTTACTACCTTTTGTACCACTAGCCCCTCCCTCCTAGATTGTAAGCTCCAAGGAGCAGGGCCCTCCTTTCCCTCTTGTATTGAACTGTATTGTTGCTGTATTGTCTCCTGTTATATTGTAAAGCACTGAGCAAACTTTTGGCGCTATATAAATCCTATATAATAATAATAATAATAATAAAAGTGCTAAAGATGATGCACTAGGCACTTGTGCCCTTTCTGTTTATGTTTTTTTAGAATTGGATTTCCCTGATTCGAGGAAGGCTGCTCCGCCGACCCTTCCAGTTTGGGTTGTCTAACCTTAGCATAACTCTGCAGCATAGAATGGGGGTCTCCACCATTTTTGAGCACTGAAGTATCACGTCTTCTGTCCATCTCATATTTTTATATAGGATGAATTTTGTGCCAACAGTATAAAGGGAAACAGTACAGTTACAAAACAATTCCATACAAGAGGATTAGTAGGGCCCTATTCCTCCTGGGAGCCTATGGAATATATTCTATGGGATCCAGCCAGCATGTTGGTACACCGATGACTGTCTTCTTCTGTAAAACCCTAATTTACATACAATTAGACCTGCGTTTTTCACAGTTCATTTTGTTGCTTTTCGCTGTAATAATTAAAGCTTCACAGTTTGTAGATTTAATTAAAATGCACAGCAAAAGGTGAATACAACAGTCAAATCTTTTAAGGTAAAGCAAGCCAAAGTAAATCTATAGAACAAATTAGGCGTACATACATTAGGCATACATGAAATGCATCTATTTTCTTAGCTGGTGGCTGGGATCATCTGCGGAGGAGCACTGACTGTTCATAATGTATGGAAATACACAAGATATACAGGAAGAAAAAAAAACAACACAGGGCTGTGAGGTTTCTTAAAAGATAAGTTCACCTTTGGAACATGTTACATGTTCCACCCATTTTTTAGGGTGGAACATGTAACATGTTCCCATAGCCGCATCCGCATCCCCCCTCCCTCTGACAGATAATACGGGGAGAAGTTTCCCCGTACTATCTGTCAGAATTGAAAACAGCGCAGTTGTGCGGGGCTCTGCCCACATGACCACGTCACTCATTCTCAGAGTTCTGTGAATGAGTGCCTACAAGTCCCGGCAGCCTTGGCGGCTGTGGGCTTGTAGTCTTCAATGAACTACCATGGTGCTGTGGAGCTCTGTGACAGTTCATTGAAGCTTTGTTTCAGTATATCTGCTTGTTCATACATCCCGTATGGCAAGCAATTATTCTGACAGGTCTGCAGGAGACCTGCATGGCACCAACGATCTACTGATTGCTGGTGCAATACTTTCCATGCTCCTTTGGACAAAAATAATAAATGCACAATTTTTTACCTGCAAAAAAATGTGCATTTATTATTTTTGTCGAAAAGGTGAACTTATCCTTTAAAGTGTATCTAAACCCCGCACCCTGCATTCACTCTATCGGGTCTCCCACAGTACACAGAAAATGGAAATGCAATTATTTCAGTAAATATAAACTGCTAAATACCTTTTCTCATCAGCAGTATATAGCAGTCTTGTGACTTATAGCAGTGTCCAGCAGAGCACATGTTAAAACTTGTAGGAGGAGTTTTCAGTCTCCCCTGATTGTCCTGTAAGGCTGCATGACCCCTGACCCTCTGTCTGGACAGTGCTGATTGGCCCTGTGATGATCACATGCACCCTCCCAAGAAAAGAAAACCCCCTAGCAATGCACACCAAACTGAGCATGTGTAGAGTGCCTCATATGGCTCTGTACTATCAGTAGATGGGTTGGGGACTGTGGAAGAAAGGGAGGATCAGAGAAGACAGGATCAAACAGCCACAATGTGGAGGAATAACTCCTTAGTGTGCACAGTGAGTATAACAAGCATGCTTTACTGCATACAGACTGATTTTACTGTTGTGGGTTTAAACTGTTGCGGGTGTATCTTAGCCCAAATCGAAAAATTTTATATATGGTCGTATACCACTCTGTGGTTGCATTTGTTTTTTTTTCTTTTTGTGGTTGTTTATTTTCAGCTGGTGATCCTGCAAATAACAAACTTCCCGTCTTGTCTACACTAATTTTTCCATTGTATCTATGGAGGCAGCCATGGTTGTCATACAGGCTGGACTTCAAACATATCTGTCTTTGTTCACTTCTGAGCCACCTCCATCAGATCATCACCTGCAGCTATCACCTTTTGTACCACCTCCCCCTTCCTTTAGATTGTAAGCTCCACGAGCCAGGCCCTCTGTATTGAAATGTATTGCAATTGTATGTCTCTCCTTTATATTGTAAAGTGCTGCGCAAAATGTTGGCGGCATATAAATCCTGTATAATAATAATAATAATAATTTCTATAAGATTGGGGACTGTTGGGATTAGTACCGTAGTTTACACAATAAAGATAAGAGGAGGGAGTTTACTAAAGCTGAAAATCTGATGCAACTCTGCATAGGAACCAATCAGCTTCCAGTTTTTTTTTTCTTTGCAAAAGCTGAAGTTAGAAGCTGATTGGCTACCATGCACAACTGTACAAGATTCTGCGTGCACCAGTTTTAGTAAATCACAAGAAGTGACACGGACACAGCATTTCTGGCAGGATCAGCAAGTATATCTGTACTTGCTGAAAATGTTCTTAACTTGACCACAAGCCTACAAGGCACTTATACCCCTTCCTGTCCAGACCAATTTCCAGCTTTCAGCGCTGTTGCAATTTGAGTGACAATTGCGCGGTCATGCAACATTGTACCCATATGACATTTTTATCATTTTTTTTGTGACAGATAGAGCTTTATTTTGGTGGTATTTAATCACCTCTGGGGTTTTTATTTTTTCTTAAACAAACCAAAAACCACTGAAAATTTGGGGGAAAAAAAGGTTTTTCTTAGTTTTTGTTATAAAATTTTGTAAATAAGTGATTTTTCTCCTTCACTGATGTGCGCTAATGAGGCTGCAGTGATGGGTACTGATAGGCTGCACTGATGGACACTGATAGGTGGCACTGATACGCACTGATGAGGAGGCACTGGTAGGTGGCACTGATGGGCATTGACAGGCATCACTGATGGGCACTGAAAGGCAGCATTGATACATGGCACTGATACATGGCACTGATAGGCGGCACTGACTGGCACTGATAGGCGGCACTGACTGGCACTGATAGGCGGCACTGATTGGCAGCACTGATAGGTGGCACTGATTGGCATTGATAGGTGGCACTGACTGGCACTGATGGGTGACACTGAAATGCAGGTCAGATGGACACTGATATGTGGCATTGATGTGCACTGGTAGGCACTGATATGTGGCATTGATGTGGCACTGATGGGCACTGGCACGAGGCACTGATGGGCACTGACAAGTGGCACTGCTGGGGCTACACTGATCATCAGTGCTTGGTTAAAAAAGAAAAAAACACATATAAAGGCTTGTAAGCTGCAATATATTGTGTTTTCCGTCTTGGGTTTAGATATGTTTTAAGGCCCCATGCACACTGTCGCTCTTAAACTCACACTTTTGGAGCTTTTTGCACTTTTTTGTCTAAGCCCATAAACACAACTCAATAAAAGCCTATGTCCCCATGCATACATAGGCTTTTCACAGAGCTTAAGAGGGAGTAAAATGTTGAACGTAATTCTTCTGCGTTCAGGAGAGGAGTGTTTTGGCAGGAAAAAGCCAAATGCAGCAAAAACACACATAAGGCTACATGTACATTAAGCTCCCCTTGATGCCAAGCTCTCCTGGAAGCTGAAAAACGCAAAACGCAGCAAAAACATTTGTGAAACGCGGCACTCCGTTTAGACATGTATTCATTTTCATTAGCCATTGAAATGAATAAACACCTGAGGGCTAAACATGGCTAGTGAGGCATGTTTACACACATTTACATATATTTTTGCATTTTTTGGCCAAAATGTTTCTCTCCTGAACACGATTCTTCTGCGTTCAGGGAGGGACTTTTAACTGCCCGTAAATACTGCTGCTAAAGTCTCATAAAAGCCTATGTGTGCATAGACGCCCAGACTTTCATCAAGTTCAGTTTAGGGACCTTGGCAAAGAAATGCCAAAAGCTCCTAAACTCAGGTTTAGTCCTCATGCACACGGGCGTTTAGATAATGCTGGTAGCATTAGCTGTATAAAGTCACGTTAAAAACGTGAGTTTTTTAGCTTTTTTTTAGCGTTTTTGCATTAGCAGTTAGCAGCATTGTGCCACATTTTTCTGCGTTTGCGGTTTTTAGTGGGTTTTTTAAGCAAGAAAAAAATATTTTTTGGTCATAAAAAGTCAAAAAATTACGGTTTGTGGTATTTTACCGCATTTTACAGCATTTTGATGCATTTTTTAGCTTTTTTCAGCATTAAAGCGTTTTTACAGCTAAAAAACTCCTCTAGAAAACTACTAGTCCTGGGGTTTTTTTTCCAGCCAATAAACATCTTAGCCAAAAAACGTTGATTACAGTCTATGTGTGCATGGACCCATAGGATAACATGCTGGGGGGTTTATAGGTGTAGAAAAAAATGTCAAAAGCCAAAAACAGCCGCTGTAAAAATGTCCAGTGTGCATAAGGAATTAGGAGCAGCAGAGTACATGAGGCCTTAATACAACTAAATGCGTGGTAATGCTTGGTGCGTTTAGCGTTTGGATGTTTTTTCATTTCAATAGCCAGAATAAATGATCATTCTGGTCAATGAAATGAATATATGCTCAAGTGATTGACGTGGGTAAACACAGTACACCAGCATCAACCATTTTTTTGCTGCCAGGAGAAAGGCATCCAGGGCAGTTTTAGCATCCAGTGTGCATGTACCTTAACCACTTCCCGACCGGCCATTGCATATAAACGGCCGGACAGTGGCAGTGCAGAGTCAGGTGGCCGTTTATAAATGGCCTCCCCGCACCCTGCTTGTGTGCGCTCCCTCAGAGCGTGCAGCACCGCGATCCGGTGCCCGCTGTGTCCTCCGGACACAGTGAAACACCAATCGTCGGACGGGACCGCTGTACGAAGTCCCGATCATGTGATCACTGATTGGCCAATCAGTGATCACATGCAAAGTAGTAAGCAAGATGTCATTTGTGACATCATTGCTTACTACGTGTGAAATCTGTGAATGATCACAGAGGTCACATGGTACAAGGCTATTCACAAAAGCCTTGTACCATGTGACAAGCTGTGACCAATCACAGCTCACTCAGTACTTGTCAATGAGTGCAAGAATGCACACAGAGAGAAAGAGAAATGATTGCTTTTACATCCTATATGGGTGTAAAAGCAATCAGTGTAAAAAAAAATAAAAAATCTTCATCACCACCCACAAGTAGTACAGTGTCACCATGGTGACACTGTACTGCTAGGGTGACAGTATGTAAAAATAAATAAATAAAAAAATAAAATAAAAATGTAAAAAGAAATGTTTCAAAATTATAATTTTTGGTTCTAAATTTGGATTTTTTTTACAAAAAAGATAACGGAATAAATTTTGGCAAAGATTTATGATGAAATATTATTTATTTGCAAAATTTTATAAAAAAAACACTTTTTAAAAAATTTTTTGGACTTTTTCATTTACATAGCAAAAAAAATAAAAATCCCAGCGGTGAATAAATACCACCAAACTAAAGCTTTATCTGTCTCAAAAAAATGGTAAAAAATTCATTTGGGTACAGTGTTGCATGACAGCGCAATTGTCATTCAAAGTGTGATAGCGCTGAAAGCTGAAAATTGCCCTGGTCAGGAAGGGGGTAAAAGTGTCCGGTCTGGAAGTGGTTAAAGATGAATTCCAGAAAATGAATATACATAGTAATATTGGACCAAGGTAACTATGCATATACCATATCAGACTGATGCCCCTGGAAGCTGGAAAACACTGCAGTGGACATGAAACCCGGAAGCAAGTGGAGATCTTTAGAGTAGCAGTGTCTACTTCAGTGTCTTCCAGCTTCCAGGGCCATCGGCCAGGAGTGGTATATGCATAAGTTCATTCAATTAAAATGGTAGTAAATCACAAAAAAAAAAAACCCTTTTCCCTGCGAGTTGGAGGCATAATGTGCTAGTGTGCATCTCATACTAGCACATTATGAATGACTTGCCTGAAAATGAAGCCCTCCAGAGGAGCATTGTCATGTTTCTCCGGGTCTTCCATCTTCACTCAGTCTTCCTTCTGGGTTCGCCGGTTGCAGTCATAAGACTGGCCGAGCCACGATGATGTCACTCCGCATGTGCACATGGGAGTCTCAGCCGTGGCACGGCTCCCTCAATGGACGGCACGCCATCTATTGAGAACACAGTGAACATGCGCCAGTCACATTACAGACGCTGCTAAAGTAAATATCTCCTAAACGGTGCTGCTTAGCAGCTAGTAATGCTGTTGAATTTTGATTAAAAGTAGCAGAAAAGTGAGAGAAGCAGAGAAGAAGAGTTGGTGGCCTCAGCTTGTAACACGGGATGGAAGTACTATAAGTGTTTGCTAGCATGAGCATAACTATAGACATAGTAAACCATGGCACAGCCATGGGGCCTAGAAGCACAGCTGTCTTGTTTGCCAGATAAATTTGGATAGACTATAATGAGGAATAAGGATGAGCTTCATTATTTAGTTGAAGATGAGCTCAACCCAAACCTAGCCTGTTAACTTTTGAAAAATGAGCAAATAAACTGGCCATAATATGGTCAGTTCAGTTGCCCATCTGAACCTCAGACAGACAGCCAAAGTCTGTCATTTGGGGGCAGTAACGCTACCACTGTTAAATGATATGATTCCTATTGACTTCTGTTTGCAAACAAGTCGGTGGAAATCCTTTGTGACATTTTGACAAGAGCCTCATGCCCACATCTTGTCTCTCTCAAAATGATGCTGGGGTCTGCAGGATCTGGGGTCAGTTGCAAAACAAACTATCCCGGGTGAAGTCATTGGCTAAACATGGTCAACTGCAGGGGACCTGTCATTTAGTGGCAGTAGTGATAACACCTCTAAATGAGAGATCCCCTGGTTTGTGTACAACAGAAGGCCATCAGGGCTCTGTCATTTAGGGGAGAATTACTACCATTGCAAAATGACAGATCCTTGGCTGCTGTGTGGAAACACAAAATGTCACTTTTAGAGTATATCCTACTGCATTCACAACTTCATGTGAAAGTTTAGGGTTTCCCCAAAGCATGCTATTTAAAGGATTTGTGTGTTTTTAATGTTGCGCTTTAAGCCACGTAAATAGACCTTCTCCCCGCTGAATATAATTTTTCAATGGCTGAATGGCTGCCTCTGCTCTCAGCCAAGCCTGTGAGAGAAAGGAGAAAACCACTGCAGACATGCACAGTGCTGGATCGAGTATGGGCTTAGGCAGGGGCGGACTGACAACTCATGGGGCCCCCGGGCAATAGGGGATCATGGGGCACCTGTGTCCTTGCCCAAACTCAAAAAAGCCTATGAAAAAGGTACTAGGGGCATCTCATGGGGCCCCCTACTGACCCTGGGTCCTCGGGCAGTGCCCGAGTTTCCAAATGGTCAGTCCGCCCCTGGGCTTAGGTAAGTATATGAGGGCATGAGAAGGCATACTGCAACCTAAATATTTTTACCTTAATGCAAGGAATGCATTAAAGTGGCTCTGCATGCATTCTATGCAAGACGTTGATAGGCCTACAGTGTGCAGCTCCCCCCAATACTTACCAGAGCCTGATCTCAATTCTGCAATGTGAACGAGAGCAACATCTCTCCTGGCCCTCTCCCTCCCCATTGGCTCAAACACAGCAACGGGAGGCATTGGCTTCCACTGTTGTCAATCACAACCAGTGAGGGGGCTTAGCTGTGCTCTGTGTGTCTTATGGACATACAAAGCTGGCTCAGGAGTGAGCACACATAAGTGCCCCCATAGCAGCTTGTTATGAAGTCGCTTGACAGGGCGGAGGAGCCAGGAACACCGGCGGGGGAATCGGGAAGAGGCAGATCGGTGCTGCTCTGTGCAAAACCATTACACAGAGCAGGTAAGTATAACATGTTTGTTATTTTAAAATAAAACAAAACCTTTACAATCACTTTAAAGTAAAAAATGTTTAGAATTAGAATTGCTTTAATTTGGCTTTAATGATATCCAAATCACATAACCTTGCTTGTTAAGAGAAAGAGAACAAAATCTGTAAAATATGTGAGTACCACAATAGTTCTCAGTCTATAAAAGATTTTATTCTGAAACAAAATTCAACGCGTTTCATGGGCTAAACACTCCCATTCATTAGACCTTGTACAGCAATAACCATAGGGTTTAAGTTTGAACTCAAGTAGGCATCCATAAATCATTCTGGTGCTTGGACAAACATGCTATCATGCAGGTGCTTGGAAAAAGATGCCAACTTACAGTCCAGGACAGTATCCTTCACCCGATTGTTTTTGCTCTACAAGTCCTGAAAAAGGTGGAGTGTTGAGTCTTTGAAACAAGTTGGCTTTTTTGCAGAAGAAAATCTTTCATTGACTGTATGAACTCAATCTTTTCAGAAATCTCCTCTGAGGATCCAACAGAACACCATTGTGGTTGGTGAGCAATCACAAGAATGGCACAATACATATAACAAATCACCACAAGGTTCAGCACTCTTATACTACAAAAAGATGAGAGAGATATTAGATCACATGTGTTAAACACAAGGCCCGTTGTCCAAATCCAGCACTCCAGGCATTTTCACCTCTCCGACACCTGCGGCAGCCCCCTTGTTTCCTCCTCCACCTTGTCCCTGCAGTTGGTAGCAGAGAGGAGGACAGAACTCCTCCCCCAGATCCTGCACTTCTCTGTGCAGCTGTGGAGAGGCTTGTCTCTGCCCCCCCCATCCCAGCAGTTGACAACAGAGAGGAGGATCAAACTCCTCCTACAGATCCTACGCCTCTCTGTGCAGCTGCAGCACCCCCTCATTTCCGCCTCTCCTGGTCTCAGCATTCAGCAGACTCTGGAAGCTGACTCCAGCCCTCCTCTGGTCTTCCTCCAGACCATGTACTTTCTGCTTCCCAGCTCCGTGCCTCAGCTTCTTCCCGGAAGCAGCAGTAGCTAAGGGGGGTGTACTGTGATGTAAGGGAGGGTGGGGGACTCTTTTCTTCTGATTTAAGGAAGGGTGGGGTGCTCTGAGCATCTAGTCTTACAGATACAAAAGGCCTTTTAAAGGCAACCATAACACTGATGTGACCCACAATGAAACGGAGTTTGACACCCCTGGATTAGATAGATAGATAGATAGATAGATAGATACAGGGCCATCTTAATAGCATCACGGGCCCCTGGGAAAAGCAATGCACTGGGACCCCTATCAGCCTGCCCCAATTCACACACCTAATCTCAAGAGTTGAAATATAAATTGTTGATATAATTAAACATATATTTATTAGTACTTTCAATAAAATAGATTTTAAACAATAAGAAAATGTGCCATAAATCAAAGACTATTCAGCACAAAGGGCACAGTACAGGGGTAGGCAGGAGGGCACAATACAGAGGGGGCAGGAGGGCACAATACAGGGGGAGATGTCATTCCAATTGTAGATTTAGCCTAGGGACATGCTGCTGCTGTCCCCAGAGCCCATGTTGTGGAATGCTGCCTAGGCCATTGGGACAGCTTAGTAAAAAGCATGACTGTCCCGGAAAAACCAGGACAGTTGCCAAAATATAATGGAATGCAAGATTATCATGGGGCCCCCATGCATCTGGGGCCCCTGGGCAGTGCCCAGGGGTGCTCATGCATTAAGATGGCCCTGGATAGATAGATAGATAGATAGATAGATAGATAGATAGATAGATAGATAGATAGATACAGGGCCATCTTAATAGCATCATGGGCCCCTGGGAAAAGCAATGCAGTGGGACCCCTATCAGCCTGCCCCAATTCACACACCTAATCTCAAGAATTGAAATATAAATTGTTGATATAATTAAACATATATTTATTAGTACTTTCAATAAAATAGATTTTAAGCAATAAGAAAATGTGCCATAAATCAAAGACTAATCAGCACAAAGGGCACAATACAGGGGTAGGCAGGAGGGCACAATACAGGGGGGGCAGGAGGGCACAATACAGGGGGAGATGTCATTCCAATTGTAGATTTAGCCTACGGACATGCTGCTGCTGTCCCCAGAGCCCATGTTGTGGAATGCTGTCTAGGCCATTGGGACAGCTTAGTAAAAAGCATGACTGTCCCGGAAAAACCAGGACAGTTGCCAAAATATAATGGAACGCAAGATTATCATGGGGCCCCCATGCATTAAGATGGCCCTGGATAGATAGATAGATAGATAGATAGATAGATAGATAGATAGATAGATAAGACTGAAAGATTGTACTATTATGTATTAAATTGGTAACATGTTTGTGTAAGTATGACTGTAATACACTGAATATTGCAACATAACTAGCCATGTGAAAATATAATACACCACACAAGCGTCGTATCATGTGAAATGGATACCACTAAGTCCTTCTTTTTGAATGTTCCTGTTAAATCTAAAAGCATGTTCTTGTGCTCCGTGTGCAGCTCATCCAGCATCAGGGAGAATATCCAACAGTTCTACGTGGAGAAGGTAAACAGGACCCTATTGTCCGGGATTCTGGCAGTATGAAAGAACTGTGCCTCTTATCGCCGGCATGCAGCTCTCTAATTCATTGCTTTGCTAAAGTGGCGGAGAGGAAAGAAGAGAAAAAAAAAAAGAATAAAAAAAAAAAGACAGCGCTATGTAGCGAGCACAATCCAGAGAAGGATTAATATTTGACACACGCTTTCTCAGAAACTAATCAATCAACTGGTGTAGTCGTTGGAGAAATCGCTTCTTAAAGAGGCTGTTTAATCTCTTCAAGGTTTAGTTCATTCCTGTATTTATTTATATCTGCGCGCGGCTCTGTAAGTGTGACTACAACATTAGGATGCGAAGCGGCGGGGGACCAGCAAAACTTCGACAATGTGCCGTTTTAAAGATAGTACGTTGGGCACTTTTGCAAAGCTCACGCAAATGAAATGGCAATTTAATTGTAATTCTGTGGCTGGACTGCACTCATAATCTGACTTATGGGACATATTAAAAAATTGATGTCATATGTATATGTAGGTGTATTTTATGTGTGAGTGTATGTGCGTTAAATTATTTCAATGTATCAGTGCAAGAAACAATGGTAATATGCAAAGGGAAGTGATTAGAGAAACCAATCACATCTCACTGCACTGCAACCTGATTCTTTAAAAGATTTTGATTGGCTGCTGCGAGCTGCTGAACTTCACATAGCCAATGGAATAAGCCCAACAGAGATTATACTACTTATATACAATATTGGTTGAAAATGGTATTTCTATGCATGGCTACATAGTTACATAGTTAGTCTGGTTGAAAAAAGACAAAAGCCCATCCAGTTCAACCATAAAAAAAAAAGAAAAAAAAAAGTTATAATCCTATACCCACAGTTGATCCAGAGGAAGGCAACCCCCCCCCCCCCCCATGCTCCTGCATGGGGAAAAAATTCCTTCCTGATCCCACGAGAGGCAATCGGATATTCTCTAGATCAACTTTACCTATAAATGTTAGTATCCTATTATATTCTGTGTATCTAGGAAAGAATCCAGGACTTTTTTAAAGCAATCCACTGAGCTGGCCAGAACCAACTCTTGAGGGAGTCTATTCCACATTTCACAGCTCTTACTGTGAAGAAACCTTTCCGTATTTGTATATTAAATCTCTTTTCCTCCAGATGTAAAGAGCGCCCCCTTGTCCTCTGTGATGACCTCAGGGTGAATAGCTCACTATATGAACCACTGATGGTACCTGAATAAAGTTTATAGTATGAAGACAGAAAGGTTGATTTATTCATCATCAATGGAGTTTGAACTTAGTAAATAAGCCCGACAGAGATAACAATACTTATATACAGTATTCATGGAAAATGGTATTTCTATGCATGGTACCTGGATAAAGGTTATAGTATGCAGACAGAAGGGTTGATTAATCAATGGAAAAATAGGCTGTTTACTTTGCAAGAGAATTTTCACTTTGCAAGGGAATTTCCCTATAGCTTAGTGAATTAGGTGATCCTCTGCTGACTTTCCATCATCCAATCACATCCTAGCAAAAATACTTTTTTTTTCCTTTGCACATGATTAGGTGTTCTTTGCAAACTGGATTTTTACCCGTAGTCACTAAACTAGGGGGAAAATGTCCTTGCAATGGTAATATGCAAAGCACAGTGACTTATAGCAACCAATCAGCTTTCACCGCACTGGTCCTGTAAAAGATTTTGATTGGTTGCTGCAAGCTGCTGAACTTCACATAGTCAATGGAGTTTGCACTTACTAAATACGCCCAACAGAGATTACACTACTTATATACAGTATTCACTGAAAACGGGATTTCTATGCATGTTATCTGGATAAAGGGTATAGTATGAAGACAGAAGGATTGATTTATTCATCATCAATGGAGTTTGCACTTACTGAATAAGCCCGACAGAGATTACACTACTTATATACAGTATTCATCAGGGGCGGATTGACAACTCATGGGGCCCCCGGGCAATAGGGGATCATGCGGCCCCTGTGACCTTGCCCAAACTCAAAAAAGCCTATAAAAGAGGTATCAGGGGCATCTCATGGGGCTCCCTACTGACCCCTGGGCCCTCGGGCAGTGCCCAAGTTTCCAAATGGTCAGTCGGCCCCTGGTATTCATTGAAAATGGGATTTCTATGCATGTTATCTGGATAAAGGGTATAGTATGAAGACAGAAGGGTTGATTTATTCATCATCAATGGAGTTTGCACTTACTGAATAAGCCCGACAGAGTTAACAATACTTATATGTGGACATGGAACATGCTTTTTCTATGCATGGTACCTGGATAGAGGGTATAGTACAAAGACAGAAGGGTTGATGTATAATTGGAAAACAGGCTGCTTACTTTGCAAGAGATCTTTCACTTCACAAGGGAATTTTCCTAAAGCTTATTCATTGGAGGTGAAGCTCTGCTGACTTTCCATCATCCAATCATGTGCTAGCAAAAATAATTTTTTTCCCCCTTACACCTGATTGGGTGTTCTTTGCAAATTAAATTTTTTACCCACAGTCACTAAGCTACGGGAAAAAAATTCCTTGCAAAGAAAAAATTCTCTTGCAAAGTGACCAACCTATTGGTTTTACGTAAATCAAATCAAGAGAGCAAGATCTAGTTTTCTGTGATCTATCTCTCTATGTAGGGAAGGGGTTCAGGTTTGCTGCTACCATAGGTTCACAGTGATTTCTTGGAATTCACAAAATCTGAGAATCGCAAGCTGTTCACCGAAACATTTGCGGTAATAAGGAACAACCTGTAATGCAGCGTATAGCTTTTGTCCCTTGTCAACTGAGTCACATGAGTCAATTATTTGAAGAAAGGATAACCCAGCCTCCTTTCTATAGTAAGTATGGGCTCACAGCAGCCATATTGTCAGTGTGTAGGAGCTGTTATGGACAGCTAGCATTTCTATGCAAGGACAGATACTGTTTTTTTCTAAATGTTTTATTTCTTTTTTAATGTTGGCTTTGGTACATATCCCCCATGGCAGTACTAGGCTTGCCATGTCTATTGTTTGACAAGAGCCTGTTTATTAGCCCTATATATGGCCAGAATTGGATTGAACAAGATTCACCCCTCATTTAGTTTATTGGGTTTTGCGGGCAAGTTTGCAAACTTTGAGCCGGATTTGTGAAACTGTAAACCACACCCAAGAAGATTCCCTCAACCCTATATCGATCGATCCATTTGTTTATCTGTCTGTCTATCACAGTTCCTTCCTTGAGCTGTTTGAAGAACATCTAAAAACCTACCTTCTATGAGTTGAAAGGGTCTAAATCTAAGGCCTCAGGAGAGTTAGGACTCGTTCACACTTGACTTTATTTCTAACTCTTGCCAAATGCTCCTATAGCGTTTCACAGGCGTTAGACAGGCATTTTTGAAGCGTTTTTAATGATCCTCAAATGCCCTATGTGAAGTTTTGAGGCGGTTTATAGGAGTTTGCCAAGCGTTAAAACTGCACCTCAAACGCTTATAATGAAGTTAAATGGTATTAACGCTCCGCAACCGCCTCACAACCGCAACGCTACGCAACTGCAGCACCATAGACTTGAATGGGAGGCTTCAACTCCTCCTGACTTGATACAAGGATCAGTTTTGCCATGACCAGGGGTGGACTGACAACTCATGGGGCCCCCGGGCAATAGGGGATCATGGGGCCCCTGTGTCCTCGCCCACACTCAAACCACACCCAAAAAAGCCTATGAAAGGTACCAGAGGCATCTCATGGGGCCTCCTACTGGACCCAGGGCCCTCGGGCAGTGCCCGAGTTCCCAAATGGTCAGTCCGCCCCTGGCCGTGACATGATGCTAGTGCTTCAGTGTGTGCTGCCATGTGCAGAATTTTCATAGGCGTTTCAGAAGCGTTAAAAACGCTTCCCAAACGCCTGTCTGACGCCTCCTGACAAAGCTAGTGTGAACTA
This sequence comes from Staurois parvus, assembly GCF_062004578.1. Lineage (NCBI taxonomy): Eukaryota > Metazoa > Chordata > Amphibia > Anura > Ranidae > Staurois > Staurois parvus. Next base: position 272,968 of record NW_028318512.1, read on the forward strand.
AGCCTTAGATAGTTTTTAGCTCTCCAGCCGAACAATGCAAGGAGGAAATCACCAAAAAACAACATAAATACATTTTTTTTTCTTTCTTTTTCACTGTGTCCCTGTGAGCTTCTCTGAACGCTTATAGGCAAATCCATCAGCAGAGCCTGAGAGACTGCTCGAAGTTGTTACAAGACTCTCCATATGTCCACTATCATGCAGCCATCTTTGGTGGTAGACCACAAGAGCACTATATATAAAAGGAAAATACAGCCTGCCTCAAATAGCTCATCAGTCTGGATTCATCTTCCCTGATATGGCCATTTAAATGTTGATTAAAGAGGTGGAGATTGTATGGAGGTACATTAGTCATGTGTGCCTAGGGCAGAAGAATGTTAAATACTGCCTTAGCTGGGAGGCCACAACCGATCGTATTTGCCTAATTTGCCAATGGCCACTAGTAAGTGGAAAGCTATTATTAATTAATTGTAATTTACTAATCACAGGGCATACTTATCAAGGAAAATATACAGGACATGCTGAAAGTGAATAATCAGTTATTGCCTGTAAAAAATAGAACAGGAATGGGATTTTACACTATAAACAAGTTCTACATTTTTGTGTACCACCTCTGGATTTTTTGTTTAATGTATATCAGCAACACATAGGATCATTCTGACAACGTACTGTCCCAAAATGCTTTAATTTAATGTCCTCAATGCAAGTACATTAGTCCACTATAGTAAGGTCATCCAGACACCATTAGTATGGATGATATCACACAGATAGTATCATCGATAATATCCCTAATGGTATTTGAATCAAGCACCCCAGTGCCACAAGGCAAGAGACCTTACCACTAAGCCAGCATGTCTCCAAGGGCTAAAACTTTAGGAAATCATAATTAATTCATGCTATTTAGTACTTAGAGAAACAAACTGACAGTAGATATAAAAACCCCAACAGATATCTGTTTTACAAACCAAAATAGCAACTGAAGATGCCAAGCTTTATATTAATTAAAGGTTTGATTGACAAAGTTGAAGAACAGATCTTAAATGTAGTCTATATAACGGCGTATTTATTAAATCAAAGCGAAAAGTAGCCTCAGCGGCCAATCAAATTATTTTTTCTTTGTTCCTCTAATTTTAGTAATGTGAAATCTGATTAGCTGTGTGTTTCTTCATATAGCACAAAGCAATTTTTGCTTGTGCAGTCTCATTAAATACACCTGAAAATTCTAATGACATATACAGTACATCCTTTATCTATTATTCTAATACAGATAAATATCAAATCCGCACTTGCTGCCAACTTTTCTTGTTATATTATGGTACATCCGGACAGTACGGCGTGAAATAAAGTAATCAATTAACCATTTTATACATGAGTTGATCGTGTTCTCACGGAACTGGGCTCGCCAGTTTTGACTTTTGATTCTTAATATTATTATTATCTTCAAACCAGAAAGATAAATAAATGCCAACCACTGTTCTCCATGGATCTTCCCAGACATACTACATGATATCCAACTGCTGTAGTCACATTTTAAAATAATTCAGAGAGCTATCTTAGTACATGCCAACAGTAATCAAACAACAATTTAAAAAATTCAAAAAATTCAAACCTTGCACAACTTTATTACACCTAAACAAAAGTGCAATGCACTACCTAGCATTGCTCAGTTTGAGTGAGTTAACAGAAGCAGTTCAGCAGTGTTAACCCTCAGGTTAGCAAATTATGTGACTATAAACTTACAGAGCAAAACTATAGACTCATAAAAAAAATGGTGATATATGTGAAAAATGTGGAAAACAAAGTGTATTGATAAATAAAAAAATAATTCCCCCTAACTGTTGGGAGCAAGTTCAGATTCAGTGCTATCCATCACTTGAATGACATTCATGCAATTCAAATCCATGTAAGTGAAAAAAAATGTTTATGCATTTGATACACAATTAATTACATGACAAATATTGGAATATATGGAATATTTACAGAACCAAAGCCTTATTTTTAATCTGAATTATTTACTATATTGGTCTGTTGGGATTATTTCCCCTTTATGTTAGGGGATGCATTATTCCTCATATAAACTGTTTAAAGTCAAGTAAGAGTTTGAAAAATTTGAATTTGAAAAAGTGTCAATTGGATGAGTTTCATTTTTTCAAAACAGTTAATAATAAAACTTACCAAATGAAGAAGACACTTGACCAGCAGAAGAGAAAATAGATGTAGCTCCATTTTTGTAGTCAGGAGTCTCCTAGATGAAATCTTTAATCTTCATTCTTTACCATAATCACGTGTAATGGGACTTGTTATAAGATACTTATCACGACAACCTAAAACAAATGCAACACTGTAACTAGAAAGTAATAATATACGAAGCGATACTCGCTAAAGCATGCACAATCACTACAATGTAATTACCATGTTCTTGGGATTATGATTCATTTCTGCTTCCAGTTCCCATACAAAAGCGGAAGGTGTAAAAGATTCCTTTGTCGGTGGCAAGAATATAATTCATCCAACGTGGTATTCACTGTCGGCTTTCCAACTTTTCCCCCAAATATTAAAGGTTTTTTTTTTTATTTTCTGTTTTTGCTAGCTGAAAAGATTCATTGTCAGAGTATTTTCAGGCTCTTTTCAAGGGTGTTTCCAAAAAGGTGGGCTCATTTCAGCAGGATGAGACCTACAGAAGCAGCTGGGTTATAGCAGAGTATTAGAAGAACAGGATTTCGCTCTTGCATCCAGTCTCACTCTAATGGCTAGGCACACCTCCAAGCTTGTAACTGGCAGCAGGCTGTCCTCTGTGCAGCGCGATGCTGGGGACTTGGATGCTAGCATAGATCCAGAGAGTGTCACATCTGACTACAGAGCTGCACAGTCTGACTGCTGCTTTGCTATGCACTTCTCACTTTTTAATTCCTCTCTCAGTCCCTGCTGGAGTCTACTGATTAACTGGCATGTGTGGACTGGAGTTGTGCTGTCTGGAGCACCGTGCTGCTGGCAAGGCTGTGATTGGACATCCAGCTCTGCTATGCCTCAGATTGACCAGCTATTGATTTATAGATTTGAGTACCTTTTATTTAAAAATAAATAAATAAAAAAGTAACACTGAGTTTAAATAATGAAATCAATAGAGACTTTTAATTATTTCCATATATATATATATATATATATATATATATATATAATCTTCCCTTGATGCATATTTTAACTAACATTTTTAGAAAAAGATAAAAATAAAAGAATGTGTGTGTGTACATATATATATATATATATATATTTACATAGCTAGTCTGGCTGAAAAAAGACAAAAGTCCATCCAGTTCAATCAAAACATAAAAAAAAGTTATAATCCTATACCCAAAGTAGATCCAGAGGAAGTAAAAAAAAAAAAAACAGCACAGCATGATCCAATTTGCCCCTGCAGAGGAAAAAATTCCTTCCCGAGAGGCAATCAGATATTCCCTGGATCAACTTTACCTAGAAATATATATATATATATATATATATATATATATATATATATTTTTTTTTAACACACATACTTCCTATTGTATGTAATTTGCAGTGGTGTAATGCATTTAAAGTAAATCTTTAATTAGGAATATGGATAATGACACTGATGACCTTCTGCTGAAAGTGCTAGTTGCCTGGCACTGACCTGAATCAAATATGCAGATCAGGAAAGTCACAGTAAAGTTAAAATGGTTCTAAAGGCTGAATCTTTGTTTTCCTCCGGGGCGGACTGACCATTTGGAAACTCGGGCACTGCCCGAGGGCCCGGGAGCAGGGGGGGGGGGCCCATGAGATGCCCCTGGTACCTTTTTCATAGGTTTTTTTGAGTTTGGGCAAGGACACAGGGGCCCCATGATCCCCTATTGCCCAGGGGCCCCATGAGTTGTCAGTCCGCCCCTGGTTTTCCTTAATGCATTCTATGCATTAGGGTATAAAAACTTCTGCAGGTTCCCCTTACCTGAGCACGATCTTGATCCAGCACTGTGCATGAGAGCAGAGGCTCTCTCCGCTCTCTCCTTACTCATTGGCTCAGAGACAGCAGTGGGAGCCATTGGCCAACTAGTCAAGGGATCCAGTGCTGTCCTCTCCTGTGCTTTTTTCGCTGGTCTTCAGGTCCCCAGCACCACCATGTTGACTGTGGGAAGCTGCCTGTAACTCCCTGCAGCTTCAGAGCTGGCTCCCAAATGCACATGTGCGATCCGCTATTGTCCTGCAGCCTCATGGAACCTTTGATGTGTCCCAGGAGGTTGTGGGCAGGGAGGTGGGGAGAACTTCAGCACAATCGCCTAGGCAATTCCAGCAGAAGTGTGAATGGGTACCTACTAGAAATAGGTACCTGCTCCCCCAAAAAGGTAAAAAAGTGCCAAAAGTGTTAGAGGAGGGGGAAAGGAGGAGGATGAGCAGAACTTCCCTTTAAAGGTGAAGTTCCATTTTAAATAGGCAAGCATGACAGCTAGGCAAATAGTATTTTTGAAGCAGGTCATTGATAGCTGCCTCCAGCATGGAGTTGCTTCCAATTAGACCTGCTCTCAATTCATGTTTTGCTCTATACAGTGTGTCTTATAGCTGGAAACTCAGATTTTGGGTTTTGAGTTAGGGAGCACACTTATCAGAGGTCCCCTGACAGTGCCCTGGCTTCATTTGATTTTGCAAATGTATGCAACAAAAACCTTCACATTTTTCCTGAGATGATTTTTTATTTTGCTGCTTAGATGAAGAGTGTGCTGGGGAATTTTAAATCTCTATTGCCCTGCCCACGTGCACCTTTCCTTTATCACTAGTTTTAAAATATGTAGCTGTCATTCTTGCTTTGTGGTAGCACCGCTCATATGGTGGGTTAATAGTAGTCCTCATATGACCAGTATAATGATAAAGCTGAACTTCAGGAAGTTAAAACACCAATTAATGCAGTTATTCACAAAAAAAAATTTTTTAATTTTTGCCACCCTTGTTTCTCCAAAATGTGCAAGTTGGTAACAGAAACGGATTTAAATCTTATGTCTGTGGTGAACAGCCATTTAAAATGATGCACTGAACAAGCAAATCCCCAAAATATTCAGCTTAAATCACAATTAATAAAAGAAAACTCAAGTTAGAAACAAAGCAGACCTGTCGTAAAGCTTAATTAAGGCAGCATCTTCCTAAAATGAGCAGGTCATAAACCATCTGCAGAACAGCTCAGGAATACTCGTACAGTATGTGAATCTTTATTTAAAGCTGAGATTGAGATACAAGAGCCTAATTATATACATTAACCATAATTCCTGCTGTTATGGAATTATGTTCATAAAATGTATGAGAAAATAACAGACACGCCTATATTATGAGGTGCAGGAGGGTTATGGAAGTTATCCATTCAATTTTATTATATTTTGTCTCTAATGAATCATAATTTCATTCCGTGCAATAATAGAGTGGAGCATAATAAAACACTTCAACACCACTTACAGAATTGTGTTCATTCTCTAAGCACTCTCTCCAGGGACCTGAAAAGATGCCTGTATTTGCAGCTCAGGTTCAGACTGCTAGAGGTCCTTTATGAGAGCAAGTGACTTTGGCATGTCAGATTGGACTAACTCATCAAGCAAATTGGCGGCTGCAGAAATCAAAGACCAGATGAACTTTGTTAGGTATTTTTTCACTTTTAAACCCAATTTTTTTTACTGTTTCCTATTGTCTGATTTGTAATATCGTAATTGTATTCTGTACATATATTTCTTTTTCTGAATTGTTATAGCAGATTCTGTGAATGGTGCATTTCAATAAACCACATGGTGGCAGCTAGTGTCTGCATGTGTAAAGGGTAAATTGTGGAGTTAACCAGCCACAGTGATGATCACTCTCAGTTTGCTGGTGCCCACTCTGTGGTCCCGTGAACCGGTAAATCACTATGAAAATGAAGCTGAGAGTGTTATCGCCACAGTTGTAGGAACTTAAATATGTCTTAATATCTACTTTCCATAGTCCCCTGTACAGGAGAACCCAAAAATGGAGTCAGAGTGGCAGAACTAGAAGCCAGCAAGGCTTGTACATAGATTGACAAGGAACATACTGTATTGACAGGAGGAGAGAAAAGAAAGATAGACCTGTTCAACTTCCTGCTGCTCCTTCATTGTCCAATAACAGGTTGGAGGGAGGGAGATGACCAAGCTGCACTTAATAGAAAACTCATAAACCTATTTGTGTGACAGTGATATGTATCTCTAAGGACTTCCAGGACAGGTTATACTATATATATATATATATATATATATATATATATATATATATATATATATATACACACACATATATATATAAAATCACCTGTATATAAAAAGCTAAATGGAAGTCCCAAAAATGGTTATACAGTTCATTTTTTTCTGTTGTATTCATTTTATTGTTTTATTTTAATGTTGTAATTGGATTTGACAACTAAAGTATTAAACAGATGGCACTGGAGCCCAAAACTGACAGTGTTCATGTTCAGGCTTATTTTGGCAATATAACATTTACCCTCAAAGGAGCTGCTGGATGTGTTGGGTCCCCGTTTCTGTGCCTACGACTCTGCAAATAGCACCACACACTCTGACACACCAGGCTGTAGGGGAGATATTTATTGCAGATGTATATGCAATACCCTGGTAGTAATAAGAGATCTGAGACAAAAGCTATGATACAGCAAACAGGTAAACTATAGCAAGGAAAACATATTGCAAATAAGCAATGGACATAGAGGATTACCTTCTCCTAAACACTATACTGGGGCAATTGTAACTAAGGAGAATTACGCAACTCTAAGGGCTCATTCACGTGTGCATCACTACCCTATGGTCAAGGGCTGGTCCACACTATAGAAACGCAGTCCAGATGAGTTCCGGATGCGTTTTTGAGTGTGCGTTTTTGATTTGTTTGGGGCACGTTCCAGTGCGTTTTTAATGCATTTTTGATGCATTCTGGTGAGTTTTTATGCATTTCAGTTCATTTTTTCCCCTCTCTTTTTCTTCAATTTAAATAGGGACGTGTGCTTTCCAGTGCATTTTTGGTGCATTCCAGATTCATTTTACTGCGTTCCAGTACAGTTCTGAGCAGAAAATATTAAACATGTTCTACTTTTTTTTCTGCATCCAGAGTGCACTGGAACTGCAAGCACTGATGTAAACTATGACGTTGCTGACCATATAAACCTACTTTCTGTGCATCTTGGATGTAGAAAAAACGCAACTAAAGCACATGTAGCATGAACTGGCCCTTAAGCAGTGTTTTTGAAGCCTCATAACCAACCTTCAATACCTGCCATGAATATTACATTGGGCTCCACACAGTGCAGTACCCTAAGATGGTGCAGCGCGTCACTTTCAGGATGCATTGCCGCTTAGCAGCTGCCTCTATTCATTTCAATGGTAGCGCATCATTTCCGCACCTATAGCATTTTCGGCACAATAGTGAAGCATTTATAAAGTGTTAGATGGGTGCTGGGAGAAACGTAGTTTAGGTTCCTGTATCCCAGAATGGGACAGAGCAGCTCCAGCCACTTTCTGTTTTTACAGAGCATCAGTGTGGTGAGCTTTTTGTGTCAGCAAAGTGTCGATGCCAGCAAGTGACCACGCCATAAAGAATCGGTACACGGAAGTGCCAGTACCAGCAACTATACTAAAGGCTGGTAATAATGTATCATTACTCACAGAACAGGTGGGCAATGGACAGATCCAATAATTTATATTGAGATAAATGTTACCTATGGAATCTGCCAATCGCAAGGCAGGTGGACTTGATAGTATAATTGTCTTTAGAAATGTCAATGAAGAGAATACTTATACATGACTTACCGCAAAGTTACCAGGAGATGTGACTCATATCAATTATGGCTCACATCGGACAATAACCTCAAATGTTGACACCTTCATGAAGGCATAATCAAAAAAAAAACTTTTGGGGGTTCATCTGCAATTTATGGTAAATAGTATAGAAATGCCCCTTGGAAAATCTCTGCGAGGGATGGGATGCCCCCAATACTGGTGCAACACCATCCTCTTTTTTCACTGGGCCATGATCATCTTGAGCTGGACAAAGTGTAAAAAAAAATCAAAGTATAAGAATGCGTCTTGCAGAGAACTCACAAAAATGCTCACTCCACAACCTAAACATGCCTCAAAGCTGATGATTTCCTCTACATTATTATTATTATACAGTATTTATAAAGCGTCAATAGTTCGCTCAGCGCTGTACATTACAAAGGGGGACAGAACATGTGACAGAACAATACCAATACAATGCAAAACATGAGGGGATCGAGGGCCGTGCTCTTTCGAGCTTACAATCTAGGAGGGAGGGGATGGTGGCACAGGAGGAGATAGCTGTGGGGGATGGGGTGGTAGGAAGAGTGGAGGAGGTTGGCAAGTTAGCAGGGGGTGGGGTAGGCTTCCCTGAAGAGGTGGCTTTTCAGGGTGCGCCTAAAGGTAAGGAGAGTAGGTGATAATCTGATGGGTTGGGGAAGGGAGTTCCAGAGGATGGGTGACACCCTGGAGAAGTCCTGGAGGCAGGCATGGGAGGAGGAGACTAGGGAACTAGAGAGAAGGAGGTCTTGTGAGGAGCGGAGTGTGCGTGTTGGGCGTTACTTGGATATTAGGTCAGTGATGTAGTACGGGGCAGTATGGTGGACAGCTTTGTACGTCAGTGTTAGGATTTTGAATTGATCCGTTGCGCAATCGGAAGCCAGTGGAGGGATTGGCAGAGGGGGGTGGCGGAGACAGAGCGGTTGGAAAGGTGAATGAGTCTGGCAGCCGTATTCAGGATCGACTGAAGCGGGGATAGCCAGCGGCGAGGCAGGCCAGTGAGGAGGGAGTTGCAGTAGTCGAGTCGTGATATGATGAGGGAGTGGATGAGCTGTTTAGTGGTTTCTGGGGTTAGGAACATGCAGATTTTGGCGATGTTGCGGAGGTGGAGTCTACATAACTTCCCCTTCCCCTTTAAGCACTTTTTTTTCTAGAAATAAATAACATGTTCATGGACGTTTTCTTGATGCTTTTTCAACACTTTAAAAACACAATAAAAGCACATAAAAACATGTCAGAAATGCTGTAGGCGCCTTATTGGGCATTCCTTCTCTCTTCATAGTCAACACATGTGTGAACGAGCCCTAGCAGGTTAGCACTCTGTAATATACTCTATTCTGCTGGCAAGCTTGTTGGGGCCCAAGTTTTATGTCGGAGCACTCAGGATAATTTCCCTTTAGGCATTGATGATGATACTGACTCTGGTATCTTTAACAACTGATAACGTCAATGATTCTGGTCCCTTTGAGCACTGATAATGAAACTGGCTCTTTGTACTGTGGATTTGGCCAGTGGTCTCTCACTGGGTGAAACAGAGCTGGTCTGGTGCTGCATCACTATTCCCCCTCGATCAAGCAGGGGGCTGCACCAACATCCTTGGTTCTCTCCAATGTCTTCAGATGTCTGTCGCTGTGCCTCCTTCCCACTCAGGTGTGGTGAGCAGTCTGCTAGCAGCCAAATGTTCACACAGCCCACTCAGTAACAGCATCCACACGTCTTCTCTTCAGCCTGGAAAACAAATTATGACCTTTGATGTAAGGATGTATATATACAGTATGTTTATTGATTATAGTCACACTGCGGATGTATTACATGAACAATTATTTTCTATCTATATATGGGACTTTTCATTCTATGGCTGTAATAGATTTTTTATCTATCTATTCTTTATCTTGGCACCATATGATGAATAACGAATGGTGCAGTCCTTAATTCAGGATAAGCCACACATGTGTTTAGATCTATTTTAGGTGCCTCCTGCCTTTCGATTGAATGAGTGTATGTGAGCCCTTAAGGTAAACGTAACAATAATGTCTGTAGTAGGGGGAAGGGTTGACCAAAGTAACTGATCGTACCACTGGAGGCAACCAAGCATCTGACACGTATTTTATCATTTCAGCTTCTACCAGTCTCCAATGCTGGATGAGCTTTTGAAGATAAACTCCAGTTTTGCTCAAAATTGATTTGAGGCAGAACTCCAGGCAACTATGGTAATTTTAGGTTCTTGGTCAATGTTTCATATATGTGTCCTAACTTTCAAGTAGCTTCTACAAACACTGCCAAAACATACTTCTCTGCCCTAATTTATATTGATAAGAATCATCCATCTGTTGAGTGACCATAGGAAAAAGTGTCTACTAAAGTCTTGGTTCATGACCAGTTCTTTTCCACTAGCCTGCTGATTGGTAAATAAAGGAACAACAGCACATTGCAATAGGACCTGTTCACATCAATAGATGTGCAATGCAGCACACCATACTAATGTGCATTTTGGACTGTCACATTGCCAAAAATTAGTGACGGCAACATTCTGCAGGGTGTGGTCATGCGTTGGGCTGCACTTCAAAGCATGTCCATCACAAGCTGAATTGGGGTGCCATTTATAATGAGTGGCACTGCATCACCCCTACACATTCAATGCACATTGCTGTAATGTATGCTTTACTGCAACTCAAAGATGTGAATGGGCCCTTACTCAACCCTGTGTCCTCCTCTTTGCCATTTATAGACCACTGTGTCAAGAAGCAGAGCCCTGATTGGCTTAGAATTCTGCCCCTCCCTCTTCCAGGGTGGCTGTGCAGCTGATCATAGGAAGATAATATTAATAATGATTAAGGTATTTGGGTAGTTTTATGTAAATGCAGTCAATGATTTTCTTATGAATGCAGAATTATTTATTTTATTTATTTCAGGTACTTATATAGCGCCATCAATTTACACAGTGCTTTACATATATATTGTGCATTCAACAGTCCCTAACCCTCAAGGGGTGTACAATCTAAGGTCCCTAACTCACATTCATATACAAGGGCCAATTTAGACAGGATCCAATTAACCTACCAGCATGTCTTTGGAGTGTGGGAGGAAACCAGAGTACCCGGAGGAAACCCACACATGCACAGGAAGAACATGCAAACTCCAGGAAGGAGTTGGGATTTGAACCAACAACCCTAGTACTGCCAGGTGGAAGTGCTAACCATTTAGCCACTGTGCTGAATTAGAATACATTTTTTTATTATATCCTAGATTGTAAGCTCCAAGGATCAGGGCCCTCCTATCCCTCTTGTATTGAACTGTATTGTTGCTGTATTGTCTCCCGTTATATTGTAAAGCGCTGAGCAAACTGTTGGCGCTATATAAATCCTGTATAATAATAATAATAATTATATTTAGTGCAGACTCCAGACAGGTCCAGCTAATTTGCCCCAGGTTCTCTTCCCGATTGGGTGCACAGACTGCCTGGCACACAACCACTTGGGCAGTTTCACTACTCAATGATCTGACAAGCTTTATGCTTTAATTCTGGTTGAACTTTGATTGGGGTGCAGGGGGGGGGGCTTTGGGATACTCCGAATATAGTGCACATAGTAATGAAAGGATACTCTCGATTCTGTATACTCTCTTGAGGGAAACCTCTCTCTTGGCAGAGACTAGAAACACAAGCAATCCTGGGACTTCCAACAACAAAGTTTCACTTCAGCAACACTGACTCAGTCATGCAAGGGGTTAAACAGCAGATGGTCACTAGAATCCTAGTTCCAGGCCTCTGCTCACAATGCCCCTGGATACTCGGGGTTTATTTACTAAAGCTGGAGAGTCCAAAATCAGACTCCCTTCTGCATAGAAACCAATCAACTTCTAACCTCAGCTTGTTCAATGAAGCTTTGGCAATGAAACCTGGAAGCTGATTGGTTTCTATGCAGAAGGGAGTCTGATTTTGGACTCTCCAGCTTTAGTAAATAAACCCCCTCCTGTCAAATATCGACCAGACACTTCTATGAATCTCCAGGCCAGATCCATACTGAACTTCCTTGATTTGGCTCCAAGTGCTTTCAGAATATAGGCCCTTCAGTTCCCACAGCTGGGGCATCAATGATTCCAGACAATAGCCCCCCGCCCCAGCTCTCACTGAGCTTGGACCTTGATGAACTTGTACAAGCTGCAGCTATTCTGACCAGAAGGGCAATAGCCCTTCAGACTGGGATATTATCCTTCTGGACAAGAACCTGCCTGTTCTGGGCCTCAAACTGTTTATGCACTCTCCCAGCCACCTATTGGGCATTCTCCTCCAGGGATTAGCTGAACCCACATAAATATTCAGGCCAAGGTTCTGCCTCTTCCAGCCCACTACATTCTAGAATCCACTAGAAAGCAGGAGAAATAGTCAAGTCTGCAGCCAGTGAGACCCAGAGCAGCCAAAAACTAATCACACACTGCTCCAATTTTTACAGAGGAGCCAAAAAAAAAACAAAATTTACCCAAGCCTATCTAGCAACCTAGACTAGCAAGGTGCTACATACACCCCCCCCCGCCAAAAATAGGCCCTGTCTTCATGGGCATGGTTAAACAAAAACTCTTGTTGCTAAGTGAAGTATCCCATAGCATTAAAAAGGAGAGAAAAAGGGAATAACAAATTAACAGAAATTATGTGGCATTCCCACATGGCATAACAACATATAGAAAAAATAGCAAATATTAGGCATAAATAACTACTTACAGCAAGGGTGGAGACTGGCACCAGGCCAAGTAAGTAGCCATGCAACATCAGAATTTTACGCCATATACAACCATACGTTTCTGGCTTTTACCTATCTACCGCCCTAGCTCTAGCTAGGAAATCAACACTTTCCAAATTTCCAGGCCAACATTTCATTTTGACCGAAGAACAGTCCTCATGAGTATCTGCAAATAAATGGGGTTAATTCACAGATATACACTGCTCAAAAAAATTTAAGGAACACTTTTTAATCAGAGTATAGCATTAAATCAGTTAAACTCCTGGGATATGGATCTGGTCAGTTAAATAGCAGAGGGCGTTGTTAACCAGTTTCAGCTGCTTTGGTGTTAATAAAATTAACAACAGGTGCACTAGATGGGCAACAATGAGATGACCCCCAAAACAGGAATGGTTTTAAAGGTGGAGGCTACTGACATTTTTTTCCCTACTCATCCTTTCTGACTGTTTTTCACTACTTTTGCATTTGGCTAGGGTCAGTGTCAATACTGGTAGCATGAGGCAATACCTGGACCCTACAGAGGTTGCACAGGCAGTCCAACTCCTCCAGGATGGCACACCAATACGTGCCATTGGCAAAAGGTTTGCTGTGTCTCCCAGCACAGTCTCAAGAGCATGGAGGAGATTCCAGGAGACAGGAAGGTACTCTAGGAGAGCTGGACAGGGCTGTAGACGGTCTTTAACCTATCGGCAGGACCGGTATCTGCTCCATTGTGCAAGGAGAAACAGGATGAGCATTGCCAGAGCCCTACAAAATGACCTCCAGCAGGCCACTGGTGTGAATGTCTCTGACCAAACAATCAGAAGCAGACTTCATGAGGGTGGCCTGAGGGCCTGACATCCTCTAGTGGGCCCTGTGCTCACTGCCCGGCACCATAGCGCTCAATTGGCATTTGCCATTGAACACCAGAATTGACAGTTCCACCACTGGTGCCCTGTGCTTTTCATAGATGAGAGCAGGTTCACCCTGAGCACATGTGACAGACATGAAAGAGTCTGAAAAAGCCACTGAAAACGTTATGCTGGCTGTAACATCGTTCAGCATGACCATTTTGGTGGTGGGTCAGTGATAGTCAGGGGAGGCATATCCATGGAGGGATGCACAGACCTCTACAGGCTAGAAAATGGCACCCTGACTGCCATTCGGTATCGGGATGAAATCCTTGGATCGAATGTCAGACCCTACACTGGTGCAGTGGGTCCAGGGTCCCTCCTGGTGCATGACAATGCCCGGCCTCATGTGGTGAGAGTATGCAGGCAGTTCCTGAAGGATGAAGGAATTGATTACATTGAATAGTCCCCATGCTTCCCTGTCCTAAATCCAATAGAACACCTCTGGGATATCATGTTTCGGTCCATCCGCCGCCACCGCTGCCAGGTTGCACCTCAGACTGTCCAGGAGCTCAGTGATACCCTGATCCAGATCTGGGAGGAAATACCCCAGGACATCATCCGTCGTCTCATTAGGAGCATGCCCCAACATTTTCAGGCGTGCCTACAAGCATGTTGGGGCCAAACTACTGAGTACCATTTTGAGTTGCTGCTATGAAATTTCAGCAAAATGGACTAGCCTGCTGCCTCAATTTTTCAATTTGATTTTCGGGGTGTCTTTGAATTCAGTCCTCTGTAGGTTGATCATTTTCATTTCCTTCAAACATTGGAAAACATCCTTACATTCCTAACACATTACCCAATCCATATCAGCATAGCTATCCAGCACAATATTTTTCCCCATTGAGATCTGATGTGTTTTCAAAGTGTTCCTTACATTTTTTTTGAGCAGTGTAGATTTACTTAGGGTTGGAGCACTACCTCCTTAGTGGTAACCCTCCACCAACTTACAGTGGCCCAAGAACCTATTTAAGTACTAGAGACACTTTTTAAAGTCCATATGGAACTTCACATTTTGATACTACAAAAACCCTGCCACTAAGGCCTAGGCAAACACAATATTATTATTATTATTATACAGGATTTATATAGCACCAACGGTTTGCTCAGCACTTTACATTATAGTGGGAGACAATACAGCAACAATACAGTTCAATACAAGAGGGATTAGAGGGCCCTGCTCCTTGGAGCTTACAATCTACAATACCCCTAATGGGTAAGTTACTCTTGACTCACCGTCTATGCCACAGTTCTGAAACAAAACAGAGATAGATAGATAGATAGATAGATAGATAGATAGATAGAGAGAGAGAGAGAGAGAGAGAGAGAGAGAGAGAGAGAGAGAGAGAGAGAGAGAGAGAGAGAGAGAGAGAGAGAGAGAGAGAGACTGACTAACCTAACTAAACCTAACTACACTAACTACATATATCTACATATATACAGTTTCTACACTCCAGGAAAAATTCCCTAGTTAGGGATTGTAATGGATCACACACAAAATAAAACACTGTAAAAAGTCTTTGGGAAATAAATGGTCCTCCCAGAATGCTATGAACCCAAACACATTCAAAAGGAAGGCTAGAAAAAACAATCCCCACCCCAGTACGCTGGAATGGCAGGGGATCTCCTCTCTGCAGACTGAATGTTCCAATGGTTTCTTCCTCCTGATTTAAACCCATGCTGGAAAGGCACTCCAAATACCAGGCAAAAGCCCAGTAGGTAAGGAACACTCTGGAAAGTAGTTCCAAAAAATCAGATTGAAGCTCAGGAGGTAAAGAAGACTCTTGAAAGGAACTCCAAACACCAGACAGAAGGCCGGTAGGTAAATACCACAGAAGATGAGCTCCAGACACCAGGCAGAAGCTCAGGAGGTAAAGAACATTCTGGAAAAGTGCTCCAAATACCAGATAGAAGCCCAGGAGGGAGAGAACATTCTGGGATACAACTCTAAACACCAGGAAGAAAGCCCAGGAGATAAAGAACACTCTGAAAAGGTGCTCAAAAACTAAGCTGAAGCTTGGGAGATAGGGTCATTCTGGAAAGGTGCTCCAAGAACCAAGCAGAAGCTCAGGACAGGGGCGGACAACCCACTATCCCTTTCCACAAATTGTACTCTTGAGTTGTCACCCTATAGGATCACCTTAGAAAGACTACAAGTAGCCACTAGCATACATTACACAGACATGATCTTCTGTTGTCAAGAAACCCACCCCGAAAAATGCAACTGTCTTTGAAGTACATGAAGTGGCTGCAATGAGGTTGTGGGAAATCAGCAGCAAAAGAGGACGCAAAAGGCCAAAACAAGTAAATTAAAATTCCACGCAATGCTTTGGCAAGGTAAACGTCATTCAATAGGCGTTTACATCTACTTTATGCACATCTACTCAGCAACAAAGTGCCCGTGGAAATTAATTTTTGCTAATTTGAGCTAAAAAATTTTAATTCTTATTCCACTATCTTTAAATATCCACTGAGTCTGCAGATATGTAAATAAGGATATACCTGCAAGGAAATCCATCCAACTTTGATAGTAATGTACCTTCTCACATCAGAGACCAATGAATATTGTAGAAAAACGTGAGTACATTGCCATCTGCTGGCACAACTGAGGTACTACATATATTGTAAACCCAACCACTAAAATATACTGTGTATTATGTAATTGGATTTCAAAGGTCATTGTCAGCCTTCATTACCATAATACCTTGTGAACCTGCCATGAGGATCCTTGTTCAGGCACTTCCTGTTGTAGGGTGACAACACTCTGTCCCTGTCTTAATTTCACTCCTGCATTGTTAAAGTGGTTATAAACCTCATTCATGCAAATATGAACAAAGCATATCCCTCTATAGTGTGTATTTGTCTCAGGAGCAGGGGCGGACTGACCATTTGGAAACTTGGGCACTGCCGGAGGGCCCGGGGTCAGTAGGGGGCCCCATGAGATGCCCCTGGTACCTTTTTCATAGGCTTTTTTGAGTTTGGGCAAGGACACAGGGGCCCCATGATCCCCTATTGCCCTGGGGCCCCATGAGTTGTCAGTCCACCCCTGCTCAGGATATAAGAAGTTTCACATTTACCGATGTGATCAATCTTCAGTGTGAACCACCACCAGTCAATCTCCGCGCACACCTTAACTTTTGGTCCTTGTGCAGGTCACCATATGCTTTCCCCTTTGTGGGGGGGTCTATAATAGTTACTCTCCAAATCCTTCCTTCACACTTCTCTCCAAAGATCTCAATATGCATCCACTAAGCCAAGCAGATTCTCCAACAATAAACGTCGCTCACAAAGAATATGAATTGAACATAGTGTTTTATCATTAAAAACCATTAAACATTATAACATGACGTCATCACGCCACCAGGAAGGAGCACCCTGGATACTGGAGTTTGGTGATGCTGTGATCTTTTCCTTAAGGGGACATATACCTGTATATACAATCAGTTGTTTTTAAGGTGGTGCACTACTGATAACTAGCGCACTAATGTAAGTGTATTTTAAAGGATTTTAGTAAATGTTTAATGATTTTTAAGTGTTAAAACACTGCATGTGTTTTTTTATTCTTTTTGAGTGACATGTGTTGTTGGAGAATCTGCTTGGCTTATTGGATTCATATTGAGATCTTTGGAGAGAAGTGTGAAGGAAGGATTTGTAGAGTTGGAGTAACCATTATAGACCCCCACACAGTGGAAAGCATAGGGTGACCTGCACAAGGTCCAAAAGTAATGGTGAGCATGGAGATTGACTGGTGGTGGTTCACACTGAAGATTGATCACATGAATGGGAAACATCCTATATTTAATATCAAGGCATAGGTTGGAGTATATGAACTGTACATTTGATTTGCAGTATCACAGTGGTGGTGGAACCCTCTTGCTAATAAACTGGACTATTTGATTTAAATAACCTATTTTGTATATTGCACACATTTAATTAAAGTGATTCTAAAGGATTATTTTTTACAAGAAAAACAAACAAACAAACAAACAAACAAACATGTTATACTTACCTGCTGTGTGCAGTAGTTTTGCACAGAGCAGCCTGGATCCTCCTCTTCTCTGATCCCCCAGAGGCTCTCCTGGCCCCTCACTACTGTTGGGTGCCCCCGCAGCAAGCAGTTTGTTATGGGGGCACCCACTGCTCTGTGTGGCCATTCACACACGCAGCCGCTGCTCGGCACCGCCCCCTCTCTCCTCTCATTGGCTCACTGGTTGTGATTGACAGCAGTGGGAGCCAATGGCTCCTGCTTCTGTGTCTCAGCCAAGGAGAAGAGGGAGTCCCGGGATAGCCGAGACTCCTGTGCAGATCACTGGATCGAGAGGAGGCTTAGGTGAGTATTAGGCGGGGGGGGCTGCTGCACACAGGTTTTTTACCTTTATACATAGAACCTTGCACCTTCACAACTACTTTAAGTTTGCATGCATATATTATTATGATAGGATATTGTCATTATGTTCATCACATGAAACGGTTTTAATGTGATATTTACAGGGCTTTTTTTCTCACAAAATAGGTGCAGGAACTTCCCCCTTCTGGGTCACTTCTTGTCCCTGCCCCCCTACCCACCTCTGAGCAACCTTCACTTGGTTCCACCCCCTTCCCACCTCCCAGTTGCACTCCTTTTAGAGAATACAGAGTATCATTTTGTGGTGCTAAATTATTTGTATGGAATTTGTTATTAACAAAAAAAGGTAGAAAAATAGACACCCCCCCCAGCCAGCAGCATTAGACCCCCCCAGCAACAATAGATTCCAGCAACAATGGGCCCCCAAAACAAAATAGCACCCTAGCTACAATAGAGCCCCAGAAGCTACAACAGATGTACTTGCAGCCAGCATCAATAGACCGTCCAGCAGCCAGCATCAATAGACTGTCCAGCAGCCAGCAATAATAGACTGTCCAGCAGTCAGCAACAATAGACTGTCCAGCAGCCAGCATCAACAGACTGTCCAGCAGCCAGCATCAATAGACTGTCCAGCAGCCAGCATCAATAGATTGTCCAGCAGCCAGCAACAATAGACTGTCCAGCAGCCAGCATCAATAGACTGTCCAGCAGCCAGCAACAATAGACTGTCCAGCAGCCAGCATCAATAGACTGTCCAGCAGCCAGCATCAATAGACAACAGAACCCTCCCTCAATAGTAGACCCCTTCCAGCAACAATTGACATCCATCTACAATAGATCCCCCGCCAGCAACAATAGACCTCCCCAGCCAGGGCCGGATTGACCATTCGGGCATTGCCTGAGGGCCCGGGGTCAGTAGGGATTCCTTCCGAACTGTGGGTGAGAATGACTGGCGTAGAGAATAGATAAAACCCTTGTCAGGTATATTTTTTACATGTTTATCACATTGGGGAAATTTCCCTTCACTTTCTATCCCAAAGCCACAAATGGAAATGAGATGAAATTTCTCTAAAGTGAGAGTAAGCTGCCATCAGATCAGCAGTCTGAATTGGGAGATGTCTTCTGTTCTGGTGACATTTATAAAGTTTTCGTTTTCCTATCACTTTCAGTTACGGGGACAATGCTGACAATAGAGAGGGTGAACACTGGGGGCAGAGACACCAATCTAAGCTGGTGACATAACCGCTGCCCCAGGTTTCCTATTTCAGGGTGACATCCTTGCATGCAGAGACTAGAGTTGTGTCTCCCTGCACTGTGTGCATCAATAGAAACACACAGCTCAATAGCATAGGATGGAAATGCACCCCCTGCTTCTCACCCCTCCTGCCCCCTTACTTCTGCAAGCTAACAAGCTGACTAGAGATGGCACTGTCCACTATTAACTCTTACCAGAAGTTCAGGGAAGCAGCACTTAGAGAGCATGAGCCAGCAGCACTGAAAGCCATAAACTGCAAGTGCTGGTGTAAGAATGGATCAAATAGTATACTGGGGAATGTTTATTTTATTTTACATGTGTTACACTAAAAACCACTGAGAGTTTAATTCTACTAAACTTGTGCCTTGCCCATATAGCACAAAACAAACTTTTCAACACCATTTGCATATACTCCTCTTCCATTCATTTTTCCATTTGCTCTGCATGGCAACTAGGAGCAAAAACCAAAATCTGTAATTTTTAGGTATGGGTAGGTTTTGTGCTGCCCTAGGCAACACAAAAAACGGGTGGGGCAGCCCCCCTCCATCCTGAAAAATGCCGTCCAAGGCAAATGCCTTGTTTTCCCCATGTATAGGGGAGCATTTAGTTATCAATCTTCCTCCTGCATAACAGTTTTGGTGCTCAAGATTGGTTGCTCAGGCATTGACTACTGTTACATCTCTATATAATATAAATGTATAAAAATAATGAACAGCAGACAATTACATTCAGTTAATTTTACAATAATAACAACAAAAATAAAATACTCACTAACATACTGAATGCTAGGCTTTGATATCTTCAAAAAAACCCAATAACTGGTGAAGGGATTATTTTAAAATACATTAGAAATACAAGATCATGTTCAACAAATCAACCTATTTAATAAAGACCTCTGTGTACAACATCAATCTTTAAATCCTCAGCAGCCAATCAAATTTCACCTTTTTGACTACAGACAGTAGAAGTTTGGCTGCTGCAGATTGCTGAACTTTGGGGGTAAAACAAAAATGTTTTCAGATCATTGCTGATAACTTTGTAGCAGTGCATTTTGGACATGGAAAGAGTGACATCTACAGGTGGAAGGTAAATTTGCACTTTGTTTCATCTAGTTTGTTGTCCAGAGTTTGTAACAAATGAAGAGTCCAGTACATTGTGATCTGCAAAATATTGTCAGCACTGGTGGAGAGGGGATCATCCACCTAGGTGAAGTCTAGGTACATCTGCCTGTCAAGCTGTGCTTGTATTTGTTGCATATAGTTGTTCACTGACAATTTTATTATAATTATATATAAGAATATACTTCCCTGGTGGTTGTGATAAAAGCAAATATGAAATGAGGAATCTAAAGTTACAATGCTTCTATGCCTGCACGTGGGAGGGAGCAACACAGGTGCTCCAAAAGAGCCAATCAGATGATTCATTGTGAAAACCCCCCAAAGGGTAATAGCAGTTTTTTCAAACTATACTGAAACTTGCACTTCCTTATGGATTGTTTGTGTTGCTTTCCCTTCTATTTCCTCTCCTCCAATTCCATCTAATCCTTCCTATCCTACCCTCTTTACCCCACCTGCCCTCTATCACCTTTCCTTTTACCTCCTGCCGTCTAACTGCTTTCTCTTCCTGTCCTGTCCCATAACCCCCTTCCCTTCCTCACCTTCCCTCTAAACCCATGACTCTCATATCCTCTCCTCTAAACCCATGACTCTGCTCTCCTGCCCTCTAAACCCATGACTCTCCTCTCCTGCCCTCTAAACCCATGACTCTCATCTCCTCTCCTCTAAACCCATGACTCTCCTCTCCTGCCCTCTAAACCCATGACTCTGCTCTCCTGCCCTCTAAACCCATGACTGTACTCTCCTGCCCTCTAAACCCATGACTCTCTTCTCCTGCCCTCTAAACCCATGACTCTCCTCTCCTGCCCTCTAAACCCATGACTCTCCTCTCCTGCCCTCTAAACCCATGACTCTCCTCTCCTGCCCTCTAAACCCATGACTCTCCTCTCCTGCCCTCTAAACCCATGACTCTGCTCTCCTGCCCTCTAAACCCATGACTGTACTCTCCTGCCCTCTAAACCCATGACTCTCTTCTCCTGCCCTCTAAACCCATGACTCTCCTCTCCTGCCCTCTAAACCCATGACTCTCCTCTCCTGCCTTCTAAACCCATGACTCTGCTCTCCGGCCCTCTAAACCCATGACTCTCCTCTCCTGCCTTCTAAACCCATGACTCTCCTCTCCTGCCCTCTAAACCCATGACTCTACTCTCCTGCCCTCTAAACCCATGACTCTACTCTCCTGCCCTGGAAACCCATGACTCTCCTCTCCTGCCCTCTAAACCCATTACTCTCCTCTCCTGCCTTCTAAACCCATGACTCTGCTCTCCTGCCCTCTAAACCCATGACTCTCCTCTCCTGCCCTATAACCCCCTTCCCTTCTTCTCCTGCCCTCTAACCTTCTTCCCTTCCTCTCCTTCTGTCTAACCCCCTTCCCTTCCTCTCCTACCCTCTATCCCCCTTCTCTTCCTCTCCTACCCTCTAACCCTCTGCCCTTCCTTTCCTACCCTCTAATCCCCTTCCCTTCCTCTCCTGCCCTCTAACCCCCTTCCCTTCCTCTCCTGCTCTCTAACCCCCTTCAGTTCCTCTCCTGCCCTTAACCCCCTTCCCTTCCTCTCCTCCCCTCTAACCCCATTCCCTTCCTCTCCTGCCCTTAACCCCCTTCCCTTCTTCTCCTACCCTCTAACCCCCTTCCCTTCCTCTCCTCCTCTCTAACCCTCTTCCCTTCCTATCCTGCCCTCTGACCCCCTTCCCTTACTCTCCTGCTCTCTAACCCCCTTACCTTTCTCTCCTACGCTCTAGCCCCCTTCCCTTCTTTTCCTGCCCTCTAACCCCCTTCCCTTCCACTCCTGCTCTCTAACCCCCTTCCCTTCCTCTCCTGCCCTTAACCCCCTTCCCTTCATCTCCTGCCCTCTAACCCCCTTTCCTTCTTTTCCTACCCTCTAACCCTCTTCCCTTCCTATCCTGCCCTCTAACCCCCTTCTCTTCCTCTCCTGCCCTCTATCCCTCTTCCCTTCCTCTCCTGCCTGCTATCCCCCTTCCCTTCCTCTCCTACCCTCTAACCCCCTTCCCTTCCTCTCCTGCTCTCTAACCCCCTTCCATTCCTCTCCTGCTCTCTAACCCCCTTCCCTTCCTCTCCTGCCCTTAACCCCCTTCCCTTCCTCTCCTGCCCTCTAACCCCCTTCCCTTCCTCTCCTGCCCTTAACCCCTTTCCCTTCTTCTCCTACCCTCTAGCCCCCTTCCCTTCCTCTCCTGCCCTCTAACCCCCTTCCCTTCCTCTCCTGCCCTTAACCCCTTTCCCTTCTTCTCCTACCCTCTAGCCCCCTTCCCTTCCTCTCCTGCCCTCTAATCCCCTTCCCTTCCTCTCCTGCTCTCTAACCCCCTTCCCTTCCTCTCCTGCCCTTAACCCCCTTCCCTTCCTCTCCTGCCCTTAACCCCCTTCCCTTCATCTCCTGCCCTCTAACCCCCTTCCCTTCTTCTCCTACTCTCTAACCCCCTTCTTTTCCTATCCTGCCCTCTGTCCCCTTTCCCTTCCTCTCCTGCCCTCTAACCCTCTTCCCTTCCTATCCTGCCCTCTAACCCCCTTCCCTTCCTCTCCTGCCCTTAACCCCCTTCCCTTCTTCTCCTACCCTCTAGCCCCCTATCATTCCTCTCCTGCTCTCTAACCCTCTTCCCTTCCTATCCTGCCCTCTGACCCCCTTCCCTTCCTCTCCTGCTCTCTAACCCCCTTCCCTTCCTCTCCTGCCCTCTAACCCCCTTCCCTTCCTCTCCTACCCTCTAGCCCCCTTCTCTTCCTCTCCTGCCCACTATCCCTCTTCCCTTTCTCTCCTACCCTCTAGCTCCCTTCCTTTCCTCTCCTGCCCTCTAACCCCCTTTCCTTTTTGTCTCATTTTTTTCTTCCTATGTCCATTATTTAAAAAATTTCACATCTCTATTCTTTTTTTATTCAGTATCTGCGTGTTTTCTCTGCTCACATCTTTTCTCATCTCTTCTCTAATAAATTCTTCTCCCTGCACACCTCCCTCCATTCACTTTCTCACTTTCTCTCCCCCCTCCCCCCCAAACCAATGGCCCCCTCTCCATATCTCCTCTTTGTATCTCTCTACATCTTTATCTGCCTTTTACTTCATGTTCTCCCACTCTCCTACTGTCACTTACTGAACAACATAGAAAAAAGGTTAAAGATTACAAAGAAATTCCACTAAAATGGAGCAATGTCTGCAGCTTAGAAATAATCACACAAGATCTGTGTTTAATATATTCACAAACCAAGAAAATTCACACAGTATATGTAAAAAATGCATAATAAGGGATTATCCTTAGTGAATCCGCATGTCAAAAGAGTCATTAAACCCGGATATACAGACAGCTCAAGTTCTATGCAAATCTTCTCTGTAACATGAATGCTTTTTCTTGCTCTCTCTCTCATCTGCCAAAATTTTTCTATACATCCTTTAATGTGATGTGACACCGAAAAAAATAATTACTAAAAAACAAAACCAATCAATATAAAAAAAAGTTTAAAGTGTTCCTAAATCCAGGACCCTGCATTCACTCTATCTGGTCTCCCCGGACCCTGCATTCACTATATCTGGTCTCCCCGGACCCTGCATTCACTATATCTGGTCTCCCAGGACCCTGCATTCACTATATCTGGTCTCCCCGGACCCTGCATTCACTATATCTGGTCTCCCAGGACCCTGCATTCACTATATCTGGTCTCCCCGGACCCTGCATTCACTATATCTGGTCTCCCCGGACCCTGCATTCACTCTGTCTGGTCTCCCCGGACCCTGCATTCACTCTATCTGGTCTCCCTGGACCCTGCATTCACTCTATCTGGTCTCCCCGGACCCTGCATTCACTATATCTGGTCTCCCCGGACCCTGCATTCACTATATCTGGTCTCCCAGGACTCTGCATTCACTATATCTGGTCTCCAACAGTACACAGAACATGGAAATGCAATTATTTCAGTAAATATTTTTTCTCCTCAGCAGTTAGAGCAGTCTTGTGACTTCAATTAGTGTCCAGCTGAGCACTGGTTAAAGCTTGTAGGAGGAGTTTTCATTCTCCTCTGACTGTCCTATGAGGCTACACAACCCCTGAACCTCTGTCTGGTCAGCCCTGATTGGCCCTGCACCCTCTCAAAGAAAAATAAAAACCTCTCTAGCAGGGGAAGATCAGAGAAGACAGGATCAAACAGCCTTTTTACACAATGAGGAGGACTAACCTCTTAGGTTCCATAGTGAGTATAGCAAGCATGATTTACTGCATATACAGACTGATTTTACTGTTGTGGGTTTAATAACACTGTAAGTAATAATGGTAAAAAAAAAAAATAATGTGTACAACAATTAAGGGCTGGCTCATACCTAAATCTCACAGGAACGCGGTCTGTATTCCTGTGTGGTTCACATTCAATTGGTTAAAGTCTCATTTATATCCATATGGTGCAGCTTGTTTTTGCACTCATTCTTTATGAATGGGCTGCCAGCACACCTCAACAGAATGAATGGGCTGCCAGCACACCTCAACAGAATGAATGGGCTGGCAACACACCTCAACAGAATGACTGGGCTGGCAACACACCTCAACAGACCACTTTTTCCATTTCAAGGGGTCAACACCACCTAAAAAGAAAAGGTCTCATCTGCATTTTTTATATAGTCTAGATGGGAGCTGACTTCCAGCCTTCCCTTTAGTCTTGCCCAGTTGTACCGGCTCCCCTCCTGGACTGAAATTGCTTACTCTGATTTCAGTACATTCTGTGCACTGGAAGTTACAGCACGCCACATAGAACCTGCCTAATTTCGGAAGGATGTCCAGCATCATCTGCCCCTTTTCTCCCCAGCTTGACTGTCTCTGGCCCTCCCTTTCCATTCATTAGATTCCAGTTCTTTCATTAACTCCTTCCTGCTGGCCATATGCATGTATGCGACCTCTTGGTGGATGGGCCTTAAAGCCAGGAGACCACATATATGCATACCTAAAGATAAACTAGGGCAGCACAGTGGCTAAATGGTTATCAATTCCACCTGGCAGTATTAGGGTTGTTGGTTTGAATCCCAGCCACGGCACCACCTGCCTGGAGTTTGCATTTTCTGCCTGTGTGGGTTTCCTCCGGGTGCTCCGGTTTCCTCCCACAAGCCAAATATATGCTGGTAGGTTAATTGGCTCCTGTCTAAATTGGCCCTAGTATGTGTATGTATGAATGTGAGTTAGGGACCTTAGATTGTACGCCCCTTGAGGACAGGGAGTGATGTCAATATACAATATATATGTAAATCGCTGCATAAATTGACAGCACTATATAAGTACCTGTAATAAATATATTGACAGAACTGTGCCTAGAGAGCATGCCGCTCATTCTCCCAGCACAGTTACTGGTGGCTAATGGACAAATTGCAATCAGGAGCTCTGATCATGTGACTGCTGTGACAGCCAATCACAGTGGTCACTATCAGAAAGCGCACCCTGCCTCTTGGCATCTGAAACACCTTGAAGGGCTGGGAGGTGCCAAGGGGTTAAGGGAGGTTTAGCATCACATATGGATGTTACCTAGGGAGGTCTGCATGCAAATGTGGCCTGTTTAGAAAACCCTGAAACTCACCCACCAAGGCATTGCATTGAAATATTTGCATAACTCCTCTCAAAAAACAGCCAATCACTTGCAACAGGGTTGAGGGTTCCTCAGGGGAGTACTGAGGCAGGGTCCTGTGATCAGGGGCGGACTGATTATTCAAGCACTCGAGCACAGCCTGAGGGCCCAGAGTCAGTAGTGGGCCCCATGAAATGCCCCTGGTACCTTTTTATAGGCTTTTTTGGGTGTGCTTTGAGTGTGGGCAAGGACACAGGGGCCCCATGATCCCCTATTGCCCGGGGGCCCCATGAGTTGTCAGTCCACCCCTGCCTGTGATGTTTTCTGGAAAACTATGAACAGCCCCCTTCTGGCCCTTCCCACCAGCCATGATTTACCTGCATTGCATAGAGAAGCACAGGGACTCAGTGCTGTCATCACTGGGTCTAAAATAAGGGGCAGATCTGTGCCATATAGTTATAAATATCTATATATAACAGTGGCGGACTGATCATTTGAGCACTCGGGCACTGCCCGAGGGCCCGAGGTCAGTAGGGGGCCCCATGAAATGCCCCTGGTACCTTTTTATAGGCTTTTTTGGGTGTGCTTTGAGTGTGGGCAAGGACACAGGGGCCCCATGATCCCCTATTGCCCGGGGGCCCCATGAGTTGTCAGTCCACCCCTGATATAAAAACAGCACCGGATTAACATTAGTGCATCATCTCTGAGCTGACATTGAAGAAGATACTGATCCTGGATGATGTCTGAACACAGATGGTTCCGTCGTTCTGGAGAGAATAGTAGCCATTGTCAGGTGAGTTCTGTGCGGAGCAGGGGCGGACTGACAACTCACGGGGCCCCCAGGCAATAGGGGATCATGGGGCCCCTGTGTCCTCACCCACACTCAAACCACACCCAAAAAAGCCTATGATAGGTACCAGGGGCATCTCATGGGGCCCCTACTGACCCCAGGCCCTCCGAAATGGTCCGAAATGGTCAGTCCGCCCCTGGTGTGGAGTAGTAAATACCTGGCAGTGTTTCAGTTACACATTCCATGCATGCACCATACAAAGTACACAGTATCTGACATTATGGTCCTTTTAAGTTTTTGGACCGGCAAATAAAAAAGTTAAGTGAATGATTCTTTTATTATTTTTTTTTTTTAATTTCTGGCCTTATTTATGGAGAGGCCGGACTTTCTCTTCCCATTTACCAAAAATCATAAACCATTTTTCATTGGACGGTGGCCTTTAAGCAAAACAGACAAAGTTCATTGGCGTCCTGTAGTTTATTGCGCAGAGATCAGGGAAATCTTTCAATTCATTTGTGACCTTAGTCTAGGATAACAATTAATATCGTATCTGTCCTATTCCTGAGAGGATAGAGGTTTTATGCTCCATTAGATACTACATTAATGTAACAATTCAAACATTATTAATAGTCGGTGGTAGAAGCCGCATTCCGATGGCCTCATTAATTTCACACAATATTAATGATAACTCATTCTAAAAGGTTTAATTTAAAAGAGATCTGGAGAACAGGTAATGCCAAATGACTTGCTCGGCAAGTTTCAACTGATTTATAAGAAACGCTTAAAAGTTCTTGTGAACTTCTTGAGTTGTTAATCCGAGAATATTCCGAATGCCATTACTGGCAAGGTTTACTGAAGTTATTGGAATAAATGGGCCTGCTTAAAGGAGGACTCCAGCCAAACAGCTTAAAACGCAGTTGGAGGGGAAGAGGTAAAGGCGCACTATATCTGACTCTAAGGGCCAGTTCACACTGTATGCATTTTTGGCATCCAAAATGCACAGAAAGTAGGTTATATGGTTGTCAATGTCATAGATCACATCTAGAGATGAGCGAATCGAACTAGGCGAACCGGAATTCGAGTCGAATTTCAGGAAATATTCGATTCGTGTCGAAACCGAAATTTTGCCTACTTCGGGTGCGCGAATCGAACATTTCCCGATCAGCCGGCAAAAGTGTCCCTGCAGTGAGCTCCGCTATTTCTGACAGTTCTCTGACAGAAGGAACACATGTTTAGCGGTTGAAACATTGTATCTATTAGTTTACATTTAGGATACAGATGTTTCAACCACTGTACATGTGAAGAAGTTGTGAGAGAACTGTCAGAAATAGAGGAACTCTGCACATACACTTTTTGCCGGCTTGGAATTATTCTTCTTTTCATCCTACTTCTTCTTCTTCTTCATCCTCAGAAGAAGAGGATGAGGATGAGGATGAAGAAGAAGAAGAAGAAGAAGAAGAAGAAGAAGAAGTAGGATGAAAAGAAGAATAATTCCAAGCCGGCAAAAAGTGTATGTGCAGAGTTCCTCTATTTCTGACAGTTCTCTCACAGCTTCTTCACATGTACAGCGGTTGAAACATCTGTATCCTAAATGGAAACTAATAGATACAATTTGTATCTATTAGTTTCCATTTAGGATACAGATATTTCAACCGCTGTACATGTGAAGAAGCTGTGAGAGAACTGTCAGAAATAGAGGAACTCTGCACATACACTTTTTGCCGGCTTGGAATTATTCTTCTTTTCATTCTTCTTCTTCTTCCTCATCCTCATCCTCATCCTCATCCTCTTCTTCTGAGGATGAGGATGAAGAAGAAGAAGAAGAAGAAGTAGGATGAAAAGAAGAATAATTCCAAGCCGGCAAAAAGTGTATGTGCAGAGTTCCTCTATTCTGCAGATACACTTAGAGGAGCTCTGCAGATACACTTAGAGGAGCTCTGCACATACACTTTTTGCCGGCTTGGAATTAATCTTATTTTCATCCTACTTCTTCTTCTTCTTCTTCTTCATCCTCATCCTCAGAAGAAGAAGAGGATGAGGATGAGGATGAAGAAGAAGAAGAAGAAGTAGGATGAAAATAAGAATAATTCCAAACCGGAAAAAAGTGTATGTGCAGAGCTCCTCTAAGTGTATCTGCAGAGCTCCTCTAAGTGTATCTGCAGAATAGAGGAACTCTGCACATACACTTTTTGCCGGAAACCGCTGTATGGAGTGAATGTCCCAGAACTGTCAGAAATAGACTATTTATGACAGTTCTGGGACATTCACTGCATACAGCTGTTTTAACCGCTGTATGGAGGGAATGTCATGGAACTGTCAGAAATAGACTATTAATGACAGTTCTGGGACTGTCCTTCAATGCAGCGGTTGAAACATTGTATGTATTTGTTTCCATAAATGGATCCATTTATGGAAACAAATACATACAATGTTTCAACCGCTGCATGGAAGGACAGTCCCAGAACTGTCATTAATAGTCTATTTCTGACAGTTCCATGACATTCCCTCCATACAGCGGTTAAAACAGCTGTATGGAGTGAATGTCCCAGATCTATCAGAAATAGACTATTTATGACAGTTCTGGGACATTCACTGCATACAGCTGTTTTAACCGCTGTATGGAGGGAATGTCATGGAACTGTCAGAAATAGACTATTAATGACAGTTCTGGGACTGTCCTTCAATGCAGCGGTTGAAACATTGTATGTATTTGTTTCCATAAATGGATCCATTTATGGAAACAAATACATACAATGTTTCAACCGCTGCATGGAAGGACAGTCCCAGAACTGTCATTAATAGTCTATTTCTGACAGTTCCATGACATTCCCTCCATACAGCGGTTAAAACAGCTGTATGCAGTGAATGTCCCAGATCTATCAGAAATAGACTATTTATGACAGTTCTGGGACATTCACTGCATACAGCTGTTTTAACCGCTGTATGGAGGGAATGTCATGGAACTGTCAGAAATAGACTATTAATGACAGTTCTGGGACTGTCCTTCCATGCAGCGGTTGAAACATTGTATGTATTTGTTTCCATAAATGGATCCATTTATGGAAACAAATACATACAATGTTTCAACCGCTGCATGGAAGGACAGTCCCGGAACTGTCATTAATAGTCTATTTCTGACAGTTCCATGACATTCCCTCCATACAGCGGTTAAAACAGCTGTATGCAGTGAATGTCCCAGATCTATCAGAAATAGACTATTTATGACAGTTCTGGGACATTCACTGCATACAGCTGTTTTAACCGCTGTATGGAGGGAATGTCATGGAACTGTCAGAAATAGACTATTAATGACAGTTCTGGGACTGTCCTTCCATGCAGCGGTTGAAACATTGTATGTATTTGTTTCCATAAATGGATCCATTTATGGAAACAAATACATACAATGTTTCAACCGCTGCATGGAAGGACAGTCCCGGAACTGTCATTAATAGTCTATTTCTGACAGTTCCATGACATTCCCTCCATACAGCGGTTAAAACAGCTGTATGCAGTGAATGTCCCAGATCTATCAGAAATAGACTATTTATGACAGTTCTGGGACATTCACTGCATACAGCTGTTTTAACCGCTGTATGGAGGGAATGTCATGGAACTGTCAGAAATAGACTATTAATGACAGTTCTGGGACTGTCCTTCCATGCAGCGGTTGAAACATTGTATGTATTTGTTTCCATAAATGGATCCATTTATGGAAACAAATACATACAATGTTTCAACCGCTGCATGGAAGGACAGTCCCAGAACTGTCATTAATAGTCTATTTCTGACAGTTCCATGACATTCCCTCCATACAGCGGTTAAAACAGCTGTATGGAGTGAATGTCCCAGATCTATCAGAAATAGACTATTTATGACAGTTCTGGGACATTCACTGCATACAGCTGTTTTAACCGCTGTATGGAGGGAATGTCATGGAACTGTCAGAAATAGACTATTAATGACAGTTCTGGGACTGTCCTTCCATGCAGCGGTTGAAACATTGTATGTATTTGTTTCCATAAATGGATCCATTTATGGAAACAAATACATACAATGTTTCAACCGCTGCATGGAAGGACAGTCCCGGAACTGTCATTAATAGTCTATTTCTGACAGTTCCATGACATTCCCTCCATACAGCGGTTAAAACAGCTGTATGCAGTGAATGTCCCAGATCTATCAGAAATAGACTATTTATGACAGTTCTGGGACATTCACTGCATACAGCTGTTTTAACCGCTGTATGGAGGGAATGTCATGGAACTGTCAGAAATAGACTATTAATGACAGTTCTGGGACTGTCCTTCCATGCAGCGGTTGAAACATTGTATGTATTTGTTTCCATAAATGGATCCATTTATGGAAACAAATACATACAATGTTTCAACCGCTGCATGGAAGGACAGTCCCAGAACTGTCATTAATAGTCTATTTCTGACAGTTCCATGACATTCCCTCCATACAGCGGTTAAAACAGCTGTATGGAGTGAATGTCCCAGATCTATCAGAAATAGACTATTTATGACAGTTCTGGGACATTCACTGCATACAGCTGTTTTAACCGCTGTATGGAGGGAATGTCATGGAACTGTCAGAAATAGACTATTAATGACAGTTCTGGGACTGTCCTTCCATGCAGCGGTTGAAACATTGTATGTATTTGTTTCCATAAATGGATCCATTTATGGAAACAAATACATACAATGTTTCAACCGCTGCATGGAAGGACAGTCCCAGAACTGTCATTAATAGTCTATTTCTGACAGTTCCATGACATTCCCTCCATACAGCGGTTAAAACAGCTGTATGGAGTGAATGTCCCAGATCTATCAGAAATAGACTATTTATGACAGTTCTGGGACATTCACTGCATACAGCTGTTTTAACCGCTGTATGGAGGGAATGTCATGGAACTGTCAGAAATAGACTATTAATGACAGTTCTGGGACTGTCCTTCCATGCAGCGGTTGAAACATTGTATGTATTTGTTTCCATAAATGGATCCATTTATGGAAACAAATACATACAATGTTTCAACCGCTGCATGGAAGGACAGTCCCAGAACTGTCATTAATAGTCTATTTCTGACAGTTCCATGACATTCCCTCCATACAGCGGTTGAAACCGCTGTATGGAGTGAATGTCCCAGAACTGTCAGAAATAGACAGAAACTGTCACAGAACTGTCCTTCTTCTCATCCTTCTCCTTCTTCTCATCCTTCTTCTCATCCTTCTTCTCATCCTTCTCCTTCTTCTCATCCTTCTCCTTCTTCTCATCCTTCTCCTTCTGCTCATCCTTCTTCTCATCCTTCTCCTTCTTCTCATCCTTCTCCTTCTCCTTCTTCTCATCCTTCTCCTTCTCCTTCTTCTCATCCTTCTCCTTCTCATCCTTCTCCTTCTCCTTCTCATCCTTCTCCTTCTTCTCATCCTTCTCCTTCTTCTCATCCTTCTCCTTCTCCTTCTTCTCATCCTTCTCCTTCTCCTTCTCATCCTTCTCCTTCTTCTCATCCTTCTCCTTCTCCTCATCCTTTTTCTTCTCATCCTTCTCCTTCTCCTTCTTCTCATCCTTCTCCTTCTTCTCATCCTTCTCCTTCTTCTCATCCTTCTCCTTCTTCTCATCCTTCTCCTTCTTCTCCTTCTTCTCATCATTCTCCTTCTTCTCATCCTTCTCCTTCTTCTCATCCTTCTCATCCTTCTTCTCATCCTTCTTCTTCTCATCCTTCTCCTTCTTCTCATCCTTCTCCTTCTCCTTCTTCTCATCCTTCTCCTTCTTCTCATCCTTCTCCTTCTTCTCATCCTTCTCCTTCTCATCCTTCTCCTTCTCCTTCTTCTCTTCCTTCTCCTTCTTCTCATCCTTCTCCTTCTTCTCATCCTTCTTCTTCTCATCCTTCTCCTCCTTCTTCTCATCCTTCTTCTCATCCTTCTTCTTCTCATCCTTCTCCTTCTTCTCATCCTTCTCCTTCTCCTTCTTCTCATCCTTCTCCTTCTTCTCATCCTTCTCCTTCTTCTCATCCTTCTCCTTCTTCTCATCCTTCTCCTTCTTCTCATCCTTCTCCTTCTCCTTCTTCTCTTCCTTCTCCTTCTTATCATCCTTCTCCTTCTTCTCATCATTCTCCTTCTTCTCATCCTTCTCCTTCTTCTCATCCTTCTTCTTCTCATCCTTTTCCTTCTTCTCATCCTTCTTCTTCTCATCCTTCTTCTTCTCATCCTTCTCCTTCTCATCCTTCTCTTTCTTCTCATCCTTCTCCTTCTCCTTCTTCTCATCCTTCTCCTTCTTCTCATCCTTCTCCTTCTCCTTCTTCTCATCCTTCTCCTTATTCTCAGCCTTCTTCTTCTCATCCTTCTCCTTCTCATCCTTCTCCTTCTCATCCTTCTCCTTCTTCTCATCCTTCTCCTTCTTCTCATCCTTCTCCTTCTCCTTCTTCTCATCCTTCTCCTTCTCCTTCTTCTCATCCTTCTCCTTCTCCTTCTTCTCATCCTTCTCCTTCTTCTCATCCTTCTCCTTCTTCTCATCCTTCTCCTTCTCCTTCTTCTCATCCTTCTCCTTCTCCTCATCCTTTTTCTTCTCATCCTTCTCCTTCTCCTTCTTCTCATCCTTCTCCTTCTTCTCATCCTTCTCCTTCTTCTCATCCTTCTCCTTCTTCTCATCCTTCTCCTTCTTCTCATCCTTCTCCTTCTCCTTCTTCTCTTCCTTCTCCTTCTTATCATCCTTCTCCTTCTTCTCATCATTCTCCTTCTTCTCATCCTTCTTCTTCTTCTCATCCTTCTTCTTCTCATCCTTTTCCTTCTTCTCATCCTTCTTCTTCTCATCCTTCTTCTTCTCATCCTTCTCCTTCTCATCCTTCTCTTTCTTCTCATCCTTCTCCTTCTCCTTCTTCTCATCCTTCTCCTTCTTCTCATCCTTCTCCTTCTTCTCATCCTTCTCCTTATTCTCAGCCTTCTTCTTCTCATCCTTCTCCTTCTCATCCTTCTCCTTCTCATCCTTCTCCTTCTTCTCATCCTTCTCCTTCTTCTCATCCTTCTCCTTCTCCTTCTTCTCATCCTTCTCCTTCTCCTTCTTCTCATCCTTCTCCTTCTCCTTCTTCTCATCCTTCTCCTTCTTCTCATCCTTCTCCTTCTTCTCATCCTTCTCCTTCTCCTTCTTCTCATCCTTCTCCTTCTCCTCATCCTTTTTCTTCTCATCCTTCTCCTTCTCCTTCTTCTCATCCTTCTCCTTCTTCTCATCCTTCTCCTTCTTCTCATCCTTCTCCTTCTTCTCATCCTTCTCCTTATTCTCAGCCTTCTTCTTCTCATCCTTCTCCTTCTCATCCTTCTCCTTCTCATCCTTCTCCTTCTTCTCATCCTTCTCCTTCTTCTCATCCTTCTCCTTCTCCTTCTTCTCATCCTTCTCCTTCTCCTTCTTCTCATCCTTCTCCTTCTCCTTCTTCTCATCCTTCTCCTTCTTCTCATCCTTCTCCTTCTTCTCATCCTTCTCCTTCTCCTTCTTCTCATCCTTCTCCTTCTCCTCATCCTTTTTCTTCTCATCCTTCTCCTTCTCCTTCTTCTCATCCTTCTCCTTCTTCTCATCCTTCTCCTTCTTCTCATCCTTCTCCTTCTTCTCATCCTTCTCCTTCTTCTCCTTCTTCTCATCATTCTCCTTCTTCTCATCCTTCTCCTTCTTCTCATCCTTCTCATCCTTCTTCTCATCCTTCTTCTTCTCATCCTTCTCCTTCTTCTCATCCTTCTCCTTCTCCTTCTTCTCATCCTTCTCCTTCTTCTCATCCTTCTCCTTCTCATCCTTCTCCTTCTCCTTCTTCTCTTCCTTCTCCTTCTTCTCATCCTTCTCCTTCTTCTCATCCTTCTTCTTCTCATCCTTCTCCTCCTTCTTCTCATCCTTCTTCTCATCCTTCTTCTTCTCATCCTTCTCCTTCTTCTCATCCTTCTCCTTCTCCTTCTTCTCATCCTTCTCCTTCTTCTCATCCTTCTCCTTCTTCTCATCCTTCTCCTTCTTCTCATCCTTCTCCTTCTTCTCATCCTTCTCCTTCTCCTTCTTCTCTTCCTTGTCCTTCTTATCATCTTTCTCCTTCTTCTCATCATTCTCCTTCTTCTCATCCTTCTCCTTCTTCTCATCCTTCTTCTTCTCATCCTTTTCCTTCTTCTCATCCTTCTTCTTCTCATCCTTCTTCTTCTCATCCTTCTCCTTCTCATCCTTCTCTTTCTTCTCATCCTTCTCCTTCTCCTTCTTCTCATCCTTCTCCTTCTTCTCATCCTTCTCCTTCTCCTTCTTCTCATCCTTCTCCTTATTCTCAGCCTTCTTCTTATCATCCTTCTCCTTCTTCTCATCATTCTCCTTCTTCTCATCCTTCTCCTTCTTCTCATCCTTCTCC
This sequence comes from Staurois parvus, assembly GCF_062004578.1. Taxonomy (NCBI): domain Eukaryota; kingdom Metazoa; phylum Chordata; class Amphibia; order Anura; family Ranidae; genus Staurois; species Staurois parvus. The sequence goes on from NW_028318512.1 coordinate 307,820, forward strand.
TTCTTCTCATCCTTCTCCTTCTCCTTCTTCTCATCCTTCTCCTTCTCCTTCTTCTCATCCTTCTCCTTCTCCTTCTTCTCATCCTTCTCCTTCTTCTCATCCTTCTCCTTCTTCTCACCCTTCTCCTTCTCCTTCTTCTCATCCTTCTCCTTCTCCTTCTTCTCATCCTTCTCCTTCTCCTTCTCCTTCCTCATCTCCAAGGGCATTTAAATTAAAGGTACAGTGTTCTGCACTAATTTAAAGGCTCTCTGAAGCCTAGAAACCCTTTAAATAAGTCATCTTCGTAGCGGAGAAATTCGCATCGAATCGAATTTCACACTGGAATTCGCCGAATCAGCCGAATCGAATTTTTCATTTCTTCGCTCATCTCTAATCACATCAGTGCTTGCAGTTTCAGTGTGTTTTGGTGGAAGAAAAAAAAAGAACAGGCTGCATTTTTTCTGCACAGAACTGGAATGCGGTAAATAGCATCAAAATGCACTGGAATGCAATGGAACGCACCAAAAACGCACTGGAATGCACATGTCCCTATTTAACCCCTTGATGCTGAGGTCACACAAATATGCAGCCTCCCAGAACTGGGTTATTTTCCTCAGGGCGGCATATTTGTGTACCCGCCTCTCTGCTGGGACTGCGCCGCAGTGCGCTCCCAGCACAAAGACTGGGGCTCCTCCTGGAGCCAATACGCCGTGACGTCACGCCGCCGGAGCCTCGTGAAGGTCTGGCAGCATCTTACTAAAGGACGGTTAGTCCGTTTTCATCTGACAATTTACAGCTGTTTACTCGATTTCTGGCAGTACTTCTGGAATAAAGTCTTTAATTACTACACTATGGGCACCTTTTTTATGTCTCCCCTGTGAAGTCATTGATTTCCTAGAGCCCACCCCTGAATCAAGATCCACCATATTACACAGAGTTCCTGCTACACAGGTTGCTACACCCACTCATCCCTTAAAGGGGACCTCTGGGTTACTGGATCCATATACCACCCAGAAGTGCCTGATGTACCACCCATCCAGAGGGAGGATATCTTTATATCTGGCCTTCCTTAAAGGGGACCTCTGATGATTGATTTATATGAGTCATTTTTTTACGCATCTGGTGAGTGCGTATTCTTACCCCACTTTTAAAAGCACAAGCACTGAAGTACCGCCATAATGGTCACTCTACACATGGACTGTCACCATATGAGCATGTAGTGTGAACTCAGATATATTGTGCCTTTAGCTCTTCCCCTCCAACTGTGTTTTAAGCGGTTTCACTGGAGTTATCCTTTAAGCAGGCCCATTTAAAGGGTTAAATAGGGACATGTGCAACTCCCGATTCCAGGTCACATGATCGCTGTGATAGCCTCTGATTGGCTATCGCAGTGATCAGTCACTGTACAGCCACCCCCCTTGTTTTTTTTTCTCTCTGAATGGAGGAGAGATACATTGTATCTCTCTCTCTCTCTACTTACATAGAGAAAAAAAACTGTTAAAAAAAAAAGATAAATAAATATAAAATAAATTAAAAATAAAGAAAAAAATACCTAGATAGAGATTTAATCTATTTCAGTGCCAGGGTTAGTGTGTGGGTTAAGATCAGGGTCAAAGGTCCAGGTCAAATGTCAGGGTCAAAGGTAAGGATGGGGTTTTTTTTTTAAATTGGTATCAGTGTCAGTTAGTGTCAGTGTGTTTTAGGTAAAAAAAAAAACAAAACACTAAAAACAAAATGTACACTATTGTTTCTGAGCTGTAGTACAGGTACAAATAACAAATAACATACACATACATGGTATCATTTCATTCACAGAGAGTTGGAACATTTATTTTGGGATGTTCTTTGGTGGTAGGTTATGATAGTAACAAGAAACACACAGCTAAATTTAAAAAAAAAATCTTTTTTTCACTGCTTGGGCCAGTTTTCCTCTGATAATGTAAAAAAAAATCAGGAGATAACCATTACCATTTACCACCAAATGAAAGCTTTTTTTTTTTGTCCTGAAAAAAACCAAGGTATAATCCACCTGGATGTACAAAGTAGTTGTGATGATAAGTACGATTTTACTAACACATGTCAAAGTTGCAGAATTGTGCATTAAGATTTGTTTCATCCTTAGGCAGGAAGGGGTTAAATTAAAGAAAAAGAGCAGGGGAAAAAATGAGCTGGAATGCATAAAAAGCACACTGGAATGCATCAAAAATGCATAAAAAATGCATCAAAAACATCTGGGCTGCGTTTTTATAGTGTGAACCGGCCAAAAAAGTCCATATACTTGTAAAGAATAGTCCATCTGAAGAAGGGGGGGGGGTCACCGGAACGTGGGAAAGGTATTAGGGTGAGCCTCTTGTAAGGAGTAGAAGCGATCTCCAGGAATTCCTGAAAGACAGAAAGGAAATGCAGAGGCGCCTCTCAATGTAGGCTGTTTTCAGTAGTTATTATAAAAGAGCTATACATTAGCAACTGACATTTGTGAAGATTAAATCATATGATCGTGTCAGGTGAGGTGGAGAGAAATCCCACCGCTGGCTGTGTCCTGAGCTGTGCTGTAAGCCACTCGTCTCACTCCCAAATGCCGGCTGGAGTATAGAGGAGGATCAGGGAAGGGGGCTGGAACGCACATGGAACGCGGCATAGGGCGTGATGACATCACACGGATGTGAAGCAACACGTATTTCTGAGCATGCCGACGATCCCTGCAGGATGGATCGGCGGATTGTGGAGCATAATGGATCAAACTCCGATCCATTATGCTCAATCCGCAGATCCGAACCATCCTGTGGGGATCGTCGGCATGCAACCTATACGGGGTGACACCCGGACCCGCTCCACGAAAAGGTAAAGTGTAAAGAAAGCCGACAATCCTCGCAGAATGGATCGGATCTGCAGATTGGGGAGCATAATGGACCGGAGTACGAGCCATTATGCTCAATCCGCAGATCCGATCCATCCTGCGGGGATCGTCAGCATACAACCTATATGGGGTGACACCGGACCCGCTCCATGAAAAGGTAAGTTGGAAAGAAACCCGACGATCCCTGCAGGATGGATCGGATCTGCGGATTGGAGAACATAATGGATCGGACTCCGATCCATTATGCTCAATCCACAGATCCAATCCATCCTGCGGGGATTGTCAGCATGCAACCTATACAGGGTGACACCGGACCCGCTCCACAAAAAGGCACGTTGTAAAGAAAGCCGACGATCCCCGCAGGATGGATCGGATCTGAGGATTGGGGAACATAATGGATCGGAGTACGATCCATTATGCCCAATCCGCAGATCTGATCCATCCTGCGAGGATCGTCGGAGGGGGTGTCACCAAGTGTTACCGCACCGGGTGACACCAACCCTAGGGACGCCCCTGGGTAGAAGGCATATAAGTGCACCCAATTCTGGGTATTTGGGATGCTAACGTGCATTGGGAGGAGTTCATGCTGATTAGGGATGAGGTTGGGTTTGGTCCGAATCCGAAGAGAAGCTGTGCCCACACACGGGGATGGGGATGCTTGTGACATCACTGGCCTGATACAGTATGGTCACATGGTCAGTGACACGGGGTACCTGATGTGTTGGGCTGCTTATTTCTGGAGAGGATTTCAGCACCACGGAGAGCTCCAGCCAGGCAGCTTAAAAGCTATTTTGAAGGCCCAGTTCACACTCTGTGCGTTTCAATTGCATTTTTTATGCATCCAAAACACAGAAGATAGGTTATATGGTTGTCAATGTCACAGTTCACATCAGTACTTTCAGTTCCAGTGCGTTCCGGATGCAGAAAAAAAGTAGAACAGGCTGCATTTTTTCTGCACAGAACTGTATTGGAACGCAGTAAAACACTCCGGAAAGCGCTGGAACACACCAAAAACGCACTGGAACGCACACGTCCCTATTTAAATTGAAGAAAGAGAGGGGAAAAAATGAACTGGAATGCATACAAACGCACTGGAATGCATCAAAAATGCACCGGAATGTGCCAAAAAAGCGTAAAAAAATGTGCATGGAAAAACACATCCGGAACACATCTGGACTGCATTCTATAGTGTGAACCGACCTAAAAGTGAAATTCAATGGGGTTGATTTACTAAATAAAAATACCGTATTTTTTGCTCCATAAGACACTTTTTTCCCCCAAAAAAAGGGGGAAAATGTCAGTGCGTCTTATGGAGCGAATATGGAGCGGCCGGTCAGGTATTTCGGGCACCGACACCATGTCAGAATACTGGGCCGGCCGCTCAAACCTTCTCTGCAGCAGAACCTTACCGTAGTCTTCCCGCGCCAGCATCTTTAGTGTGGGAACCCGGCTGTGACATCCCGGTGCCCACTGCGCATGTGCGAGGAGCGCTGCGCTTTGTGAATGGCCCAGCGTCTTCTGGGACCTGTCATGTGTCGCAGAAGACACCGGGCCATTCACAAAGCGCAGCGCTTCTCGCGCATGCGCAGTGGGCACCGGGATGTCACAGCCAGGTTCCCACACTAAAGGGAGGACACCTCCACAGAAGTGGGAGCGGGTACCTGTCAAATTTAGGTACCCGCTCCCCCTCCCTCAACAAAGGGCCACAGTCTCCTTATCATCCCTTGTACTGACTGCAGTCTCTGGTCATCTGTACTGTGTCCGCAGTCTCCTTATCATCCCCTGTACTGTGTCCGCAGTCTCTGGTCATCCCCTGTACTGTCTGCAGTCTCTGGTCATCCCCTGTACTGTCTGCAGTCTCTGGTCATCTCCTGTACTGTCTGCAGTCTCTGGTCATCCCCTGTACTGTCTGCAGTCTCTGATCATCCCTTGTACTGTCTGCAGTCTCTGGTCATCTCCTGTACTGTCTGCAGTCTCTGGTCATCTCCTGTACTGACTGCAGTCTCTGGTCATCTGTACTGTCTGCAGTCTCTGGTCATCTCCTGTACTGTCTGCAGTCTCTGATCATCCCCTGTACTGTCTGCAGTCTCTGATCATCCCCTGTACTGTCTGCAGTCTCTGGTCATCTCCTGTACTGACTGCAGTCTCTGGTCATCTGTACTGTGTCCGCAGTCTCTGGTCATCCCCTGTACTGTCTGCAGTCTCTGGTCATCCCCTGTACTGTCTGCAGTCTCTGATCATCCCCTGTACTGTCTGCAGTCTCTGGTCATCCCCTGTACTGTCTGCAGTCTCTGGTCATCCCCTGTACTGTCTGCAGTCTCTGGTCATCCCCTGTACTGTCTGCAGTCTCTGGTCATCCCCTGTACTGTCTGCAGTCTCTGGTCATCCCCTGTACTGTCTGCAGTCTCTGGTCATCCCCTGTACTGTCTGCAGTCTCTGGTCATCTCCTGTACTGTCTGCAGTCTCTGGTCATCCCCTGTACTGTCTGCAGTCTCTGGTCATCCCCTGTACTGTCCGCAGTCTCTGGTCATCCCCTGTACTGCCTGCAGTCTCTGTTCATCCCCTGTACTGTCTGCAGCAGGGGCGGACTGACCATTTGGAAACTCAGGCACTGCCCAAGGGCCCGGGGTCAGTAGGGGGCCCCATGAGATGCTCCTGGTACCTATTTCATAGGCTTTTTTAAGTTTGGGCAAGGACACAGGGGCCCCATGATCCCCTATTGCCCGGGGGCCCCATGAGTTGTCAGTCTGCCCCTGGTCTGCAGTCTCTGGTCATCGCCTGTACTGTGTCCGCAGTCTCTGGTCATCTCCTGTACTGTGTCCGCAGTCTCTGGTCATCCCCTGTACTATGTCCGCAGTCTCTGGTCATCACCTGTACTCTGTCCGCAGTCTCTGGTCATCTCCTGTACTATGTCCGCAGTCTCTGGTCATCTCCTGTAGTCTGTCCGCAGTCTCTGATCATCTCCTGTACTGTGTCCGCAGTCTCTGGTCATCTCCTGTACTGTGTCCGCAGTCTCTGGTCATCCCCTGTACTGTGTCCGCATTCTCTGGTCATCTCCTGCACTGTGTCCGCAGTCTCTGGTCATCTCCTGTACTATGTCCGCAGTCTCTGGTCATCTCCTGTACTGTGTCCGCAGTCTCTGGTCATCTCCTGTACTGTGTCCGCAGTCTCTGGTCATCTCCTGTACTGTGTCCGCAGTCTCTGGTCATCTCCTGTACTATGTCCGCAGTCTCTGGTCATCTCCTGTACTATGTCCGCAGTCTCTGGTCATCCCCTGTACTGTGTCTGCAGTCCATTTGTTCAGAATATTTTTTTTCTTGTTTTTCTCCTCTAAAACCTAGGTGCGTCTTATGGAGCAAAAAATACGGCAGACCATGCACTTTGCAAAGTGCAGTTGCTCCAGAGCTTAATAAATGAGGTTCAGCTTCACTTTTCAAAGAATACCCAATCAGATGCAAGCAAAAATAAAAAAAAAACATTTTTGCTTGCACATGATTGGATTATGGAAGTCAGCTGATCTTCTGCTCATTTACTAAGCTCTGGAGCAACTGCACTTTGCAAAGTACACAGTCTAATTTGCCTTTAGTAAATCAACCCCATTGACTTTTTTTTCCCCTTTCCTTTATGGTTCACCAGGTGATCTGGTCAGTGTCTCCACTCTGGATGGAGGAGCAATGGAGACACCTCCAGGTTGTCTCCATTGGAAGGGTGCATGTGATCAGCACAGGGCCAATCAGCATTTCCCAGACAGAGTGTCAGGGGTCATGCAGCCTCATAGGACAATCAGGGGAGAATGAAAACTTCTCTTACAAGATTAGCCAGTGCTTGGCTGGACACTACTATAAGTCACAATACTGCTATACTATACTGCTGATGAGAAACCCTATTTAGCGGTTTATATTTACTAAAATAATTGCACTTCCTTGTTCTGTGTACTGTGGGAGACCAGATAAAGTGAATGCAGAGTGAATGCAGGGTTTAGTAACACTTTAAAGATGAACTCTAGCTAAAACTTTTTAAACAGTTACAACAAACATTTTTTTTTTTTCATTTTGAGGTAAAGATTTAAATAAATGAATAAAACTGATCATTGTAAGCACCCCTGCCAGTGATAAATGGTTTGTCTCAACCCTCTAACTGCCTCTATTGCTGGACAGCTTGGTCTGATAGTAGAAGTTGAAAAATAACAGACTTACTGGCCAGATCACCAGATGAAAATAAAGGAAAATAGGCAAAAAAAAAGAAAACGAATGCAGCCACCACATCTAAGAATTGGTAAGCTACAATATATTAGTTGTTTGGATTTGTGTTCAACAGGGGCGGACTGACCATTTGGAAACTTGGGCACTGCCCGAGGGCCCGGGGTCAGTAGGGGGCCCCATGAGATGCCCCTGGTACCTTTTTCATAGGCTTTTTTGAGTTTGGGCAAGGACACAGGGGCCCCATGATCCCCTATTGCCCGGGGGCCCCATGAGTTGTCAGTCCACCCCTGGCTTTCAATACCACTTTAAGTAGCTGGGCCCTTAGTTATTCCTCCCAGAAGATAAAAAGTAGGATATTAAGGTGGACAACAATCTGCTGTCACACCTCCAGTAATGCAGAGCATGAAGAATTCAGCAAACAGTATTTTCATACATTTCTGATGGTGACAGAAGGTAACAAAAGCAACAAAAGGCTAAAAGACAAAATACCCGTCTGGGAGCGTATGATGCTTTTGGGTCATTGATTTATGTTTTGAATTGATGTGTATTATTTGTATCACGTCTTTGTTTGATATACAATGCCAGTACTTGATGCACCCCTGACACATGATTCACACAGCTTCCTGAATGTTCTAACAACAGAACACAGAAGCTGTTTACACTCGCTCTGAAATTCTGAACAGAGCATCTGGGGGGAGGGGAGGGGGTGAAGTCACCATCATTTAGAGTTTCCATGAAGTCTGCAGCCACATCCACACTTCCAGCAGTTAGTTAAAGTGACACTAAATAATGATCTTATTATCCAAAACTAATCCATACACATCCACTACCTAACAGCCTGGTAATCTATTGTAATGAAATGGTCTCTGGCTGCATTTTCCTGCCTCCAGAGCTCCCGAACCTCTCCTTTTCCCCCTCACTTCCACATGCTTGGAACGATGGAATGAGTGGTGCGCATTGGTTGCGGTCATGTACACTGCCCTATGCACACTACCAATCCCATAGTCCATCTCAAGAGGGAGCAAGACAGGGTAGCTACATTCCTGCATACGTCCCACATGGAAGACACATATATTCAAAATATATTCAAAAAAAATTCTTCCCAAATATATTGACATATATATGAAATACTACAGTTTTAGCCGTATTCTATATATATATACCATGTCATCAGCTACCAGCTACCATGTCATCTCCATCCTGCACACAGTCATCTACCATGTCATCACCATCCTGCACACAGTCATCTTCATGTCATCTCCATCCTGCACACAGTAATCTACCCTGTCATCTCCATCCTGCACACAGTCATCTAACATGTCATCTCCATCCCTCACACAGTCATCTACTATGTCATCTCCATCCTGCATACAGACATCTACCATGTCATCTCCATCCTGCACACCAAATTCTGCACTATGGAAGTCATCTCAGACTCTAACCACACCCCTTTAAGCCACGCCCAATATTTTGGGTCATTTAAACCATGGTGTGATCTTTGCACTGCATTGTTTTCTTGCTTCTTATTTTTTCTCATCACTTCCTCCAGCTCCCCAGTCAGCTATTGTTTTTTCTTTCTTTGTTAGTATTTACCTGCGAGGCAGAACAGTCTATCACTGTCCCTGGCTGCACACATACATGACCAGCGATGGCAGCACACGTGAGGTTCACCATGACAGCAATACGTCCAGCGCCAGACCTCCGGGGTCACTCCAAACTGGTAACCTGTGAAGGCTCTTAGTGTCACCTATGGAGAACATGATGTACCTTCCATTGTTGCTGCTCCATAGATAGGACCAGGGGCGGACTGACCATTTGGAAACTCGGCACTGCCCGAGGGCCCGGGGTCAGTAGGGGGCCCCATGAGATGCCCCTGGTACCTTTTTCATAGGCTTTTTTGAGTTGGGGCAAGGACACAGGGGCCGCATGATCCCCTATTGAGGGCCCGGGGTCAGTAGGGGGCCCCATGAAATGCCCCTGGTACCTTTTTCATAGGCTTTTTTGAGTTGGGGCAAGGACACAGGGGCCCCATGATCCCCTATTGAGGGCCCGGGGTCAGTAGGGGGCCCCATGAGATGCCCCTGGTACCTTTTTCATAGGCTTTTTTGAGTTGGGGCAAGGACACAGGGGCCGCATGATCCCCTATTGAGGGCCCGGGGTCAGTAGGGGGCCCCATGAGATGCCCCTGGTACCTTTTTCATAGGCTTTTTTGAGTTGGGGCAAGGACACAAGGGCCCCATTATCCCCTATTGAGGACCCGGGGTCAGTAGGGGGCCCCATGAGATGCCCCTGGTACCTTTTTCATAGGCTTTTTTGAGTTGGGGCAAGGACACAGGGGCCCCATGATCCCCTATTGCCCGGGGGCCCCATGAGTTGTCAGTCCGCACCTGGATAGGACCAATCTTAGAGAGTGACATGTTAGGTATCTATGTATCCAGTGTAACATTATCTTTTATAATTCACCAAAAAACTGGGTATTATATTGTGTTTTTGTTCACTATCATTCATTAAAGTGTATTTGTCCCAAACAATTGTCTTTGGAGAACTGCTGCACAAATACCGCGTGACCTAAAAAAATTGCAACACCCACCATTTCTCTCTCTGGGGTCTCTGCTTAAATAAATGTTTAACGTTTGGGAGTTCTAAGCCATTTTCTAACAAAAAAAATGCTGATTTTTACACGTATGACAGAAATGTCAGAATTGGCCAGGGGGAGTCAGGTGGTTAAAGTGGAACTACGCTCACCTTTATTCACCCTCATGCACACCGGATGTTTTGGTAACACAGGTAACGTTAGCTGTATAAAGTCATGTTAAAAATGCGAGTTTTTCAGCGTTTTTGCATTAGCGGTTTGCCGTGTTTAGCAGCGTTTTCAATTTTTAGCATTTTTGCATTAGCGTTTAGCATAATTTTGCCGCAATTAGCGGTGTTTTCCCACATTTGCATTTTTTAGCATTTTTTTTGTCAAAAAAAGTCCAAAAACGCCGGCATGTGGCGTTTTGCCACGTTTTTAGGGTGTTAGCCCTCATGCACGCAACGTTTTTACAGTGACTGTTTTTGGCGTTTGATGTTTTTTTCTACAATCAATAAACCCCCCAGCATGTTATCTTATGTGTCCATGCACACATAGACTGCACCAGGGGCGGACTGACCATTCGAGCACTTGGGCACTGCCTGAGGACCCGGGGTCAGTAGGGGGCCCCATGAGATGCCCCTGGTACCTTTTTTATAGGCTTTTTTGAGTGTGGGCAAGGAGACAGGGGCCCCATGATCCCCTATTGCCCGGGGGGCCCCATGAGTTGTCAGTCCGCCCCTGGACTGTAAGCAACATTTTTTGGCTGAGATGTTTTTTAGCTGTAAAAACGCTCTAAAGGCTCCATGTACACGGGGCGTTTGGAAAACTCTTCTGGAAACTGCTGGAAAATGTAGGTTAACCACTTGACCTCCAGAGGATTTACCCCCCTTAATGACCAGGCCTCTTTTTCACTAATTCAACTGATAATTGCGCGGTCATGCAATGCTGCACCCAAACGAAATTTACATCCTTTTTTTCTTTCGGTGGTATTTGATCACCTGTGCACTTATTTTTCAAGACCAAACATTTTGAAGAAAAACAATATTTTTTACTTTCAGCTATAAAAAATATAGTAAACTCAAAGTTAGTTATACATTTAGGCCAAAATGTATTCTGCTACGTTTTTGGAAAAAAAAATCCCAATAAGTGTATATTGATTGCTTTGTGTGGAAGTTATAGCGTCTACAAACTATGGTATAGATACTGCAATTTACGCCGTTTTTTTGCTATACAGCGCTGCGCTAGTTTGATGGACAATTGTGTGGTCATGCAATATGGTACATAAATGAAATTTACATCCTTTTTTCCCCCCACAAATTGAGCTTTCTTTCGGTGGTTTTATTTGATCACCTGTGTGTTTTTTATTTTTTGCGCTATAAAAAAAAAGGCTGACAATATTGAGAAAAAAAACAATATTTTGGACTTTTTGCTATAAAACATGTCCAGTAAAAAAATGGAAAAATCTAATTTAGTCCTACATTTCGGACAAACTGTATTCTGCGACATGTCTTTGCTTAAAAAAAAATCCCAATACGTGTAAATTGATTAGTTTACGTGAAAGTTATAGCGTCTACAAATGGCGGGAAAGATACTGGGATTTTTTTTTCTATTATACTAATAATGGCGGCAATCCGCGACTTATGGCGGTGATCAGCGATTTATGACAGTGATCAGCGACTTATAGCGGGACTGCGGCAGGCATTTTGATACTGGGGGGGGGGGAACTGACTTGGGGTCACTGACATCCTCAGTGACTCCAATACAGTGATCAGTGCAAAAAAAAAAATGCTGACACTACTAATTGCACTGGGGAGGAAGGGGTTAACGTTTATTAGGTAATGAAAGGGTTAACTGTGTGAGCGGAGTGTTTTACTAGGGGGGGGGGGCGGTGTGTACTGCACAGGAACACACTGATCCAGAGAGATAAAGTCTTCTCTCAGGTTCAGCGTGCTCTGAACTGACAGATAGCAGAGGTGCAATACACTGCAGCCGTGCGATCTGTCAGTAATTACTTGTAATCGCCGGCACCCGGCGGGAAATGACTGCTCTCTCTATTTCTCTTAAAATGTCTGAAATAGTTAATTTGTGCATTCTGGGCATTTGGAAGGTCTCCTGAGGTTATCTGTTTAAAACACTTCTAAATGCAAACACACAAAACGCACATAAACGTGGTATGCAAACGCAGCTAAACGGACATTGTTTAACTGCTTGCCGACCCACCACAGTGTTTTTACTGCGGAAGGGCGGCACCTGTACGCACAGCACCATCTTTTAACGTTGCTGTGCAAAACAGATAGGGGGTGTGCGCGCGAGGCTGTCCCGCCGATCGTGGCAGCGGGTGTCCGTCACCATGGTGACACTGTACTGCTAGGGTGACAGTATGTAAAAAAACCCAAAAAAAATAATAATATAAAAAAATAAAAATGTAAAAAAAAATGTTTAAAAATTATAACTTTTGGTTATAAACTAATTTGGCTTATTTTTTTCTTTTACTAAAAAGAAAATGGAATAAATGTTGGCCAAGATTTATGATGAAATATTATTTATTTGTAAAATTTTAAAGGAAAAACTTTTTTCAAAATGTTTGGACTTTTTCATTTACATAGCAAAAAAAATAAAAATCCCAGCGGTGAATAAATACCACCAAAATAAAGCTTTATCTGTCTCAAAAAAATGGTAAAAAATTCATATGGGTACAGTGTTGCATGACTGCGCAATTGTCATTCAAAGTGTGATAGCACTGAAAGCTGGAAATTGCCCTGGTCAGGAAGGGGGTGAAAGTGTCCGGACTGGAAGTGGTTAAAAAAAAAAGTTATAATCCTATACTCACAGTTGATCCAGAGGAAGGCAAAAAAACCCAACAAAGCATGATCCAATTTGCTCCTGCTGGGAAAAAAACTCCTTCCTGATCCCCCGAGAGGCAATCAGATATTCCCTGGATCAACTTTACTTATAAATGTTAGTGTCATTTCCACCCCTGCAGTCAGCTGGGCTTTGCTGAAATTCTCGTGTTGCTCGTGCGCAGGTCAGTGTACAGCAGCGCCCAGGCAGGTAAGCAACTGATATGTCTCTTCTGCATTAAAAATCCTGTCTGCTTGCCAATTGTTATTTTTGTCATTAAAGTTCCACTTTAAGCTGGCGGCCAAGAAATGAAGGCTTTCTCAGTGTTCTGCTTCTTTGCATTCTAGATTAACCATTGCAGTGCTAGGCTGGTGTAACCCCTTTACCAAGAGCGTGACAGCTAAGAAATGCTGATTTAAAAACTGTCCTCTTCACTTCCCAAGATCACATGAGTTTATTAACGTGATTTTTACTCTGATTGGAGCTTTACCGGCCAGATAATAAAATGTCGCTCTTTAACTGGTAACTGCCGCAACTGACAGTTGATTGTATGTCTTTACACAAGTCTGCACTGCCATCTTCTGGCAGAATGATGCATTTCAGGAACTTTGTGCTCAGTCATTTGTGCGGATCTAATAAAAAAAAGGGAGGTTAAAAGAATTCGGTGATATAGATAATGCTATCTGGTAAGGTTGGTGTTTTATCAAAAAGAAAATAAAAAAAATCCATTGATTTTTCTACGGCTATATGTTCAAGAGGTTGGGCTCGGCACGTGGACAATGCAGACACTCCTTGGGGAGATGGCGGATCTATGAGGTTTTGTAGAACGAGAAGACAATTTCATCAGTGATAGCTTCGCTATCGGGATAAATGTCAATGTGTTCAGGGAATATTTTTCCCTTTGTAGCCTAGATACTTTTGTGCTGAAAGGATGGGAGGACTGATAGGAAGAATAGTGTTTTATTTTCAATAAAAGTATAAAAGTGCAGCGCTATAAATTATATGATCATACGTCCAATCTATAAATTAGCAGTAGATAATCATAAATGAAAATGACCAATATTTTTTAAAATAAAGGTGACAGTCTGTGCAGTAATAAATATTCCTCTTTAAATCGGTGGTGGTGTTCCAAGTAATATAGAGAGATTACGCACTCACCAGATGCACAATGTAAATGCGCATTATGAAAAACCAGCAGAAGCCTCCTTTAAGGGTCTGGTCTGGGATAAAGAAAATCCTCCCTCTGCATGGGTGATATGGTCAGGAACACATAGAGATAATCCTCCCTCTGAATGGGTAGTATTGTCAGGAACACACAGGGTAGTATAGAGATCTAGCTGGCCAGAGGTCCCTTTAACGGATGGATAGGTGCAGGTGCCTGTATACAGGATCTCCCTTCTCTGCAATCTTTTGGGATGGCTGGATCAAGCAGGCTCTATGAATAAATAACTCCTCAAGGGAGAGTATAGAGAACACTCATAGTGTAATAATTCCAGTGTAGTTTATTAATGAAGTAAATGAATTTGCAAATTCCAAGTTAGGGTTAATATATGCAGAGTTAAAAACATGCAGCGAAAGGTATTGCAGAGTTAAGCAGCGTTAGATAATGGACTGACCGTCCAGCATGAAAGATGGCCACTGGGCCTCCACGTGGCTCCGGCGGCGTGACGTCATGGCGTCTTGGCCCCACCTAACGCGTTTCGTGCGCACACACTTCATCAGAGGTGGTAACCAATAGTGTTTTATTTTCGATGGTCGTTCATTCATCTAGGATGCAATGTCGATGGGGGTAGAAGAAGTAGGGTCTACTTCTGGATCTAATGACCAGGAAGGGGGCAGAGTGACCTGCTTCAAAAATGTGCATCCCTCTCTCATCATTGTACCAAGAGAAATATTCTCATGCCACATTTAAAAGGCAGAAAAGGTCAGCTTTTATTAAATGGAGGTAATATGGGACCCTGGGTCATCATTTCTGGCGCCAGGGTAGTTTAGCAAATCATAAGACCTGATTGCATGGTAAGCAGTCTAGATTTGCAAACACCTTGAGCATTGAGGTTGACCCTATAATTTAGCCTACACGGGTCAAATTCTGAAAGAATTTTCTTTCGAAAATCTTTTCTAAGAATTTTTGCTTGAATTTTGCACCATTAATAGGTCACAGAAACAACCAATTTTCATGTGACCATCAAATTTGAGTGATCGGGCATGTTGGAAATTGTTTGAAAAATGAATGAATTTCGAATCAATGATGGGAGAATTGTGCAAGAAATATAAAACTGTGACCTGGAAAGAAAAGACAATTCTTGGCCATGAAAATTCTTTTCTGTAGCAACATTGGGAGAAATTGAAAGCTTGGTTGGTTGAATTTTAAATCAATGGTGGCGCCATCAGATTACAAAACGCACAAAACTTCCGATTTTCTAAAGAATTTGACCCATGTATGGCCTGCATTAGTTTTCCACAGGCCTTCCTGTTGCTGGTCAAAAAGGCTGAATGCTGAAAGAACACTAAAAAGGTACAAAAAGATCACACCCAATACATGGCAACCTGCTAGAAAGTGATTGGACTTTGGTTAGGGGCTTGGACAAGCAGAGTTTAGTACAACTCTAGGGAAAAATGGGGCCTCAGGCCATGCATTAGCCTTAGCTATTTCCTGTCTCTTCCATTGATATTAATATGGATCGCAATAAACACATAGTAGTCAACTTACCTGGACGCCTCTTACTGGCATAGCCCCTTCCCATCAGACTATGGTTGCCATTCATCCCCATTTGCCAGGAACAGGTTCCAGTTTAAGAGGTTTTTCCTTGGCAAACAAACATTCCCTGCAGTGTAGTCCCCCATCTATACAGCTACTGTAACGGACCGCCTGACAGCACCTCTATCAGTCCCCGGTAGAGCCTCCCCAGAGTGTGGAGTCTAAGCACCGGAGCACTTGTTCACCAGGGCCCCTGATGGTGGGGATGGACTTGGAGCGCTCCGGTACCAGGTCACAACTACCAGGTATCTCCAACAGGGGTAGAGGAGTCTGACAGGGGCTCCAGAGAGCTAGGAGTCTGATGTAAGGGAGCCTAGTGATCCCTGCGGGGTGGATGGATGGATGAGCTAAATCAGAGCCATGCAGGCCAGGTCGGTAACTAGCGGATCGGTAAGGTACAAAACGGTAGGCAAAGGATAGTCGGGTCACACGCAGGGTCAATACCAGGAGGTCAGATCTAAACGGGAACATCCAGGAGCGGAGTCAGGCAAGCCAAGGGGTCAGGACGGGAGAAGGCAACAAGGTCAAAACAATCCAGATCAGAAGTACTCACACACAGGTAACAGGATACAAAGACCATTCGGCAACAAGTGTCTGTGCAGAGCTAGTTTAAATAGCCCGCCCTGCACCTGACAGGCGTAGCCTGGGTCCCAGTGCCTGCCTAGTACTGTCCAGAGGACGGGTGCGCCTGGGTCCTAGTGCCCTGCCACCTATACGTCTCGGCAGACACCTACGCATGTGTAGACCCATGCGCCGTGATGGTTCCTGACAGCTGGCCTACCCACCAACACCTCTTAGACGTTTAGCAGCACAGAGCCAGAGGAAGTGTCAGAGAGCTTCCCTCTACATGCTTTCCCATCTCTGTAACTCACAGCTTACAATATCACACTTGATGGAAATCCATTCTCAGAGACATTGCAGCCTTTCATGGGGGAAGCTGAGCACTAACCCTGTATCCCCCATGCAGCGATCCTGGACATGCTCTCTCTGCATTACTTAATCCTGACTCCTGCACTCTATGCATCACGTATTTCTTACCCTCTGCACACTCTGTCTTACTTGCACCTGACCTCTACACTCTGTGGGTTCTTACCCCTGACCTCTGCACTCTGTGGGTTCTTACCCCTGACCTCTGCACACTGTGCCTTACTTACTCTTGACATCTGCAATCTGTGGATTTCTTACCCTTGACCTTTCCACACTGTGTATTACTTACCCCTGACCTCTGTACCTTGTGTGTTACTTACCCCTGACATCTGCACTCTGTGTGTTATTTACCCCTGACCTCTGTAGTATGTGTGCTACTTGCCCCTGACCTCTGCACTTTGTGTGTTACCTACTCCTGGCCTCTGCACTATGTTTGTTATTGAACCCTCACCTCTGCGCTCTGTTGGTTTCCTACCCCTGATCTCTAAACACTGTGCCTTACATACCCCAGACCTCTGCATACTGTGCATTGCTTACTCCTGACCTCTGCACTCTGTGTGTTACTTACCCATGACCTCTGCACTCTGTGGGTCTCTTACCCCTGACCTCTGAACACTCTTCCTTACTTATTCCTGACCACTGCACACTGTGTGTTACTTACCTCTGACCTCTGCACACTGTGTTTTACTTACTCCTGACCTCTGCAATCTCTGTGTTACTTACTCTTGACCCCTGCAGTCTACGCATTAAACACTCTTGACCCAGAGCTGTGGGTTTCCTACCCCTGACCTCTAAACACTATGCCTTACTTAACCCAGTCCTCTGAACACTGTGCATTGCTTACCCCTGACCTCTGCACACTGTGCGTTACTTATTCCTGACCTCTGCACACTGTGCGTTACTTACTCCTGACCTCTGCACACTGTGCGTTACTTACTCCTGACCTCTGCAATCTCTGTGTTACTTACACTTGACCTCTACACTCTATGCATTACTCACTCTTGACCCAGAGCTCAGTAAGATCAGGTTTTACTTCAACACACCTCTTTATGCCTTTCCTTCTTTTACACCAAAATGTGGCCACACCCATAATGTTCTAGGTGCACTGCATCACTTCTCTACTCTGGGAGCCAGAAATATTTTGTCTTCATACCTTGAATGTCTGCCTCTTGTTCCCTTAACAACCCCCCTACTCCATTCATAAAAGCTGTGTTATCGGTTTTTCACAATGAAAAGCGCTCTATGAATGGGGGACAGGTGAATGAAGGTTTGCCCTCTCCATTCATAGAGCACTTTTCAATGTAGGAATTGATAATACAGCTTCTATGCATGGAGAAGGGGGCAAAAAGGGTGGGCATGGTTGGCAGATTGAGCTGCTTGATATACAGCTGTACATCTACAGGGGTATCCAGGGGCAGAGGATGGAAAATTTCAAGGAAGAGAGAAGCCAGCAGTGCACAGGACACTCTTCATTAATGTAAGTAAAAAGAAAAATCACTAAACTTCAAATTTTAAATTGGGGCATGATTTTGGTGGGTTTGGTAAAAAGTAGGTGTGGTCAGAAGGATGTCACCAGATTTCAGTTTGAAAATCTGGTAACCTTACATCAGACTTCAACTTCCTACAAGTTCATCCTCCCTTATGAAGTGACAGGTGTACTGCTTTGACCAGTTGCGCTCTCCCATTCATTGGTTTAGTTCAGGAGCATGCTGGTTGTAGTTGGATCCCTTTAAACTTCCACCGGATCCTTGACTCCTGGCCTGGTTACCTTCATGTTTGAAGGTGGCAGATTGTTTCTTCAGTTTTCACTTACTGAGAACACTGTTTCACTGGGACATTTTTATTGTCTTGATGAACTGATTTATTTTGCACACTGATTAATTTGCACATTATTTTATAGTAGTTCTACACATCTTTGTTTTGCCATGGATTAGCATCAGGAAAGGAAATTTACGGTAAATATTTTATATAATTTTCCATTTTCCTGGTGCCAACATGGCAGCATACATGTGGTAGTATGCTGCCAAGGATTTGCATCAGGAAATTAAAATTACGGTACGTGTTTGATGTAATTTTCCATTTTCCTGGTGCCAACATGGCAGCATACAAGTGGTAATATGCTGAGATTGAAAAGCATAAGAAAAGGAAAATTATGGAATTTGATACAATTTTCCTGGTGCCAACATGACAGTATACATGTGGTGGTATGCTGACATGGATTGGCATCAGGAAAGGAAATTTACCATAAATATTTGATACAATTTTCCTGTTGCCAACATGGCAGCATACATGTGGTAGTATGCTGCCATGGATTGGCATCAGGAAATTAAAATTACGGTAAGTGTTTCATGCAATTTTCTATTTTACTGTTGCCAGCATGGCAGCATACATGTGGTAATATGCTGCAATGAAATAATATCAGAAAAGGAAAATTATGGTAAGTATTTGATACAATTTTCCTGGTGCCAACATGGCAGTATACATGTGGTGGTATGCTGTCATGGATTGGCATCAGGAAAGGAAATGTATGGTAAATATTTGATACAATTTTCCATTTTCCTGGTGCCAATATGGCAGCATACATGTGGTAGTATGCTGCCATGGATTAGCATCAGAAAATTAAAATTACGGGAAGTGTTTCATGCAATTTTTCATTTTACTGTTTCCAACATGGCAGCATACATGACAATGTCAGAAAAGGAAAATTTTGGTATTTGATACAATTTTCCTATTGCCAACATGGCAGCATACAGTACATGTGGTTATATGTTGTCATGGATTTGTGTCAGGAGAGGAAAATTATAGTAAGTATCGGATACAATTTTTCATTTTCCGGATGCCAACATGGCAGCATGCTACCACAGGTGTGCTGCCATAGATTGGCATGGTAAGTATATACATTCTCCATTTTTATTTTGTCTTTCTAAAATGACTTTGTTATTTTATGGAGACATTTTAGATATAAGAGGTAATCCTTTTAGTTCTCTTTATTATAAACAGTAAAAAACAACTCCTTGGAATGATGAAACCCCCCCCCCCCGAACCATTACAGAAAAGTTGAGCGTCCGCCAGAATCTTCCAATTTCTCAGCTGCGGTATCTGCCCGGCATGTTTATAGAGTCGGGATAATGACTGCAGTTATACAAGAATATACAGATCCCGCGTAGAGCTGCAGGGATGACAATAACAGCTCGGATAAATAACATCACCTGCAAGAGAATCAAGAACATAACATTTCTCTGAGCGATTCCTTCCTCTCCTCTGCGCTCTGATCTCAGAGTTTGCCTGTCTTTTAGTTTTATTCAAGTGGTGATATAACCATCCCGGCAATAAGATTACTCTGAATTACAGCGATAAGCCATCCCAAAACATATGTAGCAGCTGCAGCAGGAAAGGTGTTTCAATCCCCCCTTTTCCTATCAGAGGCAGAGCAATGTTTCAGGCGGTGGAACTGTGAAGTTATTTTTTTTTCCCCATTTTTGACGTCTGTCTAATTACAAAAGCCGACCTTCAAGATGCTGTTTTTTTTATTATTCCGAGAGCTCAGGGGAAAAGCTGGTTGAAATTTGAGGCTTCACTGCCTATTCATACTAATGCAGGATGGCACGATCATTTCATTGCCGTTGGTATTAATTACAGAGTCTTCTGCATTTTATTGTCACTGATTAAATCCTTCCCAACCAGCAGTATTGAATCCACGTAAGCAGAAGCTTTCATCTGTCTTAAAAATTTCATACTAACGGTTCGTCAAAAAGGAAATACGTGTATTTTATATATATATATATATATATATATATATATATATATATATATATATATATATATATAAATGTGCACTGCCAAAATATTTATTTTGTTTTGTTTTCAATTCATTTCATTTGTTAATTGAAGAATTTTGTTTCATTATTTGTTAAGTTGAACAGATTAATTTTTGGGATTTGTTTCATATATTTATTTTCATAAGGTCTGGTTTTGGATTTTGAGGGAAACCCCACACCAAAATTTAAATGTGTGGATTCCCCTCCAAAATGAATTCCAGACCCTTATCTGTGCATGCAGCCTGGCATCCCACCCTCAAACCATACCAGGACAAATGCCCTCAACACTGGGGAGGGAATCCTCTGGGGGTTCCCCCCAAAGCACATTGGGCTTCTTCCCACAACCCTGGATGGTGGGTGTGGGGGTGTGTGGGGAGGGGGCTTATTGGAATCTGGAAGCCTCTTTAACAAGGAGGAAGCCAGATCTCACCCCCCCCCCCATGTGAATAAGTAGGGGCTACTTATTCCCCTACTCATTCACCAAACATGTGTGAATCGTAAATAAAAACAGTAAATAGTTTTTGACAAGTCCTTTATTAAAGTGTTCCTAAACCCTGGACCCTGCATTCACTCTGTCCAATCTCCCACAGTACACAGAACATGGAAATGCAATTATTTTAGTAAATATAAACTGCTAAAGACTTGTTTTCATTAGCAGTACATAGCAGTCTTGTGACTTCAGCAGAGCACTGGTTAAAGCTACTAGGAGGAGTTTTCTTTCTGCTCTAGGTGGATGAAAAACCCCTGACTCTCTTTCTGGATAATGCTGATTGGGTCTGTGCTGATCACATGCACTTTCCCAAGAAATAAAAAACTTCTCTAGCAATACACACTAAACTGAGCATGTGTGTGCATGTGGCTATGGGTTCAGTCTGTCTTATCAGGTAGACATCTGTACAAGAGGAGGGGCAGAGAAGACAGGATCAAACAGCCTTTTTACACAATGCAGAGAATTAACCCCTTAGGTTCCACAATGAGTATAACAAGCATGCTTTACTGCCTATACAGACTGATTTTACTGTTGTGGGTTTAGTAACATCAACAAATCAACAACAAAAAATGTCCCCTAAAGTAAATCCAGTATCAATCACGATGAACGCCAGCAAAAAAAAAAAAAAGGTCTCCACAGGACGCTTGCCTCCTAGCAACTGACACCTCCGGTTCCCACTGGTAGAAAATAAACAAAAGGGAAAGGTTCCCCGATGACAGGTAACCCCACCCCTTTGTTTATAAACCATAGGCATTGGGAACTAGAGCTGTCAGTCAGCCAATGCCTAGCAACACTAACTAAAGAAAATCATTATCACCGGTGATGCTTTAACCACCAATTCTCGCACATGTAAAAATCTGCACTTTCTGGCTAGAAAATTACTTAGAACCCCCACACATACAGTGTGTACATATATATATATATATATATATATATATACACACACACACACATGTATATGTATATGTATACACACACATATAAATATATATATATATATATATTTATTTATGTCACATGGTATTTGTGCAGCACTTTTTCAAGCTCAGATTATTTGGGAAAGATACACTTTAATGAATAATAGAGGACACAAACGCAATATATTAGACATTTTTTGGCAAAATATAAAAGAGGATGTCATGCCGAATAAATAGATACCAAACACTCTAAAATTGCGCACACCCATGGAATGGTGGCAAACTATGATACATTATATCCCACGCCTAGGGAGAGTAGCAACAGTGCTAAACTTTCTTCATTTGTAGACAGTCTGTCTTACCGTGGACACATGAACATCAAGGCTTTTGGAGATACTTTTGTAACCCTTTCCAGCTTCATGCAAGTCAACAATTCTTGATCGTAGGTCTTCTGAGAGCTCTTTTCTGCGAGGCATGGTTCACATCAGACAGTGCTTCTTGAAACCAGTAAACCCAAAACAGGTGTGTGTTTTTTAAGGGCAGGAAAGCTGACAGCAACACATCCAATATCATCACACTGATTGGAGTCAAGGTTGGCTCACTCCTGGCTCCAATTAGCTCTGGGAGAAGTCATTAAGCTAGGGCCTCACATACTTTTTCCTCCCTGCACTGTGAATGTTTACATGTTATGTGCAATTAAACCATGGCAACATCTAATGTTTGTGTAGTATTATGTTCAGCAGACTGTGTTCTTCCATTGTTGTGACTTAGATGACGTTCAGAGCACATTTTATGCCCAATTCATGCAAAACTCCACGTAATCCCAAGGGGTTCACATACTTTTTCTTGCAACTGTATTATTTTGATGGTATTTTATTGAACTAATTTATGTAGTCACTATTGTATTTATTCACCTATTTTCACATTTTTGTTGGGACAAATCATATATGTTGTTAGTGAATATTTTGTTATATGTGTGATATCAGTGCTTTACACTTTTGGGGTGTGATGGTTTGCCAGGTATTTACTTTTCATTGTTTTTAGTTGTTTAAGTACTGGGACAGCGCTACACTTTTTTATATTTTATTTTTTAATACAGAACATACAATTGCTAGTCTGTAGCTGTGGTGTCATTGATCTGGTAGTGTTAATCTAAGGACTCAGTGGACAGAAACACAACTCCTTTGTTAGGAAAGTCACCTCCTAAATACTGTTTGTATTTATTACAACGATTTATATAAAACCAGCAATTTACACAGCACTTTCCATATTGTACATTCATATCAGTCTCCGTCCCCAAGGAGCATACAATCTAAGGTGCCTAACTCACATTCATACAACACATACTAGGGCCAATTTGCACAGAAGCCAATTAGCCTACCAGCATGTCTTTGGAGTGTGGGAGGAAATCGGAAGAAACCCACATAAACACAGGGAGACCATGCAAACCTGGAATCCCAATAATACAAGGGAGAAATACTAAACATTAAAGTGTTTCTAAACCCAGGACCCTGCATTCACTATATCTGTTCTCCCATGACCCTGCATTCACTATATCTGGTCTCCCCGGACCCTGCATTCACTATATCTGGTCTCCCCGGACCCTGCATTCACTATATCTGGTCTCCCTGGACCCTGCATTCACTATATCTGGTCTCCCCGGACCCTGCATTCACTATATCTGGTCTCCCTGGACCCTGCATTCACTATATCTGGTCTCCCCGGACCCTGCATTCACTATATCTGTTCTCCCAGGACCCTGCATTCACTATATCTGGTCTCCCCGGACCCTCCATTCACTATATCTGGTCTCCCAGGACCCTGCATTCACTATATCTGGTCTCCCAGGACCCTGCATTCACTATATCTGGTCTCCCCGGACCCTGCATTCACTATATCTGGTCTCCCCGGACCCTGCATTCACTATATCTGGTCTCCCCGTACCCTGCATTCACTATATCTGGTCTCCCCAGACCCTGCATTCACTATATCTGGTCTCCCAGGACCCTGCATTCACTATATCTGTTCTCCCAGGACCCTGCATTCACTATATCTGGTCTCCCCAGACCCTGCATTCACTATATCTGGTCTCCCAGGACCCTGCATTCACTATATCTGGTCTCCCCAGACCCTGCATTCACTATATCTGGTCTCCCCAGACCCTGCATTCACTATATCTGGTCTCCCCGAAGCATATATTCACTATATCTGGTCTCCCCGGACCCTGCATTCACTATATCTGGTTTCCCAGGACCCTGCATTCACTATATCTGGTCTCCCTGGACCCTCCATTCACTATATCTGGTCTCCCCGGACCCTGAATTCACTATATCTGGTCTCCCAGGACCCTGCATTCATTATATCTGGTCTCCCCGGACCCTGCATTCACTATATCTGGTCTCCCCGGACCCTGCATTCACTATATCTGGTCTCCCCGGAGCATGTATTCACTATATCTGGTCTCCCAGGACCCTGCATTCACTATATCTGGTCTCCCAGGACCCTGCATTCACTATATCTGGTCTCCCACAGTACACAGAACATGGAAATAAAATTATTTTAGTAAATATAAACTTCTAAATACCTTTTCTCATCAGCAGTATATAGCAATCTTGTGACCCCTATCAGCGTCTGGCAGAGCACTGGTTAATCTTGTGGGAGGAGTTTTCATTCTCCACTGACTGTCCTATGAGTTTCCATGACCCCTGACCCTCAGTCTGGACAGCGCTGATTGGCCCTGTGTCGATCACATGCACCCCCTCCTCCCCCCCAAAATAAACTCTCTTTTAATACACACCAAACAGAGCATGTGCAGTCTTGCCACTGGTGCTCTGTACTATGGCAGATGGATTGGGGACAGTAGAGGAAGGGGAGGATCAGAGAAGACAGGATCAAACAGTCTTTTTACACAATGCAGAGGATTAACCCCTTAGGTTCCACAGTGAGTATAACAAGCATGCGCAACTGCATATACAGACTGATTTCACTGTTGTGGGTTTAGTAACACTTAAAGCTAATGTGTAGTTAGCTGTTTGCCTGAGTTCAGCTTTAATGCACCACAACTAGGATGTATGGAATAAACGTCAGTAAAAGAAACTTTATTGTATCTGGCTGGTGAGGTGGGTGCTAGTGTCCAGGCAATGTCCTGAGCAGGGATCAATTGGTTACTTCACTTTGGTTTGCATTAATGTTCACAATTTGCTAATTTTTGGGGGCATTTGCAGAAGCTATCTACCATCCGAGCCCATCCACCTTCTCCCATCACTACTGGTAATCCTGTGAAAAACACACTTCTTCTCACCGGATAGCTATGTTCACTCCTCCTCTGTATTTGTGAAGGGAATTACAGTTGTCCCCAAGCTGGACTACAAAAACATCTATCTTTGTTCATCTCCATTACAAAGTGGATGAGGAGATTAGTATTTTAAAGAAAGATGATACTAATGTTTTGTTTGCCTGTTGGCAAGATCAACAGGTATTATCTGTATTTGCTAAAAACGTTTGTGGGCGGGGCCTACCATGCCCATGCACTAGAGGTACCTTTGCCCAAGGGTGTGCTCACTAATGCATAGGACCAGGCGGGGACTTCAGTTATGTGCAAAGTCTAACCTTAAGGCAGCTCTCCGACTTAGAGATGAGCTTTCACAGCGTGTAGTCATATAACGGAGTTTCTCTGTGAAGGGGTGTCCCATAGTTCTACACACCGTGACTTCTTACATTGTTGCATTAGGGGTGGTGGGCTAAGTTGTGCCAACTCCACCTGCCAGTGTATCTCTGTTACCTCACTCCTAGTAACAGGATGGGATCACGCCAGACACATAGCTTGGATCCAGGGGCGGACTGACCATTTGGAAACTCGGGCACTGCCCGAGGGCCCGGGGTCAGTAGGGGGCCCCATGAGATGCCCCTGGTACCTTTTTCATAGGCTTTTTTGAGTTTGGGCAAGTACAAAGGGGCCCCATGATCCCCTATTGCCCGAGGGCCCCATGAGTTGTCAGTTCACCCCTGCTTGGATCTCATGTGTTTCCTGTGTTAACTCCTTCACTCTTGCACCATGCGGCTAGGCTGAGGATTCCCATAATGCTGGTCTTCTCCTGGTTGCTATGGGAGAAGAACCACAAAGGAGGGAGCCAAAGCAGTGACCTCCTCACTACCGGACGACACCTCGCCTTATCCAGGTAACACACTGTATGACTGGTTGCCATGTGTCATGCATGTGTGCTTGGCTACCCTTAGTAATGGCCTTGTTCCATTCTTCTTAAATGCTTATTTAACACTTGTAGCGTAATTTGCTTCTTACCCCTCTAGTGCTTTACAGGCCCAGGTTCTTCATGAGTACACCAGAACCACTATGCACCCCTTGAATAACGTCAGGCCAGCCTCAAGAAACAGCTAATTTACATTTACTGAACATGTTGCAACAATATGACCAGCGTCTTTGTCCCTAAACTAATGTCAATGATTGGCACACCTTCTAGAAGCAATATTCCATGCTGACAAAGTCTGGTATTACTGCGGTACCTCAGTGATAGAGATCAAACACAGCGATTCTCCTTCTCTTGAGCTTCAGCGGGAACAACAGCAGCAGAGCAGGCTCTCGGGCATACCTTTTAGAGGCAATAGTCCATGCTAGAAAAGTCACTTCCTGATAGTACTCCAGCACCCTCGGTGGTAAAGATGGAATACAGTGGTCCTTCCTTCTCTTGAGCTTCAGTAGGAACAACAGCAGCAGAGCAGACTCTCGGCCCCGGGCATACCTTCTAGAGGCAATAGTCCACGCTAGAAAAGTCCATTCCTGGTAGTACTCCAGTACCCTCAGTGGTAAAGATGGAACACGGCGATTCTTCCTTCTCTTGAGCTTCAGCGGGAACAACAGCAGCAGAGCAGGCTCTCAGGCATACCTTCTAGAGCCAATAGTTCATGCTAGAAAAGTCAATTCCTGGTAGTACTCCAGTACCCTCAGTGGTAAAGATGGAACACAGTGGTCCTTCCTTCTCTTGAGCTTCAGCAGGAACAGCAGCAGCAGAGCAGACTCTCGGCCTCAGGCATACCTTCTAGAGGCAATAGTCCATGCTAGAAAACTCCATTCCTGGTAGTACTCCAGTACCCTCGGTGGTAAAGATGGAACACGGCGATTCTTCCTTCTCTTGAGCTTCAGCGGGAACAACAGCAGCAGAGCAGGCTCTCGGGCATACCTTCTAGAGCCAATAGTCCATGCTAGAAAAGTCAATTCCTGGTAGTACTCCAGTACCCTCGGTGGTAAAGATGGAACACAGTGCTCCTTCCTTCTCTTGAGCTTCAGCAGGAACAACAGCAGCAGAGCAGACTCTCGGCCTCAGGCATACCTTCTAGAGGCAATAGTCCATGCTAGAAAAGTCCATTCCTGGTAGTACTCCAGTACCCTCGGTGGTAAAGATGGAACACGGCGATTCTTCCTTCTCTTGAGCTTCAGCGGGAACAACAGCAGCAGAGCAGGCTCTCGGGCATACCTTCTAGAGCCAATAGTCCATGCTAGAAAAGTCAATTCCTGGTAGTACTCCAGTACCCTCGGTGGTAAAGATGGAACACAGTGGTCCTTCCTTCTCTTGAGCTTCAGAGGGAAAAATAGCAGCAGAGCAGGCTCCCGGGCCTCAGCCTTCTCCCAAATTATATCACAGTTGGACCAGCTGAAGCCCAAAAAGCCTGTGAATAGACACATTAACCATTCCCAACCCAGCCTGGGCCAGTCCCCAACTTGCTAAGAAGTTTCCAACTTGCTTACATGTTCATAGCCTAAAAAAAGGAAATGAATGCAGCCACCACATCTAAAGACTGGTAAATGGCAATACATTCCATTTTTGTTTTTGGGTTTTTATACAATACTTTAACTTTATAGAACAAATCCAGTTGAAAGTGACCAACTACTGTTACTTGTACTATGACCTGGATAAATGAGAACCTTCACAGATAAGTCGGATTTCCTTTTTACACATTTAATTTGATTTTTTTCTCTTTATTGAACATTTTATCAAATGTTTCTAATCTTCTCTTCCCTGTCCCACTGTTAATTATATTCACAAAGTACACCATCACTGCTCTTACATTAAAGAGCCCTTTCCATGTCCAAACCTGAAAACAACATTTTCTCTTATCTAAAGGTATGACCTTAGAACTAACCCGTGGATAAAGAGAACCCAGACCATTTTCTTTGAACTAAGTTTTTTTTCTTGTGGTAATCTCCCTTTTTTAAAGCTCTATGGGACATGGGCGATAAGTTCTGTCTTATGTTGCCAGATTACCTTTTGTGTCCGTCAAAGAGCTCTTTCTGTTCTTCAGTCTTTGAAGCTTGGCTTTGACCTTATCATTCAAAATTCACACCGGTCATTTGTATTTAAAAGGCTTAGAGCTCCCAAAAAAATGAAATAAAGCAAAATCTAATTTTTTTCCCAAATGAGTGAAACTGTAATGAACACTATATTTTATTTAACTGTATAGACTCAAACCGGCTGGCGGTGAGGATGGACTGATCAACATGAGTCCTTGCGGCTACCAGTTAAGGGAGATAAAAACTGGTTCTTTTGTGTGCGGTTTGTATCAATGCAGCCTAAACATAGACAGCGTTGCCTGTGATTCATGCACTTCACATCTTCATGTATACCTTTCCGTATTTCCTGGGGGTTGCATTTTTTTACGCCATCTCTGTCTAGACGGTCAAAAGGCAATCCTTTATGAGACATAAAATGCATATTCACAACACGAGAAAAGCAAACGAAAGTTATAAAGGTTATACCAGTCCTGGGGCACAAAAGAGCATGCTAGCTCAGGTCTGCTTGTAATATCTCTCAGCACACGCTGTCCTTTGGATTTCATTAGCATATAGGAATGTATAATAAAAGCTATTGCTGATTATGCCCTGAGATTTCAATGAAGTTTAAATAAATATAGATAGCAGCATGAGCGAGAATTAAATCGATTAAAGTTCCTGCAGTGTTTGATAGCTGCCTGGGGGGTAAGTGTATAAGATCCATGTGTTATATATGCGGCATATTTTTAATTTTCTTAGTTATATTTAACACTTATCTTGTCTACTGCTTTTTTCATTTTTTAAAGGTTGTTTTCTTGTCAATTAATACGGACAGTGCCAGGAGGTGCTTGGATATGCTGGAGTACCCCTCAAAATGTTTTCTAGCTCCTCCACACAGAGAGTTTTTCTTGCCAGCCTCCACTGCAGTTATACCTTCCGCCTGCCAGAAACTGTCTTGGACTCCCGAAACATGTGGGATACCCCTTGAATTGACTGTGCATGCTGAGTTAGCTCCCCAACACAACAACCGCCCAAAAAAATGTCTGGAGCCACCCCTGCTAATTAAGCTTGTCCTCAAATTGTTGTCTCAGCTTTATAGATTTGGGTGGCCACGTTGTCATGCAACATTCTATAGAGCCCACTGTAGCCACCTTTTTATTTAAGCTCACGGGAGAACTTCATCCTAAAATTGCCTGCATTGGCACACACAGGCAGCCAAAGAGGACTAGAAACATAAGACATGCCTCTATTCCTCCTGCAAGGAGGAGGAGTAGAAAGCGGTCAATGATGGGGCACCTGTGCATGATGATGCTAAGAGTTATGGGACTTTTGGTCTCAAGGAGGGACATCAGGTTCCTTTAGAACCCTGGTGCCCAACTTTTGGCATGAAAGGCACATACGGCCCTTTGAAATATGATGTGTGGCCCTCGGACCTCATAAGTTTGTAGTGAGAACAGTGATTAGGGTAATATCATTGATCTCTACCAGCCTCATGTAACATGTTCTCAGAGTCATATTGTCTTCTGCAGCATATTCCCAGCTGAAAATGTAGCATGTCTACACTTTTTAAACCTCATTTCCTCTATTAGGTCTGCAGTTTCTGACAGTGCTCTCAAGCATTATATATATTGAATATTAAGTGCAGCCCTTTGGTGATATCAGGGGCCGCATTTGAGGCCCTCTGTAGCCCATAATTTGACAACCACTGCTTTAGATGATATCCTGAGTCCGCATTCCCTGGCTGGACATTTTGGGGTTTATTTACTAAAGCTGGAGAGTCCAAAATCAGACTCCCTTCTGCATAGAAACCAATCAGCTTCCAGGTTTCATTGCCAAAGCATCATTGAACAAGCTGAGGTTAGAAGCTGATTGGTTTCTATGCAGAAGGGAGTCTGATTTTGGACTCTCCATCTTTAGTAAATAAACCCCTTTGAGTCTACAACATTCAATTTGGAGACTGTGACACAAAGAATAGGATGTTAGTGTTTCAGGACATTTTTGAAAATAATATGCAATTGTCTGGTGTCAGGGCAGTATCTAAATATGCCAGAAACAAGCTCATGCACCAACATGAAGAACATATGAAATTGTTAGCTGCCTGTGTGTGCACACATGTTTGTATACCCATTTCAAGTCTTTAGGAACCCTAGATACCCCAAGATTTCTGTGTTAGAAACCCTGGACATACACTGTGGTCAGCGGTAGTCCCATTTGGGAGATACAGGCCCACATTTTGTCATGATAACCATTCTCAACATTTAAAGGATGTAAATTTTAAAGATGGTAGAAAGAATCAGCACAAAAAGGGCCCGCAGGTAGTTTGATTGACAGAGGCACCCGATATGGTTGTTCAAAAGATAAGCACAAGTCATGCTTTATTAAGACATCCAGTTGCTTTATTTCACCAAATAAAATGTGTTTTGTGGCTTTAAATTGCCACCTTCTCAGTTCAAGGTGATACAATTGGTGTAGAGAATGTGACAGTGATGCCATCTAGGTGGATCATATGTAGCTACATGTCATCCACCTAGATAACGCCACTGTCAAGAACTCTACACCAATTTTATTTAGTGAAATAAAATAATTGGATGTTTAGCTAAAGCAGGCAACTTGTGCCTATCCTTTGAACAAACACATCGGACGCATCTGCCAATCAAACTACCTAAGGGCCATTTTTTGCACTGACTTTTTATACCACTTCATTCAGCCCCCATGAGAACCCCCAAAGAGCACCCAGGATGGGAATTCCCAAGACATAGAGGGAGACAACACTGACTGTGCGTAGAGAAAAGTTTTCTCCACCCGTGCACTAAGAAGGCCGCATAATTAACCTTAGCTTGGTGACTGCAGCCTCTGCAGTTGTAAGTCCATTTTGACCTTTTTCCCTTTTATTGTGGAAGCACTGCATTCTTGTTTTTGAATGAATCTATGGCACTATAAGGGTTCTCCCGCCTCCCTCTCTTTTCTTTTCAGTGGATAATCTGAGCTTTACCAGAAACCCCTGGCCAGCTCCTCAGGATCCTTTGTTCCACGATCTACCTCAACACCCAGACCTTACATTTTAGAGATGCCATTAGAGGTGAATTGGAGGGGATGTCTTTATTTGAGGACCTCCTTTCTGCTGACAACTTCTAAAAGTGGATTTTTCCTCCATTTTGGGAGATTTCCTCTCATTCCTTGCTGTGTCTCTGGCACAAGAAGTGAGTGTGGTTTTGTCCTAACTACCATGTAAGAGGGGCTTTGTTTTTGCCTGGTTTTGTCCCTACCCCTGCTCTAGCCCTACTACAGCACAGTCCTTCCTGCTGAGGGCCAAACCCTCTGCCATCTTGTGCACTGCTCCTTGTCTTAGGACTTCACATTCCTTGCCACAGACCTTTGTTTCCCCAAGGAAGGAATGTCCACACAAGAAGTAGTTTTGCTGCACTTTTCTGATGAAGGTCAAACAATGGCATTACAATCACATCACAAGGACATACTTTCCGGAGTCAATTGGCATTATACAGGCAATTACATTTAGTGGACAGTCCACAGTAGTCACAGGTGAAAGCATGTGCAGCACTTCAGAAGCCATCTTCCTTACAGTCTCTCTCCTATCCAGGGTTATTAGTACTCACAGTACTTTGTTCTCTGTAGTCACCTCCTTGCTAGGTACATCTCTCCTGGGAACCCTCCAGGGAAGCAGCCTCATATAGAGATCTCCATCCTGGTCCAAAAGGCCTTTTGCAGTCTGCCCTACCTCCATCTCCATAAGGGACAAAATGACTACAGCTGACTCCTCCTGCATACATGTCCACTCCACCCGTCCTACCCTGTCCAGGGCCTATGTATTTTGGCTACATCTTCACAGGTGTGGAGTGTTTAGCTCTCATGCCCCAAGTGTGTGTGTGCTCCTCCCCAACTAGCTTATATGTGGGTGCTGACCAGAGGAGGACTGACAACTCATGGGGCCCCCGGGCAATAGGGGATCATGGGGCCCCTGAGTCCTTGCCCAAACTCAAAAAAGCCTATGAAAAAGGTACCAGGGGCATCTCATGGGGCCCCCTACAGACCCCGGACCCTTGGGCAGTGCCTGAGTTTCCAAATGGTCAGTCCGCCCCTGGTGCTGACTCAGCCCTGACATCACTGTGGGAGGGAGCTATCTAAAAATGGCCTAACACCTGGTGTCACTGCCTGCTTTACCAGACCCTATTCTGGTACAATGCCACCTAGTGGTGAAGTAGCTAACTGCACCTGCCTATACCAGAGGCCATGTCCCATTCCAATGGTATGGCCGCTAGTACTGCACTGATTCCAGTGCAGGCATATTGATGTTGGCAAGAGTGGCAGTGGGAAATGCCTGCCTTACAGGTAGCTAAACAGATTATTGGTGTCAGTGGTTACTCATTTGAGAGGTAGAAATTGTTCATTGCTCAAGAAACCTCTACTAACCTCTGGAAAAGCCTTACTTGGATCCTGAATTGGGTAAAGCTGCTCTATAATATAGACATCTAAGAACAAGAGACAGAATCGTTTGGGAAATAAGCACAGACAACATGTACGCTATGAATTAGTATGAAAAGCTTTATCGTCATCTGTCAAAGTTCATAATACATAACTCGTTTTCTTTCCCATGTTATCATTTACTTACCATGCGTCTTCTTTAATTAATCAACCCACAGCTTCCATAATGAAAACTCATTTGCTATTCATATATGTTATCAATGTGAAATTGCTGAAGCAAATTACATTTCATTTAAAAGGTAATAAACATGGAGTGTGTTTATATTAAATTTGTTAATCTTGTTTATTTATTATATGTGGATAAAAGGAAGGAACTGAGCTGACGTGTTTGGAAGTTGCGTGGAAAAGGGGAACTCCAGACAAAAACAGTTTTCTCTCTTTTCTGGACAGATTTTAATGCTCCCTGTGATCCAGTTTGGAAATTCTGGCAGAGCTCTCGCAATGCATGGGCACCCCTGGGCAGTGCCCAGGGGCCCCTGGTGCATGGCGGACCCCTGCAGTTCCCCCCTGAAGTTTCCGGAACTTTTCCAGTGCCTTGCAGGGGTTTAGGGTGCACTGCTGCGTCAAATCATCCTATTATTGCTGCTGCTTGTGTCTGTGGGATGTGTACTACTCCAGTCCCCTCTGCCCTCCTCTCCTATTCATCCCATGTAATTAAAGACAACCATTGGCAGTAGCAAAATGCCTCATTCTCCCTTAATCCCTGCAAAACATCAGAAGAGTGCTGGAAACTGCGGTTGCAGGGGGAGGGGGGGGGGGTAGAGGGGTAGATGTTATTTTGAGTATAGATTTAGCTCAGTCAGTGCCGCCTATCAGTGCCAGTCAGTGCCACCTATCAGTGCCACATAACAGTGCCAGTCAGTCCTACCTATCAGTGCCGCCTATCAGTGCCATATATGAATGCTGCCTTTCAGTGCCCATCAGTGATGCCTGTCATCGCCCATCAGTGCCACCTACTAATGCCTCCTCATCAGTGCCACCTATCAGTGCCCATCAGCGCAGCCTATCAGTGCCCATCACTGCAGCCTCATTACCGCACATCAGTGAAGGAGAAAAATCACTTATTTACAAAATTTTATAACAAAAAGTAAGAAAAAACTTTTTTTTTCAAAATTTTCAGCTGTTTTTGTTTTGTTTAGCAAAAAATAAAAAACCCCAAGGTGATTAAATACCACCAAAAGAAAACTCTATCTGTCGCAAAAAAATGATAAACATTTCATATGGGTACAGTGTTGTATGACCGCGCAATTGTCATTCAAAGTGTGACAGCACTGAAAGCTGAAAACTGGCCTGGGCAGGAAGCGGTATAAGTGCCCTGTAGGCAATGGGTTGATGTGAACTGTTAAAGAGGGTCAATCTGGTGATTTTGCAGGTAAGTTTGCTGGGCAATCTTTTATTTGTGTGGAATGTGCGTTGCCCTTCCATGTGCACCTTGCTGCAAAGGCCAGTTATAGGTTGGGGTGGTTGCCATTTTTTTTTGGGGGCATGTGAGCAGCCCTCTCCGATGGTATCATGAACTTTTATTTTTATTGCTGCCCATGTGAAAAAGACCGTAGACTTTAAAAACGATCCAATCCCTGTGTTTTATACTTGGGATGCCTTACTAGATTTGTAATTTTCCCCTAAAACCTCTTTAATATCTGCAAATGGGTTAAGCAAGAAACAATAACAAAAAGTAAATAAAACAAAGAAATGTATTTATTGCAGATCTGGAATTTTTAAAGGCAAGTTTTGTTCCCCGAGCAGAACAAAGTAATTACAGAAAGTATAAGAGCAATGACTGTCCTCAAGCAATCTTCGGTCACTTTTTAATGGGACTCTGCTATTGAAATAGCAACCAATTTCGGAAGCTTTTCTGCTGCTTACATCTCATTCAGGGATACACAACCAGCCGAAGTTTTGTCTAGTGTTGTCTGCTGACATCAGATATATTTCTCATGTACACTGAAAGAGAATGCTTCTGTTTGAATCATAAGCTCACTAAAGAATATGTAAACCCAACGTCTCCTATTCCTGATATGTGCCTGCTGTACCATGTACTTGTATGAAAAAGTCTCCTGTTCTCTTTGCATTGCTTCCTTTGTGTGAAATCCCTGGTGTTCCTGCCAGTCCCTTTGCTTCCCTATTAAAACTGACCACATTAGGCATGGGAGCAATGCGTAGTCAGTTTTCTACCTCTGCTGGGAGATATTCCAGTGATCAGGCTTGTGCTGGCCCCCCCGCACTTGGAAGATCAGTATGCTGCTGCTTTTCTTCCTTTAGCTGAGAACAGAGGGAATGTGATCACTTATGAGAAAGGGAAAAGAGGATTTTTTCATGTTTTTATATCTATACACACATTTTTTGCCTTTCATTTCTGTTTTAAACTGAATGGGCTGTTTTACAAGGTTCACACATACGTTAACTTCTTTGCGCCGGCCACACGCAAATGTGTGGACTCCCGGCATCTGGGACTTGACGGCCGCACATTTGCGTGTAATTAAGAAAACATATGTGCTGAGAGAGCGCGCCCTGTGCTCACGGAAAGGTCCCGATCTCCTCTTTCGATCGGGACCTTTCCCGATCATGTGACCGCTGTGATGGCGAATCACGGAGGTCACATGACCTTAAAACCCCGCCCCGCCTCCTGGCTTCTCAAACCCTTAAAGGGCCGGCAGGCGCAGGTGCCAAGGGGTTAAGAGATAAGGGCAGTTTTATGAAAAATCCCCATGACAGCCCCAATGACAGATGGTGGCCCCATGTTTACTTTGGCACAATTGCAGTGCACTATTGTATTTCAGAGGCAATGTCGCCATCCTCATTACATCACACACACACACTATGTATCTCTGACTAGGTACAGTTTGCAAGAAGCTGACATTTATTTATTTATTTCAGGTACTTATATAGCGCCGTCAAGTTACGCAGCGCTTTACATATATATTGTACATTCACATCAGTCCCTAACCCTCAAGGGGTGTACAATCTAAGGTCCCTAACTCACATTCATACATACACATACTAGGGACAATTTAGACAGGAGCCAATTCACCTAACAGCATGTCTTTGGTATGTGGGAGGAAACCGGAGTACTCAGAGGAAACCCACGCAGGCACAGGGAGAATATGCAAACTCTAAGCAGGTGGTGCCGGGGTTGGGATTCGAACCAACGACCCTAGCACTGCCAGGCGGAAGTGCTAACCATTTAGCCACTGTGCTGCCCATTTACCATCATCCAAGCCATGGCATTTGAGTATGTTTATTGTTGTTGAGAGGTCAGGGGGACAGCCAACACTTTTCCTGAGTGCGGAGAAATTAGAACCCCTGTTGTGCTTTTATGTTTAGCTATGGCTCCATCAGAGAGATTTCTCCACATTTCCTGTCCTGCTGACAATGTTTTATGAGACAGGAAGTAAGGGGAACTCTCCAACTCTTCTTGTATTAATTTGCTGTGTCTGGCCACATGATCCTGCAGCTCCGTCACACCTATGGGTGACATCCCTGCACCCAGAATTCAGAGCTGTTGCTGAGCGCTCCCTTACACAAGGCAGTTGGACCTCAGGATCATGTGACCAGACAGGATTTAAAAAAGGTGTGTACACTTTTTTGGGGGAGGAAACGTTTTTAAGAATAGCTAGTATTAGGCTTCTCTTCCACTTTAAAGTAAAACTACACTGCATTTGAGCACCACAAACCAAAAGTGCTGTTTAATTTAAAATTCAAAGCAAAACCCCCGTCCATCCATGTCTCCATGTTTTATTGTGTTGAGAAATCACTTAAACACCACCCCCCCAGCATTTCTGCCAGTGGCCATCTTGAGTAAGGGCAGATGATTCTTATAGCATTTACTTCCTGGAATCCATCATATAGAAATTCATCCCCCATATAGTAATTCATCCCCCATAGTAATTCATCCCCCATATAGTAATTCACCCCCCATAGTAATTCATCCCCCATATAGTAATTCATCCCCCATAGTAATTCATCCCCCCTATAGTAATTCATCCCCCATAGTAATTCATCCCCCATATAGTAATTCATCCCCCATAGTAATTCATCCTCCCTATAGTAATTCATCCCCCATAGTAATTCATCCCCCATAGTAATTCATCCCCCATATAGTAATTCATCCCCCATATAGTAATTCATCCCCCATAGTAATTCATCCCCCATATAGTAATTCATTCCCCATATTAATTCATCCCCCATATTAAGTCCCCAAGTCCCCCCTGTGTCAATTCACTTACCTTTGCTCCGCGCGTTCCTCTCGCCGTGTTCCCGCGCCGTTCCGGTGTAGCATGAAAATCTGTCTCCTATGAGGATCTGTCCCCCTCGACGTATCTGCGCATGTGCCAGTTTCAGGCATTAGCAGCCGATCGGCGATCTCCGGCACATGCGCAGATACGTCGAGGGGGACAGATCCTCATAGGAGACAGATTTTCATGCTACACCGGTCTTCAGGGCGGACTGTGAGAGGAGCCTAGCTCCCCTCGCGTTCGTCACGCTGCCCCGCCTACACACATCCTGACAGCCATCCTGACAGTATCACGCTCCGCGGGCCGGATTAAAAGGTCCGCCGGGCCGTGTACGGCCCGCGGGCCGTAGTTTGCCCATTGCTGGTCTAGACATTTCCAGACTTCAATGACTACATGTTTGTTCTTGTCAAAATGATAGCCTTGGAGCCTGTGCCTACAGATGGAAGTCAGTAATGGCAGCTTTCATATTTATATCCTCTCAGGTTCACTTTAACCTCCCTGGCGGTATTTCCGAGTGTAGCTCGGGGTAAAGTTTCAGTACCAAAAGCGGTAACCCGAGCTACACTCGGGAATGCCTTGCAGCGCTGCTCCGGGATCTGTTCTTCTCTTACCTTGTCCTGCGCTCCCGCAATGTCCCTCCTGCAGTGTCCCCGGCAATGTCCTCCGGCCGATGACGGCATCTGTCTTCCGGGTTCCATCCCCTGCGAGCGTCGGGACGTACGGGGGACGGAACTGGTGGGAAATTTGAAAATGACAAAAAGTGACATTCACTAAAATCACTAAAATCACATAGTAAAACATTCCTGTATCAAACCATTTCACATACATTTTGTCCCGAGTGCTTTGTCCTGTGCCCTGCCTGCATTTGTACCGTTCTTTCTGCCTGGAAACTGAGAAATGTCCATGGCGTCCAAAAAGTGTCCCTTTAGGTCAAAAGCAGTTTCAAACCAGCTAGAGAACAGCGATAGTAAATCAGAACCACTTGCAGAATTGAGTGATAATGATTCGTGGGGGAAATTCGTCATCAGACACTGAAAATGATTCTGCGACTTTGCTCAGCAATGTGCGAACTTGGCGCTCTATTTCAAAATTCAGTGTTTTTGGTTTGATTATATTATTGAATTAAATGTATTATTATCATATTATTATTTTATATGATTATTTATTAAATTATAATTTATGATTTCGTGTTTCAAATTTTAACATACCCGGGGTGTTTACTAGACTCTTGTTCGGACAGATTTCAGTGAGTTATTCCTAAAAATTACAGCCTACAATAAAAAAAATACATAATTCCTTACGAAAAAATGTACCGCTTTGAGCATAGAAATACTGACATAATCAGACCGCTAGGGAGGTTAAAGGCAAACTAAACCCTCCTATTCTTTTCAGCCAAGGAAGCTGCCATCTTGACCTCTGTTTAACCAGTTGCCTACCTTTGACATGTTACACACATCCATAAAATTTCCTCCTCTGTACACAAACATCTAGTGGAAGTCCAGGAGATTCCCTGCAGTATCTTTTCTCTCCTGCTCGCTCCTGTGAACACAGCTGATCACAGTTCATGGTAAATGGCCAATCACAGCGGTCCTGTACCATCAGCTGTATCCAATCACAGCTGGTCACATTTAAACAGAATTCCTTTAACCACTTGCCCTCCAGAGGATTTACCCCCCTTCCTAACCAGGCCATTTTTTACGATACGGCGCTGCGTTACTTTAACTGACAATTGTGCGGTCATGCAACACTTCATCCAAATGAAATTTATGTCTTTTTTTTTTACACAAATGGAGCTTTCTTTCGGTGGTGTTTGATGGCCTGTGCATTTTTTTGCACTATAAACAAAAAAGACTGACAATTTTGAGGAAAAAAAACAATATTTTTGACTTTTTGCTATTAAATATGTCAAGTAAAAAAATTAATTAAAATCAAATTTTGTCATAAATTTAGGCCAAAATGTAAGCTGCTACATGTCTTTGCTAAAAAAGAAAAAAAAATCCTAATACGTGTAAATTAATTGGCTTACATGATAGGTATAGCATTTACAAATGGAGATATATATACATGATTTTTTTTTCATTTCTAGTAATAGTGGTGATCAGCGAATTATAGCAGGACTGCAGGACTGCGGTGGGCATTCTGACACTGTGGGGGAACTGACTTGGTGTCACTGACATCCTCAGTGACACCAATACACTGATCCGTGCTAATAAAAAGCACTGACACTGTACTAATGACACTGAGCAGGAAGGGGTTAACATCTGGGGCAATCAAAGGGTTAACTGTGTGTGTGTTTTATTGTGTGGTGCGTGTGTTTTACAGTGTAATCATGCTACTTTGTATTGTTCTGCATGCAGAGCAATACAAAGCAGCGTAGTGGAGCTGACAGGGGAGACAGGGGAAAGATCTGTATTGTTTACATATAGACCTCACCCCCGTCAGTGATACTTGGTGACCGCCGGGTGCCGGCAGGGAATCTCTGGCCAGGACCTGGTGATCGACAGCTGAAGCCGCCAGTGGCGGCGCTGGTAGGGAAATTCCCCTACCTGGAAATACAAAATCCTGTATACATACATGATTTTGCGCAGCCCTTCCGCACTGTAGCAGTATTTCTGCTATAGGGCGTCGAGCAAACAGTTAATCACATGCTGTCTCTGTGTGAGGAAAGGAGAGCTGATACCCATCCAGTCTGACATGGCACAGTGAGTACATTGTTTATACTGGTTATTAGTGCAGCACCATCAGTGCCAATCTGTGTCCATCAGTGCAGCTTATCAGTGTCCATCAGTGCCACCTATCAGTGCCCATCAGTGCCTCCTATTTAGTGCCCATTAATTCAGCTTATCAGTGCCCATCAGTGCAGCTTATCAGTGTCCATCAGTACCACCTATTGTTGCCCATCAGTGCAGCTTATCAGTGTCCAACAGTACCACCTATCGGTGCCCATCAGTGCCACCTCACCAGTGCCTCCTATTCAGTGCCCATTAATTCAGCTTATCAGTGCCCACCAGTGCTGCCTCATCAGTGCCCATCACTCCAGCCTCATCAGTACACATCATTGAAGAGGAAAAATTAGAAACTAAGAATAACGTTTTTATTTTTTCAAAATTGTCGGTATTTTTTTGTTTGCTTAGCAAAAATAAAAAACACAAGGATAATTAAATACCTCCAAAAGAAATCTCAATCTGTCTTAAAAAAATATAAAAAATTTAATTTGGGTACAGTGTTGCATGACCACGCAATTGTCATTCAAATTGCAACAGCGCTGAAATCTGAAAATTAGCCTGGGCAGGAAGGAGGTGAAAGTGCCCAGCATTGAAGTGGTTAACCTCTATTTTACGATTTAACCCATTCATTTCAGTAGACCCTGCATAAGCACTATTTAACACATTTAAGAAAATAGAAAAAATTATTATAATGCACATATATACATTGAGTATACATTTGAGGGTTTACTTTTAAAAAGATACATGGTTTAGGGTATATCCAGGGGCGGACTGACCATTTGGAAACTCGGGCACTGCCATGAGATGCCCCTGGTACCTTTTTCATAGGTTTTTGAGTTTAGGCAAGGACACAGGGGCCCCATGATTCCTTATTGCCCAGGGGCCTCATGAGTTGTCAGTCCGCCCCTGTGTATATCTGTTTTATTTCAAATCTTTAAGAACTTTAAATTCTCTTAAATCCTTAAGAACTGCTACATCATGAGAAAAATGAAATATACAGTATGCAAATATAAAAAAAAAAACCCAAACTTTATTTCTTTTATAAATAACTTTAACATGCTTTGTACCAAAAATGCAATTTCAGTGTTGCAATAAATAGAACAAGCAGCAGAATAAAATGCATAGGTTTCCCCCACCGTAATGGTACTTATGTTCACAATTATGCTGATCAACGTAAAGAAATTACATTTTTCTTCAAACTTTTACTCTGTTTTCCTTTTGAAATACAAATAAATAAATAAAAAAATCTCAGACGACCTTAGGATCACAAGAAAGCCCGGTTTGTTACCAAACAAATTCTGTATCATGAGTAAATACAAAGTTATAGACACATAGCGGAAATGTGAAAATATGGTCTGGTCCTTAGGGGGTAAACAGGTATGGGAGCTGAAATGGTTAATCTGCAATGTTCACGATGCTGCACATGTGATCAGTCATGACTCCAGCCATTTGATGGTTTGACAGTTTGGTTGAGCACACAAGCAAATATGACAGTTAACAGTCCTGGCATCCTGGGAATGCAACAGTTTTTTTGAAACCGTTAAATTGATGGGTTTACTTCTGCTTTATAACTGCTTTATAACTGTTTACTTTCTTTACACTTTCTCTTTAAATGTCATCATTAACCACTTGTCGCCCAGCCACTGTAGATATACGGAGGCAGGGCAGCACTTGCAGGCAAAACCACGTTTTAAAACGTGTGTTTTGTAAACAAATAGGGGGCGCGTGCAAGGTGCGCTGCCGCCCTATCTGTCCCGCCGATCACCGCCGCAGATGTGAGTCGCCGGGTCACAGCCGGTCCTTAGCGGATGTTTCCTGGCGATCGGCGGCAAACAGTGAGACAGCACAGCTGCAGTAGCTGTGCTGTCTGTCACTTCCCTGTCAGCTCGAGGATGAGCTGATCGAGAAAGAACAGTTTCTCTTTCTCGATCAGCCTTGTCCCGTCCAGTACACCCCCCCTGCCCCCTAGTAAAACACTCCCCTCACTCCTATAACCCTTCCCTGCAAAATAAAGTTAACCCCTTCCTCCCCAGTGCCATTAGTACAGTGTCAGTGTTTTTTTTTTTGCACTGATCACTGTATTAGTGTTTTTGGGGATGTCAGTGACCCCAAGTCAGTACCCCCCAATGTCAGAATGTCCGCCGCAGTCCCGCAGTTCCGCAGTTCCGCCATAAGTCACTGATCGCCGCCATAAGTCACTGATCGCCGCCATTATTAGTATAAAAAAAACCCTAAAAATCCCAGTATCTTTCCCGCCATTTGTAAACACTATAACTTTCACGTAAACCAATTCATTTACACGTATTTTTGCATTTTTTTTTTAGCCAACAGTCCAAAATATTGTTTTTTTTTTCTCAAAATTGTCAGCCTTTTTTTTATAGCGCAAAAAATAAAAACCGCACAGGCGATCAAATACCACTGAAAGAAAGCTCAATTTGTGGGGAAAAAAGGATGTAAATTTAATTTATGTACCATATTGCATGACCGCGCAATTGTCCATTAAACTAGCGCAGTGCTGTATAGCAGAAAAATGGCGTAAATTGCAGTATTTATACCATAGATTGTAGACGTTATAACTTTCACACAAAGCAATCAATATACACTTATTGGGATTTTTTTTACCAAAAACATGGAGCAGAATACATTTTGGCCTAAATTTATAACCAACTTTGAGTTTACTATATATTTTTTATAGCTGAAAGTAAAAAATATTGTTTTTCTTCAAAATTTTTGGCCTTTTTTTGTTTATAGCGTGAAAAATAAAAAGCGCACAGGTGATCAAATTACACCAAAAGAAAGCTCTATTTGTGTGAAAAAAAGGACGCAAATTTCGTTTGGGTGCAGCATTGCATGACCGCGCAATTATCAGTTGAATTAGTGCAGCGCCGAGTAGCAAAAAGAGGCCTGGTCATTAAGGGGGGTAAATCCTCTGGAGCTTAAGTGGTTAATAAAATGATTTCTCTCTTGGATCCCTGACTACAATGTGCTCGCCCAGTAGTCTGACAAACTCTTCTCTACAGTGATGTAAATTCATCAGGAGTGAGTCTAACGCTCTCTAGCCTCCAGTGAAGTGGTACTGAGTCTGTTAGAACTTTTAAGATTGCGGTCTTACCACTGCTCTCCGGAAACTTCTAAAAATAAGTTGCTTGGGTACATGCTTCAACGGCGCTTTGAAAGTTCTCGCAAATTACTTGACTAGAAATAACTCTGTTTTTTCAGCATCTCTTAATGGGTTAGATATTCTCTACAGGTATTTCTGAAAGACAAGATCCGGCATCAGTATTCCGCTGTGACAATTTATGCGCTGCGGGGTGACAAAAAATGGGCAAATGTTGTTGATTTGAAGTGAGATTTTATGTGTGCTGTAAGATCAAAAGACTTTTGTGCTAAAGAAATGCAGATACACTGTTGACATTAGGTAAGTGATGTCTTTTTATTAACCCTTCCAATGGTATCAGAATTTAAAACAGACATCTGCTCCTTGATCTACCCTTTAAAATTGCTCTCCAATAACCTTCAGAAAGTTAAGTTAGTGATTTGCATATATACTTTCCTTTTTTTTTCATAGGGTACTTCTTCAGCATGTTTGTCCTTTTCATTTTTTGTAAATGTAGCAGCAGACGTTCATTACATTGTAGGTAGGTGGTAGAGTGGGTTCCCCTTTAAAGTGTCTCCTCCCCCTGGAAGAAGGCCGGCAGACTAGGCTGGTAGACTAGACTAGGCTTCCTAGTTGGAAGGGAGTGAGTTAGGGAAGTAAGAGGAAGAGGCAGCAAAATCTGCAGTCTTCTCCTGCTCTCCCCCTTCTTGGGGGAGGGCAGGCTAGCCTGAGGTTTTCCATTATAGCCCCTAGCGAGAGAGAAGAGAGAACCATGGAGCTGGCCTACTGTTCTGTTTCCCCCATCCTGGGTCAGGAAGAACATAGCCCCATCTACTGCAGGGACAAGAGTAGCCACCGGCTTGGCCTGGGACCAAGAGTTTGTTACATGACTGTGTTGTTTTATTTGAATGGTGATTGATCAAGGCTTTCAGTAAACAAATGTTAACCACATCCAGCCTTGTGATGCTTTTTTTGGTTAAAATGTTGCTCTGAAGAGTGTAAGCATGAGTTCTACTGGTGTCCCCTGGCTGTTGATTGAGAAGGTCAGTCTCCACCCACCACCCACACATTGGGGAGAGTCATCCAGCAAATTCCAGTACATAATGTAGAATTGACCTTCTCATGAATACAGAGGGTTAGTTCTACGTTGAGGGTCAGATTGGCTGCTCGCTAAGGCCACGTGCGAGGAAGCCCGTCACCGACCGAAAACCTAACATGCATCATAGCTCAGAAAATAGGAACTGTCAGGTTTGCACATGGAAAGTGTTGCCAAAACCAGCAGCTGACAAGGCCTGTGGATGAGATCATAACAGTAAAGGTCCAGTTCACTTCTAGTCTATTCATATTGTTCTCAATCAAACCTGATAAAGGGGCTCTCTTGGACCCTCAAAATGTGTTGGAACTTTTAGTCTTTCCCACTGACTTTTATTGGAATAAAATTGTGTCTGGATCTCTTATAGGTGCTGTGGCAGTTCAATTCAATTTTTTTTACATTACACTGCAAGCAAAGGAAACCATGGAGATTCTCTGGGGTGTAGAATCAGATCATTTACATCAACATCAAGTGGTTTTTACTCTAGTGTTTTCTGTACTAGTGTAGGCAGGTTGCCTATCTTCCCTGCACATGGATGGCACGTGGAACTGGGCCCCACCTACAGACAGAGCATCAGCACCACCCATTAGTTCCAGTGTCCAAGCTCACACGCAGATGCATGGTTGTTGGTTTGAAATTCTGCAGATTCAACCTTCCTGGTCACTATCCACATTAACCACTGATGCTCAGAGCACTTTACCTGTAGGCCTATACTTCATGTGGTCCAGACTAGGGATCCAGCAGTCCAACCGAACACCTGGGGTCCATGGTACATAGGAGTTCAGGTCATCTGGCACACATTCCATGAAGAAGTTAACTCTTACTGCCAGTAAGGTTATTCCTTTCTCTAGTCACCCACCCCTGAGCAAGCCAGGTTGGCACTAATATCACATATAATCCTTCTTCACAATAGTAGTTTAACCCACAAGATTACATTAACCGTTGTTCCCCCAGCTGAGACAAGGATGAAGCAATGAGTCACTTTACAAAAGGTTCTGTTTACATAACATACACAGCTTCCAGACACTGTAAGAAGAATAAAGTACAACTATGTTCCAAATACTGTCATTCACAGTGAAACATTTCACTAACTAACATAAGGGGGAGCTATTTTTCTTCATGTTATCCTGTCCAGGCAGGTGACCTCCATCTCCATGAGTCCAGTCCCTCCACCAAGCTCCAGGGGGAGCTGTCCTCTTCA
The DNA here is from genome assembly GCF_062004578.1 of Staurois parvus. Taxonomy (NCBI): domain Eukaryota; kingdom Metazoa; phylum Chordata; class Amphibia; order Anura; family Ranidae; genus Staurois; species Staurois parvus. The sequence continues at coordinate 352,319 of NW_028318512.1, forward strand.
TAGGTCCATCCTTCCTCTAACATAGAGGTCTACAAATTGTGACCCATGGGCTAGATGAAGCCCTTTGCTTACCTTTATCTTGCCCTTAGGGCACTATTCCTCCTACTGATAAAAGATACTATTCCTCCAAATGACTCCAACAATGAGGCATAATTCCTGTCATAGACACCAATGATGGGGCACTATTCCTCCAACTGATGCCAATGACGGGGCACTATTCCTCCCAATGATAACAACAATGGGGCACTATTCCACAAATAGAAGGGCAGCAAGGTAGAAGCTAGCAATTACAGGCCAGTGAGTTTAACATTGGTTTTAGTCAAGTTAATGGAATCACTCCTGAAAAGAAGGATCACTTAAAAACACAAATCTTGCTGGACCCAAAACAGCATGGCTTTACTGAAGGTAGATCATGTCAGACTAGTCTAATTGGATTTTTTTTACTATATTACCAAAGTTTTGGACTAGGGTGGTGCTGTGGATATGGCATATCTTTATTTCAGCAAGGCATTTGATACAGTTCCACATAATGATCTAATACAAAAATTGCACAGTTGGGAGGTTCAACGAATATGCAGCTGGTTAAAGGATAGCTACCAGACTGTGGTTGTGAACGGGGTTCACTCGGAACAGAGACCAGTCAATAGTGGTGTACCCCAAGGCTCTGTACTGGTTCTGTTCTATTTAATCTATATGTAAGTGACATAACTAAAGGCTTGTTGGGTAAGGTTTGTCTTTTTGCTGATGACACAAAAGTTTGTAATAGGATTGATATCCTTGGAGGTGTCTGTAACATGAAACATGATTTGGCATTGCTGGAAGATTGCTCAAAAAAGTGGAAATTGCAGTTCAATGTAAATGTCAAATGTAAAAAACTGCACCTAGGGAGAAAAAATCCCTTGAGAAAGTACATCATTGGGGGTACATTGTTGGCCAGCACTACACAGGAAAAGGACTTGGGGGCACTTATTTCAGAGAGCAAACAGTGTGGCCAGGCAGTGGGGAAAGCGAATAGAATTCTAGGATGCATCACTAGAGGGGTCACCAGCAGGAGGAAAGAGGTCCAGATTCCCCTATATAGTTAGATTTAGTTAGACTTCATTTAGAATACTGTATCTGGAGACCTAACTTACAAAAAGATATTGATAAGATAGAACAAGTCCAGAGACGGGTAACAACATTAGTTAAAGGTCTGGGGGATAAAACATATCAAGAGCGACTTCAGGAACATAACATATACAGTCTGGAGGAAAGAGGGGAAAGGGGAGACATGATTGAATGAAACCTTTAAATACATCAAGGGGGTGAATAAGGTTTAGGGGGGCAGTATTTTCAACATAAAACCAAAATCAAGAACACGAGGACATGACCTTACACTAACTGGAGGAAAGTTCAAAACTAAACTCAGAAAGTACTATTTTAGTGAAAGAGTAGTTGATGCTTGGAATAATTGTCCAGCAGAGGTAGTGAGCCAGTCAACAGTAAATAGCTTCAAACACAAGCATAGATCTACACTCAGACAAAAAAGGTAACAAAAAAACCCCAAAACAACCCCCCCCAAAAAAAAAAACCCTAAAAGAACAGGCTTGATGGACCAATCTGTCTTTTTCTGCCGTCTCTCTTCTATGTTTCTATGATACCAATGATGCGGCACAATTTATCCTACTGATACCAATGATGGGGTACTATTTCTCCCGCCAACACCAATGATGGGGCAATTATTCCTCCTATTGATACCAATTATGAGGCATTATCCTCCTCTCACTGACCAAAGGCACCATGTAATTTATTTATTCCCAGTGTCCACCAAGCTTGAGACATTGGCTATTTCCATTGAATCCAGGACATATTCTACCTCCACAGGCAACAATCTGGCCCCCCAAAAGTCTGAAGGACCGAAAACTGGCCCTTTGTTTAGAAAGTTTGGAGACCCCTGCTTAGACTTAGATCGGCCCCTCCCTTTTATATTTAAAGGAACAGGGCTCAGCCAATCTCAAGACACACCTTCAAAGGGGAGTGGCCAAAGGTTAAAGGGAACTCCTGCCTACACTTGGGATATGGAAATAGGACATGAGACATGCTTTTTTCATCAATCTCTATATTACTGTGGTTTGAGTGCCTAGGTTATGGAGACAGGACAAGAGGCATATACTGTATGTTACATCACCATGTATCATACTCTAGTGTTTTCTGTACTTGGGATATGGAGACGGGGCATGATAGACATGCTTGTTGCATCAACCTGTATATTTCCATAGTGTTCTCTGTATATTTGGGATTTGGAAACAAGGGACCAGCGACATGTTTGTTGCATGAACCTGTACAATCTGTACTTAGGATATGGAGACATGGGGCAGAAGACCTATTAGTTGCATTAACCTGTGTATAACTGCAGTATTTTCTGTGACTGGAGTATAAAGAAAGAGAACAGAATACCCAACACACATAAAAATTTACTCTAAAGGCTTTATTTATAAAGCTAACACAGAAGGACGAGAATCCTTATTTACAAAAAAAATAGTGACAGTTATTTTTTTAGCTGAGTGCCATGAGATTTGAACATGGCTAAAATAAAGATCTGCATCCTTGTGTTAAAGCTTTATGAACTGAGCTATATGAAATATAATAAAATATACTTATTTTTCTTAAATAAAACAAAACACTTTTTGCATGTTCAAATAAAATGATAGTTAAAGTTCCGAACAAGGCCAGCGAATCATGATGCACACAATATAAAATCAAATAGATTGTCCAATGCCAAAAAGACTCTGGAGTAATAGAAGAAATGTGATTTTCGGACATGATTTACTGCCCTTGTTTCCTTTGGGCTAGCAAATCATTGCTCAGCAATGGGCTGCAGGCCCTCGGGCAGGCATTTAATAGTCTCCCACTCTACATTATTGTCAAACCTCTTCATTACGAGTGGCAATTTGCAAATAAAGGAAATGTGGTACAGTTCGAAGAGCATACTCCAGAGCTTTGTCAAAGTCTGCATGTGATTTTCATTAAATGTGAACTGTGACACCTGTAAACCAGGAGGAATAGTGACTTCCAATACCCTGTATGGGGATAAAAACCGGAAACTCAGAATCATTATTAGGATTTATGAATCGTGTAGTTACTTTTACCATATGCACTAAGGGAATCTATCATCTGCAAAACAAAAATGTATATATATACAGTACATACAGTGGGTAAAATAAGTATTGAACACATCACCATTTTTCTCAGTAAATATATTTCTAAAGGTGCTATTGACATGAAGTTTTTACCACATGTCGGCAACAACCCATGCAATACATACATACAAAGAAACCAAAACAAATCACTTCAGAAATTAAGTTATGTGTAATAAAATATAATGACACAGGGAAAAAGTATTGAACACATAAAGAAAGGGAGGTGCAAAAAAGCATGGAAAGCCAAGACACCAGCTGAAATCTATCAGTAATTAGAAAGTAACTCTGCCCCTTGTCATTGCAAATTAATATCAGCTGCTTCAGTCATAACTGATGGCTTATAAAAAGGTGTCTCATTACCAAGGTGTTACTTCATTACCAAAGAGCTCTCTCAAGATTTTTGCAACCTTATTGTTGCAAAACATACTGATGGCATTGGTTACTGAATGATTTCTAAACTTCTGAATGTTCCAGTGAGCACTGTGGGGGCCATAATCTGAAAGTGGAAAGAACATCATTTCACCATAAACCGGCCACAACCAGGTGCTTCTTGCAAGATTTCTGACAGAGGAGTGAAAATAATTATCAGAAGAGTTGTTCAAGAGCCAAGGACCACTTGTCAAAAGCTTCAGAAAGTCCTGGAATTATCAGATACATTTGTTTCAAAGAAAACAATAAGTAATGCACTCAGATGCCATGGCCTGTATGCACGCTCACCATACAACACACCATTGCTGAAGAAAAAGCACGTTGAAGCTCGTTTAAAGTTTGCTGCACAACATTTAGACAAACCAGTGAAATACTGGGAGAATATAGTCTGGTCAGATAGGACCAAAATGTAACTCTTTCAATGTCATAATACACCCCATGTTTGGAGGTCAAATGGCACTGCACATCACCTCAAAAACACCATCCCAAACGTGAAGCATGGAGGTGGGAACATCATGGTGTGAGACTGTTTTTCAGCATACAATACTGGCAAACTTCATATCATTGAAGGAAGGATGAATGGAAAACTGTACCAAAACATTCTTGATAAAAATCTGCTACCATCTATCAGGATGATGAAGATGAATTGAGGGTGGACATTTCAGCAGGACAATGATCCCAAACACAAATCCAAGGAAACTCTCAATTGGTTTCAAAGAAAGAAAATAAAGCTGCTAGAATGGCCTAGCCAATCACTTGACTTGATTCCAATAGAAAATTGATGGTAAGAACTAAAGATCAGAGTTCATAGAAGAGGCCGCATGGAACCTTCAAGATTTGAAGACTGTGTGGAAGAATGAGCCAAAGTCACACTCAAGTAATATGTGTGACTAGTTTCTCCATACAGGAGGTGTCCTGAAGCTGTCATCACTATCAAAGGATTTTGTACAAAGTATTAAATATATTTCAGTTAGTGTGTTCAATACTTTTTCCCCGTGTCATTCCATTTTATTACACATAACTTAATTTCTGACCTTATTTGCTTTGCTTTATTTGTATGTATGGATTGCATGGGTTGTTACCAAAGTGGTGAAAAGTTCATGCCAATAGCACCATTTGGAAATATATTTACTGAGAAAAATGGTGACATGTTCAATACTAACTTTACCCGCTGTGTGTCTATATATATATAAGCACTATATTGCAAAAAGTATTGGGATGCCTGCCTTTACACACACATAAACTTTAATGGCATCCCAGTCTTAGTCTGTAGGGTTCAATATTGAGTTGGCCCACCCTTTGCAGCTATAACAGCTTCAACTCTCTTGTAAACATGAAAAAGAGAGGAAGGCACCTCTAAGTGCAGTATAGACAATTTATTAGTGAACAACAGATAAATTGCACTTACAAGATAAATAGTGTGGTGTAATAAGACTCAGGTGAGACATAAAGCCGTCCAGCAACAAACTCTCTCTATAGGATCAGGACGTAAAACCTAGGATGTGTCTATGTATCAAAATGAGGCTTGGAGAGCAGAGTCGGATGTAGGAGGTGAAGGCGGCAGTAACATGTTTCACAGCATGTTCAGTAGGCTCCTTCTTCAGACCTCATTTATCCTACAGCTACAGAGGTTGGGCTCTAACAAGCGCACCCTATATAATATACATCAACTCTCTTGTATGGCTGTCCACAAGGTTTAGGAGTGTGTCTATGGGAATGTTTGACCATTCTTCCAGAAACTCATTTGTGAGGTCAGGCACTGATGTCGGACATGAAGGCCTGGCTCATAGTCTCCACTCTAATTCATCCCAAAGGTGTTCTGGCGGGTTGAGGTCAAAACTCTGTGTAGGCCAGTCAAGTTCCTCCATCTCATCCATGTCTTTATGAACCTTGCTTTGTGAACTGGTGCGCAAGCATGTTGGAACAGGAAGGGGCCATCCTCAAACTGTTCCCTGAGTTGGGAGCATGAAATTGTCCAAAATGTCTTGGCATGCTGACGGCTTAAGAGTTCCCTTCACTTGAACTAAGGGGCCAGTCCCAACCCATGAAGAACAACCCCACATCACGTCTATCGGCTTGCCAGACAGAGAAGAGTGATTCCAGTGGCGGCGTGCTTTACACCACTGTATCCGACGCTTTGCATTGCACTTGGTGATGTAAAGCTTGGATGCAGATGCTTGGCCATGGAAACACATTCCATGAAGCTCTCTATGCATAGTTGTTGTGCTAATCTGAAGGCTACACAAACTTTGAAGGTCTTTAGCTATTGACTCTGCAGACAGTTGACGACTTGTGCTCACTGTGACCCCGCTCTGTCATTTTAAGTGGCCTACCACTTGGTGGCTGAGTTGCTGTTGTTCCCAGTTGCTTCCTCTTTGTTATAATTCCACTAACAGTTGACTATGGAATATTTAGTAGAAAGTAAATTTCACAGATGGACTTATTGCACAGATGGCAACCTATCACGGGACCACGCTTGAATTCACAAATGGAAAAGGAACCCTTCCAATCTGAGAGACCTGGAGCAGTTGACGAAAGAAGAGTGTTCCAAAATTACAGAAGAGAAGTGTAAAAAACTCATTGATGGTTACAGGAAGGCATTGATTTCAGTTATTTTTTCCAAGGGGTGTGTTACCAAATATTAATTGAAGGTGCTAATAATTTTGTTCAGTCCTTTTTGGGGGTTTTGCATGGAATGTGTCAGATTTGGCTTTTTGTTTCTCCACTTTTTTGTGTCATACCAATACAAACAAAAGAAATAAACATGAGAATGCCTAAACATTTGCAATTTTCTGGGCGAAGTGGTGTATTATCTGACAGAAATACAGGGGTGTGGCAATATTTTTGGCCATGGCTGTATATATATATATCTTTATACTGTATATATATTTAGATTACATTTAAACAATGTTCCTTAATATAAATATTCATTTTAAAACCAAACTGAAGTCTCACCCTTTTTTATAGTCCTGTAATGCTGTGTGTGTGTATATATATATATATATATATATATATATATATATATATATATCTTCTACAATTTCCCATTACTTGTAGTCTGTTCTTCCTTTCGATAAATAATATTAGGGATATATGAGGAGATTTTAGCAAAATTACTTTTGCCATGAAATTACCAATTTTTCCATTGGCAAATCTCTTTAATTCTTTAGGCTACTTTTAGTAAGAGGGATTTTTCAGAGGTGTATCTAGAGTAGTTTAGTTTATTTAATTTAGTATTCTTTTTTTTTCAATTTATTTAATAAGTATAATCGTGAGGCATGAGGCCATTTTGGACACAATAACAGGTTCCAGAATAGCCTTAATAATCCCTCAGGAGCAATTGAAAGCACCCTTTAAAACCACTAAAACTACTTCTCTTTCATCTTCAAGGCATATCACCAAAGTGGCCAAATTTCAATGAAACTCCTGATTTTTACAAAAGTTTGGAGAAAATGCAAAAAATAAATAAATAAATTAGATGTGTATAGTATATTGCCCATCATCACAAAATGGTTGCTATTAGAAATGTGCACAGTGAATTTGTGCACGGATTAATTTGCAAAATCAATCATTTCATGTTGTCATATTCGCTATGTTAGAATGATTAGAATGATTTATTTCTGGAATTAGCTTTCTATATTCGGATTTGTTTCCTATACTTGTTATTCGGAATTGATTTGTAATTTTTGAAATTATTTCAGATGATTCGGGTTCATTTTTATGTTGTTATGTTATTTCAGCGACTTGTATGCAAGTTGCTTGCAACTTTGATGCAACGTGCTTGCAACTTTGATTGTGTGCAACTTGCTTGCGACTTTGAAGTTTTGCAACTTTGGTCATTCATAAGAATACAGAGTGTGACACATATTTTTGAGTTTACAAACCCCTCTGAAGTCTCAAACAAATGAAACGAACAGATACAAATCAATTCATTGTTTTCATTATAATTTATTTTGGATTCTTGGAAATTTATTACTATTGTGATTCGGAGATTTGGATACATCTGAATCTCCAAATAATGAAAATTTAGTCCGAATTTCAATTTATAAGAAACGAATCGTACATATCTAGTTGCTATCCAATTTTTGTTAAGACTGTAGACATTTGTTGAAAGCTGTGAGAGAGTCGCTAGGTAAACCTTTCAAATAAACCTATCCTGGAATACAATACAATTCTCATTTTCCTATTTAATTTTTACACAGCAGTCATCCAACAAGCCTAAAATGAATACTTAATAAAAAAATATATACACTTTTCAATATAAAAGGAACTGCAGTAACTTGTTTTGCTGTATTTGTATATATATAATACTTTTACACAGTTATTTTCTTTTATAGCAACTAATATTGAACAGTCTTCTGCAATTTCAACGGAAAACCTGCCAAGAGCATAAATTAAAACTAACCTTTTTATTTATTTATTTATATATATTTTTTTAACAGCCGGCTCTTTTGCTGTTTAGCCACTGGCAATTTTCTGAAATTAAATTTATTATTAAGAAAAAAATGATTGGTTCTGTTTCAATAAAACATATTTCATATTTAGACAGAAGGAAAAAAAATATATATATTTTTAACCTGATTTTTTTAAATGTAATAAAACAAGGGCAAGATAAAACTTATGCGCAGTTTGTGAACCAATTATAAAATGCAAATGTAAACTGGTGCAACTTAATTTCTATCATTTTAATATGCGCACTGGTTGGTGTTTGCTGTGAATCGTGAAATCTGAGAAAATGGAAATGTTAACGGTGGAAAATCTCACGGGATGAGCAGAATTCAGAGAACCAAAGTGTAGCAATTATCTCCTTTATGGGTTTATTATTTCAGTATTGGAGCCAGGAAAAGTTATACTATGTCAAGATTATGTTGACTCTGAAAAAAATAAATGTTTAAAGAAAGATAGAGGCAAATGTAACTCTTTCTTCCTTCCATCAATTAATTTATCTGATTGCTCAGTTTCTTTCTTTCTTTCTTTCTTTCTTTCTTTCTTTCTTTCTTTCTTTCTTTCTCTCTCTCTCTCTCTCTCTCCTTCCTTCCTTCCTTCTTTCTTTTTCTTTCTTTCTTTCTTTCTTTCTTTCTTTCTTTCTTTCTTTCTTTCTTTCTTTCTTTCTTTCTTTCTTTCTTTCTTTCTTTCTCTCTTTCTTTCTTTCTTTCTTTCTTTCTTTCTTTCTTTCTTTCTTTCTTTCTTTCTTTCTTTCTTTCTTTCTTTCTCATGAGTCAAGGCCCCACCCATCAAGGGCTGCCAAACCATGGGCATGTCTCTGCTAAAGCAGCAACAGAAGGATTTAGTGGCCCTGGGTAGTCTCTGCTGACTGCGAGGCCCTATTCACACGGGGCGGACTCCGCTTCTGATCCGCTTGCTCAGTGGGTGATCTGTCTACTGATCCCCGCTGGGCAACGCTGAGCAGGCAAATCACTGGTCCATGTCCGCTCTGCTCATGCAGAATGGACACAGACACAGCCTGCTCTGCTGAAGGGGAAGTCGGATGTAAATGGACCAAATGTCCATTTATACCTGACTGGCCTCTGACAGATCCCCTTCTGTTTGTTTTTGGTGGATCAGATTAGAGGTACCTAGGTGTAAACAGACACAAGTTTGTTTACACCCTCTGCTCCATATAGAAAAATGGAGGGTCCGATCGGGTGCACCTGAAAAATGGATAGGCAGACCCCATCAGAATGCTCGTGTGAAAAAGGCCTAAGTGGGTAAAAAGGCAACAGGGGGTCAATGCCAGAGGAAGCAGGCTGCACAACGTTCCCAACTGTAATGACAAGTGCTCAGTGATGGGCTGGCAGTCTTACAAGAGGGTCTGGCAGTTTTATGCTGCCTAAAATGCAGATGTGTATGAAGTTTGACCTCTACACTCTTGTTACATACTACTGACCTCTACACTCTGTGTTACATACTACTGACCTCTAGACTCTGTGTTACATACTACTGACCTCTGCAGTTTCCATTACTTACTCATAACCCCTGTTCTCTGTGTTATATACTACTTACCCCTGCACTCCGTGTTATTTACTTCAGACCTCTGCATTGTTCATTAGATACTACTATCATCTGCATTACATACTACTGACCTCTGCGGTTTGCAGTACATGCTACTGATCCCTGTGCTCTGTGTTACATACTACTGACCTTTGAAGTTTGCAGTATTTGCTACTAACCCGTGTTCTGTGTTACATACCACTGACCCCTGAACTCTGCATTACATACTACCAGCCTCTGAGTTACTTACTCCTGACCTTTGCCCTCTGCGTTACATATTAATGACCTCCAAACTATGTGTTACTTATTCCTGACCCCTGCTCGGTGCTTTACATACCACTGACCCCTGAACTCTGCATTATATACTACCAGCCTCTGAGTTACTTACTCCTGACCTTTGCCCTCTGCGTTACATATTAATGACCTCTGAGCTCTGTATTACTTAATCCTGACCCCTGAACTCTGGGCCACATACTACTGATGTGTAAACTCTGCATTAAATACTACTGAACTCTGAATTACTTACTACTGATCCCTGCACTTTGTGTTACGTTCTACTGACCTCTGATATACTTACTAATGGCCCCTCAACTCTGGTGATATTTGATCTCTTTCCTGCTATTCATGTAGATCTTCACCTTTCCAGGGTTGCCTACCCCTGGTCTATCTGTATCCAACTGATCTACTGTCTCTCTCTCTCTCTCTCTCTCTCTATCTATCTATCTATCTATCTAGGCAAACAGGTAAATACACAGATTAAATACATATATGGAAGCTGTTTTACCTGCTAAATGGTTTGTGTTTCTGTCCATCCAGTCTTTGGATTTACACAACACTACTACACAGCACAGTCAATTAGGTGACCTGACCTGACTTTTCTCTGCTGTGCTGAAACAGCTAAGTTAAGTCACCTCCCTGCTCTTGTGATTGAGCAGTGAAGAAGCAACATAAGACCACTGAGGTCATCTCTCTGCTCTATCCTCCTGTTAGCATGTTCATTTGTTCATCAGTACATTTTTTTTGGCTTCACTGCAGTCAGTGGAGTGACAATTGATTGTTTTTGTCTGTTTTTGTCTGGTCAGGTAAGCTGAGAATTTGATTTCTCCCACCTGCTTCTGGGAGAAGCTTCCACAATATAGAGCAGGGCGATTCACATTTCCAGTATGAATATCTACCATGCACCTTCCAATCCCTGGAAGAGTTCATTCAGAAGGTGGCTGGAGAGGGGGTAAATGTTTAGGAGGACTATGCAGAGTGTGCTTTTCTCTTCAGGGAAGGCTCCAGTTCTTATGGGGCTGTTGCCCCTAGGAGAGAGCTACTGAGAAAAGAGATTGCTGTCTGGGGCTCAGAAGTTGGTTAGAGGGCCTGGAGAATATTGCAAAGGAGGATTTTGGCTACAGTCTAGGCCTCAGCTGAGTTAAGGACTGGGGAAAACTGTTAAATGATTTTTGCACAGAAAGGCATTGTCTGAAGTCCTGGTCTGGAGAAGGATCTTTTATATCTCTTACTGAGGATCTCTTGGTGGAAGCTGAGTAGTGTACAGCTCCTGGGACACTGTAAAGACCTGGTTTGGGACTTTTTGGACTTCCGGGACAGTTATGAGGATTTATTGTGAAGACTGTCCTCCTATTCATTGCTAATATTTTTTGGAGTATCCTGTAATGCTAAACCCCTCTCCTGTTTGAAGTTACTCAGCAATAAATTCTAAGAAGACTTCCTCTAGATCAGGTGTCTCCAAACATTCTAAACAAAGGGCCAGTTTACTGTCCTTCATACTTAAGAGGAGCCAAATTGTGGCCAATGGGAGTAGAAAAAATCCAGACTACAGTCGGAATAATAATGCCCAGATCTTTGATGTCAGTGGAAGGAATTGCGCACCATCATTGGTGTCAGTGATAGGAATTGTGCCCATCATTGGGAGGAATTGTGCCCCTCATTGGTGTCATTGTGAGGAATTGTGCCTCATCTTTGGTGTCCTTGGGAGGAATTGTGTCTCATCTCTGGTGTCATTGACCTGAATTCTGCCCCTTCATTTGTGTTGGTGGGGGAACTATACCCCATTGTTGGTATCAGTGGATGAAAATAGTGCACCAAGGGCTGGATAAAATAAACCAAAAGGGCTGCATCTGGCCCCCAGCTGCAGTTTGGAGACCACTGCCCTAGACTTAGCCTCTGTTGTCGGTGTGCATGGAACTGTGCTTGTTGATGGCAGCCTCTGTACTACTTAGAGGGAACCTATATGTTACCAGAAGCTCCTCTATATATTTGCATTCATTGGTGTTTTATGACTACTCAGCAGGGGTGGGCTGACAACTCGTGGGGCCCCCAGGCAATAGGGGATCATGGGGCCCATGTGTCCTTGCCCAAATTCAAAAAAGCCTATGAAAAAGGTACCCGGGGCATCTCATGGGGCCCTCTACTGACCTCGGGCAGTGCCCGAGTTTCCAAATGGTCAGTCCACCCCTGCTACTCAGAGTTCAGCATTAAACATATTATTAAAAAAATGACATACCCAAACCCATGTGGTAAGGTTTAGAGAACCTATGTAAAATTTTCTGAAAAAAAAAATATGTCTATGATGAACAGTTGTATTCACGAAGTGCTAGACGACCACTTTTTGTTGTTAGCTGTTATTGTTTTTTGTTGTTGCTATTTTTTGCTCTATGATTTTCTGCAGGTACGCAGTGTCCTTGATATTCAGCTCTGGATATTACGGCTGTGTATGTCTGGCAAGAATTCCTTTAATTGGTTACATGGCATGACCTTGTGTCCTCTGCAGTCAGAAGGTGATCTTCTTGTTGTATGTATATTGTTATAGTTTTAGATCAATGAGTGTCTTTAATGGATGCTTTTTCAGCTACCACTTGCTCTTTTTTACTTAGTTAACCTGGAATATTTTTTTCACTTAATCTATAGTTTGTTCAACGAACAAATTCTAAAAAGGTGAGCCAATACTGTTTAGAAGGAGCATTAATTGATGTGCCCTTCATTGCTTTAAGTTTTAGATGCCGCTTTACAATTTGTACGCTTTTTTTTTTAAATAAATATTTTTTAAAAAGGTGAGGAATAGGAACAACAATATTGTATTGTCATCAAACACTCTCTGTTAAAGCAGAATGGAATTTTTTCAATCAAAGAAGAATTCACGGCTAAACCCATCAAGTCTTAAAAATGCTCCTTCCCCCTTCCAATGCTTACACTAACTATCCTGTGTAAGAAAGATGTATATACAGTACTTATCTATATTCAGAGGATGACTGAACAATGACTGGGAATTGTGGTGTCATCACCCATAGGCTCCCACGACCCAGCCTTGCTGGCCCTTCCTCGTCTCCCCTGCAGCTATCGCTCACTGACACAGGGGAGTGGGATCACATGACTGGACTGGAGCAGGCCGAAAATAGGTAAGTATACACATATTTTTAACACAGGTTAGTTAGTCAGTTAGGAGGGAGGAGGGAACATTGTTAGTACTTGTAACGGAACCGGTACCCAACCGCACTTGGGTATATTCCGTTATACCGCAGCTTCCCCTGTCCGAACACCATCCACGGACCACACCCTTGAAATCCCTCAGGAAATAGACAGCACCCAGCTCTTCTTAAAACAGAAAGCCAACTACTTTTATTTTAACACAAAACACAGGATATATACAGAGGGCGGGGAAACACAACCAGGAACAGGAAATACATTATCAGCCCGCCCCATCAGTGGGAGGCTGCAGGAAACACCTCATCACCCCTCCCCATCCAAGCAAGACACAGAACAATGGGATGAAGCACATGGCATAGAACAATAGGCAACCACATGGCAGGGACAATATGCATCCCATAATAGTTGGCTGGACAGGAAGACACAGCACAATGGGGGGTAGCACATGGCAAACAAACAATGGACAGCCACATGGCTGAGAACAAAGACAAAAGGACAACACACAAATGCACAATACTGGGACATTCACACCCTGTACCCCTAAACAGGCACAGGGTGGTTTAAACATAATGATTTGGGAAGATGATACAGAGGTCCCCCCACCCCCAAAAGTCACTCCCGTCACAGTACTACTTAGGTTTAGGCTGGAATTCTATTTGGAATCCTTATGCTGCTAACATTTGTAAATAGATATAATATAGAATGTATATTATATTTACACTCACCGGCCACTTTCTTAGGTACCCCTGTTCAATTGATTGGTAACATAAATGGCTAATCAGCCAATCACATGGCAACAACTCAATGCATTTAGGCATCTAGATTTGGTGAAGACAACATGCTGAAGTTCAAACTTGAGCATCAGAATAGGGAAGAAAGTGGATTTAAGTGACTTTGAACGTGGCATAGTTGTTGGTGACCGATGGGCTGGACTGAGAATTTCAAAAACTGCTGATCTACTGGGATTTTCACGCACAACCATATCTAGGGTTTGCAGAGAATGGTCCAAAAAAGAGAAAATATCCAGTGAGTGGAAGTTGTGTGGATGAAAGTGCCTAGTTGATGTCAGAGGTCAGAGGAGAATGGGCAGACTGGTTCAAGATGATAGAAAGGCAACAGTAACTCTTGTCAATATGGACCAAAATCTCTGAGGAATGTTTCTAACACCTTGTTAAATCTATGCCATGATGAATTAAGGCAGTTCTGAAGGCAAAGGGGGTCCCACATGGTACTAGCAAGGTGTACCTAATACAGTGGCTGATGAGTGTACTTGTTCTAACCTTTTTTTTTTTTTTTTACATTTCATCAGTTGCTCCCTGGTTTCTGGCCTAGGCCAAAAATATGTCATACATCTCAGGAGTCTTCATGGACTTTTTTTCTTTCTTCTGTAGGGGGGTTTGATTTCTCAGCTAAGCACGCACTCCTGCCCGCTTGCCTGAGCTAAGGTCAGATGGATTTCAGGAAGTAAATGTTATATGAATCATCATCCCTCATTCAAACTGGCCATGGATAGAAATGTTAGGAGGGTGTTTTTCAAAGTTTTTTCTCAGCAAAATAAAGTATGGTGATGTGGATGGGGGTGTTTGCTTTAAATATTAACCTCCCTAACGGTATTCCCGAGTGTAGCTCGGGGTAAAATGTCTGTACCAAAAGTGGTAACCCCGAGCTACACTCGGGCTTACCATGCGGCGCTGCATAGGGAGCCCCTGCAGCACTTACCTTGTCCTGCACTCCCGCGATGTGTCCCCTGCAGCGTCCCCGGCTATCTCCTCCGGCTGATGCTGGCATCCGGCTCCTGTGTTCTGGTCCCTGTGACGTCGGGACGTACGGGCGCCGACGGCGGCGGGAAATTTGAAAATTTAAAAAAAATTTCATTTTTTTCAAAACGATTTTACATAGTAAAACATTGCTGTTTCAACCCATTTCACATATATTTTGTCCCGAGTGCTTTGTCCTGTCCCCTGCCTGCATTTTGATTGTTCTTTCTGCCTGGAAACTTATAAAAGTCCATGGCATCCAAAAAAGTGTCCCTTTAGGTCAAAAGCGGGTTTAGATCAGCTAGAGAACAGCGATAGTAAATCAGAACCACTTGCAGAATTGAGTGATAATGATTTGTGGGGAAATTCGTCATCAGACACTGAAAACAATTTACGACTTTGCTCAGTGATGTGAGAACTTGGCGCTATATTTCAAATTTCAGTGTTTTTGGTTTGATTATATTATTGAATTAAATTTATTATTATATTATTATTTTTTATGATTATTTATTAAATTATAATTTATGATTTTGTGTTTCAAATTTTATCATATCCGGAATGTTGAATAGACTCTTGTTCGGAAAGATTTCAGTGAGTTATTCCTAAATATTACAGCCTACAATAAAAAAACTACATATTTCCATGCAAAATAATGGTACCGCTTTCAGCACCAAAAATCTGAAATAATCATACCGCTAGGGAGGTTAAAAATGAATTAAATAGGGTTTTTGGTTTGTGGTGCACATATGTAGTGTAGTTCCGTTTTATGGTGTGCTAAACAACACCTAAGGCATTCTAAAAAAAAAATTGGTCATATTGATTGAGAGTCCACTTTAGCATGCCTGAAGCACTGTTGAAGCCTAGTGAACCAGGACTGCTATTTCTTAAAACAAAGGATCACTGGGAGCTGTGTTCTAGATATTTTCGTCATCAGAAAACACTATAGCAGGTAAAGATGGATGATGCTGGAAAAGTTTTGACTTTTCATTTAATGCAAACTTGCTGTTTTATGTAAATGAATTGGCTGGAAGTTGGCTTTTTGCTGAATATAAAACAAATCTTTGTTTCTGTCATGTCTCTAATGCAACATACTGTAGATCAGTCATAAAGCGAGCTACTCTCCTTTCCAGTAAGTAGATTATTCTAATGAAAAATCACTCATACATACTTTTTAATCTATGTCTTTTAGAAAGAAGGCATTTCTACTCATGTACTTTATTTTCTACTTTAACACATAGGGAAAACAATGTTCCATGAAAACATTTATAACCACTGTCACCTATTGGCTTTTAAAATGGACGTATACTTAAATCTTTACGCTCCACTCTGGGGCCATTTCTAAATGACCCTTACAGCGAAGCTGCCCCTGACATGCTGATGCCATCATTAACAATGCACAACCTGAGGATGCCAAGAGCCCACCAACAAATTGGAATGTCAGAGAGAAAAGATGAGTGTCACCTACTGGGGGAGCAAAGGATAAATTAAGTAATTGCTTTTTATTGGTACCCTAGACCAAATAAGCTATTTAACCCCCTGCAGTATTGGGGGAATCACCACTGTAAGGGTAAGTTTTCAATTTCACAAACAAAGAATTTCCCAGCAGACTTACCAGCCACCCTGCAAAACAACCAATTTGACTGGGAAATCCTTTGTTTGAGATGTCCCCTGGTGTCCTCCTCCCATGCCCGCCTCCAGGACTTCTCCAGGGCGTCACCCATCCTCTGGAACTCCCTACGCCAATCCATCAGGCTATCACCTACTCTCCTTTAGGCGCTCCCTGAAAACCCACCTCTTCAGGGAAGCCTACCCCACCCCCTGCTAATTGCCGACCTCCTCCACTCTTCCTACCACTCCATCCCCCACAGCTATCTCCTCCTGTACCACTATCCCTTCCCTCCTAGATTGTAAGCCCCAAGGAGCAGGGCCCTCGAACCCCTCGTGTATCGCATTGTATTGTTATTGTACTGTCGCATGTATTGTCTCCCATTGTAATGTACAGCGCTGAGCGAACTGTTGGCGCTTTATAAATACTGTATAATAATAATGTGCATTGCCCTTCCATGTGCACCTTGCTGCTAAGGCTGGTTATAGGTTGGGACGGTTGACATTTTTTCGTACAGTTGACTGAATTGGATGCAGGGTGACGCACTGGATACCTTTGCTGTCATTTTGCTATAGCTGGGCATCACTGTGCCTTTAAGGAGGCACACCTACCCTTAACTTATCCATTAATATATGTGCTCCTACTATGGAGGCTCTGGAATTAGGACCACAGTATACAGAGGCCAATTGATGAGGGACTGTGGCTTACTCATGTATTTGCAATTGTGTGCAAAGTAAGCCCTTTATTTTTACCACAAATTATTAGACATGGCCAATTTGGTTGTATTGCAGGCTGGCTGGTAAGTGTGCTAGGAAATCCTTTGCTTGTTTGTGATGTACTTTGCCCTTCCATGTGCACCTTGTTGCTAAGGCTGGTTATAAGTTGGGATGGTTGCCATTTCTTTTTTTTGTTTTAAATCATATTTACCTAGGTCAGCCTTTTTCAACCAAGGTACCTTCAGGTTTCTTCAGGGGTGCTGTTGCAAAATACCCAAAATTTGTATACAAGGAAGCAGGTGGATCAAGACTGCCTTTTAGTTACACACAACCACAAGTTTCATTGTGCACCGTTCCAACTTTCTAGCCACCACTGACGTAAAAAAAATTATGTCATCAGTTGATAAGGAGGACATTGGGCATTTATACATCATCCTTGCTTGCCCCTCCCCTGCCCCTCTCCATCAGCACTGGGGTCACATTAGCTGAATGAGGGACAGAAACTGAGGGAGAAGAGAAACAATGGAATACTAGTCAGTATCAGTTAGTATTGCAAGTGAAAAGGTTTCTTTGCTTTGAAGAATAAATCACCTCTGATGTTGGGTGTCCCACATGTGCAGGTCTTGCTGCGTTCTGTAAACTTATTAGTTTAGTTTGTTACATTTTGTAATGGGTGCCTCAAGATTGTGCAGAATTATAAAGGGTGCCTCAAGATTGTACAGAATCTTAAAGGGTGCCTTGACTAAAAAAAGGTTGAGAAACACTGACCTAGGTGGACACAGCATCCACAGGTCCTTTACTAAAATGTAAAACATTCTACAATTTAAATCCACTGTCATTCACATTGTTCAACAATGCAAATTTTCACCAAACACGATGAAAAACAAACAAAACAAAATAAAACAAAAAAAGAAACAAAATGATCTTTCCTGAAAATAAGGCACTTCAGTCTACAATTTTCAAAAGAGTGGTTTGCAGTTTTTTTTTTGGGTAAATACACACTTAAGCTTTACTTCACTGCCAAAAGTGTGTATCTTTGACGAGCCAGTTTTATGATACAAGCACCTGTGATACACAGCATGACATGGTGATGCTCACTTTTCTCCACTGCAGTTATGCAAGGAGAAAAGTGAGCATCAGTATGTTCAGTATCAGTTCTATCTTCTCAATGTTTTTTTGTAAGTGAGGTCTCCAGAACTGGACACCATATCCTAAATGAGGTCTAACTAAAAATCCATATAGGGAAATCAGAACCTTCTTCCTCCTGCTGGTGATCCCTCTAGTGATAACTAAAGATCGATTTAGAGGAATGAAAACCTCCTTCTTCCAAAGATCTATATAGAGGATCCAAAGAGCTATATAGAGGAATCAGAACCTCCATCCTCCTGTTGGTGATCCCTCCAGTGATAACTAAAGATCTATATAGAGGAATCAGAACTTCCATCCTCCTGCTGGTGATCCCTCCAGCGATAACTAAAGATCTATATAGAGGAATCAGAACCTCCATCTTCCTGCTGGTGATCCCTCCAGCGATAACCAAAGATCTATATAGAGGAATCAGAACTTCCATCCTCCTGCTGGTGATCCCTCCAGCGATAACCAAAGATCTATATAGAGTAATCAGAACTTCCATCCTCTTGCTGGTGATCCCTCCAGCGATAAACAAAGATCTATATATAGGAATCAGAACTTCCATCCTCCTGCTGGTGATCCCTCCAGTGATAACTAAAGATCTATATAGAGTAATCAGAACTTCCATCCTCCTGCTGGTGATCCCTCCAGTGATAAACAAAGATCTATATAGAGGAATCAGAACTTCCATCCTCCTGCTGGTGATCCCTCCAGTGATAACCAAAGGTCTATATAGAGGAATCAGAACTTCCATCCTCCTGCTGGTGATCCCTCCAGTGCACCAAAGATCAATATAGAGGAATCAGAACATTCATAACATTCATCCTGCTGCTGGTGATCTCTCTTTAGTGATAACTAAAGATCGATTTAGAGGAATGAAAACCTCCTTCTTCCAAAGATCTATATAGAGGATCCAAAGAGCTATATAGAGGAATCAGAACTTCCATCCTCCTGCTGGTGATCCCTCTAGTGATAACCAAAGATCTATATAGAGGATTGAAAACCTCCTTCCTCCTGCTGGTGATCCCTCTAGTGATATGAACATCTATATAGAGGAATCCAGACATCTTTCCTCCTGCTGGTGATCCCTCTAGTGATGCATCTTAGAAATCTATTCACTTTTCCCACTGCCTCGTCACACTGTTTGTTCATTTTGCAAACTCCCTAAACTTTTTCCTCTGTAGTGTGTGCCAACACTGTACCTCCATGCAGATATCACTCTGTTCTCCCCTCCAGCCAGCAAGCTCCATGAACTAAAATTACCTTACCGTGTATTACAGTGGAGTCCCATAAGTTGACAGTGCTTCACTTCCTAGTCCTTGTCTTGTTGTGCAGGAGTATGCAGAAATCTAATATAAAGAGAAATTAACCTACTCTTACTCTATGAAAAAAATGCATGAGATGATTTTTATGAAAATATGTGTATGAAATTATGCGTTTTATATTCTTTCTTTTTCAGCAGTCCTTGAGTCCGTCAGCAGCTTTTTACAGGAGGCGATTATTTAGATGAATCTGAACACGGTCTCGTGTATAGATGAAAGACTTTAAGACAAGATTTTACAATGTCCTAACAGAGCAGGAGAGGGAATATTTTTGCTGTTCTGCATTTAGCGTGCCTTTTCTCAATAATCATTGGCCTGTAAAAAAGTCCATTAAATAACCTATGATTCATGATTACTACGCGGTGACCATATGTCTGGCCATATGCTGCTGCAGAGGCGTCTGAGAAAAGATGTATAGGGCTGACACTAGCTGCCTCCGAAAGTTTTCATCTGATTCTGAAATAATGTCTGTGGGGGTCACAGAAACTAAATTCCATGATGTACCTCGGGGCTCATAGAACACTGCTGATTTTTGCATGGCATATAAAGGCCAACTCAACCCAAAACTGACTGCTGGGATTCTTAAAGAGAAAATTATTTCTGTATATATATATATATATTCGTTTATAAGTGTAGCACCCTCCTAGGCAGCTAGGGGGAGCTAGACTCCAATTGTTAGCTAGGGCTGAGTAGCAGCCTGGGTGTAATAGCTAACAGGGGCTCAAAATTGGATCAGGGCTGAGAGACCATGCAGGGCAGCCCCTTTGGAATTTTCGAGAACTTTGGAGAAAAGTCTAGAAGCAGTGGGCGAATCTGGGGAGTGGCTGGTTTGTACTCTTAGAGGATCCTGGCCAATGCCGAACAGAAGGCTTGGCAAGGGGCAAGGACAACCTTCCTTTAAGAGTAAATGAGCCTACTCAGCAGGAGGAGAGTTTAGGTGGAAGAGAGAGAGAGAGAAGTGAGAGGCTGGAGGCAGAAATCTGTGAGGGAGACCATATGGGAAGGGGCTCACGTGCAGGCGGAGGACCATGGAAGGCTGAAAACTTGGAACTTCACCAGCCCCCTGAGAGAGAACCACCTGTGAGGCAGCGGAAGAGAGGCCCAGCTAAAAGGTAGCAGCCACCGACCCACCGGCAGCACAGGAGAGGGACTAAGTGTGTAAACCTGCCCCCCCTGGGCCAGTAAGGGGAAAGGAGCACTCTGGTGGGAAACTGGATTAACTTTTCACCTGGGACTGTTCACACTGTAGCCGCAGGCACTGGATCCCCTGCCCAGGGATTCACCCAGAGCTGCTGGATTGAGGAGAATCTGGAGTCTGGGGTGGTACATCAGGAGATGCTGGCTATCTCTCCAGAAGAGGATGTTTGCTGTAAAGACTTGCAAATAGTTTCAGGCAGTTTGTCCTCAGTTCTGGTTCCATTGGGCACCCCGTACACCCCTTACCCTATCCAACTTTTATTAACCCTTAATAAAACATCAAAACAAGCTCAAGGACTGGTCACTATCTCCTGGCTGCAGGTCTGAATGGAAAATGTGTGTTGCCTAACTGTGCAGGACTGTAGCGGGACCCAAATCTACTGCGACTTCTAAGGGGGTAGTGTTAAATACAGTAAGTATAAATAATGGATGCAACAGGAAGGAGAATAAAGTACACTGTGCTTGTGCGGCCCCACGGAATAGGATGGTGCTCCCTCCTGTATTTTACTGCTTTTCCTGTTATCATTTACACATTATATACAATGTACTTTGCATTCTCTAAGGGGTGGTCCTGGGAGGTGGTAGGGTGGTAGGTAGACAACCCAGCACAGAGATCTTACCAATACCAGTTTCTCTTTGATTGGAAACGACAGACTTTTTGCATGACAGAAAAGACAGGTGATAGCCATATGCCACAGGATCTAGCCCACCTAGGCTAAAGATCACTAAAGAGAGCTCAAACAAAGCTTTTTCTTTACAAGACCTAAAGTCATCCTATGCTTCTACCAGGAGGTGAGTTTGAACCCACGTGTATATACACCCATTGATTTTTAAGTCCAACGCATTAACCGCTCAGCCATCTTGGTCACACTATCTACAAAGCATAAGTTTGTCTTGGGAAAAATGTTTTTCTTAGTTTTGGATAGAGCAGGGAAGGGTTAGACCAGGGGTGCTCAACCTGTGGCCTGTGGGCCATATGTAGCCCTTGGAGCCCTCTGATGTGGCCCTTGACCCCATAGTTGAGACGTGCTTTTATCACACACCCCCAACCACTGGTGCAGCGTCAGGGGTCACAGTAGTGACCCTGCCCCATACTCCAGGGGGATCGTGTGAACTGCCTGTCACATTCTGTTTTGCACCTAGACAGGAGGGGCAGTGGGGGCAGCATATTCAGGAACTGATCCTTTCCATTTTCCTCCTGCACTGAATGCCTGCTTCTCCTCCTCTCCCCCCAGTCGGCTGCAGTTGAAAAATGTTCATTATGCTATTCAAAAAAAAAATTTGGGAGATTCAGAAAAAATTAATTTCATTGTGGCCCGCAACTGGCTACCTAATCACTTAAGTGGCCCTCATGCTTTAAAAGATTGAACACCCCTGGGTTAAATCTTCTGTCAGGTTTCATTGCTGTCTGTGTCCCCATTGTAGAGATTCATCCTCCATTTGTCTATTTGACTATTGTCACTGAAAAAAAGTGAGAGCAATTCCAAAATGTTAAAGTTGTTCCCAAAAACAGGAGGTAAGGGGAAATCTTCCAATGGAAACACATTTTCCAGGAACAACTGTCTAAGAAGGAAATTCTTGTTTCATGTTTCGAGACTTCCTCCAACTTCCTCTTGCATCTCTATTACAAGGAATGAAGCGAAATTTCCCCAATGGTACAATGATGGCAAAAAAATAAATGACGGGGGGGGGGGGGTTTAACCCTTCCCTGATCTATGCAAAACTAAAAAAAGTTTGGTCTATACATACCCTTTAAGAGGTAGAATTTAAGTCAAAATAATAAAGGCACTGATATAGGAAAAAAGTGCAAACAAGAAACCTTCATACAGCCTGTAGCAAGGAATCACAATTGTTTAATCATCAGACTGCTGTAAAATGAACAACTAGGAGCTGATTGGTAAAAAAAATATTTTTTCTCATAGATCACATTTTCATACACGAAGCCCTGATGTGATTTGGTGATTCTGATAAGTACCATACAATTAGTCTGAAGAGTGAATTTTCATGACAGGTCCTCATCAAGTAACAAAAATATGGAAAATTGTCAAACAAGAGATCAAAAACCTATTCTTGGCAGGTGCACAAGGGTCACTGGTTTGTTAGTTAATCAGCCATTGTTCTGTCCGATCATCATTCATTTCTGTGACATCTCACCCATACAAGTCACAACTGCTAATAAAAGAATCATTTATCAATTAAAATATAATTTACAGAAAGACCTAAAATGATTTCTTTGAAGTTCAGAGTGGTTAAAATCCTAAACAGGTTCATTCAGTGAATATAAAAATTTGTGCGCCATTGTGCAATAATTGCAGATAAAAGATGCACTGTGACGGGTTTAAGAATAGCTCGATGAAATGCGTATGGGCTTGTTGACTATATAATATGAGAATATAATGGAATTCCTAAATGGATCCTCTGAACAAGAATGGAAACAAATTGTCTTTGAAGTGAGAACCTTTTCAGTACTTTTGATGTGTCCATTTGCAATTTACTAACATTCATTTTTACAGTGAAGGGGCTATTTATTCAGACTAAGGACCTTGATTAAAGATCAATATAGGACTAAGATGGAAAACCTAACATAAATATTTCATGAACAGAACAAAAAGTGCACCTTTCAGCCTTAAAGAGGAACTCCAGAAATTCAGCAACGTTATAAAAAGTGCAGGCATGCTATGAGTTAAGTCCAACAAGGTGCCTGCCACCTCTTGAACTTGTCTCTTCAATTTACATCTGACAGGCATATTGTGTTCCAGGAAGATAGCTTCCAGAGCTCCTATGCTAGATGCTCTGGTCTCAGCTCCTTCATATGTAAAGTCTATGCAGCTGCTATGCCCACCCCTACCCTCCTCCTGCCAAATCACAGAAACCTTGTATTATGTGAACTCATTCACAAGATACAAAGGCTTCTGTGAATGGACAGCAGATGGGAGGGAGGGGCATGGCTTCTATGTGTGAAAGAATAATCCCCTGCGCTTGAGAGAAGTGCAGTGAAAGGCAGACAATGAGTACTCTTTGATTGATCCAATAAAAGCACTTGCCTTGCTGCCCTCTCAACAGGCCGCGGAAACCCAGAAAATGAACTGCAAAACAAGAGACAGAGCGCACATCAGCCTAGCACATTACCTCAATGATGATTTTATTAATGATAAAAAGAGTAGATGCATATTCACAAACAACACAAGTGAAAAGGCATATCAAACTCCATAATGAACATGAGAATGTTGGGTCTCCTACATGAATCCCAAATGCGTGAAGACCTTCCAAAAGTCTGACGTGTTTCAAGGGGTGATCCCGTCTTCATCAGTGCTTCTCTCACAGCCCAGAGTATCTCCTCCGGGAGTTTTATAAACTTGTCAGATGTAAATAACAGAGATAAGTCCAGGAGCTGGCATGCGCCTCATTGGACTTAAGTTATAGTACACCTGCACATTTTACAAAGTTGCTGAATTCCTGGAATTCATCTTTATAGCATAAACCTGGATTTTAATGCTTTCCACCCTCTAGGTACTTTAAAATGGAATGAAAGCTTCATGTCTACACCTACAGTTTTCTCATAGTCACTCTGCATTGATCCTGCCAGTGAAGTCCATCCAATGCAATGTTCTGTGATGGGGTGGCAGCAATGCTGCACTGCTCTTGAAATTCAGAGATGAGTTGCCACTTTCATGTAGGCTGTGCCTGACTGAACTATTGACAACAGCACCCTTGCTACACATCCATTAAAATTCTAGGTATGGTATATTTCAGAGGTCTCCACACTTTTTAAACAAAGGGCCAATTTACTGTCCTACTGTCATTAGCTGGGCCGGACCATTGCCATCAGGAGTAGGAAATGTCCTGGCATCAGTGGAAGTAAACAATGCCCCATTGCTGTCTCAGCCAATTAGGAGGCAGAGATACGGGATAGCCGAGGCTGTCATTCACATTGCTGGATCGCGATGGGGCTCAGGTGGTGACAGTGAGAGGAATTGTGCCCCATCAATGGTGTTATTAGGAGGAATTGTGCCCAAACATTGGTGTCATTGGGTCCCATTCTTGGTATTGTCATTGGTAGGAATTGTATCCCTTTGTTGGTATTGGTGCTGGTGTTGGTGGATGAATTAGTGCCCCAAGGGCGGATGAAAGCAAGCAAAGGGCCACATCCAGCCCCCAGGCCACTGGTATATTTTATACATAGTTTATACATAGCTTGCCCCAATGTAACTACATATATACTATACCTAGCTGATGCCCTTAAAAGCTGGAAGTCACTGAAGTGGACACCGCTACTCCAGTGATCTTCACCTGTTTCCAGGTTCCGTGAACATCGAAGATCAGCTGCTCAGTAGTGAAGGGAAATCTTACCATTTGGACACAGATTGAAAAAAAAAAATGACAGCTTCTAATCATTCCATACTTTGTCCAAAAGTTTCAGCTTAGGTTATACTTTTCTAGAGCAACCCCCCCAAATCCTCCCTCCTAGCACAAATCCTCCCCCCCAACACAAGTGCCCCCAAATCACCACTCTTAGTAGAACACCTTTCCAAATCCTCCCTCCTAGCACAAATCCTCCCCGCCCCAACACAAGTGCCCCCAAATCACCATTCTTAGTAGAACACCTCCACAAATCTCCCCTCCTAGAACAATTCTTACCCCCTGCCCTCCTCAAATTCCCCCTCCCAACACAAATCCCCTCCCCCCAATCTCCTTGTGGTGCCAACCCACCTCGCATGATACCACAGTGTCCCTCCTGGCCACCCCTTGTCCCAGCTCTGCGTGCAAGACCTACAACTTTTTTTTACACTGTCCTGTTACTTTTTTTTTTAGTCAAATGACTATGAAAAACATTCCTTGTTATAGTAATAAGCATGGCAGTCCCTCTTATGGAGAGATCTGGGGTCTGCAGGTACATCACCATTTGGACTCAGATTGAAAAAAAATGACGGGTTTTAATCATTCCATACTTTGTCCAGTTGTTTCAGCTTAGGTTTTTATTTACCACTTGCCCTGCAGAGGATTTACCCCCCTTCCTGACCAGGCCATTTTTTGCGATACGGCACTGAACTACTTTAACAGACAATTGCGCAGTCATGCAACGCTGTACATAAATTACATTTACAGTTGTGGCCAAAATTATTCAACCCCCAATGCTGTAAAGGGGTTTAGGGACTATAGTGTACATTTGGAATTGTATTCAGAATCAAATCCTACAAGGACGTTGTAACTACCCAAATGCAACTAAAATGACATCAATTGTTTATGTAATACAGTAGTAAATGGTTCTTATGTGGTTTCTTCATTGCCACAATTATTCAACCCCTTAAAGACTACCACTCTGAAGAACAGAGGTTCATACAGGTGCTTTCCATCAGGTATTGAAAACACCTGTGGATGTCACCGAGCAGCAATCAAGCATAATAAGCACCAATTAGGCAGCTTTAAAATGACTGTGATACTCAGCTCCTTCTAGACATTTACTGGTGTGGTTACAAACATGGTGAAGGCAAGAGAATGGTCCAGGAAGACAAGAGAAGAGGTGATTTCTCTTCACAGGAAGGGCAATGGCTATAAGAAGATTGCAAAGATGTTAAACATACCAAGAGACACCTTAGGAAGCATCATTCGCAAATTCAAGGCAAAGGGCACTGTTGAAACGCTACCTGGTCGTGGCAGAAAGAAGATGCTGACTTCGACTGCTGTGCGCTACCTGAAGCGTAGAGTGGAGAGAAGTCCCCGTGTGACTGCTGAGGAACTGAGAAAAGATTTGTCAGATGTGGGTACAGAAGTTTCAGCCCAGACAATAAGACGCACACTGCGTAATGAAGGCCTCCGTGCCAGAACTCCCAGGCGTACCCCCTTGCTGTCTCCAAAGAATAAGAAGAGTCGACTGCAGTATGCCAAAAGCCATGTGGACAAACCACAAAAGTTGTGGGATAGTGTTCTGTGGACTGATGAAACAAAATTAGAACTGTTTGGGCCCATGGATCAACGCTATGTTTGGAGGAGGAAGAACAAGGCCTATGATGAAAAGAACACCTTGCCTACTGTGAAGCATGGTGGAGGGTCAATCATGCTTTGGGGCTGTTTTGCTTCTGCAGGTACAGGGAAGCTTCAGCGTGTGCAAGGTACCATGAATTCTCTTCAGTACCAGGAGATATTGGATGGAAACGTGATGCAGTCCGTCACACACCTGAGGCTTGGGAGACGTTGGACCTTTCAACAGGACAATGATCCCAAGCATACCTCCAAGTCCACTAGAGCATGGTTGCAGAGGAAAGGCTGGAACATTTTGGAGTGGCCATCGCAGTCACCAGACTTAAATCCGATTGAGAACCTCTGGTGGGACTTAAAGAAAGCAGTTGCAGTGCGCAAGCCTAAGAATGTGACTGAACTGGAGGCCTTTGCCCATGAAGAATGGGCGAAGATACCCGTAGATCGCTGCAAGACACTTGTGTCAAGCTATGCTTCACGTTTAAAAGCTGTTATAACTGTAAAAGGATGCTGTACTAAGTACTAAGATTGAATGTCACTTGGGGGTTGAATAAAACTGATAATGCTGTGAGCACAGAAAAGACATT
Source organism: Staurois parvus (assembly GCF_062004578.1). Lineage (NCBI taxonomy): Eukaryota > Metazoa > Chordata > Amphibia > Anura > Ranidae > Staurois > Staurois parvus. The sequence continues at coordinate 379,642 of NW_028318512.1, forward strand.
TGTGGTTATTTCATTATAACTGTTATGTTATATTTGTCTGACCTACAAGTGCCTCTTTAATGTAAATGTAAGCAAGATGACTGAATGATCAAAAGCAATGTCAAACTGGCCAAAACACTCAATTTCAGTGGGGGTTGAATAATTTTGGCCACAACTGTATGTCTTTTTTTCCCCGCAAATAGAGCTTTCTTTTGGTGGTATTTGGTCACCTGTTTTTTTTTTTATTATTTTTTTGTGCTCTTCTCCAAAGCCATCCTCCTGATTGTGGTGTCATCATTTGAGTACCTGACCCTCATGCAAGCATCTAGACCAGTGGTTCTCAACCTGTGGGTCGCGACCCCTTTGGGGGTCGAGCGACCCTTTCACAGGGGTCCCCTAAGACCATCAGAAAACACATATTTCCGATGTGTAAAGAGCAGCTACTGTGTAGAAAGCAGCTGCTGTGTTGAAAGCAGCTACTCTGTTAAAAGCAGCTACTGTGTTGAAAGCAGCAGTATTGGAGGTAAAACGACCCTCATGAATTATAATTACTGGGTAAATAATTTTATGGTTGGGGGTCACCACAACATGAGGAACTGTATTAAAGGGTCACGGCATTAGGAAGGTTGAGAACCACTGGTTTAGACGTTTCCAGACTTTAATGGCTACATGTTTGTTCTTGTCAAAATGACAGCCTTGGAGCCTGCGCCTACAGATGGAAGTCAGTAATGGCAGCTTTCATATTTATTTCCTCTCAGGTTCACTTTAAAGGCGAACTAAACCCTCCTATTCTTTTCAGCCAAGGAAGCTGCCATCTTGGCCTCTGTTTAACCAGTTGCCTACCTTTGACATGTTACACACATCCATAAAATATCCTCTGTATACAAACATCTAGTGGGCATCCAGGAGATGGCCTGCAGTGTCTCCTCTCCCCTTAAAATATAAGTAATACTTGTGAGCTAAAATGTGGTATTTCTAATGTAAAAAATCAAAATTACATTAACAAATATCAAATAAATAGTGGTGCATCAACACTAAACACATACTCATAAACTGTGCAAAAATGAAATAATAATTATATCTATGTGTGCCGCGCTCCACAATATATACTAAATATAGATATATACCACTTGATGATGTGAAAAATAAATCAATTGACTTATATATCCATAAGAAACAATAGTGCAAGAAAAAGTGCTTCAAACAGTGCAAAAACTGTGCAAAAAAGACTTATAATTATAAAAAAATATATAAAAAATCATAAAATGTCAAAAAGTCCACTCTGTGTTTCCAATCTTGCTAGTGCCAATAAAAGTGCCATGCATCACTCTCAGTGCTAAAGAATAGGTGTATGCTCACCTCACCTATTAGCCAAACTAAATGGCTAATATCTCTTTTGTCCTATTAGGACTGAATGGTATTTTCCATGCTGAGCAGATGTTTCCAAGTTAAGGATGGATGAGCTGTACTGCCAACTTTCTCCCACTGGGTGTCTCCCTCACTCCTTTCTAACCACACTGTGCCTTAGTGGATGGATGAGGTACAACTCCCCTCTTCCTGTACAGGTTTGCTTCCACCTCCCGATGTTTTGGGATATCATGCAAAAGGAAGTATAAATAGTGCCTTATCCTTTTTATAAATTGAGCTTTATTAAGATAGAAATACGTACTCACATATTATATTACAAATACAAGCTTAATATAGTGTGCCCAGATCCTCTGTATGTACTTGCCGCAATCCGCATTGGCGTCGTGATGTCAGAGCCCCTCCCCTACGCGTTACGCCACAGGGTCACGTGGCTTCATCAGGCTGAATCAATTGGACGCCACAATGCTGTGCTCTTTATATAGGCCATCCAGGCGCCATTTTCCCAAAGTCCGTATGTGCGTGGCCATCTCTATGGGGTCAGTTAACGCTATGTAATAACCAGCAATGCATTAGAAATATGCATTGTACTTATCTGTTACATTACTCACTGGGTATTGCAGACCTCCTCTTCTCTGACTATAATGTCACTAGTACTGGCAGATATGGACTAGGCATCACTAAGACTTTACAAATAAAAAATAAGACATAATTAACAATATCATAAAAAATATAAATAAAAAGTATATATATAAAAAAAAATATATACATATATATGTATAGAGCATGTATGCCTTTATTATTACCCACTAATTCAACTACACTATAAATGTCAATACCCCTATTCCTGTAATAAGGTGTACATATTGTATTGTTACAGGTCCCCTGGGTCCACTGGGAGTGTTGAACAATAAGGAAGAAAAATATCTTGTACCATCTGTTTGTAAATTACCAATTATATATTCAGTGCCTAAAATACATAAAGACAGTATCATCCCACCAGGACCGCCCATTATTAATGGTATAGATTCAATGTCATCTAGACTAGGAGAATATATTGACAGTTTCCTACAACCATTAGTAGAAAGTACTCCTGCGTACTTAAAAGACACGAAACATGTCATACAGTTAACCCAAGATATACATGTACATAACAATACAATAATGAGTACAGCCAATGTCTCCTCATTATATACTAACATTGATCATGGAGGAGCAATAGAGGCAGTAAAGTGGGCTTTAAACAAATATTCCAATATTCCTAACAAACACAAAAAAATCATTATTAAATGTTTAAATTTTGTTTATATCATAATTATTTCTGGTATAATAAAGAGTATTACCTACAGGTTAGAGGAGTAGCAATGGGCGTCAAGTTAGCCCCAAGTGTGGCCAATTTGTACATGTCGAAGTGGGAAGAGGAATCCATTTACAAATATCCTAGGAAAGAAATAAGACTGTAATATAGATATATTGATGACATTGTTATAATATGGGAGGGCAATACAGAAAGTTTAGAAACATTTTATGAAAGTCTTAATAATACTACAGATAATATAACTTTAAGTTGGAATATCAATGAAGAGGAAATTAATTTTCTAAATATTCTAATTAAAAAGGAAGGTCATCTGTTATATACAAATAATTTTTTCAAAAACACTGACCGTAATGCTTCTATTCCTACTACCAGTTGTCACTATCAACCATGGATAAATAACATCCCAAAGGGCCAGTTTATTAGGTTGAAAAGAAATTGTAGTAAAGATATTGATTATAGGGCACAAAGTGAAATTTTAAAAAATAGATTTGTAGCTAAGGGATATGACCCTGTCAGAATAGAAAAAGAGAGAAACAGTGTGGGACAAATGGATAGAAATATTTTACTTACAGATAAACCGAAGGAAAATAAGGAATAGTTTGAAGTACCTATAGTGTTGGGTTACAATAGACAATATAAAGCAGTACAGAAGATTATTTCCAAACATTGGGAAATACTGAAATTAGACAAACACCTCAATAGTATCATTCCTCATACACCTAAATTTATATATAAAAAAGCACCCAATTTAAGAGACAAATTGGTAAAAAACATATTAGAACCACCTAAATTAGACAATAATTTGACTTTCTTTCAGGGAAAAGGGTTTTATGCATGTGGCAGATGCTACAGTTGTAAGAAAGTGAAAAATAATCCCAGACGCAGATTTATATTTTCTAATACACACGACAATAAAGAATATAAGATCAAACAGTTCATTACTTGTGAAACAAAAGGGGTTATTTATGCATTAAAGTGCCCATGAAACTTAATATATATAGGTAGAACAAAAAGAGCACTGAAAGAACGCATTAAGGAACATATGTATAACATTAATAGAGGGTACAAATACCATCATGTTTCATGCCATTTTCGACAATTCCACAATAGGGACGCTTTCGTGTTGCAGTTTTGGGGAATTGAAAAACACAATAGACATTGGAGAGGAGATAATCTGGTAAGAGAGATCAGTAAAAAGGAATCCAAGTGGATCCATGAAATGAGGTGCTTGGCCCCCCTAGGTCTTAATAAGGAATTTGATTTGACTTGTTTTATTAGTAATTATTAATATTTCAATATATTATTTTATATTATTTTATTTTTCTAGGTCTATTTCAGGATATTTTAAATTAGTTTGTATAATTATATCAATAATAGTAATAATAATTATATGATTGAATTATGTGATAAGTCATTATTGTATGATTTATTTATATGCAGTACGCACAGGTCATTTTATTGCTAATATAGCATATTTAATTAGGCACACTAGCATTTAGGGAGTAGTGGTGGTGTCATCTCACCCTAGGTGTCCATCTAGACATATATAGATTGTTAGTTTATAGGTGGGTTAATAATAAAAAATGTTTAATTATATTTCAATATAAACAAATATTTTTTAAGATATTTTTTTAAAATAAATTTTTAAAATATTTTGGACCCAGGGGACCTGTAACAATACAATATGTACTCCTTATTACAGTAATAGGGGTATTGACATTTATAGTGTAGTTGAATTAGTGGGTAATAATAAAGGCATACATGCTCTATACATATATATATATTTTGATATACTTTTTATTTATTTTTTATGATATTGTTAATTATGTCTTATTATTTATTTGTAAAGTCTTCGTGATGCCTAGTCCATATCTGCCAGTACTAGTGACATTATAGTCAGAGAATAGGAGGTCTGCAATACCCAGTGAGTAATGTAACAGATAAGTACAATGCATATTTCTAATGCATTGCTGGTTATTACATAGCGTTAATTGACCCCATAGAGATGGCCGCGCAAATGCGGACTTTGGGAAAATGGCAGCTGGATGGCCTATATAAAGAGCACAGCATTGTGACGTCCAATTAATTCCCCCTGATGAAGCCACGTGACCCTGTGGCGTAACGCGTAGGGGAGGGGCTCTGACGTCACGACGCCAATACGGATTGCGGCAAGTACATACAAAGGATCTGGGCACACTATATTAAGCTTGTATTTGTATTATAATATGTGAGTGCGCATTTCTATCTTAATAAAGCTCAATTTATAAAAAGGATAAGGCACTATTTATACTTCCTTTTGCATGATATCCCAAAACATCGGGAGGTGGAAGCAAACCTGTACAGGAAGAGGGGAGTTGTACCTCATCCATCCACTAAGGCACAGTGTGGTTAGAAAGGAGTGAGGGAGACCCCCAGTGGGAGAAAGTTGGCAGTACAGCTCATCCATCCTTAATTTGGAAACATCTGCTCAGCATGGAAAATACCATTCAGTCCCAATAGGACAAAAGAGATATTAGCCATTTAGTTTGGCTAATAGGTGAGGTGAGCATACACATGTTCTTTAGCACTGAGAGTGATGCATGGCACTTTTATTGGCACTAGCAAGATTTGAAACACAGAGTGGACTTTTTGATATTTTATGATTTTTTATATTTTTTTTTATAATTATAAGTCTTTTGCACAGTTTTTGCACTGTTTGAAGCACTTTTTCTTGCACTATTGTTTCTTATGGATATATAAGTCAATTGATTTATTTTTCACATCATCAAGTGGTATATATCTATATTTAGTATATATTGTGGAGCGCGGCACAGATAGATATAATTATAATCTCCTCTCCCCTGCTCACTCCTGTGGACACAGCTGAACACAGATCACGGCAAAGGGCCAATCACAGTGGCCCTGTACCATCAGCTGTGTCCAATAACAGCTGGTCACATGTAAACAGACTTCCTTTAACCACTTGCCCTCCAGAGGATTTACCCCCCTTCCTGACCAGGCCATTTTTTACAATACGGCACAGCGTTACTTTAAATGACAATTGCACGGTCATGCAACACTGCACCCAAAGGAGATTTATGTCTTTTTTTTCCCCACAAATGGAGCTTTCTTTCGGTGGTGTTTGATGGCCTGTGCACTTTTTATTTTTTTGCACTATAAACAAAAAAGACCAACAATTTTGAGAGAAATTTTTGTTATTAAACATATCCAGTAAAAAAATTTTAAAAATCAAATTTCTTCATAAATTTAGGCCAAAATGTATTCTGCTACATGTCTTCGCTAAAAAAATTCCCAATATGTGTAAATTACGTGAAAGTTATAGCGTCTACAAATGGCAGTATATATACACTAGAATTTTTTATTACATTTTTTTTTTACCAGTAATGGCAGCGATCAGCAACTTATAGCGGGTCTGCAGGACTGCGGTGGGCATTCTGACACTGGTGGGGAGCTGACTAACTGCCAATGACATTTCCAGTGACACTAATACAGTGATCAGTGCTAATAAAAAGAACTGACACTGTACTAAAGGCACTGGGCAGGAATGGGTTAACATCTGGGATATCAAAGGGCTAACTGTGTGCTGTGTGTGTTTTACTGTGTAGACAAGCTGCTTTGTATTGCTCTGCTATGCAGAGCAATACAAAGCACCCTGTTCGTGCTGACAGGGGAGAGATCTGTGTTGTGTACATACAGACCTCTCCCCTGTCAGTTCTGCCGACGATCACCAAGTCCTGGCCAAGAATCGGCAGCCAGGACTCGGTGATTGACATGCCGAGGAGCCAATAGTGGCGCAGGTAGGGTTTCCTCTACCCGGAAATGCAAAATCATGTAATTCTGCACATCCCTGCCGCCCTGTAGCAGTACTTCTGCTATAGGGCAGTCGGGAAGCGGTTAAAAAAATGACTGGTGTTCCCTCACACTACAAACATGAGATTACATGCTGAAAAGAGGAGAGAGCAGAGTGACAGGAGATGAGCTCATTTTTCTGCTGCTTCTCCTTTACTATCCAATCACAAACTGGGGGAGGGACAAGATCTAGTCATATTGCTTAACCATAGTAGAGGAATATCAGGTCTCCAGGCTAACTGTGTGATTCTTGGGACTGGATGGACAGAAATACCAATCCTTTGGCAGGTAAAACAGCCTCTATATATGTATTTCATCTATGTATTTAACTGTTGGCCCGGAGTTCATCTTTAACAGTTAAAAAGTGCTGATGTGTGTTATACAATAAGTGAATTTCCAGTTTCTTTCATTTGAATTGTATTTCCACACCTGGAAAGCTTCAGCAGCATGTCGGCATTGACTGAGCAACTGGAAAAATCGAATTTGATGCTGACTATGGCAGAGAATCTGGAAAAATGAAAGCTTTTATGTACTGATGATATTTTCAGTTGCAGATTTGCTATGAATATGGTGCATCGCATTATAGGTCTCATCATTCTTTACTCCTTTTTTTTTCATTTTAGGTTTACCGGTAAAGCATTAGCAGTAAACTTCACCCAAAATCGTAGGATAAAATGTAAGACCATGTTAAAGCAGAGCTTCACCCAAAAGGGTGCTGCTTTAAGGCCTCGTCCCCCTTAAGGATTGGCACCTTTGGGGAGTGGGTACCTGATTTGATCGCCTATGTGATCGGAAGGGGAAGTCCTCCTCTGCTCACAGTCTGGGACGCAGAAGACTACGGGACCATTCACAAGGCACAGCGCTGCTCACACATGTGCAGTGGGCACCCGGCTGTGAAGCTGTCACAGCCGGGGGCTCACATTTTAGATGCTGGCGTCGGGGACACAGGACGGCCGGTGAACTTGGCTGCGGTGAGGACACTGCTGGATCACAGGACAGGTGAGTGGCTGTTTTTTTTTTTTAAAGTCAACAGCTACCGTTTTCTTTCGTAGCCGCTAATTTTTATGTTTTTTCACCGGAGACTGAAGCGCCACTTTATGGTGAGCTGTCAGTCATAATTAAAAATTGCATACGCCTGTGAAACAAACTACAGTACTTAAAGCGGAGCCTAGGCGATCGGAAGTGGAAGTTGTCCTCCCCCCTCCCCTAGTCTTCTGGGATTTGTGACAGGTCCCAGAAGACTACGGGCCATTCATAAAGCACAGCGCTTCTCACGCATGCGCAGTGGGCATCTGGCTGTGAAGCCGCAAGCTGTCCCACACTGAAGATGTCCGCGCCAGGGAGAGAAGACAGCCGGTGAAACCAGCCGTGGTGAGGACTCCGCTGGACCGAGGGACAGGTAAGTGTCTGTATTTTTTGTTTTGTTTTTGTAGCTGCTGACTTTTATTTTTTTTTTTTAGGTGGAACTCTGCATTAAACATCTTCATAGGCGACACCTTAAAAACCTTTAGGCTCCATTCACACTACATTGCGACTTGATGCGACTTTGATTGTGATGATTGTTTGGATGACTGTTTGTGCTGTACAAAGTCACACACAAATCGCACGTATATCATTCAGATGCAACTTTCACGCAACGTTGGAGGGTTTACATTGAAGTTTGTGGCCCTCAAGTTGCATGAAATTCAGACCAAAGTAGTGCAGGAACTACTTTCAAGTTGCTGCGATTTGAAGTTGTGCAGATATGAATGGTACTCATTGGGAAACATGGGGTGCGACTTGTCATGCAACTTTGGACCCCAAATTCCATGACAAGTTGCACTAGTGTGAATGGGCTCTTAGAGGCTACCAGTTTAGAGGTACATGAGAGGTCTGGTGCTAGAATTGATGCTCTCACTCTGACATTTCCAGTGATACCTCACATGTGTGGTGTGATCACCATTTACATATGTGTGCAGGCAGTGCCGGGACAATCTAGAGCTCAGTGGGAACATGACATATTGCATCCTCCTAAGGATTATGTGTCAGCAAAAATACCCTCCCTCCCCCTCCGCAAAAAAATTGAGCACTGATCTGCATGCTTACCCCTAAATAAAAATCTCCCCCAATACAAATCCGCCCCCTACTGAAATCTCCCTTCCCAGCACAAATCTTTGCCCCCATCCCCTCCAGCCCAATTCCTCTCTCTCTTCCCCTATGCCGCAGCACAAACCCCCCCCCCCCCAATTTTATTTCCCTTTTTGCACAAATCCTCTACCCCTTAAATTCCTCCTGTGAGCACAACCCCCACTCCAAATCCCCCCACTCTCAGCAAAATTCCCTTCCTCCAATCCCCCATCCTAGCACAAATCTCTCCCCCCAAAAAACTTCCCCTCCTAGCACAAATATCCCAATCATCCCTACTAGTACAAATCCCCCCAGAAAAAAAAAATTCCCCTCCCATCACAAGTCCCTTCCTTCCCCTCAACCATATACCTTTTCTAGCACACACACCCTAAATCCTCCCTCCTAGCACAAATCCTCTTCCCCCCTCCCAACACAAATCCTCCAAAATCACCACTCCTAGCACATGCATTGTCGCCCCCAAAATTCCCCCTCCCAGCCCACCTCCCCTGAAACTTCTGTGGTGCCCCCCTACCTGACATGATACCACAGTGTCCAGGGCAGCCATCCCTCCTGCCCACCCCTTGTCCCAGCCCTATGTGCAGGACCTACGTTTGCGTATGAGCATTGGGGGGACAGGGGCACTTAAATTTTTTTTTTAATTATTTATTTTCATGAAAACTTTTTTTTTTACAGTCCTTTTTTTTTTTTTTTTGTCAACTTTATTGCTGTCACAAGGTATGAACAACATCCCTTGTGACAGCAATAAGCATATGAAAGTCCCTCTTATGGAGAGATCTGGGGTCTGCAGGTTCAGGAATCATCCCGGTATAACCCGGTTAAACCTGAAGACATACGGGTACGTCATAGGGGGTAAAGTGGTTAAGCAGCAAAGGCAGCAGGCGTGGGATTTCATATGTCACGGATACACTTTGCTTCTTGCCAGCAGCTAAATTTGTTGTCTTGGTACTATCTGCCAAAAGCCAAGTGAATGGGGATGAGCTGCAACTGCTACTCAAACCACAAGCAATGCATGTAGTTGCAAAGCATCAGTGCGGCATTTATGGGGTTACAAATCAGCAGTGATTAGGAGTCATAACGCTTCCTCACTGCCTGTCAAACACCTATGAAAGACGATTCAAACACAGATTGGTAGAATGCATGAAGGTGAAAACCTTCAGCCTTTACAACCACTTTAATTCTTTCCTGCAAAGACTGGACGTTCAGGGAAGCAATGCCGAGAGAGCAAGAGCCAACAGCATTGAAAGCTGTAAACTGCAAGCGCTACAATAAACATTTTAACAAATAGATTATTGGACAATGCTTATTTTATTGTGTACAATGTGTTAAAGCTGACTTCCAAGAATTCAGCCACTTGGTAAAAAGTACAGGTACACTATGAGTTAAAGGATAAGTACAGCCCAGGGGCGGACTGACCATTTGGAAACACGGGCACTGCCCGAAGGCCCGGGGTCAGTAGGGGGCCCCATGAGATGCTCCTGGTACCTTTTTCATAGGCTTTTTTGAATTTTGGCAAGGACACAGGGGCCCCATGATCCCCTATTGCCCGGGGGCCCCATGAGTTGTACAGCCAGCACTTTTTTGGCTGTGCTTTTGTGGATCACAGGATTGCAGTTTGTTCTGCACTCCTGTGCACCATTTTCAGCTGACAGTGGACTGAAGCCTGCTGTTGGGTGACATCACTCAGCTAGTCCAGGCTGGGAAAAGATCCTTCAAGTCGGGACCCACTTGAGTCTGGAGTGACACCTGGCTTAGCCTTTTAGTGAGCTGCTGAGAGCTTGAGCCAGCCGCTCCCTCCCTCTCCACAGCCCAGCACTCCAGTGAGGGGGGGGGGGGCAGAGCAGAGAGAGGTGGCTGACAGTCCCGCCCTCTGCTCAGACTGGCTGTGAGAACGTAGCAATCAGAGGTCATGTGATCGCAGAGTTCTCACCCTTCAGCTGGCCATACACGGGTCGAATTCCAAAAGACTTTTCTTCCGAAAATCTTTTCTAAGAATCTTTGTTTGAATCTCGCACCATTAGTGGGCCACAGCAACAGCTGATTTTCAAGTGACCATCAAATTTGAGTGATCGGGCATGTTGGAAATGTATTGAAAAACTAACAAATTTCTAATCAATGATGGGAGAATCGTGTGAGAAATGTAATTGGAAAAGAAATGAGCATGAGCTGTGACCTGGAAAGAAAAGAAAATTCTTCCCCACGAAAATTCTTTTCTGTAGCAACATAAGGTGAAACTGAAGGCTTGGTTGGTGGAATTTCCAAATCAATGGTGGCACCTTAGGGTTACAAACCGCACAAAATTTACAATTTTCTAAAGAACATTCTTTCAGAATTCGACCCATGTATGGCCTGCATAAGAGTCCGCGAGGGACCGATGCTGCATCCATCTGGGTAAGTATGATTGGGAAAAAAAAATCCACAGGTGTATGATATTTCCTGAACGTATCTCTATTATTTGTTTCTGACTGGTTTATGGCTCTGCTGGAGCATACACTGGTACTTGGGGCCGTGAGAAATGAGAGAGAGGCACACAGAGTAGCTATGTCCACCCCTCCCCTCTGCTGCCCATTCAGAGAAGCCTTTGTATTTTGTTAATTAGTTCAAATACAAAGGCTTCTGTGATTAGGTAGGAGGAGGGGAGGGGCAGGCATAGTTTCAAGATCAGGCTCTGGGGGGATGGTTCAGTAGCTATGGTCTTAACTAGCACATCTCTTCACTTCACTCTACCCTAGTCATGTAAATTTTCATATGAAGCCATGACCTCCCCTGGGAGTGTACAAGGACTAAACCGCAGGGGTGTCAAACTGGCTGCATTTCAGCTGTTGTGAAATTACAAGTCCCATCCTGCCTCTGCCTTTGGGAGTCATGCTTGTAACTGCCAATCTTGCAATGCCTCATGAGACTTGTAGTTTGGCGACAGCTGGAGGGCCGCCATTTTGACACTAAAGCAAGCCTGCAAGATTTGTTCTGGGTGCAATTACCAGTCCACCTGGTAGAAGCCGTGACTGTACCATAAATGTAGATCAGGGGTGTCAAACTGGTGACACTCCAGCTGTTGAAAAACTACAAGTCCCATCATGCCTCTGCCTTTTGGAGTCATGCTTGTAGCTGTCAATCTTGCAATGCCTCATGGGACTTGTAGTTTGGCAACAGCTGGAAGGCCGCCATTTTGACAGTAAAGCAAGCCTGCAAGATTTGTTCTGGGTGCAATTACCGGTCCACCTGGTACAAGCCATGACTGTACCATAAATGTAGATCAGGGGTGTCAAACTGGTGGCCCTCCAGCTGTTACAAAATTACAAGTTCCATCATGCCTCTGCCTTTGGGAATCGTGCTTGTAACTGTCAATCTTTCAATGACTCATGGGACTTGTAGTTTGGCGACAGCTTGAGGGCTGCCATTTTGACAGTAAAGCAAGCCTGCAAGATTTGTTCTGGGTGCAATTACCAGTCACCTGGTACAAGCCATGACTGTACCATAAATGTAGATCAGGGGTGTCAAACTGGTGGCCCTCCAGCTGTTGAAAAACTACAAGTCCCATCATGCCTCTGCCTTTGGGAGTCATGCTTGTAACTGTCAAACTTGCAATGCCTCATGGGACTTGTAGTTTGGCAAAAGCTGGAGGGCCACCAGTTTGACACCCGTGATGTAGATAAACCTACGGCTCCTGATTAACGCTTTTATAACGTTCAGCTTTCGAGATGCGATAGTTAACTAACTGCACATTTCTATCCGCTACTAACAAATAAAAACCCTCTCGGCGGACTCTGTGACCTTTATTTTACGGTGCGCTCCTCCGAACACTCTTTGGTATTAGCACTTATCAAGATGGAAGGCCCTATGGTCGGCGCCTCACCTCAATACATTTTGCCGCCTGTCACATGCTGTTAATAACTATCTTTTTGGTTTCACACGTTGAAAACGCATCTCTTTTAGGATGTCTGACAACTGAAGGGAACATTTATATTTTTGCTAGCCTACAAAGGCCAGAACGGTATTTTTCCCTCTTAGCAGCTGTTTAAAACTGACAATTACAGCCGTGTAAAGGAATTGGTGGAACGACATAGACTTTGGATATGGATTTAAATATCGCACCGAGAAAATAAATAAACGTAATAACATAATAACAGGGGAATCCAGATTTGCATATTTCATTGAATATCTGAAAGCAGATAAACACAGTATTCTTTGAGGCATGTCATTAATGTTTTGCATTGTTGGAGTTTACCCTGGGTTCACACTGATGCGGTGTGGAATTTGCAGCGGTTTCTGTGCGATTTCCACACCGCATCACAATCGCACCCCGTTCATGCAAACTGCTGCGGGTGTGTATGTTACGTTAACAACACCCTGATATTGGTCCGCAAAACGCAGTGCGATGTAAGGAATCGGATCGTATGGGTGTGAATACCCATGTGATCTGATTCTAGCGCTGACCAAAAAAAGGCACCTTTTTGGCGTGGATGCAGTGCAATTTGAGCCATACAAAATGTATTGATTCCCCCAGTTGTACCCCCCAGTATGTATGATACATGCATATTCTTAGCCCCCAAGTGCAGAACCTTACATTTATCAACATTAACCTCATTTGCCACATAGTCCCCCAATTAAACAGTACATTGAGGTCGGCTTGTAAATTGAAGACATCCTGTAAGGACGTTATTCCACTGCACAGCTTGGTGTCATCTGCAAAGACTGAAATTGTATTTTTAATCCCAGACTCTATATCATTTATAAATATATTAAAAAGTAAGGGTCCCAACACTGAACCTTGGGGTACACCACTGATGACCCCAGACCATTCAGAGTATGAATCATTAACCACTACTCTCTGAATACGATCTTTTAGTCAGTTTTCTATCCATTTACATACGGATGTTTCCAAGTCCATAGACTTTACCTTACATATTAGCCATGTGTGGGGAACTGTGTCAAACACTTCTGCAAAATCCAAGTATACCACGTCCACCACCACCCCTCTGTCCAAGTATACCACGTCCACCACCACCCCTCTCTCCAAGTATACCACGTCCACTGCCACCCCTCTGTCCAAGTATACCACGTCCACCACCACCCCTCTCTCCAAGTATACCACGTCCACTGCCACCCCTCTGTCCAAGTATACCACGTCCACCACCACCCCTCTCTCCAAGTATACCACGTCCACTGCCACCCCTCTCTCCAAGTATACCACGTCCACCACCACCCCTCTGTCCAAGTATACCACATCCACCGCCACCCCTCTGTCCAAGTATACCACATCCACCACCACCCCTCTGTCCAAGTATACCACGTCCACCACCACTCCTCTATCCAAGTATACCACATCCACAGCCACCCCTCTGTCCAAGTATACCACGTCCACCGCCACCCCTCTGTCCAAGTATACCACGTCCACCACCACTCCTCTGTCCAAGTATACCACATCCACCGCCACCCCTCTGTCCCAAGTATACCACATCCACAGCCACCCCTCTGTCCAAGTATACCATGTCCACCGCCACCTCTCTGTCCAAGTGTACCACGTCCACTGCCACACCTCTGTCCAAGTATACCACGTCCACCGCCACCCCTCTGTCCAAGTATACCACCTCCACTGCCACCCCTCTGTCCAAGTATACCACATTCACAGCCACCCCTCTGTCCAAGTATACCACGTCCACCACCACCCCTCTGTCCAAGTATACCACATCCACAGCCACCCCTCTGTCCAAGTATACCACGTCCACTGCCACCCCTCTGTCCAAGTATACCACGTCCACCACCAGCCCTCTGTCCAAGTATACCACATCCACAGCCACCCCTCTGTCCAAGTATACCACGTCTACCGCCACCCCTCTGTCCAAGTATACCACATCCACCACCATTCCTCTGTCCAAGTATACCACGTCCACCGCCACCCCTCTGTCCAAGTATACCATGTCCACCGCCACCCCTCTGTCTAAGTATACCACGTCTACCACCACCCCTCTGTCCAAGTATACCACGTCCACCGCCACCCCTCTGTCCAAGGTTTTGCTCACCTCCTCATAAAAAGAAATCGGACAACTTCTGTCTTTCATGAATCTATGCTGTCTGTTGCTTAAAATATTTTTTCCAGCAAGAATCCATCTATGTGGTCTTTTATTAAACTCTCCAGTATCTTCCCAACTATAGAAGTTAAACTAACAGGTCTATAATTACTTGGTAAAGATTTTGACCCCTTTTTAAATATTGGCACTACATTGGTGTTACAGAATTGTGATTTGCACAGGAATGTGGTGCGGTTCCCATGCGAATCACATGCGATATGCCACACTGCAGAAGTGAGATCCCAGGCTTAAAGTGATTCTAAAGGATTACAATTTTTTTTACCTTCATGCAAAAAGATAAAAAACCTTCTGTGAGCAGCATCGCCCCCAGCCCCCCTCTAACACTTACCTGAGCCCTATCCCAATCCAGCAATGTCCATGAACACCTTGGTTCTCCAAGGACTCTCACTGATGATTGGCTGAGGCAGCAGTGGGAGCCATTGGCTCTTGCTGCTGTCAATCACAGACAGTGAGTCAATCAGGAGAGGAAGGGGGCAGGGCCAAGCTATGGCTCGGTGTGTAGATGGACACACAGAGCCACGGCTTGGGAGCGCGCCTGCTCAGGGGCCTCCATAGCAAGCTGCTTCCTGTGCGGGCAACCAACAGGAGGGAGGGGCCAGGAACACTGGTGGGGGACCCGAGAAGAGGAGGAACCAGGCTGCTCTGTGCAAAACCACAGCACGGAGTAAGTAAGTATAACATGTTTGTAATGTAAAAAAACAAAAACAAAAGCAAGACTTTAGTACCACTTTAAGGGCCAGTTCACACTGCATATGTTTCAGTTGCTTTTTTTCTGCATCCAAAATGCACAGGAAGTAGATTATATGGTTGTCAATGTCATAGTTCACATCAGTGCTTGCAGTTCCAGTGCATTCCGGTTTCAGAAAAAAAAGTAGAATATGCTGCATTTTTTCTGCACAGAACTGTACTGGAATGCGGTAAAATGCATCAAAAAGGCACTGGAATGCACATGCCCTGTTTAAATTGAAGAAAAAGAGAGGGGAACTGGAATGCATAAAAATGCACTGGAATGTGTCAAAAACGCATAAAAAATGCACTGGAATGTGTCAAAAACGCATAAAAAATGCACCAGAACGCTCCAAAAACGCACATGCCGAGACATATCTGGAACGCATCTGGACTGCATTTCTATAGTGTTAAACGGCCCTAAAGCTTAACTAAAAACCAAACCCAAAATGTGATATATTGCAGCCGACCTGTTCTTAGATGCGCTGGATGCTTTTTAAGGATTTTTGTTGTCCTTTATTTTCTGGCGTTCCAGGCAGTAACACACTTCTTGTCTTAGGGTGGCTACACTCACTCCTCCACTGTATCTATGGAGGAGCAACATAGCGGCCTTTGGCCAGCGACAGTTTCAAATCATGGAGAGAGTTATGTTAGATACCTTTATACTGTAGATTTGAATGGGCTTTGCATTGATAGCTAACAAATTAAAGTCCAACTGCAGATAAAATTTTTTAAAACAAATCGCAACATACACTTTAATTTTTTAACATCATAATAACGATACAAACAATGGGGAGGGGCTCTGACGTCGTGATGCTTAAAGGCAACTACACAGCAAGTATATTGGAGCGTGGCAAACATATTGAGGATCCTGTATTTTTGTGTAAAAAGCGATTTTAATTCAAATTTCATGTGAGTGCACTACATTTGTTTAATAAATATTTAAAAAGAAGATAAGGCACTATATTTTATTTTTAAATTACATGGTACTTATACACATTGAGAGAAAAATCTAAAGGGAGTGAAGAGACCCCCTAGTGGGAAGAGGGATAACTCTATCCATCCATCTGCCCCAAGAAAATAGGTCTCTAGGAAGCAGTGGGACCCCCTGCTGGGAAAAGGGAAACACTCCATTCATCTATTCCATCTGGGAAACAGGGATACATTCATCTGTTCATCTCTGAGTCCAATTAAAGGGACACAAGCTTTTATGACCTCACTTAACGGTTTGGTCATACACGTTAGGTGAGAGCACAACCGATGAAGAAGCACATAATTTAAAGATTGGTGGACTTTACATTATATAATTTTTTCACCATTTAAAGACACATCTAAGTTATGGATTATTCAAAGACACGCACGCAGCATCAGCATGATTGCAACATTACGCTGCTGAATTAATGTCGGACTTACTCACTGTATTTATTTAATTAAATTTAATTCAATTCATATACTGTATATATCTTTTTTATTTTATTCTTATTTATGCATGTTTATATATTTCATATCATCATTATTGGTAGCAGAGCATGACACCTTGCTTTTTGATTCATTTATAGTGACACACTAGTATGAGTATGTGTATACTCGCTGTCAACCGTTCTTGACTCGCTAGCGCCTTTAACCACTAGAAACATCAGACCCCGACCGCTCCAGCCCTGGCAGACTGATCACATCAAAATTCTCAAATGACGCAGTCGTGCGATAGAGCGACTATGGCGCAAAACCAGATCCCAACTAGCCTTCACCCGCTATAAATCTGCCTTCCACACCTACACCTCCTCCCTCCCGCTGCCAAACAAACCTACTTCCTGACCCTCATCAAGACCCTCTCCTCCAATCCTCGCAGGCTCTTCTCCACCTTCAACTCTCTACTCTCTCCCCCCCACCCACCTCCACCCAGCACCTCACTCTTCGCCCTCGAGATTGCCAATCACTTCAAACACAAGATTGACACAATCTGCAGGGACATCGCCGCTGCTCAGACTTCCTCCACACTCATCTCCTCTCACACAGCTACCCCCTCATCACCCCTCTCCCTTGGCCTCACCACTGTTCAGACCTCCACCCCACCTAACATCCATCACACTGAAACCCCCTCAACACTCCACTCCTTCGACCCTACTACCATTGAGGAGGTCACCAAGGTCTTCTCTGAAGCCCGCCTCACCACCTGCCCCCTCGACCCTGTCCCCTCACAACTCCTACAACCTCCCTCCTCCTCCATCCTACGCTCCCCCACCCACATCTTTAATCTCTCCCTCTCTTCTGGCGCATTCCCCTCCCCTCTGGAGCACGCGCACATCACTTCCATACTTAAAAAGCCCTCCCTGGACCCCTCTGACCCGAACAACCTTAGACCCATCTCCCTGCTGCCATTCACATCCAAACTCCTCGAGTGCCTAGTCTACACCCGCCTAAGCTCCCACCTCAACGACAACAACCTCCTCGATCCCCTACAGTCCGGCTTCCGTCCCCTACACTCCACCGAAACTGCCTTACTCAAACTCACAAACGACCTGCTAACCGCCAAAGCTAATGGCCACTATTCAGTACTCCTACTCCTCGACCTCTCCGCGGCTTTCGACACAGTCGACCACCCCCTCCTCCTCAAAAAATGACACTCCCTTGGCCTCAGAGACTCCGCTCTCTCCTGGCTTTCATCCTACCAATCGCAACGCTCCTTCTGCATTACCTATAACGCTACCTCCTCCCCCTCACTCCCCCTGTTGGGGTCCCTCAAGGGCCCCTTCTCTTCTCCATCTACACCTCCTCCCTTGGCCAACTCATACACTCTCACTTCAACTACCACCTCTATGCCGACAACATGCAAATCTATCTCTCGACCCCTCGCCTCACCCCCTCAGTCTCCGCCCGAATCACAAGCTTACTGAACGACATATCAGACTGGATGTCGCTCCACTTCCTTAAACTGAACCTCTCCAAAACCGAGCTCCTAGTCTTCCGCCCAGCCTGGACCCCACCCCCCATTGACTTCTTCATCACTTCCAACAATGCCACCATCAGGCCTGCCCCGCAGGCCAGAGTACTTGGTGTCATTCTTGACTCCAATCTATCCTTCCAGCCCCAAGTCTAATTACTAACAAACTCATGCAGACTCCACCTCCAAAACATCGCCAAAATAAGCACGTTCCTAAACCCAGAAACCACTAAGCAGCTCATCTACTCCCTCATCATATCACGACTCGATTACTGCAACTCCCTCCTCACTGGCCTGCCTCGCTGCTGGCTATCCCCACTTCAGTCGATCCTGAATATGGCAGCCAGACTCATCCACCTCACCAACTGCTCCGTTTCCACCACCCCCCTCTGCC
Organism: Staurois parvus; assembly: GCF_062004578.1. Taxonomy (NCBI): domain Eukaryota; kingdom Metazoa; phylum Chordata; class Amphibia; order Anura; family Ranidae; genus Staurois; species Staurois parvus. Next base: position 398,430 of record NW_028318512.1, read on the forward strand.
AATCCCTCCACTGGCTTCCGATTGCCCAACGGATCAAATTCAAAATCCTAACACAAAGCTGTCCACCATACTACCCCAAACTACATCACTGACCTAATATCCAAATACCACCCAAAACACACTCTCCGCTCCTCACAAGACCTCCTTCTCTCTAGTTCCCTGGTCTCCTCCTCCCATGTCCGCCTCCAGGACTTCTCCAGGGCATCACCCATTCTCTGGAACTCCCTACCCCAATCCATCAGGCTATCACCTACTCTCCTCTCCTTTAGGCGCACCCTGAAAACCCACCTATTCAGGGAAGCCTACCCCACCCCCTGCTAATTGCCGACCTCGTCCACTCTTCCACTCCATCTCCCACAGCTTTTCCTCCTGTACCACTTCCCCCTCCCTCCTAGATTGTAAGCTCCAAGGAGCAGGGCCCTCGAACCCCTCGTGTATCACATTGTATTGTTATTGTACTGTCTCATGTATTGTCTCCCATTGTAATGTACAGCGCTGAGCAAACTGCTGGCACTTTATAAATACTGTATAATAATAATAATAATAATAGTGTAGGCAACCCACTCATTTATTTAAATATTTCACACACCAGTTTATTTATTTCAATTATTGCAATTATTCCACTTAGTTTACTCTATTTCATTTTTGGTGGTATTTTATTAACCAGCGGATATATATTTTTTATCTATTCACTCAAAATTACTCTTATTTATAGAATACACCATAGTAGCTCACAAGAATCACGTTGATCAATAGTTATATTTAACAATCCAGTATAAGTTTACTTAAAAACTTTCATGTCTCTCCACAACTTCCTAGATTCCCAGCATGCTTTACAACGTCTCCTCCCATTTGTAAGGACTACATGTCCTATGATACCTTGCTGCCTTCAAGCAGTGACACCTGTACCAACTCCGCCTCCTTAACTCCTCCTCCCAGCACCTCTGTAGTGCTGAAGGTGGGTTCTGTGAAATGTGTGACATAGCAGTGCTATTCACAGGTCATAGTGACTACGTGTCATAGAATTCAAGGAAAGAAATATGTGGGATCTTCACAAAGTAAGTTTATAAACTTCAAGATCATTCAGATTAATAGGAGCAGGCTAGGAATAATTACTAATAATAATATAATGGGGAAATAAATATATATAATTTTACATTCGCCCTCCACCCTATAATAGAAGAACCGCTACAGGGCAGCAGGGCTGCGCAAAATCACGTATATATATATATATGATTTGCACTTCCGGGTAGGGGACACGCGTGTGCCGCCCTACCCGCGCCACTAATGGTGGCTGGAGATGTCAATCACTGGGTCTAGGCCAGTGATTCCCGTCCAACACTTGGCAATCGTCGGGCAAAGCTGACAGGGGAGAGACCTGTGTGTAAACAACACAGGTCTCTCTCCTGTCAGCATGGACATGCTGCTGTGTATCTCTCTGCACAGCATGTCTCCCTAAGAAAATATAACACAGCACACAGTTAACCCTTTGATCGCCCCAGATGTTAACCCCTTCCTGCCCAGTGTCATTAGTACAGTGTCAGTGCTTTTTATTAGCACTGATCACTGTATTAGTGTCACTGGGAATGTCAGTGGCAGTTAGTTCCCACCCAGTATCAGAATGGCCGCCGCAGTCCCGCGATAAGTCTGATCGCCGCCATTACTAGTATAATAAAAAAAAAATTCCAGTATATACTGTATACCGCTATTTGTAAACGCTATAACTTTCACATAAACCAATTCCTTTACACAAATTGTTTTTTTTTTTTTTTAGCGAAGACATGTAGCAGGATACATTTTGACCTAAATTTATGACGAAATTAGATGTTTTCCAATTTTTTTATTGGATATGTTTAATAGTTTAAAAGTCAAAAATATTGTTTTTCTTCTAATTTTTTTTGCTTATAGCACAAAAAAAAACAAAAACACAGAGGTGATCAAAAACCACCGAATGAAACGTCTATTTGTGGGGAAAAAAATGACATTATTATTATTATAATACAGGATTTATATAACGCCAACGGTTTGCTCAGCGCTTTACATTATAGTGGGAGACAATACAGTAACAATACAGTTCAATACAAGAGGGAATTGAGGGTCCTGATCCTTGGAGCTTACAATCTAGGAGGGAGGGGTGAATGGTACAATAGGTAATAACTGTGTGGGATGGAGTGGTTGGAAGAGTAGAGGATTCCAGTATTAGCAGAGGGCAGGATAGGCTTCCCTGAAGAGATCGGTTTTCAGTGATCGCCTAAAAGTAAGTAGAGTAGGCGATAGTCTGATAGATTGGGGTAGAGAGTTCCAGAGGATGGGTGATGCCCTGGAGAAGTCTTGGAGACGAGCATGGGAGGAGGAGATAAGGGATCTAGAGAGAAGGAGGTCTTACGAGGAGCGGAGAGGATGGTTTGGGTGATATTTAGAGACAAGATCAGTTATGTAAGTTGGGGCAGAGTTATGGCTTTATATGTCATTGTTACTGTTTTGAATTTTATCCGTTGGGCAATTGGGAGCCAGTGGAGGGATTGGCAGAGAGGGGTGGCAGATACAGAACGGTTAGTAAGGTGGATGAGTCTGGCAGCAGCGTTCATGATGGACTGGAGGGGGGATAGCCTGCGAAGAGGTAGGCCAATGAGGAGGGAGTTACAATAGTCAAGGCGAGATATAACACGGGAGAGAATAAGTTGCTTAGTCATAAATTTAATTTATGTACAACAATGCATGACCACGCAATTGTCAGTTAAAGTAACGCAGAGCCGTATCGCTAAAAATGGCCTGGTCAGGAAGGGGGGTAAATCCTCTGGAGGGCAAGGGGTTAATTAGGAAGTCAATCTCATACAGATTCACTCTGCAATGGACACAGACAAACAAACAGCTATTCCTTCAGAATAATAAAATGTAGGAATCTGCAACAAAGTTCGATAAAATCCTTGCACTGTACATAGATCATCCAGAGGGGGGTGTTTTTTTCTCAGCAAAAGTGGAGTTATTCTTTAAGGTCAGAAGACAGGGAACATTTTTCACTTGTTTTATCTGCGGCAACAACCGCACTTTCTGCGCTGACAACCAGCGTGTCACACTCATAACCCACATACACACATTTGACTCCATCTACATATGGAACAATGACCCTGCATTGTAAATACAAGATCTCCGGAGTGTTGCAGGCTCCAGAACTGAAGAAGACAACCTTTTGTGTATGCACACAACTAATTAATTCATGAACAGAACTGGTTGCTCAATGCTGGCTTGTCACCATCTCCTATTTTTGCAGTTTTCCACCAGATGGCAGTAAATCCATTCTGCTTTCACCTTCTTTTTATTACGGAAAAAAATCCACTATATGGTTTGGAAGTGTAAATGAGAGATTTTCAGGAGGCGAAAAAGTCTACAAATTTCAAAATCTTTTAAATTTTTTTTACCAACTTCAGGTCTTACCTTGGCCACCTTTAACCATTGCACCATAGCCATATAATGTGATTTTTAAAGTGGTTGTATGAATAAGCATTTTGTCTGCGTGAAAACGTCGGTGTGAATGTGTTTTTATGGATGAGCAAGTAAATGTCTGCCTGAGGCCAGGTATATTCAGCCCACACATCACAGGCTATTTCCCATAGGAGAGAACACTTTTAGCATTTTATTTATTTATTTATTTGGTTTTACATCCCCAAAATTTCTATTTCTTTTTGCGCTCCGAAAAGGTATACCCCACTTCATGACCAGGCCATTTTTTTGCTATGCAGCGCTCCACTATTTTACCTGACAATTGTGCGGTCATGCAACGCTGTACCCAAACTAAATTGATATCTTTTTTCCCACAAATAGAGCTTTCTTTTGGTTGTATTTGATCACCAATGTTTTTTTTTTATTTTTTTATTATATATAAGAAAAAAAGAAAAAAACCCCATAATTTTTACTTTCTGCTATAAAACATATCCCATAAAATAAAACACATTTAAAAATAAAATCTCTTAATACATTTTGGCCAAAATGTATTCTGTTACATGCCTTTGGTAAAAAAAAAAAAATCCCAATAAGTGTGTATTGATAGGTTTGTGTGAATGTTTTGGCGTCTACAAACTATGGGGTATATACTGGATTTTTTATTTATTTATGTATTTATTTATTTATTTTTATACTAGCAACAGCAGCAATCAGCAACTTATAACAGGACTTCGACATTGCGGCGGTCAATCTCACACTAACTGATGCTGGGGGGGAAATAACTAACTGCCACTGACATAACCAGTGCCATTAGTACAATGATCAGTGCTAATAATATGCACTGTCACTGTACTAATGACACTGGGCAGGAAGGGGTTAACATTTAGGACGATCAAGGGGTTAAATATACAGTGAGGAACAGAAGTATTTGAACACCCTGCAATTTTGCAAGTTATCCCACTTAGAAATCATGGAGGGGTCTGAAATTCACATTGTAGGTGCGTTCCCACTCTGAGAGACAGAATAAAAAAAAAAATTCAGGAAATCACATTGTATGATTTTTAAAGAATTTATTTGTCTTGCACTGCTGAACATAAGTATTTGAACACCTGAGAAACAGCAAGAATTCTGTCTCTCAAAGACCTGTTACTGTGCCTTTAAAAGTCCACCTCTACTCCACTCATTAATCTAACTTAGTAGCACCTGTCTGAGCTCTTTAAAGACACCTGTCCACCCCACAGTCAGTCAGACGCCAACTACTACCATGGGCAAGACCAAAGAGCTGTCAAAAGACACCAGAAACAAAACTGTGGACCTCCACAAGGCTGGAAAGGGCTACAGGGCAATTGCCAAGCAGCTTGGTGAAAATACTAGATCAACTGTTGGAGAAATTTTTAGAAAATGGAAGAGGCTAAAGACAACTGTCAGTCTCCCTCAGACTGGGGCTCCATGCAAGATCTCACCTTGTGGGGTATCACTGATGATAAGAAAGGTGAGGAATCAGCCCAGAACTACAAGGGAGGAGCTGGTCAATGACATGAAGAGAGCTGGGACCACAGTTTCAAAGGTCACTGTTGGTAGAACACTACGCAGTCATGGTTTCAAATCATGCATTGCACGGAAGGTTCCCCTGCTCAAGTCATCACATGTCCAGGCCCGTCTGAAGTTTGCCAATGACCATCTGGATGATCCAGAGGAGGCATGGGAGAAAGTCATGTGCTCAGATGAGACCAAAGTAGAACTTTTTGGTCTAAACTTCACTTGTCGTGTTTGGAGGAAAAAGAAGGGGATGAGTTGCATCCCAAGAACACCATCCCTACTGTGAAGCATGGGGGTGGTAACATCATGCTTTGGGGGTGCTTTTCTGCGAAGGGGACAAGAAGACTGCACTGTATTAAGGAGAGGATGAATGGGGCCATTTATTGTGAGATTTTGAGCAACAACCTCCTTCCCTCAGTCAGAGCATTGAAGATGGGTCGTGGCTGGGTCTTCCAACATGACAACGACCCAAAGCACACAGCCAGGATAACCAAGGAGTGGCCATGTAAGAAGCATATCAAGGTTCTGGAGTGGCCTAGCCAGTCTCCAGACCTAAATCCAATAGAGCATCTTTGGAGGGAGCTGAAACTCTGTGTTGCTCAGCGGCAGCCCCGAAACCTGACAGATCTAGAGGAGATCTGTGTGGAGGAGTGGGCCACAAAATAGGGTAAATTCAATGGCCATAGGGGAATCTTATGTATACAGGAAATGCAACCTCAACACTTAAACACTTAAAGTGATTGTAAACCCTCACCTTGTAAAACAACCCATTCAGTTTAAAATAGAAATGAAAGGCAAAACATTTGTGTATAGATATAAAAACAATATTAATACATGTTTTCCCTTTTTTTAACTAATCACATATCCTTTGTTCTCAGTTGCATATGAGCTAGGGGAGTAGAAACAGCAGGACACTGATCTTCCCAGCAAATGGCTGTGTTTGGGGGAAGGGGGTTGTGTCAAGACTCATTGGAGGAGAGCAAGCTGAGTTCCCAGCTCAACTAGAGAACTGACCATGCTATGCTTCCCTGCCTAGTGTGGTCAGATTTTAATAGGACAGCAGAGGGACTGGCAGGAACACCAGGGATTTCACACAAAGCAAGCAATACAAAGAGAACTTTGTGCAAAGATAATTTTTCAAACAAGTACATGGTACAGCAGGCACATATCAGGAATATGAAATGTTAGGTTTACATATTCTTTAACCCTTTTACCTCCAAAGCTGGGTTTGCATTGTTTTGCACATATTTTTTAAAAGTCATGTATCAAACGTTATATCATTTCTAAAAAGCAGACATCCTGGAACGTAAGGTAGTTGTAGTTCCATGTTATTTATGACACATGATATTTGCACAATGTTTTATCAAGTGCAAGTTTTCAGTAAAAAAAAATACACTAAAGTAATATAAAAGATGAGGTTGCGAAAAACATGCCAAGCCTTAAAACTGCGCGTCGAACAAACTGTCAGTGAACTTCAGTACCAGGGGCGGACTGACCATTTGGAAACTCAGGCACTGCCCGAGGGCCCGGGGTCAGTAGAGGGCCCCATGAGATGCCCCTGGTACCTTTTTCATAGGCTTTTTTTCAGTTTGGGCAAGGACACAGGGGCCCCATGATCCCCTATTGCCTGGGGGCCCCATGAGTTGTCAGTCCGCCCCTGTTCAGTACCCTATATGTTCCATAGGTGATGGGTTAAAAGTCCCTGTGGGGCATCACTTTACAGTTTTTAGAGGTGTTTTCCGCAGCGTTTTGTAGAAACGCACTACAGTCCATTTAACATGATTTCCTATGGGACAGGTTCACATCTCCGTGTTTTCACCCAATGCGTTTTTTGGAAAAGGTCAGGGACTTTTTTAAATGCAAAAATTTGCATTTCTGGTTCTATAGACGTCAATGGAGACGCTGCAGAAAAGCATGTAGTCAGTTTTTGCTGTGTTCTTGCTGCATTTTGTGTTTTAATCTGCCCACACATAAAAACCGCAAAAATGCATGTGCAAAAATGCAAATGCACTGCAAAAACAGATCAAACGCAAACTGCATGTGTCAATTGCTCTAGCTCTGGTATGCATAGTGATATGTAACATGTAGCACATACTGTACAATGTATTTTATATAGGTACTCCACAGGGTGTGTTTATATTAACCATTTTCACTCCTTCCTACAGCAGAAGTACTGCTACATGGTGGCAGGGCTGCAGAAAATCACATATACAGGCTTACTTCGGTTTATGAATTTAATTAGTTCTGTGGGACTTTTCGCATTGTGAAAAATTTGTAAACCGAAACACGGTTTCCCATAGGAATGCATTGAAAACCAATTAATCCGTTCCGGAGGTGAGAAAAAAAGTTAAAAAAAAGTATTTTATCTGTTCAAAACTCTTTATAAAGTGCACTTTAAAGGCATAAATACTGTACAGGGACATGATTAAAAATTATTGCAAAAATGCACTGAAAACCAATGAATCTGTTCCGGAGGTCAGAAAAAAGTAAAAAAAAGCTGTATCTGTTCAAAACTATAAAGTGCACTTTAAAGGCATAGTAAGGGACATGATTAAAAAAAATGTGTAAATGCATTGAAAACCAATGAATCAGTTCGTATTGCAAAAAAACTCATAAACGGAGCCATTATTTTCAATGGATTTTCATTTGTAAACCAAAAATTACATAAATCGAGGCGTTTGTGAACCGAGGTACGCCTGTATATATATATATATATATGTATAGCATAAATGAATAAAGGAGCGCAACCCAATATGAATGACAAAATTAAATAGGAACAATGGGGAGCTGTTAGCATAAAAAGGCAATCCTCAGCACCTCAGCGACAAATGATAAACAAGTATGCAGAGCTGAAAGTAGATAAAAATAAACTATGAATAGTGATAAATACAAATGCCAAATAGCATATAAGTGTCCACAAAAGATGATATTGTGCCTGTTAGTCCACAACTGACAGTGTTGCAACCGTCAACGGACCGGGTGATGCATAATAACACTCGATGTTCTGTGATAAATAATCTCAGGCGTGAAGTTTGTGGTACAATAATGCACTTACCAGAAGTACATACAATCTGAGAGTTGTATGTATATATAATCCGTAGTGGCAGGTCTGGTCATTGGTTGTAGCGACATCCGGTGCTGTGGCAGACTCACAGGGATGGTGTGATTCACACTTGGGGGTCACCTCAAATCCACCGGTAGGTCCAACGTCGTCCAAACTCCTGATGATGCTCTGCAGGGTGCATGTAAATATAATATATCTTCCTATCTATTTACTAATGCATGCAATATAAGGATTACAAAAAGTTAATGATGATGATTGAGAGAGTAAAGTTCTGATTTAAAGCGGAGTTCCACCTAAAAGGGGAAGTTCCACTTTAAGGATTGGCACCTTTGGGGAGCTGGGGGGGAGCAGCGGGTACCCGAATTTGACATGTACCTGCTCCCATTTTCGCTGCGATCCCCTAGGCCAGTGGTGGGCAACCTTTTTTTTCAACTGAGCCAAATCTCGCCAAAACTACGATTGAAATTTATTTTGAGAGCCACATTTTTAAAACTGAAAATACATCCCCCATATAGTAATTTATCCCCCATAGTAATTCATCCCCCATAGTAATTCATCCCCCATATAGTAATTCATCCCCCATATAGTAATTCATCCCCCATAGTAATTCATCCCCCATATAGTAATTCATCCCCCATAGTAATTCATCCCCCATATAGTAATTCATCCCCCATAGTAATTCATCCCCCATAGTAATTCATCCCCCCTATAGTAATTCATCCCCCATATAGTAATTCATCCCCCATATAGTAATTCATCTCCCATATTAATTCATCCCCCATATAGTAATTCATCCCCCATAGTAATTCATCCCCCATATAGTAATTCATCCCCCATATAGTAATTCATCTCCCATATTAATTCATCCCCCATATAGTAATTCATCCCCCATAGTAATTCATCCCCCATATAGTAATTCATCCCCCATATAGTAATTCATCCCCCATAGTAATTAATCCCCCATATAGTAATTCATCCCCCATAGTAATTCATCCCCCATATAGTAATTAATCCCCCCTATAGTAATTCATCCCCCATAGTAATTCATCCCCCATATAGTAATTCATCCCCCCTATAGTAATTCATCCCCCATAGTAATTCATCCCCCTCTAGTAATTCATCCCCCATAGTAATTCATCCCCCATATAGTAATTCATCCCCCCTATAGTAATTTATCCCCCATAGTAATTCATCCCCCCTATAGTAATTCATCCCCCATATAGTAATTCATCCCCCCTATAGTAATTCATCCCCCATAGTAATTCATCCCCCATATAGTAATTCATCCCCCCTATAGTAATTTATCCCCCATAGTAATTCATCCCCCCTATAGTAATTCATCCCCCATAGTAATTAATCCCCCATATAGTAATTCATCCCCCATATAGTAATTCATCCCCCATAGTAATTAATCCCCATATAGTAATTCATCCCCCATAGTAATTCATCCCCCATATAGTAATTCATCCCTCCTATAGTAATTCATCCCCCCTATAGTAATTCATTCCCCATATTGTGTCAATTCACTTACCTTTGCTCCGCACGTTCCTCTCGCCGTGTTCCCGCGCCGTTCCGGTCTTCACGGTGGGCTGTGAGAGGAGAGGAGTTCGTCACGCTGCCCCGCCTACATCCTGACAGCCAATGTTTGCCACGCTCTGCGGGCCGGATTAAAAGGTCCGCCGGGCCATAGTTTGCCCATTGCTGGGCTAGCTGCAGAGTCCTGACTTTTGGGGCGGCCGCCCGAGAGGAGGGAGGGGAGCGGGCGCCCGGCACACAGAAGAGCCGCATTGAAGTGTGTAAAGAGCCGCATGTGGCTCGCGAGCCGCGGCTTGCCGACCACTGCCCTAGGCTATCGGAAGCAGATGTTGTCCTCCCTCAGCTAAGTCCTGTGGGACATGTGACAGGTCCCAGAAGACTACGGGGCCATTCGGGAAGTGCAGTGCTGCTTGCACATGCGCAGTGGGCACCCGGCTGTGAAGCCACAAACTGTCACAGCCGGGTACCCGCACTGAAGATGCGACCTCCTGGAATACAGGATGGCCAGTGACACGGGTTGCGGCGGGGGCAATGCGGGATCGTGGGACAGGTGAGTGGCTGTTTTTTAAAAGTCAACAGCTACAGTTTTTGTAGCTGCTGACTTTTATTTTTTTACAGAGTGAGTGGAACTCCGCTTTAAGTGATATTGTTTCAGTATGCTATTCATATCTACTTGCTGCTTTTTATATATTTTAGTTTGTTTTGTTCTTAACATGTTTCATTGAATGATTGTTACTACACTTATGTGTATGGGGGGAGGGAAATATATTTTAATCATTGAGCAGTATTGGTAGTTAGCTAGAAGTAAGGCCTCTCCATAGGCTGAAACGCATCAGTGGTAGTGCGGACTTTTTGCATGCTTTGAATAAACTTCTGCTTAATGACTGGTACCTGTGTGTTGAATTGTTTGCTTTGTGAGGTGTATGGGCTGCATGGAGTCTTCCCCAGAACTGACAAATCTCTGTTCTCCAAAAAAAGGCTAAGCCCAGGTTCACATATATGCGGTGCGGTATATCACACGTGATTCACACAGGAACCGCACCGCATTCCTGTGCGAATCACAGGCAATTTGTGTATGGTGCGATTGGAGCCATACATTTTATATGGCTCTAATTGAACCGCACCTGCACCAAAAACATGCAGGATCCTTCTTTGGATCCGCACTAGAATCAGATCGCATAGGTATTCACACCCATGCGATTTGTTTCTGCACATCGCACCGCGTTTTGTGGACTGCTTTCGGGGTGTTGTTAACTTAACATACACATCTGCATTGGTTCGCATAAACAAGTGCAATTCTGATGCGGTGCGGAATTCACAAAGAAAATGCTGCGAATTCCGCACCGCATCAGGGTGAACCGGGGCTAAAAGGTAGAGTGAATATCACATCTCTGTTATTTCCAGGAATGAGCTATGAAAGCTGTGAGTCATGTCTGTGCTATAAGTGTATTTTCAGAGGCGGTGGGAGCAATTTCTGCACGTAATGGTAATGTCTAAATACAAGTAGCTCTTTATTATATATTGCACTTAAATAAGAAATATTGTGTATTTTCAGACAACTTATTATTGCACTGTGTACCTTAAAGTGGTTATAAAGGCAGAAAGTGTTTTACTTTCATGCATTCTGCGCATGAAGGTAAAAAACCTTGTGTGTACTGCTTCCCCCCACAGCCCCCACTCAATACTTACCTGAGCCCCCTCTCGATCCAATGATGTGCACAGGAGCCTCGGCCAGGGGCGGACTGACAACTCATGGGGCCCCCGGGCAATAGGGGATCATGGGGCCCCTGTGTCCTTGCCCAAACTCAAAAAAGCCTATGAAAAAGGTACCAGGGGCATCTCATGGGGCCTATATATTATAGGTAGTTATTAAGAGGTTGTTAATTAAGTTATCGTGTCACCCAATGTTTGGTTTCCATTCAGTAGCCAAAAAAGGCATTCAAAAAAGGGGGGTTTGTGAAAAGAGATTCACAGAAAAGCGGCTACATTATGAACAGACCGTGACACTCAGAAAATTTTCCAAAAATTATGCTTTATTACACAGATATAAATATGACATATGGGCATTCGCCCTGGTTTACCATCACCTCAGTATGAGACAATAACACACAGACCTAAAACCATATAAAATGACATCAAGACCGGTCTAAATGTATGTGCAACAGAAAAAGTGACTGCAAGAGTCTAATATCTCTGTAGTACAAACACATAGGTAAACACTTCCCTGAAGAGGTGTATCCAAAAATTATACCATAGGTATACCATAATATTAAATAATGAATTTACACCAATATCATAATGGTGAATCCCGAACAGGGAATCCAAAAATTATACTATGGATATACGTATATCACATGTATGAAATGCGGTAAGCACAATAAGCGTAAAGAGGGGAACAGTAAGCCTCAGGCCTGTTTGGAAAAAGACATAAATGTCACATATATGATGCAATACATTCCTGTGCCGGCACACGTGGTTGGGGCCCGTTCATCTGTTATGTGAACAGCTGTATCATAAAGCTCTTGAATGGAAATAAGCCCCATTTATTCCCAGGATGGGAGAAAAGGTGCAGATTGCAGCACTCTGCTTGAAATGCTGTCTTCACCACTGTATGTGGACTACACACCACCCTTTGTAGGAAAAGCAAAACATATCCCAAGGAATCTTCTGCCTGTTGAGCTATATGCGGTATGTCCTGTATCCTACACAAAGCACCATAATGTCCCCATCCTGTAGTGAAACAAATAATGTGGGAAGTCACTGACAGAGCTTGCACTCAATAAGATATGTAGGTCATATTGATCACAGAGGACCGTATATCTAATGTCCTGTAACAATCCACTCACCACCTGTGCCGTGGATAAAGGGAATGAAAGAAATGTCCTTCATGGATATTGCCAAACACGGCCACAGAGGCCCAGGAACCACCGCTGACATCCGCCGATATACCGCGGGTTCCAGCCCCCTCTCAGCGCCTGTACTGCTCACGCTTGCCTCATGGCATGTGAAGATGGCTTCCTCCTTATGGGTCAACGTGCGTTCCACCTAGTGCGCATGACCGGAAGTGACGTATCTGACGTATGACGTCAACGCGTTTCGCCGATGGGCGTATCTCACTCAGCTTCGTCAGGACCAATGGGACAGCTGCATTTCAATATCCTATTTATAGTGGGTAAAGACCCACCCATTTATGCAAAAGAGGTGACCTGCAGTTGTTCCTAATGGAAGAAAACAAGGGGGGGGGCTAAATACTTAGCACAGCTACTGGTCTTAATTAAAATTAAAAAGGCAGGCGGCTGGAGTCCACAGGGAGGGGAGAGGCTTGATATTTTAACCAAAACATATATTAATCAAAGGTCATAAATTACATATACCAGTCTGTTGGGGCTTTTATCACACTTTAACCAGGAGATGGCGATATAAATCAAAGAATCATGAATTCCATCCACTGAATCGGGTTCTTGGGGAGACAATATCAATTATCAAAAGATACCAACAAATACCACAAGATGGCAATATAATCTGAAAATTCACATGAGGGTCATTATAACAAAAATACCCCAGTTTTTTACATCCATCCTATGGTATGGTTATTGTTCAGAGACGAAAGGTATTAAGGGACATATAACCAGACAGTGAGTCCTTTTGCATTATTTAGAGCTATATAAAAAACTCATATCGTAATGTCATCCATATTTACGTTAATATTCCCAATATACACAGGTTTATCGCAATTCCAGCCATTAAGAAAAACTGAGAAATGCCATCAACTAACCGCCACATGGCAGTAAATCAGAGAATCAACAGTTCCATCTACTGAATCGGGTTTTTTGGGGGAGACAATATCAATTATCAGAAAATACCAACAAATACCACAAGATGGCAATATAATCTGAAAATTCACATGAGGGTCATAATAACAAAAATACCCCAGTTTTTTAACATCCATCCTATGGTATGGTCATTGTTCAGAGACAAAAGGTATTAAGGGACATTTAACCAGATAGTAAGTCCTTTTGCATTGTTTAGAGCTATATAAAAAACTCATATCATAAGATCATCCATATTTTCATTAATATTCCCAACACCGGTACATAGTCCCATAAACCTATTTTTCCAAAAACACTTGGAGATCACACTCCACATTTAACCCCTTAGGGTACAGTGTATCAAGTTTATATATCCAATGTTTCTCCTTTTTAAGCAGTTCTCTATCAAAATCACCTCTCCTCTGTGGGAAGTGCAGTGCATAGAAACCTTTTACTTTAGTGCCGTCCAGTTTACCTCCATGATATTTAGCGTAATGTTGGGCAAGGTTACTATCAGGATCATTTGATCTAATATCTCTAAAGTGTTCACCAATTCTTACTTTAAGTTGTCTTTTAGTCTTACCTACATACATCTTTTTACAGGGACAGGTTAAGATATATAATACCCTTACTGTGGAACAGTTTATAAGACTCTGAATCTTATAGTGAGTGTTATTTCCTGAATCATAAAAGGAATCCGTGCGATCCACATATTTGCAGATTTGACATTTTCCACATTTAAACATCCCCTTGGTATGTGATTTTAACCATGTTGTTCGTTTTAATGGTTGATAATCTGAATGAATAAGGAGGTCACCAAGATTTGGTGCTCTTCTTGCTACCATCTGGGGACGTTCACCTACAATCTTGCTCAACCTGGGGCATTGAGTAAGAATCTTCCAGTGTTTTTCCAATATTAATTTAACATCTTGCCATTGAGCTCCAAATTGGGTAATCATTCTCACAGGCTGATCACTCAATCTAGCCTTCACTTCCTTTTTGGTAGATAATAAATCCTCACGATCAGTTTGATATGCCCGTCTCCGAGCATTTCTAATTTGGGAGTGGGAATACCCCCTTTCCCTAAATCTTCTATAGAGATCCTGAGCTTCCATTTTAAAATCATTGATGTTTGAGCAGTTTCTCCGACATCTCAAAAACTGTCCCACTGGAATCCCTGAGATCAGTGAACGTGGATGGTAGCTTCTTGCCTCTAATAGGGTATTGGCAGCAGTAGGTTTCCTATATGTCTTAGTGAGGAGTTTTCCATTTTCAAGTCTAATCTCCAGATCCAGAAAAGAAATACATCTTTCTTCACATATATATGTAAGTCCAATATTAAAGGAGTTCTGATTTAACTCTCCCAAAAATGATTTTAATTCCTCAGATGTTCCTTGCCACACAAGGAACACATCATCTATATATCTTAACCAGATCTGGACATTAGCAAGAAATCTTGATGATTTAAAGACAACCTGTTCCTCCCAAAACCCCAAATGGAGACATGCGTAGGCCGGAGCCCATGGTGCTCCCATACTAGTACCTCTAGTTTGTTGATAGAAGGTATTGTTAAATTGAAAAAAGTTATGTTTTAAAGCAAACTCCAATAACTCACTAATGAATTCATTTTGTCCTCCCAAAGTAGGATATGTTTTTTCAAGAAAATAGGAAACTGATCTCACGCCACATTCATGTGGGATAGAGGTGTAAAGTGATTCCACATCTATTCCCACTAGAATGGAGTTATCCTTAATGGTCATATTTTCAATCTTAGCCAACACATCCTTAGTGTCCCTCACATAGGAGGGGAGATTCGGAAAAAACCATATCCTTAAGAAACAAATCTATATACTTCCCTGTTTTATCTAGGGGACCATTAATGGCTGAAACAATAGGTCTACCTGGAGGGTTTTCTTGGTTTTTATGTATTTTAGGGATAATGTAAAACGTAGGGTGATTGAATTCTTCAGTTCTCAAATAGTCATATTCTTTCTTAGTTAACAAGCCCACTTCTTTTCCTAGTGTCAAAATGGAATTTAATTTTTTAACCACCAGATGGAAAGGTTTTTGGAAAAATAGGTTTATGGGACTATGTACCGGTGTTGGGAATATTAATGAAAATATGGATGATCTTATGATATGAGTTTTTTATATAGCTCTAAACAATGCAAAAGGACTTACTATCTGGTTAAATGTCCCTTAATACCTTTTGTCTCTGAACAATGACCATACCATAGGATGGATGTTAAAAAACTGGGGTATTTTTGTTATTATGACCCTCATGTGAATTTTCAGATTATATTGCCATCTTGTGGTATTTGTTGGTATTTTCTGATAATTGATATTGTCTCCCCCAAAAAACCCGATTCAGTAGATGGAACTGTTGATTCTCTGATTTACTGCCATGTGGCGGTTAGTTGATGGCATTTCTCAGTTTTTCTTAATGGCTGGAATTGCGATAAACCTGTGTATATTGGGAATATTAACGTAAATATGGATGACATTACGATATGAGTTTTTTATATAGCTCTAAATAATGCAAAAGGACTCACTGTCTGGTTATATGTCCCTTAATACCTTTCGTCTCTGAACAATAACCATACCATAGGATGGATGTAAAAAACTGGGGTATTTTTGTTATAATGACCCTCATGTGAATTTTCAGATTATATTGCCATCTTGTGGTATTTGTTGGTATCTTTTGATAATTGATATTGTCTCCCCAAGAACCCGATTCAGTGGATGGAATTCATGATTCTTTGATTTATATCGCCATCTCCTGGTTAAAGTGTGATAAAAGCCCCAACAGACTGGTATATGTAATTTATGACCTTTGATTAATATATGTTTTGGTTAAAATATCAAGCCTCTCCCCTCCCTGTGGACTCCAGCCGCCTGCCTTTTTAATTTTAATTAAGACCAGTAGCTGTGCTAAGTATTTAGCCCCCCCCCTTGTTTTCTTCCATTAGGAACAACTGCAGGTCACCTCTTTTGCATAAATGGGTGGGTCTTTACCCACTATAAATAGGATATTGAAATGCAGCTGTCCCATTGGTCCTGACGAAGCTGAGTGAGATACGCCCATCGGCGAAACGCGTTGACGTCATACGTCAGATACGTCACTTCCGGTCATGCGCACTAGGTGGAACGCACGTTGACCCATAAGGAGGAAGCCATCTTCACATGCCATGAGGCAAGCGTGAGCAGTACAGGCGCTGAGAGGGGGCTGGAACCCGCGGTATATCGGCGGATGTCAGCGGTGGTTCCTGGGCCTCTGTGGCCGTGTTTGGCAATATCCATGAAGGACATTTCTTTCATTCCCTTTATCCACGGCACAGGTGGTGAGTGGATTGTTACAGGACATTAGATATACGGTCCTCTGTGATCAATATGACCTACATATCTTATTGAGTGCAAGCTCTGTCAGTGACTTCCCACATTATTTGTTTCACTACAGGATGGGGACATTATGGTGCTTTGTGTAGGATACAGGACATACCGCATATAGCTCAACAGGCAGAAGATTCCTTGGGATATGTTTTGCTTTTCCTACAAAGGGTGGTGTGTAGTCCACATACAGTGGTGAAGACAGCATTTCAAGCAGAGTGCTGCAATCTGCACCTTTTCTCCCATCCTGGGAATAAATGGGGCTTATTTCCATTCAAGAGCTTTATGATACAGCTGTTCACATAACAGATGAACGGGCCCCAACCACGTGTGCCGGCACAGGAATGTATTGCATCATATATGTGACATTTATGTCTTTTTCCAAACAGGCCTGAGGCTTACTGTTCCCCTCTTTACGCTTATTGTGCTTACCGCATTTCATACATGTGATATACGTATATCCATAGTATAATTTTTGGATTCCCTGTTCGGGATTCACCATTATGATATTGGTGTAAATTCATTATTTAATATTATGGTATACCTATGGTATAATTTTTGGATACACCTCTTCAGGGAAGTGTTTACCTATGTGTTTGTACTACAGAGATATTAGACTCTTGCAGTCACTTTTTCTGTTGCACATACATTTAGACCGGTCTTGATGTCATTTTATATGGTTTTAGGTCTGTGTGTTATTGTCTCATACTGAGGTGATGGTAAACCAGGGCGAATGCCCATATGTCATATTTATATCTGTGTAATAAAGCATAATTTTTGGAAAATTTTCTGAGTGTCACGGTCTGTTCATAATGTAGCCGCTTTTCTGTGAATCTCTTTTCACAAACCCCCCTTTTTTGAACATCTCATGGGGCCCCCTACTGACCCCGGGCCCTCGGGCAGTGCCCGAGTTTCCAAATGGTCAGTCCGCCCCTGACCTCGACTGTCCTGGGTCTCTCTCTCCTCATTGGCTGAGACAGCTATGAGATGCATTGGCTTCCACTGCTGTCAATCACAGCAAGTAAGCCAATGAGGAGAGAGCAGGGGCAGGGCCGAGTCACGGCTCTATGTGTCTTAGGGACTCATAGATCCAGGCTCAGGGGTGAGCACGCACCAGTGCCCCATTGCTATTGGGGAAACTGGTCAAGGTTGAGGAGCCAGGAGCGCCAACAGAGGACCCAAGAAAAAGATGATCAGGGCTGCTCTGTGTAAAACCATTGCACAGATCAGGTAAATATGACATGTTTGTTAAAACACAGAGGTGCAGCACTTCCGAAGCGCAGCACCTCTGTGTTTTATATGTTTATGTGTTGTTGCCAGCCTTGTGGTGGCTGCCTATTTGTATCAATTTATGTGTGTCACTTATATATTATAGCGCGGAAGTGTCAAAATTATCATGACATGTTTGTTATTTAAAAAAACTTTAATATCACTTCAATAAGAATCAGTCGCCAATGGTCTTTTTTTTATGAATTTTCTTTCTTGAATGATTTTGACAAGTTTTTATCTAAAAAGGTTTGTAGATTTTAGATCTTTTTATCTATTTCGGTGACATTATATCCTGGGGGCAGGATAGTGGCATAGTAGTTAGAACTTCTGCCTTGTAACACTGGTACTTGGACAGTTGGATTTCCAACCATAACACTTTTTACATGAAGTTTGCATGTTGTCACGATTGGGGGGTCAGGCTCAGAGACCAGTAGCTAAAGCAGTAGAGAGCCTCCCATTGACCTGTTGGATAAGTATGGAAGTAAGTCTCTCTGGTGGATGATGCGGGGTCATCTGAGGCATAGAGTCTAAGTACTATCCAGTATTCACCATAGCTTCTGATGGTGGAGATGGGTTTTGCTGTATGTTAGTACCAGGTCACGGTCCTCAGGATCACCCCACCAGGAGATGAGCAAGCCGGGGTCCAGTAGCAGATACAGCAGGTAGGGATAAGCAGAAGTGTAGTCAGTAAACAAGCCAAAGGACAGTAACAAGTGGTTGCAGGTTGGGATCAAGAGGAGGCATAGTCAAGTAACAAGCCAAAGGTCGGTAATGAAAAAAATGGACAGCAGCAGGAGTGACAAAAGAGAGATATCATCTGCAGAGAGCACAATAATCAGGCAAACAGAACGTGCAGAGACATGGCCTAAATGAAGAAGTTCATGGGAGGTACAAAGCATTCAAGGTTCATTAAAAACAAGGTACAATGCAAGATTGTCTAACAGATCAGATTGAACTGACCAGCATCTCAGGTGGCTCAGCAAGAAGAGTTACTACTACACACAACGGAGGTCCAGGGTTCAGATCCAGGTCCTGACATATGTTCTCCATGTGCCTTTTTTTCCTTCCCCACTTATTTGTAGGCTAATTGGCTCCTAAGGGCTGTCCCCAATTTTCTACTGAGCGCACATGGCTTTCCTCCACCTACTCTGGTTTCCACTGACACTGCAAAGACATCCTGGAAGGTTGATTGGCTCCTGTCTAAACATTGGCCCTGGTATTAGTTTCTACTGAGCACACCCAAGATGGCTGCCCCACTGTCTGGCCCAATAGCAGATAAAGTGCATCAAATCTCTTGGGCGAGTAGAGCTATATAAATTAATAATAAAACAAAAAAGTAGATGTAAACTCAAATATTATAATCTTTACCTGCTAATTTATTACCACTCTCCTTAAATCCAAAGATTTCTTTTAAATAATACACGGTGATCCTTCCAAGAAGGTCCCCTGTTCAAGTACTACCTGTTATAGGAGGACAACACTCTGTACTGTCCTTCAGTTGTGCTCTTGTAATGTCACTCTGTCTCATGTGCTATTAGTGGAGACTGTAAAGTGACAATGCACTAGCGTGTTCTGCCTTTACCACTATCGGAAGATCTATCCTGAGAAATGATGGGCAAGCATTGCTGGTAGTGCATGTAGATAGGAAATGGCTGCATAGGATCTGAAAGAAGCCATAATCAGAGATACCAAAAAGGAAAAAAAAGTTTAAAAGAGTACATGGCAATTGTTTATGATACACAACATTTTGCAAACAAATTGCTATCTAGTTAGGTTTTACATCTAGTTTAAAAGAGGAGTGCAGGATAGGTCCAATGCTGCATCTGTCCCTTGCGCCTCTATGAGAACTGAGCGATTAAAGGTCGCAGATTGCTCATTTTCTTGGTCTTCAATGAGCTAGTTTCAGGACCTGGATCACCTGCTGGTGGTACTGTGGTTCCCTGGGTGGATGGTTGTAATTCCATTGTCCACCAGCAATTGTTTCCTAACAGCCAGCAGATTGCAGTAATCGGTTTCCATCTGATGCTGGCTGCTGGGAAGATATTTAGGTCCTCCTCTACTAAGTACTTCTTGCTCTAGTGTTTTGCTTGCTGCCAGACACTCCTAGCCGTTATCCTGCGGGATACTACTACTGACCCTACTTCTCCTTTAAGTCCCCTTTCATTTTAGATTGTAACAGTTTAGAATATGGTGGCCAAGATGGATGAATAGGTAACATCCACTAGTACCAACAGGTTTTTCCCCAAAGCAGTTAAAAGTAATCTGTAAACATGTAAAGAGGCATCCAAAGCTCTGTCTGCATGACCATTTTTTTTATATGAATTATGGAATATTTTATATAATATTTTATTTTTTAAATCTTGGACAAAATAAAATTAATAACACTTTACATTCCCATGTTACTGATGCTGCACCCTTGAGATATTGTGGCATGTTGCCACCTCCAGACACATGGCAGGGGGGAATTGCACCAGCATTAGGTAGGCATAATGTACACAGGAGGAGGGTTCAGCTCATCTGTCCTTAGGAAACCTGCCAGCCACCAATATAACAAAGATAATTTTTTTTCTCTAAATGCCCCTTAAATTCTGTATTATATTTATATTCCTAGAATTCTCTGTGACACTCTCGGTCAGGCAAGATTTTATAAGTGGAAAAAAATCATGTAAGTATGATATATATAAAGTGTTTATCTGTGACTTGTGTCTGCTAGGTAATTCCATCTGGTGAAAATGGGATCCTATTATATCTGGCTGTGAAAGTACATATCGAAGGGTTTATGAAGTCAGTACAGACCTCTGTAGCAAACCTTATTAATAGAATCCACCACATTTTTCACACTTAACTTGATGTAATAGATGTTCTACTGCCATTTAAAGGGGAATGTATATATATATATATATATATATATATATATATATATATATACACAGAGTATATACAGTATATATACAGTGCTCAGCATAGATGAGTACAACAGATTTGTCAGAATACCTTTTAAAAGGCAACATTTTCTACGGGACACTATACTACAAAATACAAAAATGCAGGCCATTGATTGCAAACAAGATTTGTTCATTTGCACACATAGAAAAATATTTTTCCTAACAAATTCATTCAAGACCATGTCGCAAAAATAAATACACCCCAATGAAAGTCTTAGGAGCAAAGCTAAATTTTAGACAAAAAAATCTTAGATTTCAAATTCAACTACAGGTGAGTCTAATTAGTCATTAAACAAATGTCCAGCAAACAGTTTATTATTATTATTTATAAAAGGATGTTACTT
Organism: Staurois parvus; assembly: GCF_062004578.1. Classification (NCBI taxonomy): domain Eukaryota; kingdom Metazoa; phylum Chordata; class Amphibia; order Anura; family Ranidae; genus Staurois; species Staurois parvus. The sequence continues at coordinate 419,764 of NW_028318512.1, forward strand.
AACAAAGAAAACCCCTTCCCATTTCATGCTGTCAGCAAAGGCACCACATGGAAGAGAATTGTCACAAGGCCTGAGAAAGAAAATAATTTATTTACACAAGAAAGGTGAAAGCTACAAGATCAGCAAAGCTTTAATTATCAGTCAGAATACTGTAGCAAAAGTAATACAAAAATGTAACAAAAATGGAACTGCAACCATCTCACAGAGACATCCAGACCATCCACAGAAGTTGACTTGATTTTGAAGAAAATCGCCATGCAAGTTCACTGCAGTTAGCTACGGAAATAGAAAACCAAACTGGGGTTATTATTTCCCATGACACAATATGGCATACACTGCACAGGAATGGCATGCATGGGTGTCTTCCATGAAGGACGCCTCTCCTAAAGCCCATGCACAAAAAAGCCTGCCTAGAATTTACCAGGGCCCATGCTGAAAAACAAGAAGACTACTGGGACTCTGTATTCTGGAGGGATGAGACCATGATCAATTTTTTTTAAACTGATGGCTTCAAAACTGTATGCGTGTCACAAAGGTGAGGAGTACAAAGAAAAATGCATGGTGCCTACAGTAAAACATGGTGGTGGCAGTGTTCTTCTGTGGGGCTGCATGAGTGCTACTGGTGTCAGGGATCTGCATTTCATTGATGGTATCATGAATTCACAGATGTACTGCTCTATATTGAAGGAGAAGATGCTACCATCACTCTGTGCCCTTGGTCATCATGCACTTTTCCAACATGACAATGATCCAAAACACACATCTAAGGCCACTGTTGCATTTCTGAAGAAGAACAGGGAGAAAGTGATTCAGTGGCCACGTATGTCTCCTGATCTGAACCCAATTGAACACCTATGGGGAATTCTGAAGAGACCAGTTGAGCATCATTCACCATCCAGCATCCAGGCTTTAAAAGAGGTCGTTCTTGAAGAATGGAAAAAGATCAATGTTGCAATATCTCGCCAACTTGCTCATTCCATTCCTAGAAGACTTGGTGCTGTCCTTACAAATCATGGAGGTCATGCAAAATACTAGATGTAGTAGTTTTTGTTGTGGGGTGTATTCATTTTTGCATCAACTAATTTGAGTAAAACTGAAATTTTTGTAATCTAAGTTATATTATTAGCCTTACCTTCCTGTAATGTGCTAAACAAATGTTCTATAAAACTCAGTTTTGTCAAAATTTTGAAAATTGTTCTTGTGTTCATTGAAATATTGATTAAAATCCTACTTTTTAAAGGGGTGCACTCATTTATGGTGTACTCATTTATGCTGAGCACTGCATACAGTATATACTGCTCACAAAAAAAGAACACTTTGAAAACATATCAGATCTCAATGGGGAAACATATTATGCTGGATATCTATACTAGTATGGACTGGGTAATGTGTTAGGAACGTAAGGATGCCCCATCGTTTGATGGAAATGAAAATGATTAACCTAAAGATGACTGAATTCAAAGACACCCCAAAAATCAAAGTGATTTTTATGCAGCAAGGTAGTCCATTCTGTTGAAATTTCATTGCAGCAACTCAAAATGGTACTCAGTAGCTTATATACTCTCATCACATGAGGCTGGGCATTGTCATGCACCAGGAGGAACCCAGGACCCACTGCACCAGCGTAGGGTCTGACAATGGGTCCAAGGATTTCATCCCAATACCTAATGGCAGTCAGGGTGCCATTGTCTAGCCTGTAGAGGTCTGTGCGTCCCTCCATGGAAATACCTCCCCAGACCATCCCTGACCCACCAACAAAATGGTCATGCTGAACAATGTTACAGGCAGCATCACATTCTCCACGGCTTCTTCAGACCCTTTCACATCTGTCACATGTGCTCAGGGTGAACCTGCTCTCATCTGTGTAAAGCACAGGGCGCCAGTGGCGGACCTGCCAATTCTATTGTTCAATGACAAATGTCATTCAACCTCTATGGTACTGGGCAGTGAGCACAGGGCCCACTAGAAGACATCCGGCACTCAGGCCACCCTCATGAAGTCTGTTTCTGATTGTTTGTTTAGAGACATTCACACCAATGGCCTGCTGGAAGTCATTATGTAGGGCTCTGGCAGTGCTCATCCTTTTCCTCCTTGCACAAAGGAGCAGATACCAGTCCTGCTGATGGGTTAAGGACCTTCTTTGGCCCTGTCCAGCTCTCCTAGAATATCTGCCTGTCTTCTGGAATCTCCTCCATGCTCTTGAGACTGTGCTGGGAGACACAGCAAACCTTCTGGCAATGGTACGTATTGATGTGCCATCCTGGAGGGGCTGAATTGACTGTGCAACCTCTGTAGGATCCAAGTATCTCCTCATGCAACCAGTAGTTACACTGACCCTAGCCAAAAGCAAAACTAGTAAAAACTGTCAGAAAAGATGAGCAGGGAAAACAATGTCAGTGGCCTTTACCTGTAAATACATTCCTGTTTTGGGAGTCGTCTCATTGTTGCCCATCTAGTGCACCTGTTGTTAATTTAATTAACACCAAAGCAGCTGAAACTGATTAACAACCCCCTCTGCTACTTAACTGGCCAGATCAATATCTCAGGAGATCAGAGACACTGACTGGTGACAGTATGTAAAAAAATATAAATAAATAAATAATACACTTGTAATTTTTCTTTTCCAATTTTTTAAATATTTTTTTTTTACCTTTTGTTTTGCGTACTTTTACCACAGCAGTACAGTGTTACCATAGTGACAGTGTACTACTCTGGGGAAGTGATCAGGATTTTTTTTTTAACACTATAATTTCTTATAGCAATGATGATCACTGTTATAAACAATCTTTTTTTATGAATGGCATCCATTCATCCAGTGTGTACTATTATGAAGCTGTGATTGGCCACATCTATCACATGGTAAAGATGCACTGTGACTGGTCCATGTGATCACTGTGACCAATCACAGAGATCAACACAATAGTACACAATGAATGACTATGAACGAAAGCCATTCATTGTGTACAACTGTCATTATGTGATCTGCTGTGACTGGTCACATGATACCAGTTGCGGCCATGCATAATTTTCTGTTATATAAGTGACAGGTAAAACTACAGTGCAGCAATTATGGACGGGTGTGAGGCATAATCCTGAGATCATATGATATCCACCCAGGATGGGAGAGCTCCTGCTTGGCCATCATTTGGGCTGGGCAGGAACAAGTTAAAGGAAGGATGCACTTCTTCTTTCTTTTCTCCTAGCAGAGATGGAGCCATAAGAATTATTTAATCACTTACAGGTTGCTCACAACCATTCAGGTAGTGCTAGGCTTTCTTAACAGAAAGCCTAGCATGCTTTGCAATTAGAACTGTATGAAAGCACTTGTAATTAAAAATCATTAGTAAAATAATGCTTTTGTACAAATAATTATATAAACTCAAATCCTAAAAAAAAGTTACAAAACAAAGTAATTTTTCAAAAGAAATTTAAAGTGTTACTAAACCCAGGACCCTGCATTAACTATATCTGGTCTCCCACAGTACACAGAACAGGGACATTCAATTATTTTATTAAATATAAACTGCTAAATACCTTTTCTCATCAGCAGTTAGAGCAGTCTTGTGACTTCTATCTGTCCAGCACAGCACTGGTTATAGCTTGTAGGAGGAGTTTTCATTTTGCTCTAGGAGGATGCAGGACCCCTGACATCTGTCTGGACAGTGCTGATTGGCCCTGTACTGGTCACAGGCACTCTCCGAAGAAAAAAAAAACTCTCTTGCAATACACACCACATGAACATGTCCTGAGTGAGTCCACACAATATGTCTTATCAGGAGATAAAAGGGGGGCAGTGGAAGAAGGGGAGGATCAGAGAAGTCAGGATCAAGCAGCAGCTTTACAAAATGCAGAGGATTAACCCCTTAGGTTCCACAGTGAGTATAACAAGCATGCTTTACTGCATATACAGACTGATTGTACTGTTGTGGGTTTAGTAACACTTTAAGCTGAAGTCACCAAGTATAGACAAGTCGTAATTCAGTTAGCAGTGTGAAAGCTTTTAATATGTAAATTGTTATATTTTTGGTGCAATCTTTACAAGCAAATTGGATATTAAGGAATATGTGAACCCTTGCATGTCTCTTCTGCAATAAAGAGACTGTGTCACAGGGTCAGGGGTAAGGCTTGGAGGCCAGTAGCTACAGCAGTAGAGAAGCTCCCACCAACTAGCTGGATAAATGCAGCAGCAGGTCACCCTGGTGGATGACGCAAGCTCACCCAATGTGCGGAGTCTAAGTACCAACCAGTGAGCACCAGAGCTCCTAATGGTGGAGATGGGTTTTGCTGTGTGTTAGTATCAGGTCGCGGTCATCAGGATCACCCCACCAGGAGGTGAGCAAGCCAGGGTCCAATAACAAATATAGTAGGTAGGGATCAAGCAGAAGCGTAGCCAGTAAACACACTAAATGTTGGTGACACATGGTCACAGGTTGGGATTAAGCAAAAATATAGTCAAAGAATAGGATCGGTAACAAGTGGTAGTGGAGATATGGATGGCAGAAGGAGTGACAAGAGCGACATATTGACTAGAGAAAGCACAATAATCTGGCAAACAGGAAGTGCAAAGGTATTGTTTAAATAGGAGGTTCATAGGAGGAGCAAGGAATTCATGATTCAGAAACAAGAGACAATGTAGGATTGTCCAGTGGATCAAAGAGGGTGCTGTCCAGGATCTTTGGTGGGTCAGCAAGAAGAGAGATCACCAGGCACAGCAGAGGTTGCAAGTTCAGACCTGGGTCCTGACAGCCTGCTTGTATTATCAAAATTTAGACGTAGTTATGTTTTAAGTCCTGCTAGACAAATGTCTGTGCTGTAATCAATCAGTGCCGTCCACCATTGCCCTGAAAAAGAAACTGATGAGTTGACAGCCAGCAGACCAAGATCTCTTTTACCAAACATTACGTTTTTGCCAAAATGAGCCAACATCATGGAGAACCAAAATAATACACACCAGAATTATGATATACTTTTCAACATTTCAATTGCCCTACATAACTGAGAGGACAATGGAGATGATATATTAAAGCTCTCTTTAAGTTCTGTTAAGACATTAGAGCTTTCACATTACGGGGGTGATTTGTGTTATTCTGATCCCTGGCTGTATCTGGTCTCCGGCTTTCATAGGTAGATGGCTAGAAATCAGAGGCGGATTGCTGCAACTCTCTATAGAGTCTGAGAGATGGAGGGAGCCTGGGGCTAGGACCAATGTTCCGTGACTGCTCTATTAAATTTTGGGTTGGAAACTCTCTCGGTTGAGTGAGGTGAAAAAATATTTATCATGCTCTGTAAATTGTTTTATAGAGGATTGCATCAATTTGTGTTAGATGAATTTAGGTGCATATTTAAAGCATATTTCAAAGAGTAGAAGTGTTTTTTTTACTCTATTCCAGATTGTAACCAGAAGTAAGATTACTGTAATATTAATAATAATAATCATAATACTTATTATTATTACTACTACTACTACCATTCATAATTAGAAGTACTATTGGTATTACTAAGATATACACTGTATAGCACTGCAAACAGTATAAAAAATACAGTATATAGCCCCGCCCACTAGTAACATGTTTTTTCTCTGTCGTTATATAGATTAGTATTTCAGAATATCTATGAAACCATACACAGCAGTCACTGCCCCTGAGGAGCTTAATATATAACAACCCTGTTACTGCAAAAGAAGTACTCTCAAAGACACTTTTAGGTAATGTTAGCAAGTATTTTTAAAATAACATCATTAAAATCATCCCTACTAATTTGAATTGTGGTAGAAAACAGAAGAATACCCTCAAAAACATAAAGAAAGCTTGAAATTTCCATGTAGTCTGGGGAGCACTGAGCCAAGGATCCCGTGCTGCAGTAGCAACCACTAAGTCACTGAGCTGCACTTGTTCCCAGCTGATGTGTAGATTTAAAGCAAGCATGTTGGGGGTGCAGCATGGCGCCAAGGCAGTAAAGACACAGAGTCAGGTTGCAATAAAACTTGAAATTTGTATTTAGAGAATGCCAGATACAAACACCCCAGTGGGAGAACGCCGACTAGGGAGAGCACTCACAGTTCAGTTCTTAGGCAGAAACGAACTGACAGCATCTGTTTCAGAAGGTGAAATACGGCTTGGCTGGTCCAGTCCCAAAGAGGTAGGCTTCCTGGGGAATAGCAGTTCCCTTTTCCCTGCCACTAATCACTTTCCCTGCCATTAATCACTTTCCCTGCCATATGGAGTCTGTCACCTTACTTTACCCACTTCACCAAAGCCTGGTGCAAGGACTTATATAGACCCTGCTGACCCAAGATGGCCACCAGGGGTCACATGGATGCAGCGTAGCCAACCGGCATGCTGCTCCATGACCCAGCAAATTACAGAGAGACCATGTTTGCCTTAACCTTTTCTCAAAGCTGTGTTAGCACACGTTTGTGCGCCCCCCGCAGTGGAGCAAACAGACTGCACCTACCTACAAGCAGCACACAGAAAGGTGCAGTGTGGTATCATGTCAACTGTATAATGAAATTGCTATTTTAACTGCAATATTTCAAGTGAAATGGCAATGTGAGAAGTATTTGAAGGATCATGGAAGGTGCCAAACTTTAAATCTCGGGTCTTATGAAGTCTTTGAAGTCACCTTGCAGCAAGAACTTGCCAGGTGTCAGGGCAGGGCTGTGGAACGGACAGGTAGGCCTAGTGGCAGGGTAACGCACTGGCTGACGACAACCACCACCAACAGACTGAAGTCCCTCAGGGCGCGGAGTCTAAGTCCCAGGCTGCCCTTCACCAGGGCCCCTGATGGTGGGGATGGACTTGACGCAACCAGGGACCAGGTCGCGGCCCCCGAGACACCCCAGCTGCGGTAATGGCCGCCGCCAATGGCGTGTAGTTGGTGAGAATGACAATAGCGTAGTCAGACAAGCCGGGTCAATAACAACAGGACAAAACAGTACAGAACAGTAGACAGAGAATCACAGGTCACGGGCCGGGTTCAGCAACGGAAGGTCAGATCAAAGGGAAACGCAGAGAATGGTCTTAGTCACAAGCCGAGTCAGAATACCAGAAGAGTCACGAGCGTATACACAGAGCTGTAGCAAGACAAAGACACAAGACACAAGTGCAAAGAGCATGTGCAGATCCCAGGCTTATATGTACTCAGCCACACCCCTCTGGGGGATGGACCTCAGAGACCTGAAGGCATAAAAGATTCCCATCATGCTCAGCAGAAATCCAAGATGGATGCTAGCACATGGAGTAACATAACCTCTGGGAAAAGGTAGGACCTTGACAGTACCTCCTCCTCAAGGGCCCCTCCCCCTCCGCGGCTCAACAAAAGGTTTCCGAGGAAAGCGGGTATGAAACGCGCGGAGGAGGGCAGGAGCATGGACATCCGCGGAAGGAACCCAGGAACGCTCCTCGGGACCATAACCGCGCCAATGAACCAGGAACTGTAATCGGCCGCGCACCAATCGAGAGTCCAGGATCCGGCTCACCTCATACTCCTCATGACCGTCAACCCGAATGGGACGGGGCTGAGGCAGAGAGGTAGTGAAGCGATTGCAGATCAGAGGTTTCAACAGTGATACATGAAAGATATTGGAGATCCGCATCCCAGGTGGAAGGGCAAGGGCATAGGCCACCGGATTCACCTTGCGGAGAATGCGAAAAGGACCGACAAAACGGGGAGCTAGTTTGGGTGTGGGCACCCGAAGATTGAGGTTACGAGTAGACAACCACACCCGATCGCCGACCTGGTATGAAGGAGCGGGCAACCGTCTGCGATCAGCCTGGAACTTCTGACGCTGAGCCGAGTCCCTCAAAGCCCTCTGGATCTGCCCCCATGAAGAACGCAGGGCAGCAAGATGGTCCTCCACAGCCGGAATGTCCTGTGGTGAGAACCTCTCAGGTAATACCGCGGGTTGGTACCCATAGTTGGCCATGAAGGGGGACATCCCGGAGGAGGAGTTGACCGCTGAGTTCCTGGCAAACTCAGCCCAAGGCAGGAGATCGGCCCAATCGTCCTGATGGTCCGAGATATAACACCGAAGGAATTGTTCTAAGGCCTGATTGGAACGCTCCGCAGCCCCATTGGACTGCGGGTGGTAGGCTGAAGAAAAGGAGAGACTAATGCCCAACTGGGAGCAGAAGGCGCGCCAGAATCTGGACACGAACTGACTCCCGCGGTCCGAGACAATCACCTTGGGCAACCCATGCAGGCGAAAAATCTCCCTGGAAAAGACCGTGGCCAGTTCTTGCGCTGTTGGTAATTTCCTGAGTGGAATACAATGGCACATTTTGGAAAAACGATCGACGACCATGAGGATGACCGTATGGCCCCGAGACACAGGGAGGTCTACAATAAAGTCCATGCCCAGGTGTGACCAAGGACGCTCCCCATTGGGAATGGGTTGCAGAAGACCCATTGGAAGATGCCGTGGAGATTTATTCTGGGCACAGATCGAACATGCCGCTACATAAGAGGCGATGTCGGCACGGAGAGTTGGCCACCAGAACAACCGAGAGACGACCCAAGACAACTGGTTCCTCCCCGGATGCCCGGCAGTTTTGGAGTTATGGTAGGTACGCAGCAGACGGGTGCGCAACCCCTCGGGTACAAAACATCTACCCTCCGGTCTCTCGGGAGGAGCGTCAGTTTGAGCCGCCAAAATCTGCTCCCCAAGGGGAGAAGTCAGACTGGTACGAATGGCAGCCAGGATATGATCCGGAGGTATGACCGAGGTTGGCTCAGAGTCCTCCCTGGACAACTCAGAGTATTGCCGCGATAATGCATCAGCCCTGACATTCTTGGAACCAGGCAAATAGGAGACCACATAGTTGAACCGTGACAAGAACAAGGCCCATCTGGCTTGACGGGGTGTCAATCTTTTGGCCTCCGAAAGATAAGTCAGGTTCTTATGATCGGTAAGAATGAGGACCGGAACTGCGGAGCCCTCGAGCAGGTGCCTCCATTCCTTGAGAGCCAGAATGATTGCCAACAACTCCCTATCTCCAATCTGGTAGTTGCACTCTGCAGAGGAAAGCTTCCTGGAGTAGAACCCACAGGGAAGTAGGGGTCCATCGGGCGACCGACGTTGAGACAGGAGAGCGCCTACTCCTGTCTCGGATGCATCAACCTCAAGAACGAAGGGCAATCCAGGATTGGGATGAGACAGTATCGGAGCCGAAGCGAAGGCGGATTTCAGAGCCTCAAAAGCTACGATGGCCTCGGATGGCCACTCGTGAGGATTGCTGCCCTTCTTGGTTAGGTCTGAGAGAGGTTTTGCCAGCGTGGAGAAATTTCTGATGAATTTCCGATAGTAGTTGGCAAAACCCAAAAAGCGCTGAATGGGCCGAAGGCCATTGGGACGAGGCCACTGCAGAACTGCCGAAACCTTCTGAGGGTCCATGGAGAATCCCTCCGCAGAAATGATGTAGCCTAAAAAGGCAACTTGGGATCGATGGAATTCGCACTTCTCAAGTTTACAAAAAAGTTCGTTCTCACGTAATCGTTGCAGCACCTGCTTGACATCCTGGATATGGGACTCCATGGAGGCAGAGTAAACCAGGATGTCATCCAAGTAAACTACCACGCACTGCTGCAACAAGTCACGAAGGACATCATTTATGAATTCCTGAAAAACTGCGGGCGCGTTACACAACCCGAAGGGCATCACCAGGTATTCGTAGTGACCGGTTCTGGTGTTAAACGCGGTCTTCCACTCATCCCCCTGTTTGATCCGTACGAGGTTGTACGCCGCCCTAAGGTCAAGTTTGGTAAAGACTGTTGCCCCCTTAAGGCGGTCGAACAACTCAGTAATCAAGGGAATCGGGTAGGCATTCTTAGTGGTGATTCGATTGAGACCCCTATAATCGATGCAAGGCCTCAATTCACCACCCTTCTTCTTTACAAAGAAAAAGCCCGCTCCTGCTGGGGAAGTAGACTTACGAATGTGCCCCCGGGAAAGCGCATCCGCAACGTACTCCTCCATGGCCTTATTCTCCGCAACCGAGAGAGGATACACCCTGCCACGCGGAGGAGTGGCACCGGGTTGCAAGGATATGGCGCAGTCGTAAGGACGATGAGCAGGTAAGGCACCAGCGCGTACCTTATCAAACACGTCCTGGTACTCCCCATAATCAGTGGGCAACGCAGAGTCTGAGGAGGCACACAACACCTTAACCGGCCCACGGATGCACCCGGCCCCACACTGTGAAGACCACGAGAGAATCTCGGCAGTTTGCCAATTGAAGGTTGGATTGTGCATCTGGAGCCAGGGATACCCCAAAACCACCGAATAGTGCGGAGAAGAAATCACCTGGAAACAGGCCAACTCCCTGTGAACAGCCCCAATAGCTACTTCAACTGGCATAGTCTCGTGGGTAACCTGCGGTGGTTGCAGGGGCCTGCCATCTATCGCCTCGAGAACCAATGGGGTAACTCGAGCCTGCAGGGGAATGGAGTGCTGGGCAGCAAACGAGCTGTCCATAAACAACCCGCCAGCCCCAGAATCTACCAACGCCTGGGCCGTCACCGAGCCCTCTGCCCAAGAGAGGACAACGGTGATCAGTGGCTTATCTCTGCGGAACGCCGGGGACGAGGAGACTCCACCCAAGATCTGTCCCCGACAGGATCTCAGGTGCGAGCGTTTCCCGGACGGACCGGACAGGACTGCCGAAAGTGCCCACCAAGACCACAGTACAGGCAGCGACCCTCCCGACGCCGAGCGGCTCGCTCTCCCTCGGAAAGGCGAGCAAACCCCAGCTGCATGGGCTCACCACCAGACAATCTATCCCCAGGAGGCGTGGGAGGAGAGGGAGGAATGGGTGGGATAGAAAACGCAGGTGCCAGTCGATTGGAAGGCCTCCGCAGGCGTTCCTTGAGTGAAGGCCTCTCCCTGAGCCTGGTATCAATCAGGATCAGGAAGGAAATTAGTGCTTCCAGCTCCACAGGCAATTCCTTGGCTGCGATCTCATCCTTCAATGCATCAGAAAGACCCTGAGAAAACGCAGCCACCAGAGCCTCATTGTTCCAACCCACCTCTGCTGCCAGGGTACGAAACTCTATGGCGTACTCGGCCACGGTCCGTGAACCCTGATGCATAGACATGAGCAGCTTGGCAGCCGAGGCGGAGCGAGCCGGTACATCGAATACCCTACGGAAGGCATCGACAAAACCGGAAAACTCGTGAATCACGGGGTCATTCCTCTCCCATAAGGGATTCGCCCAGGCCAAGGCCTTGTCTGAGAGTAGTGAGATGAGGAAACCCACCTTTGACCTCTCAGTCGGAAAAGCGTAGGGGATTAATTCAAAGTAAATCCCCACCTGGTTAAGGAACCCACGACACTGACTCGGCTCACCCCCAAAGCGCTGTGGAAGAGGGGCTGAACCGGTCATACCTCTGGACACTGCGGGTGCCGCATCAGCCGCGGCGGTAGGCACAGCAAGCGGAACAGCAGCGGGAGCGACCACCGGAGTGACAACCGGCCTAATAACACCAGGAGTAAGGTGCGCGGTGCGTGCCAGCAGAGTTTGCAACGCCTGAGCGAACTGATCCAACAGGAGATCCTGTTGATCCAGTCTGGCAACCAACATAGGAAGTGAAGGCGTACCTGCACCGTCAGGATTCATGGCACTTGTGTAATGTCAGGGCAGGGCTGTGGAACGGACAGGTAGGCCTAGTGGCAGGGTAACGCACTGGCTGACGACAACCACCACCAACAGACTGAAGTCCCTCAGGGCGCGGAGTCTAAGTCCCAGGCTGCCCTTCACCAGGGCCCCTGATGGTGGGGATGGACTTGACGCAACCAGGGACCAGGTCGCGGCCCCCGAGACACCCCAGCTGCGGTAATGGCCGCCGCCAATGGCGTGTAGTTGGTGAGAATGACAATAGCGTAGTCAGACAAGCCGGGTCAATAACAACAGGACAAAACAGTACAGAACAGTAGACAGAGAATCACAGGTCACGGGCCGGGTTCAGCAACGGAAGGTCAGATCAAAGGGAAACGCAGAGAATGGTCTTAGTCACAAGCCGAGTCAGAATATCAGAAGAGTCACGAGCGTATACACAGAGCTGTAGCAAGACAAAGACACAAGACACAAGTGCAAAGAGCATGTGCAGATCCCAGGCTTATATGTACTCAGCCACACCCCTCTGGGGGATGGACCTCAGAGACCTGAAGGCATAAAAGATTCCCATCATGCTCAGCAGAAATCCAAGATGGATGCTAGCACATGGAGTAACATAACCTCTGGGAAAAGGTAGGACCTTGACACCAGGTAGCTTCATACCTTCAGTTAGATACTATAATTGCTTAGGTTAAAGTGGAAAAAAAAGCAAACACTAACTATTTTTAAAAATGTTCCCTTCTCCCTCCTCCAACCCAACCTTCATACTCAACTCCATGCTGCCGCATCGGTGTGATGTCCCCCACCAGCTCTAAGTCCGAGAACTGAACGATCACATGATCGCTGTTTGCTCAGTTCTCGGGTCCAGTCTGAGCAGAGAGAGGTGACTGTTGGTGACTGTGCTCTGCCCCTCAAATGCTAACTGGAGAGCTGGGCTGTGAAGGGGGTGGAAGCGGCTGATTCAGGATCTCAGTGCCACACAGAGGTGTTAAGCCAGCTACCGACCAGGCATCTAGGTGGATCCTGACATTATTGTTGAGATCCTTCTTCGAGTGTCTGAAGTGGCTTTGTGACATCAACCAAATGCCTTGATAAGTGGAGGTCTATCTGGAGTTGTGGGAATTCCTAGGTAGGATGCAATTGCATGCAGAGTGCCCTAGGTAATGCCCATATATGATGCTGAGCTTCCATAATTAAAATAATTCCAATGAATAAATGGGGTGGGTCAGGCACAGTCAGGCTCCATTCACACTTGTGCGACTCCAAAGTTGTGTGATTTCCACACTTTACATTGCAACTTTGATGCAACGTTGGATGGGTATGACTTGGGTGCAACTTTGGCTGTTGAGCTTGGCCTTTGAGAGTTTACATTGCAGTCTATGTGGACTCATTTTGCATGAAAATCGCATCAAAGTAGTGCAGGAATCTTTTTAAAGTAGATTTAAGTGGCTTCCAAGTCGCACAAGTGTGACTGGATCCTCAGGCGAGAGGAGGAGGAAAAGGCAAGATGAAGCTTCATGTCTTCCAGCCAGGAAATGAGGCAGGCTCTGTCTGACTTACTGCAGCTTCTATTTATCATTATTAGAAGCTAACAGTGTGCAGTGAAATCAGAGTAAGCCCGGTGTTCAGCTTCAAAGTGATACTAAAGGCTCAGGTTTTTTTCTTAAATAACAAACATGTTCTAGTTACCTGCTCTGTGTACTGTTTTGCTCAGAGCAGTCCCAATTCTTCTCTTCTGTCCCTCTTGCTATGGGGGCACCCAAGCAGGCGCAATCCCGAGCCGCTGCTCTGTGTGTCCATTCACAGATGGAGCCGTTAGTTGACCTCACCCCTCTCTCTCCTCATTGGCTAACTGCCTCCTCATTGGCTCCTGCTTCTGTCTCAGCCAATGAGGAGGGATATTCCCTGGCAAGCCGAGAATCTCTTGGATATTGTTGGATCGCGATGGGACTCAGGTGAGTATTGGGGGCGCTGAAGGGACTGCTGCACACAGGTTTTTTATCTTCATGTATTCTATGCATGAAGGTAAAAAACCTTGAGCTTTTAGAACCACTTTAAGCTTGAGCTTATGAGATCTATAAACTTTTTTCCACAAAATATTCATGTGTAATATTTCCTTTTTCATCAGGCAATCTATACTTAATTTTTTATCTAATTAAAAAAAAAAGGAAACAATTGAAAATGTTAATTTTTACTCCGGAACAGAATAAATAAATAAAATATATACAAATCCGCTCTGGATCTCCTTTAAATCCCTTCTGCCAAGCACTGGAGGTATAAGCAAGAAGAATCATGGCAATACTGTATACAAGTTTACCACCAACAAACAGATTTATGAAAGCGAGTGTCTTTAAATATTCTAATTTATTCAAAATAGGTCTGGCGCTATGTATCTCTGTTCTTTATCAACCCGTGGTGACTAGCTTGAAGCATGAGGGTAGTTATAAGGGCATAGGAAAATCATCAGTTATATTAGGTGGGTTTCGTCTCCTGTGGCTGATTCTGTGAAAAGGATTTCACACAATTTGCTCACTTCTATTAATCAAACGCTGAGTACAGTGTGCAGGAACTTGCGCTCTAAGATCAAAATAGGTTCAGATGTGTGCACATTATAAAAGAGCCTTCTAAGCCAACAAGCTGAATCATATGTCATCCCACAATAATGAGGAAATTCTGTATGAAAAATAGATCACTCCACGCTTTTCTTTTTCGCTTTGGAACTCTGCAAATAAAAAAAGATATTAAAGAGAACCTGTCATGGGGCTGACATACTGACTCGTCTTTAACCACTTGCCCTCCAGAGGATTTACTCCTCTTCCTGACCAGGTCATTTTTTTGCAATATGGCGCTGCATTACTTTAACTCACAATTGCACGGTCATGCAGTGCTGTACATAAATTAAATTTATGGTTTTTCCCGCAAATAGAGCTTTCTTTCAGTGGTATTTGATTTTTTATTGTTTGCGCTATAAACAAAAAAACACTGACAGTTTTGAAAAAAATAATATTTTTGACTTTTTGCTATAAAACATATTAAGAAAAAAAAAATAAAAAAAATCAAATTTCATCATAAATTTAGGCCAAAATGTATTCTGCTGCATGTCTTTGCTAAAAAAAAAAATTCCCATACATGTATAATAATTGGTTTATGTGTAAGTTATATCGTTTTGGCAGTATATATACACTGGAATTTTTTTTTTTTTTTTTTTATAGTAGCAATGCAATTAGCGACTTATGGCGGGACTGAGGCGAGCATTCTAACACTGGGTGGGAACTGACTAACTGCCACTGACATCCCCAGTGACACTAATACAGTGATCAGTGCTAATCAAAAGCACTGACACTGTACTAATGACACTGGGCAGGAAGAGGTTAACATCTGGAGCGATCAAAGGGTTAACTGTGTACTGTGTGCTGTTTTACATTATGTGCTGTGTGTATTTTATTAGGTAGACATGCTGCTTTGTATTTCTCTGCACAGCATGTCCTTGCTGGCAGGAGAAAGACCTATAAAACTAAAAAAAAAAAGGTTTAAAACACTTTAAAGTATATATAAGCGAAAATGTTTTTTTTTTTAAGCCAAAAGCAAACATTTATTATATTGCAGCTTACCAATTCTTAGATGTGATGGCTGCACTTGTTTTCTTTTCTAGGCTTTCTTTCCCTTTTTTACACCTGCTGATCCAGTCAGTAAGTCTGTTATTTTTTTTAAAAGAACAAGCTCTTTTGCAGATGTAGCAGATAGAGAGATGACACAAACCACTTACCACTGACAGGGGTGCTTGCAATGATCAGCTTTTTATTCATTTATGTAAAACTTTGTATCCAAAAGGGAAACAAAAAACTGTTTGCTGTAACTGCTTAAAAAGTATTAGCTGGAGTGTGGCTTCAATTTGTTAGTGTATTTAAATTTGCTAGTCAATTGAACACTCTCCTCCCCTAAGACTGACAATTCTGCTGTCCAAAGGTGCCTCCCGAGCTCCTTCATCCAGAGTGGGGCACTCTAATACAGGAGGTGTGTTACTGGCCAGATCACCAAGTGAAAACAGAGGGGAAAAGCCTAAAAAAGAAAATTAATTCAGCCACCCCATCTAAAGAAATGCCCGCAGCGATAAAAGAAGAAAAGAATTAGCGAAGGGCAGGCATGACTAGGCCCAGAGTGGGAAGGAAGACGTGTGAGGGTTAATGATTGTTTAGCGTAGGTAAAGGATAGCTGGGGGATCTGGTTGGTAGAGGAGAGGGTAGGTGGGGTCTCCTGCACTTTAGGGTGGGGTGTTCTGGGGAGGGGCGTCAGTTGGGAGCTGGACGTGGGAGAGAGAGCTTCCCTCCCGCCAGCCCTGTTTGGTGAATGTTGTGTTCCTCCTGGGGGGGGGAGGTTAATTTGGTTCCTGGGCGGTGGTTGGTCTTTGGAGGCGGTTCTTATCTTGGAGGTACAAAATGGTGTGGGACCCATCGTTGGTATGGTGTGCCCGGGAACATTCCCAGTTAACCGAGGTTTAACTGGAAGGTGGTGGTGCTGCACTGCGGACGGTATGGTTGTCTCCGAGCTGGTTGGTTGCGGCTGGAGGCCTAGTGGAATATGGTTGTCCGCAGGTGCATTTCGGATCGTTTTGGGGGTGCCTTCAAAGACCAACGACAACTCTTTATGTTTTCTGGGGTGATTCTTTTCTATATCCACTGTAGTTAGATTTTGACCTGCATTTTTTTTACTATAGTCATATGACATCCTTCCATTTGCTTGCCTCATGAGCACCCCAGGGGGCGCACAGTGGTATGATCTGTGACCCTCTGTGTCCACCGGACACAGCAGAACACACTGGTTTACCAGGCTGCTGTGTGTGGACCTGGTACCATATGACCAAACATAGTGATCACATGTCAGTTGTTGACAATAGCTTTCATTCATAGAGAATGTGTGTACTATTGTGATCTCTGCCATTGGTCACAGTGATCACATGGTACAGGGGCCAATCACAGCATCACAATAGTACGCAAGGTTTCATGAATGAAGCCTTTGAACAGTGTTAGAGATTGCTTATTACAGTGATCATCAAGTGTTAAAAAAAAAGTCCTGATCACCTCCCCAGAGTAGTTTAGTGTCACTATGATGACACTGTACTGCTCTGGTCATAGTATGTAAAATGATTGTCAAAAAAGAAAAAAAATTGAAAGAGATATTCAAAAAAATATTTTTTTTTACATACTCTTGCCAGTCAGTGTTCCTGATCACTGCCACACCAGTCTTATGGTGACGCTGCACTGCACTGCTCTGGTAACATTAGGTAAAAAAATATGAAAACAATTTCTATTTAATTTCATCATTTTTCAAAAAATTGTGACAAAAAAATTACAGATTCAAAAAACTCACCATTCCTCTTACTGAATACATTGGGGTGTCTACTTTCCATGAGGGGGTTATTTGGGGGTTATTTGTACTGTCCTGACATTTTAGAACCTCAAGAAATGAGACAGGTAGCCAGTACATCAGGATTGATCAATTTTTAAATCTACAGTGCTCAGCATAAATGAGTACCCCCGTTTGAAATGTAAGATTTTAATCATTATCTCAATGAACACAAGAACAATTTTCAAAATTTTGACAAAACTAGAACATTTGTTTAGCTCATTTCATGAAAGGTTAATAATATAACTTTGATTACAAAATCTATAATTTTACTCAAATTAGTCGATGCAAAAATGAATACACCCCACAGCAATAATTACTACATTTAGTATTTTGTATGACCTCCATGATTTGTAAGGACAGCACCAAGTCTTCTAGGCATGGAATGAACAAGTTGACAACATATTGCAACATCAATCTTTTTCCAATCTTCAAGAACGACCTCTTTTAGAGCCTGGATGCTGGATGGAGAGCGATTTGTCTTTTCAAAACTCCCTATAGGTGTTCGACTGGGTTCAGATCAGGAGACATACTTGGCCACTGAATCACTTTCACCCTGTTCTTCTTCAGAAATGCAACAGTGGCCTTAGATGTGTGTTAGATCATATTCATGTTGGAAAAGTGTACGACGACCAAGGGCACGAAGTGATGGTAGCATCTTCTCTTTCAATATAGAGCAGTACATCTGTGAATTCATGATACCATCAATGAAATGCAGCTCCCCGATAACAGCAGCACCCATGCAGCCCCACAGAAGGACACTGCTACCACCATGTTTCACTATAGGCACCATGCATTTTTCTTTGTACTCTTCACCAGGGGCGGACTGACCATTTGGAAACTTGGGCACTGCTCGAGGGCCCGGGGTCAATAGGGGGGCCCCATGAGATGTCCCTGGTACCTTTTTCATAGGATTTTTTGAGTTTGGGCAAGGACACGGGGACCCCATGATCCCCTATTGCCCGGGGGCCCCATGAGTTGTCAGTCTGCCCCTGCTCTTCACCTTTGCAACACCCATACAGTTTTGAAGCCATCAGTTCCAAAAACATGTAACTTGGTCTCATCACTCCAGAGTACAGAGTCCTAGTAATCTCCTTTTTCAGCATGGGCCCTGGGAAATTCTAGGCAGGCTTTTTTGTGCATGGGCTTTAGGAGAGGCCTCTTTTGTGGACCCATACACGCCATTCCTCTGCAATGTACACCGTATTGTGTCATGGGAAACAATCACCCCAGCTTGGCTTGCTACATCATAAACTTGCATGGCGATTTTCTCCAACCCTTCTCATCAGAAGACGCTCCTGTCGAGGTGTTAACTTCCATGGACAGCCTGGACATCTCTGTGAGATGGTTGCAGTTCCATCTTTGTTACATTTTTGTATCACTTTTGCTACAGTATTCTAACTGATAAGTAAAGGTTTGCTGATCTTCTTGTAGCTTTCACCTTTCATGTGTAAAGAAAATATTTTCTTTATCAGGCTTTGTGACAATTCTCTTCCATTATTGCTGAGAGCATGAAATGGGAAGGGATTTTCTTTGTTAGGTAACGCCCTTTTATATTCAACTGTCTGCTGCACACCTGTTTAATGAATAATTAGACTCACCTGTAGCTGAATTCTTGTTAATTAGATGGTTGTTGTCTAAAATTTAGCTTTGCTCCTAAGACTTTCATTGCGGTATATTCATTTTTGCAACACGGTCTTGAATTATTTTTTTTAGGAAAAATACTTTTTCGTGTGTGCAAATTAACAAATCTTGTTTGCAATCAATGGCCTGCATTTGTGGAAGTATTTTGTAGTATCGTGTCCCACAGAAAATGTTGATTCTGAAAGGAAAGTAAAGGTTTTCTGACAAATCTGTTGGGGTGTACTCATTTATTCTGAGCACTGTATATACCATACTTTGTAGACTCTATAACTTTCACACAGACTAAATAATATAAACGGATTTGAATTATTTTTTTCCAAAGAAATGTAGCAGAATACATTTGGCCTAAATATATGAAGCTAATTATTAACAAAATTTTATAACTGAACAGAAGAAAACCGTGTTTTTAATTTTTTTTAAAAAGTTTCAGTATTTTTTGGTTATGTAACAAACAAAAAGATAAAAAAAACCCAACAACGATTAAATACCACAAAAATAAAGCTCTATGTCTCATTAAAGATGATAAAAATGTCATTTGGGTACAGTGTTGCATGACGGAGTAAACAACATCCAAAGTGAGAAGTGCTGAAATCTGAAAATTGGCTCGGGCAGGAAGGGGGTAAAAGTGTCCAGCTTTGAAGTGGTTAAAAAACGTCCTTAGCTGACAGTTTATTTGTTCTTTTTTGTATCCAAATGAAGTTCTTCCAACATGCAAAAGAGATTTCTGTGTGTGAAGTGCCATGGCCGTCTTTTCTTTGAGATCAGCTTGAGTTGAAGGAAGATTTGATAGTTTTCCAGTTCCTCTGCACTGCTGTAACACATTAAACAAAAAAATTAATATGTACTGATAGTTCCACGCAAGCTGGATAGGTCTCGGTTTGCGATTCTGCAGGCAGATTGAGTCCTCCTATCAATATAACACAATTCCCTGTCACTTCTAGGTAATGCAATCATTCCTAAATTACAACAATTAAAGCCGTACAAAGTCCGAGCCAATTACATATGCTGTATGTATAGCGCTCCCTCTTCCCCCTCTCCGTCTGAAGTTGGGCTTCTGCTTCCATCTGGCTGAATTAGATTACTTGTACTCCCACTACACACGCTTGTATTTTGCGTATGTAAAACTATGTAAATCACATCTTCTGAAATGGGAGACTCAATGTTATTCCGGCACTTAATTTTCATAAACAAATGTGATTTGAAAGGCTGCGGAGTGAAGTACGTGGCGTTGGGATCGGAGCCTTATCTTTGCAGCGCTTCCAACCTTGGAGAGTGACAGGGACGATAATGACCAAATGATTTCATAAAATACATCATCAGAATATACGTGGACCGGAGACTGCACATAAATCGGGCAGAACATAACATAAAGGAGAAGAGATTACAGTATATACAAAAAGAGTTACTGGGCTAGAAGAAGCTAAAATTATGTCATTATACAGAAGCAATATAATATCAGACTATAAATGTTACAATATGCTTTGTGTCCTCTATAAAAGAAAAGAGGGTGATAACAATTCATAAACAGCTATTAATAAAAGGATCCAAAACTCAGAACAAAAACTGTACTGTGAGGGTCAGAATGAAAATTAAAAAAATGTAAACCTTTGAACTTCTGTCAGGAATGGACTTGCCAATAGTGGTGGGACTCACCTGCCTTGTGGGCTGCAGTACCAGGACTGGCCAGCGGGTGCTCTCAACAACCAGAGGTTCACTTCGGCAATTAGCCATCACCTGGGGCTGATTGCAGGTGGTGTATTTAAGGGATGGCCAGACCTGCAGTCTGGGCCTTGGTGTGTGTTTTTCCATGGGCCCCTGTACCTTGTAACCTGCGTTCCTGTTCCTGCCTGACTTGTTGCCGACCCTGCCTGATGCTGACCTCTGCTGACTTCTCCTGTTTGATCCCTGGCTTGTGACCCTGACCATTCTCTCCGCCTGCTCCTCCTGTACCTACCTGCCCGATAGTTATTGACCCGGCCTGCCTGACTACGTTGTGCTCTATATGTGAATGTGCCTGTGTATTTATATCAGTTTAGGTTTGGGTTTGTTTCACCTTGTTGTATGTATTTGTGTTAGCTTGGGGTTTGGTGCACTGTGTTTATATTTGTATTGTTAGTCTTAATAAATTGTCTTATTTATACCATATCTGAAGCCTGCGTTTCTCTGTGTCAGTACACACATCTCTGGTCACACCCGCATCTCTGACAACTTCTCTTATTTGATCCCTTCTGGTCTATTAAAGTGTCAGGCTCTCAGGAACCATAAACCAGGTGGAGACAGAAAGTGCAGTTAAAATCACATCTTTAATGAAATAGCAAAAATAACACAGTTCAGGAACCTAGTCAAAACTGAAGCCAGGGTTAGGATGCTGGAGTGGGTACTCAGACAAGCCAGGGTCAGGAAACCAGAAGTCAGCATAGCCAGGAGCAAAATCAGGGACAGGAATTGGAAGAGCAGTCAGTCAGACCAGGTTGTATGCACAAACACAGGCATGAACACGCTGGAGATCATAGACCATGCAAGGGCAAGGAGGAAATGAGCTAAGCTGCTAAAATAGCAAAAAGGGCTAACTGTAGGCTGGACTTATGAGGCAGGTGATGGTATCCAGGTGAGTCATTGTGGAGACAATGAGTGGCTGGTAATTAACCGACAGCTGAGGAGCTTCTGCGCAGAAAAAGACTGCTCATTAAGTAGCAAGAGCCCAGCCCTTACACAGGCATATAGGTAAAAGAGACGCCATTCTCTCAGCCAGCCCCTGTGAGATAAGAGAAGGAAGCGGCCTCAATCTTCATTTCTCCACAAACCCATCCGACGCGTTTCACCCCGCCCACTGGGGCTTAGTCATAGACAGTGGACAGCATGAAATGCGTCAAGGGCCGTGGTTTCCGGAGACTGTTTCTTACGTTCACAGGGACTGGCCAGGAGAGCAACACTTTCTGCATGAGTTTATTTTGACACTGGCATCCCTATTCTTGAAGATCAAAGGGAACACTCTGTCTTCCTGCTTAGAGTGGCACTCCAAAGTTCTTCTTGGTCTGTTGAAGTATTTGTTATACCAATCATTTCATATTCCTGACATGTGCCTGCTGTACCAGTTACTTGTATTAAAAACTATCCTGTTATTTTTGTATTGCTTCCTTTATGTGAATACCTGGTGATCCTTCCAGTCCCCCTGCTTTCTTATTTCACACTGATCACACCAGGCACAGAAGCTTATCCATCCCAGCATGGTCAGTTTTCCCGTGCAAGCACAGCCTGCCTGTCCTCCAATGATCAAACTTGTGCTGACATGCCGCCCCCCCTCAGATTTTTTTAACAAATAAACAAATCACTTTAACATATATTTTTACATATATTTGTAAATGCAGTCCAAAAATGTAGATTAAATGTATTTTTAAATGGTCAGTTTTCCCGTGCAAGCACAGCCTGCCTGTTCTCCAATGATCAGACTTGTGCTGACATGCCGCCCCCCTCAGATTTTTTTAACAAATAAAAAAGTCATTTTAACATTTTTACATATATTTTTAAATGCATTCCAAAAATGTAGATTAAATGTATTTGTAAAGACGTACGGTATATTTGAAAATTTAAAAAAAAAAAAAATTTTCATATATTTTGTAATAAAAATACATTTCAACATACAGTATATATTATATATATATATATATTGAAATATATTTTGAAATATATTGAATACAGCCAAAATTGTAGTATTTCAAATATATGTCAATAAATTTGGGTAGAATAATTTAAAAATATATTTAAAATATGTTTTCTTCCAGGTGGGATATGATAGAAAAAAGGGGGGAAAGCATGAATTAAGAATAAATAAATAAAATGAATTAGATGGAATCAACACAGATGTATATATGGAAATGATTGGTGAAACAATGTAACAAAAAAGAAAATGATATGGTATGGTATGGCTGGTACTACATAACATGGCATGAATTTCTATCACATAATAAGCATAGATAAATACTAGATAATGTGTATATACAGTGGGGATCGAAAGTTTGGGCACCCCAGCTAAAAATCTCAGTTTTCTGTTATTTTGAAAGTGTAAAGGTGTAAATGATGGAAATAAAATCTAACTTTTGTTGACATATTATAAGAATGTCTAATCTGTAATTTTATGCCTTTTGGAGATTTTTCCATCTTTCCTTGGCTTCTTTATGCACATTAATACAAATTTTTAGCTGGGGTGCCCAAACTTTCGATCTCCACTGTATAATAGTTTTAATAGGAAATCATAATTGATGTATATGATGCCCAAAATAAATGGTGTTGGTAACTGGCCCAAGGATAATAGCTGCTATATTATGGTCTATCTCCAGTTCCTCACTGAGGCCAGCCGGAGACGGGGTATCCAGGGCATGAATCCAGAAGGTTTCCATCTGACAAAGCTTATGAAAATGCTCTGCTTTGGGAAGATCAGTGGGCATAGCCTCAATGACCCAAACCCAAAGTTCAATGGTGGACTTGTTATGGAATGGGGACACTGTGTTCGTCTTGAAAATCCACTTATTCAGGGAAGCCTACCCCACCTTCACCGAAGAACTGCACTTGAGTCTCCTCCATCAGATCATCTCCTACAGCTATCACTTCTTGAATCACCTTCCCTTCCTTTAGATTGTAAGCTCCATGAGCAGGGCCCTCCTATTCCTTCTGTATTAAACTGCATTGTAATTGTATTGTTCCCTTTTATATTGTAAAGCACTGCGCAAAGCGATGACACTATATAAATCCTTTATATTAATAGTAATACTAATTAATAATCTCCAAATCACAATAGTACTGAATTTCAACGATTCCAAAATAAATTATAACGAAAACAACAAATTCATTCGTTTTCATTCATTTGTGACTTTAGAGGGTTTTGTAAGTTCAATATTATGTGTCACACTCTGTATTGTTATGACTGGCCAAAGTTGAAGAAAATTAAAATTGCAAGCAAGTCGCATTGAAGTCAAAAGGAAGTTGCAAGCAAGTCCCACGTCTGCAATGTGTCGCAATGCAAAGTCGCACTGGAAACATAAGGAATGAATCCGAATGTTCCGAAATAACTTCTGAAAATACTAATTGATTTGGAATAATGAATATATGAAACAAATCTGAATATACCAGCCAAAATCCGAAAACAAATCATTCTAACATATGGTAAGGAATATGATGAAATGCAATGATTGACTTAAAGCGGTTGTGAAGGCTGAAGGTTTTTTACCTTCATGTATTCTATGCAAGAAGGTAAAAAACCTTCTGTGTGCTGCAGTGCCCTCAGCCTCCTCAACACTCACCTGAGCTCCATTGAGATCCAGCGATGTGCACAACAGCCTTGGCTGTCCCAGGTCTCTGCCTCCTCATTGGCTGAGACAGCAAGCGGGAGCCAGATCCCGCTGATGTCAATCACAGCCAGTCAGCCAATGAAGAGAGAGGAGGTGGGGACAAGACGCAGCTTCCTGTGTGAATGGACACACGGAACAGCGGGTGCCCCCATAGCAAGCTGCTTGCTATGGGGTCACCCAACAGAAAGAAGGAGCCAGTAGAGCCTGCGGGGGACCCGAGAAGAGGAGAATCCAGACTATTCTGTGCAAAACCACTGAACACAGCAGGCAAGTATAGACATGTTTGATATATATATATATTTTTTAAAGAACCTTTAGTATCACTTTAACTAATTAATCCAAAACAAAATAAATGTTTTCATAGTGCACATTTCTATAAATAAGACTACATTGACACCTGGGCGGAACATATTCCTAGTGATTTTTAAGCATTTTTTTTGGGGGGGGGGGGGGGGGTTTACAAGCTTTATGTTTCTTGACACGTGCAAAAATTAATTTCTCATTTATGGGCACACAAGTACATTTTATGGGGGAGAACACATTTAGATATGCTAAAAAAAGCTCAGCTTTTTTGAACGTAAAGCATATGGTAACTGAGCGTACAAGTGTGAACAGGGACAATTAGCAAGAATGGGATACTGCATGTTGAGCTTAGTCAGACACACAAGCTGAAAATAGGTTATGTATGAATGGGTGGTTAGTGCCGAAATCTAGCTGGTTGTACATTCTTGTGGTGAGCTGACAACAAAGTGCCTCTGCTTCATTGAAATCTTAAGCAGGCTCCTTAGCCTTGCCTAGTTCTCCTATTGGGCTACAGAACACCTCGCCTTACGGTTTGGAGATGAGGAGAGGGGAGGGGTTCTGTAGTCAGGAGCCAGCAGCCTAGGGTGACAATGCTATGAGGCTTGTAGGCAGGTATGATTGGTGGTTGGGGTGCAGCCTCTGCTATACCTGAGATGTGCAGGTCTGGTTATCAATTTTAGTAAGTGATGCAGGGAGCCTACAGATGTGAAATCACCTCCTCTTTTACTTTAGGTAGTAGAGTAGGTAGGTTTAAAGTGGCTTTAAAGTCATGGTTTTTTTTTAACTTTAATGCATTCCTTGCATTAAAGTAAAAAACCTCCTGGATGCATGCCCCTCTTAAACGTACCTAAGCCGCATCTCAATCCAGCGATCTGCATGAGAGCCACAGCTCTCCCGGGTCTCTCTCTCTTCATTGGCTCACACATCAGCGGAGGCCATTGGCTCCTGCTGCTGTCAATCACCAATAGGGAGAGAGCGGGGTTGGGCTGAGCCACGCTTTGTGTGTGTGAATGGGAAATGTCTGGAGCTGCCACGCCCCCTTCTATAGTCTCTCAGAGACCTGACAGAAAAGTGAAATCTCCCTTTAAAGGATACGTTCACCATTCCTAAAAAAAAGCAGAAAAATGTGCATTTATTATTTTTTTGACTGGAGTCTTCAGAACATTGCACCTGTAATCAGTAGATCGCGTGTGCATTGTCAGGCTCCTGCACACACTAAATATGTGTGGTTTGTTTCGTTCCAAAACGCATTTTGGACAAATTTTTGCATTATTCTGAGATTCGGATGCCGAAATTCGATTTGAAAACAGATTAGAAAAAAAATTTGAATTCGAAAACAAATTTGAAAACAAAATCAAACAAATATTCAAACACAAATTTAAAGCAGAGCTCCACCCAAAAAGGGAAGTTCTGCTTTAAGGACTGGTCCCCCCGCTCCCCGTTACATTTTTTTCGAATTTGCTTGAAATCTTTTCGATTTCGAACGACTTTTCGAATTTTGTTGAATCAATTATGAATTTTATGGAACCAATGTCGAACACAAACGTCTTTTCGAATTTGGTCAAGATGTTTTCGAATTGAATTCGAATACGAATTACCGAAACGAATCCCGAAAACGAA
The DNA here is from genome assembly GCF_062004578.1 of Staurois parvus. Taxonomy (NCBI): domain Eukaryota; kingdom Metazoa; phylum Chordata; class Amphibia; order Anura; family Ranidae; genus Staurois; species Staurois parvus. The sequence goes on from NW_028318512.1 coordinate 445,689, forward strand.
TTGAACAAATTTGTTGAAACAAACTACACAAAATTTATCAGATTTCAAACGAAATAAAACGAAACAAATTTTTTTTGTTTTGCACATGTCTAGCACACAGTGCCTGAAGCTCTCTGCCCGTTCCTCTGTACAGGCAGACAGGTCCTGTGCCTCAGGCAGTGTAAATGAACTACAAGTGTGCTGATCAGCATGCTCGTAGTTCATTGACAATACAAGTCCATCTGTCACCGTGGAAGATGGGACTTGTAGTTCATTCATTCACAGATCCTTGTAAATGAACGGGAATCATGGGGCCCCTGTGTCCTTGCCCAAACTCAAAAAAGCCTATGAAAAAGGTACCAGGGGCATCTCATGGGGCCCCCCTATTGACCCCGGGCCCTCGGGCAGTGCCCAAGTTTCCAAATGGTCAGTCTGCCCCTGGTGAAGAGTACAAAGAAAAATGCATGGTGCCTATAGTGAAACATGGTGGTAGCAGTGTCCTTCTGTGGGGCTGATGTCTTTATTCAACCGTACCAAGTATGTAACTATGTAATTTCAAAATGTGACAGCGACTATGGAGAGAAGAACCCCCACCCGCTGTCAGGGGGGTGAGGGAGAGGATTCTGCTTAGTAACATGTTACTAAATGTTTGAATCACAATAGACAGGTGCAGCGCTGAGTAATGATAAACACTTATAATATACACACTTTCATGTTATATCAACAGGTGCAAACAGATGATGTCACCGAATGGTGATTCTCAGTGACTAAATAGTTCGATAGGATATAATAAAATCGTGCGGATCCTGAAGGATCACAATGCCAGGTGCCTGGATATCCTGATCCAGGAGTGACAGATGGTGTGCTTCAAATGAATGAAATACGCACTCACCAGAAGTGCGTTTACAATACGCAATATGAAATCCTGCGTCTCCAGACATTTAGTGGTCATCTGTTCCGAGGTCAGGTCACACATCAGATAGCCATCTGGTCACATCAGCACAGAGGTATCACGGTCCTTTGGTGCGTATCACCATCTTGGGTCATCTCTTTTAGAATGGGCACTGCGAATGGAGGCACTCACACGGAGAGCCCAATAAGAGACCACATAGTGTGATACTGTTGGTGGCCACTCTGAACATATGGTCAGTATATTTATATATTTTATCACCTTGTAATACTCATCTTAGTGGAATAAAAGGTACTATATACAGTATCACACTATGTGGTCTCTTGGGCTCTCCGTGTGAGTGCCTCCATTCGCAGTGCCCATTCTAAAAGAGATGACCCAAGATGGTGATACGCACCAAAGGACCGTGGTACCTCTGTGCTGATGTGACCAGATGGTTATCTGATGTGTGACCTGACCTCGGAACAGATGACCACTAAATGTCTGGAGACGCAGGATTTCATACTCCCGGATCAGGATATCCACGCACCTGGCATTGTGATCCTTCAGGATCCGCACGATTTTATTATATCCTATCGAACTATTAAGTCACTGAGAATCACCATTTGGTGAGATCATCCGTTTGCACCTGTTGATATAACATGAAAGTGTGTATATTATAAGTGTTTATCATTACTCAGTGCTGCACCTGTCTATTGTGATTCATATATTTCTGGAGGTTTTTTGGTTACCTTTTATTTTGGTGTTTCAGCAGCGAGTGTATTTATCTATTTCTTTTACTCCTAGGGTAGCGCTCACTAGACATCCCCTTTCTACATGTTACTAAATGTTACCCCTAAATACTGGCGTAACAAATATCAAGTTACTAAAAATGAACCTATCCTTTAAGCAAGAATTTAATTTACAGGAAGGAAAAAATACCAGAATGAAATCCTAATGCTTTAAACAAAGAAACTCATTAACAATATATTCTGTCTGCAGCTTGGAAAAAATCTCCTTGAAGTTTTGATCACACCTGCTTCTCCAGCACAGGTAAAAGGAGCCTGAGAACATGATCAAAAAGCAACCACGATCTGTCCTAACGCTCCCCATAACACAATGAAGTCCTGTTTTTTTTTTCCCTAAAAACCATCATCTTTTTCATTAGTAATAAAAAAGGAAGATTTTTGAAAACTTTGTTTGCTGCATATTCTTTCTGATATTTTGCGTTAAATCCTGAATTGGGTGTCCATTCTGTTAATAATTGAATGTTTCACATTTGCTTATGTTTTTAGCTTTACTCTGGGAAGAATAAAAAAATGAGCCTTGTAGTGGGATCACTGTAATCTCAACATCTGTATTCCCAGTTCTTCAGTGGGAAATACAAGAAACATCTCAGGAACATTCACTGTATTCTCACCAGCACCGCAATGTTCAGCTCATAATTAATTTTGTTTAAGGTAAACAGAAACAATAACTATACTAACTGACATTGTTCTCCTTTGTAAGCAGGGCTTATTTTCAGCGGGAACGTGGAGGAACGCAGTTCCAACATTTCCAGCACTGGATGTATACATAGTTACATAGTTAGTCTGGCTGAAAAAAGACAAAAGTCCATCCAATTCAACCATAAAAAAATAAAAAAAAGTTATCCTACACTCACAGTTGATCCAGAGGAAGGCAAAATACCCAGCAAAGCATGATCCAATTTGCTCCGGCAGGGGAAAAAATTCCTTCCTGATCCCCTAAGAGGTATCTAATGGCAAGAACTGGTGGGGTGTACTGGAGGGTCTATTGTTGCTGGCAACTAGGGGATCAATTTTCATTGGGAGGGAACTATTGTTCTGGAGGTCTGTTGTTGCCGGAGAGGATTACGGTTACTGGTGGAGGACCTATTGTTACTGGGGGGGGGGGGGGAGTATGTTACATAGTTGCATAGTTAGTCTGGCTAAAAAAAGACAACAGTCCATTCAGTTCAACCATAAAAAAGTTATAATCCTATACCCACAGTTGATCCAGAGGAAGGCAAAAAATCCAGCAAAGCATGATCCAATTTGCTACGGCAGGGGAAAAAATTCCTTCCTGATCCCCCCGAGAGGCAATCGGATATTCCCTGGATCAAGTTTACCTATAAATGTTAGTATCCAGTTATATTCTGTGTGTCTAAGAAAGAATCCAGGACTTTTTTAAAGTAATCTATTGAGCTGGCCAGAACCAACTCTTGAGGGAGTCTATTCCACATTTTCACAGCTCTCACTGTGAAGAAACCTTTCCATGTTTAGAGATTAAATTTATTTTCCTCCAGACATAAAGAGTGCCCCCTTGTCCTCTGTAATGACCTCAGGGTGAATAACTCTACACCGAGTTCACTATATGAACCACTGATGTATTTACACATGGAGATCATATCCCCCCTTATGTATTATACATGGAGATCATATCCCCCCTTATGTATTATACATGGCGATCATATCCCCCCTTATGTATTATACATGGAGATCATATCCCCCCTTATGTATTATACATGGAGATCATATCCCCCCTTATGTATTATACATGGAGATCATATCCCCCCTTAATCTCCTCTTCTCAAGAGAGAATAAATTCCGTTCCTCTAATCTTTCCTCATAGCTGATCTCCTCCATGCCCGTTATCAGTTTGGTTGCCCTTCTCTGTACTTTCTCCAGTTCCCCAATGTTCTTTTTGTGAATTGGTGCCCAAGACTGAACTGCATATTCCAGATGAGGTCTTACTAATGATTTGTACTGGGGTAATATGATTTATCTCTCTCTGGAGTCTATACCTCTTTTAATACAAGAGAGGATTTTGCTCGCTTTAGAACCCGCAGCTTGGCATTACATGCCATTGCATGCCATTATGAACCTTGTGATCTACCAGAACCCCCAGATCACCCCCAGATCCTTCTCCACCATTGATTCCCCCAGTTGTACCCCCCCTAGTATGATGCATGCATATTATTGTATTGTCTTTTGCATCATATTCCCAGCCAAAATGTATCCTGTCCACACTCTCTGATCCTCATTTCCTATTAGGTCTGGAGTTGCTGACAGTCCTCTCAAGCAATACATATATTTGTAGCACATTTGGGTCAGGAGCTGAGAGGCTCTGCAGCCCAGCCCTCTGGAATTTCCCTATTCTCTAGATTTTTGGAGAAATGTCTAGAAACAGTGGGTAGATCTGAGGAAAGCCTGGCCTGAACTCTTGAAGGATCCTGGCCAATTCCCAACAGGAGGCTTGGACAGGGGCTAGGACAACCTTTAAGAGTTTCTGAGCATGCTCAGTTGCAGGAGAGTTTGGTTGGAAGACAAAGAGGAGCATGTGAGGCTGGAGGCAGGAACCTGGGAGGGGGCCCAGATAATGAGAGTGGCTCACCTACAGGCAGTGGAGCTGGAAAGGAGGAAAGCTCAGGACTTCACTGGCCCCTAGAGTGAGGACCACCTGTACAGCAGGGAAGGAGCAGCCCAGTTAAAAAGCCTCATAGCAGCCACAAACTACCAGCAGTACAGGAGAGGATCTGCACCACCTGGGCGGATAGGGGAAGGAGCACTCTGGTGGGAAACCAGATTCACCACCTATTTGGGACTGTCCATTTCCTAAAGCAACAGGATCCCCTGTTCAGGAATACCTCCAGATTGTTGGGCAAAGAAAGGTTAGTTAATCTAGGGTCCGGGGTGGTACATTACTTGATCCTGGCTAGCTCTCCAACAGAGGCAGTGTTGCAGTGAAGGCTTGTAAATAGTTCCAGGAAGTTGTCCTCAGTTCATCATTTCCCTTGGGCAACCTGTACACCCCTAACCCTATTCTAGTTTAAATCCCCTAAAGAAAAATAACAAAACCAAAGCTCAAGGACTGGTCTCTGACTCTGGATGTAAGTTTATGTGGAAATGCGTGTTGCCTGGCTTTGCAGGACGATGGGACCCAAAATATCTTTGCAACTCCTAAGGGAGGAGTGCTATATATTGAACATTATGTTCAGCCCTTTGGTGATGTCAGGACATGCAGGACACATGCAGGTAAGCACATAATGTACAATATGTAGCACTCCTCCCTTTAGAGTTGCAAAGAGATTTCGGGTCCCCCTATAGTCCTGCAAAGCCAGGCAAACACATTTCCACATAAACTTGCATCCAGAGTCAGTTTGTAAAGAATTACATTGTATTTTTTTTAAATATCAATCATTTTAATTTAGGTAGGGCAAAGTTCCAAAAAAAAAAAAGAAAATTTAGGACTAGACACAAACCTACAGCCCCTACCAGATCACCCATCTCCCTCCAAAACAATCATATACCAAATTATCCTTGGAGTATTTTGGCTACGGCTTTAATAAACCGATAAGGTAGGAATAAAATCTCCAATATAAAGTGTCATCACAAAAATGAATATCACCAAGTTTATTAAATATCAATATAGTGTTATGGATTTTCTTTGAAAATACAGGTGCAGCTTCCTGTCCCTAGTTAGTCAGTGAGGCCTAATTGGAAGACACATGCTGCAGTATGGGAGATCAGACAACAGACACCAAATGTATTCTGAAATTGATGGGAGTATTTATAATTGTACAGATGCATCTTCAACAAAACTGAGGCCTGCACAAAGATAGCATCTCTCTGTTGCATGAATAAAATGAGTAAAAGATGGCTTCAGCTCCTGTTCTCCAATAGTGGAGAACTCCTCAGACATTTTTTTTGCCCTTTTTAGGGCTTAGTTGTAGGCCTCTGAAAACGGCAAAACGCGTTTGAGGACTTCTCTGCAGACAATAGAGAGTTGCTGTCTGTATACAGATGGCCACCATTTTGTTGATGTCTGCTAGAGCCTAACAAGCCTATCGTGCCTGTCTTTCACCAGTCTATTCACATGCTGGGGAGGGGGCATTCGAGAAGTACTATTTTCATTGTTTTGGGCTATATAGAAAAGGTGCAAGACATTCAATTTTTGTGTAGCAAAGGTCACCACTCATGGTGTAACACTGGACTCCTCTACCAACAACTCAACCCTGCTCCCTCATATGTCAATTTCTCACTACTGAATTCTCCCAAACAAAGTTATTCCAAGGGCAGGAGGGTGGAACCAATTATCTGGGCAATTCTGCACCCTAATGGTCCCTCAGTGCCCAATAAAGCTTCACTGTCTTCTGCTATCACATGCTAAAATATCCTACCTACAAAGTTCCCCCACCCTTTTTATTCTAGCTCACCTGCTCATGCACCTTTTCATCTAGTTGCTCTCAGCTCAGGACAATCTGTAGTTGTCATATCTGTAACGCCCTCCAGGTTAGTTAGGTAGTTTTTTGTTAGAGGCTGAGTAGCAGCCTGGGGATGAGTCAGTCTGGGGAGTGAGGTAGTGAGGTCACTTCAGGACAGGCTGGGAGACTGTATCAGGTCAGGGGTTCTGGAGTCCTTCCACCTCTCCAGAAACCTGAGAGCCTTCTGGAGAAGGGGTGGAGGAGGCACAGATCTGCACGTTGGAGGGACCTTGGCCGATCTATTAACAGGAAGATGGGTATAGTGACCAAGGCAACCCTCAAATGTGGCAGAGCCTGCAGGTAGGTGTGCAGTGTCTGCTGGAAGATGTATTGAGGAAGGCTGGAGTGTGGAGCCTGGGAGAGAGACCCAGGGAGGGGAGCCCACCTACAGGTGGGTTTTTGTAAAAGAGGATCTCCACTGCCTCAATATCTTCCATGGAGGACAGCCTGAAGGCAGCCACCAACCCACCAAGCTAACAGGAGAGGAGAGTGTGAGTACTCTTACACCCCCTTGGGCAGATAAGGGGAGAGGGCAGTCAAGTGTAAGACCGACCTAGCCTCTCACCTGGGACTGTTCTAAATTAACAACTGTTGGGCCCCCTTGCTCAGGGATACCCTCAGGCAGCTGGATGAAGAGGAGGAATCATCTGAGGTCTGAGGAGGTAGCCTTTAGTGCTGTTAAAGAAGAGACTGTTGCTAAACTGAATCTTTATATATAGTTTCTAAGGAATTGAGTGCTCAAGCCCTACAGTTCCTCACACATCCCATATACCCCTATACCCCATCCAAGTTTAACCCCTTAATAAAAAACAAAAAACCAAACTCAAGTACTGTTCATTGACTCCAGTGTGAAAAGTATGAAAATGCATGCTGCCTGGCCGTGCAGCGCATAGGGGGACCCAATTCAAATCCAGCGGCCCCTAAGGGGGTAGTGCTACATATCTCTGGCATCTCCTGACCTTCTTCTGATCCACACCAGTCTGATGTTCACAAGGGCTAGCACTCTACATAAATAAATATAGGAGATCATTGTTAGCACTTAAAAATCATTAAAAACTCATAGCTAACATTGTTGGGAGTACAGGTGGTTCCTAAAAATAAGAAACCCCTAATGTGGAATAATGATTCCCAGGTCCAAATATATTTTTCTGATCAAATAATTCAAAAAAAGACAAAAGAATTAAGACTTCTACCTCCTAGTATACCATCTGCCATGCACTGTTAATCTTCTGTTCTCGCCTTCTTCCTACTGATGAATAGAGCCGGAGCTGTAATAACAGCAGAAGATGAGAGAATAAAAAAGAAAAGGCAAACATGAAAAAAAAAAAACAATGGAAACTGTGAAGTCTTCACTGAAATTGTACACATCATCCCTCATTAGAGGAAACCAGAGTCATTTCTCTCAATATCACCCAGGCTCTCTCCTTACTTTTCAAGGAAACCTGTACAGAAATAAAAATATGTAGGCTGCCATTGCTGCTTTTTCTAAAAGCTATGTAGTTGTCTGGCTGGCTGATTTCAATAGTTTCAGATTTATTGACCTGGAACAAGCATGCAGTAAGTGAAGTTAGATTTCCTGATCTGCATCTGAGTTAACCAAAATTCCAGACTAACTACTTCAGCTCCGGAAGATATTCTTCATGACCAGCCATTTTTTTGCTATTGCACTATTTTAACTGGTAATTGTGTAGTCATGCAACACTGTACCCAAACAAAATTTATATAATTTCTTTCACACAAATAGAGCTTTCTTTTGGCCGTATTTAATCACCACTGGGGTTTTTCTTTTGTTTTTTTTTCTGTGATAAAAAACTAAAATATTTTGAAAAAAAACAATATTTTTTACTTTTTGCTACAAAACATATCCAATAAAAAAAATTGGCAAAAATGTTGATAAAAAAAATCCCAATAAGTGTATTAGTTATAGCGCCTACAAACGATAGTATATACTGGAATTTTTTTATACTACTAATGTCGGTGATCAGCAATAAAGGGAGAGAGAGGGAGATGGGACAACGGCTGGCAATGACTGGGAGTGGTGATGTCACCCATAAGTTTCCATTGCCTATCCATTGGTGTTCTCTCCTCTCCCCTGCAGCTGCCACTGACTGACACACAGGAGCTGAATAACGTGACCGGAACAGGGCAGGCTGAAAATAGGTTAGTATATACATCTTTTTAACATAGGTTAGTTGGCATATGTGTTAGGAGGAGAGAGGGAAAATATTTAACGCTAGTTGAAGTTGGAATTTACTTTAATGGCTCAGAAGGCAATAAATTCAGATACAGCCAGGCATTTAGCATTGACAGTCTTTACATTTCAGTGAGTGACAGGTGTCAGAGGTCATGGAAATCTTAATTCTGAAGCCGTGTACTCTGCCTAACCTCACTCATTGGGGTCGATTTATTAAAAGAATAAAAGTTCACTTTAATCATCTAATCATGTGTAAGGAAACTTCATGCTTTATTTTATTCCTTTGTACATGATCACAAAACAAAGACCTAAAAAAGAAAACTAATGCAACCACTGTGTCCAAGAGCTGGTAAGCTGCAATATGATACATTTTTGTATTTGAGTATAATATAGTTTTAGGGCGGAACTTATTTGTGTCTGTGCACCACAAACTCCGGAAGGTTTTACCCCCTTCATGACCAGGGCATTTTTTGCTATTCAGCACTGTACTACTTTAACCGGAAATTGTTTGGTCATGCAACACTGTACTCACACAAAAGTTATATATTTTTTTCACACAAATAGAGCTTTCTTTTGGTGATATTTGATCACCACTGTTTTTTTTTATTTTTACTATATAAACAAAAAAAAACTGAAAATAAAAACAATATTTCCTATTTTCTGTTCTAATATATATATATATATACATATATATATATATATATATATATATATATATATATATATATATATATATATATCAAATTTCTTAAATTTAGGCCAACATGTATTCTGCTACATGTCTTTGTTAAGAAAAAATCCCAATAAGTGGATATTAATTGGTTTGTGCTAAAGTTAAAAAACATCTAAAATGATGGTATATTTACTGGGATTTTTTTATACTAGTAATGGTGGTGATCAGCGACTTATAGTAGTGCGGAGGGCAATCTGACACTAACTGACACTGGGTGTAAACTGAGTAAATGACACTGACATCTTCATTGACTCTAATAATATAATGCTGATATACACTGTCACTGTACTAATGACACTGGCTGGGAAGTGGTTAACATCTAGGGTCTATCAAAGGGTTAACTGTATGCCTAACAATATGTAATGTGTGCTGCTTTTACTAAGTGACGTGACTGTTTTACCTCTCTGCTTTGCAGGGAGAAAAAAACTGTGAAATTGTTGCTATATCTACAGAGCCCTGTGTTGCTTGTCAACTCAGGGCTGTGTAATATCATTAGTTAAGCCATTCAGCAGGTCATGTGTCTTAAATCATTGGCCAGTACCACTGTTAATTTTGACTTAAAATTTTGATTTAGTTTTAGTCATAATCTTTTAATCTTTAGTTGATTCAAATCTCCAGTTCATCCTATTTGACTAAACTCTCCAGTACACACATGAACTACCGCTTTCTGTCTGTTAATCAGTTAAGGACCGCCCTATAGCAGATATACTGCTACAGTGTGCCCTCCTGTGCAAAATCACTTCAATCTATGTGATTCTGCACTTCCGCCTATGAGGCGTGCACATGCGCCGCCGGTGGGCCGCTTTGGCTGTGATCACTCACAGCATAAACCATTCCGCGGGTCTCGTGCAGTGTCTGGGCGGAGATACAGAATGAAGCTCTCCCTACATAAACAAGGCAGAGCTCACATCTGGCAGGGGGGAAGTGATGGATCATGTGTTCCTACAAAGCAGGGGATAAGATCCATCACTTCCATAAATCCTGTATAATAATAATTAGAGATGAGCGAATTATTCAAAAATTCGATTCGTCTGATTCGGCGAATTCGTGAAAAAATTTCGATTCGAGTCGAATATATTCGCTGCGAATTTAACTTATAAAAGGGTGTTTCTAGGCTTCAGAGAGCCTTTATATTAGTGCAGAACACTGTACCTTTAATTTAAATGCCCTTGGAGTCTGCTGGGGAAGAGAAATAATACTGACAGTCAGTATGACATGCAGATAAGTGCCGTCGATCTTAGAATCACCGCACACTTCACTCATTTGGGAAGTCACGGGGCCAAAACCAGAGTGTGGAGCCACAGTGTGGCGGTGGAGGCAGCAGCAATGGGAGGCCATACAACACCCTATGACAAAAATGGAAACCACCAGCAGTGTGAGGAGACCTGAAAGTGGCACATGGCAGAGTGTGGCGATGGAGACAGCAGCAATGGGAGGCCGTACAGGGACCCATGACACACTCTGGACCTGGCAGCAGCATGAGGAGGTGGTACAGGGGCCCATGACAGATTACGGGCCTGGCAGCAGCATGAGGAGTTGGTACGGGGGCCCATGGCAGATTACGGGCCTGGCAGTAGCAATGGGAGGCCGTACAGGGACCCATGACACACTCTGGACCTGGCAGCAGCATGAGGAGGCGGTACAGGGGCCCATGACAGATTACGGGCCTGGCAGCAGCATGAGGAGTCGGTACGGGGGCCCATGACACACTCTGGACCTGGCAGCAGCATGAGGAGGCGGTACAGGGCCGCATGACAGATTACGAGCCTGGCAGCAGCAACTTGGACAGGAGGACGTTCAGCTTCTGCACCGTCGGGTGCGTGCTCGCAAACTGTTGTCTCTTGGAAACGGATTCCAAGAAAGACTGCTGACGGAATCCGTGAAGAGGAGTAGCAGGAGAAGGAGCATCTGAACGAGCGGAATATGCCAACAAGCGACAACAGGGGCCCATGACAGATTACGGGCCTGGCAGCAGCATGAGGAGTCGGTACGGGGGCCCATGGCAGATTACGGGCCTGGCAGCAGCAATGGGAGGCCCGTAATCTGCCAGCACCCTATGACAAAAAATGGAACACACCAGCAGTGTGTGAGGAGACCTGAAAGTGGCACATGGCAGAGTGTGGCGATGGAGACAGCAGCAATGGGAGGCCGTACAGGGACCCATGAGAGACTCTGGACCTGGCAGCAGCATGAGGAGGCGGTACAGGGGCCCATGGCAGATTAGGGGCCTGGCAGCAGCTATGGGAGGCCCGTAATCTGCCAGCACCCTATGACAAAAAATGGAACACACCAGCAGTGTGAGGAGACCTGAAAGTGGCACATGGCAGAGTGTGGCGATGGAGACAGCAGCAATGGGAGGCCGTACAGGGACCCATGAGAGACTGTGGACCTGGCAGCAGCATGAGGAGGCGGTACTGGGGCCCATGGCAGATTAGGGGCCTGGCAGCAGCAATGGGAGGCCCGTAATCTGCCAGCACCCTATGACAAAAAATGTAACACACCAGCAGTGTGAGGAGACCTGAAAGTGGCACATGGCAGAGTGTGGCGATGGAGACAGCAGCAATGGGAGGCGGTTCAGGGACCCATGAGACACTGTGGACCTGGCAGTAGCATGAGGAGGCGGTACAGGGGCCCATGGCAGATTAAGGCCTGGCAGCAGCAATAGGAGGCCCGTAATCTGCCAGCACCCTATGACAAAATGGAACCCTGGGCTGGGGCAGGCAGAACCGCCGTATCTTTATCACGGTTTTCCAAGGCCACCGAATGGCGACGCTGCATATGCTGACGCAACGCTGTAGTCCCAACATGGGCCCCCTGGCCACGCTTGACTTTCTGGCCACATAGTCGACATACGGCTACGTTTACTTCCTCGGGCGGCTTGACGAAAAATTGCCACACCGCCGAGTAGGAAACTTTGCCCCCGCTACTCCTCACTGGCTGACTGCTACTTCCTCCGTGCACACCTGCACCACTACTGGCCGTGGTGGTAGGCTGCAGTGGAGCTGGTGCTCTACTCCGTGGCCGTTTGCCTCCACTGACACTGCTGAGACCCTGCTGCCTCCTGGCAGCAGCAATGGGAGGCCGTACAGGGACCCATGACACACTCTGGACCTGGCAGCAGCATGAAGAGGCGGTACAGGGGCCCATGGCAGATTAGGGGCCTGGAAGCAGCAATGGGAGGCCCGTAATCTGCCAGCACCCTATGACAAAAAATGGAACACACCAGCAGTGTGAGGAGACCTGAAAGTGGCACATGGCATGAGACACTGTGGACCTGGCAGCAGCATGAGGAGGCGGTACAGGGGCCTATGGCAGATTAGGGGCCTGGCAGCAGCTATGGGAGGCCCGTAATCTGCCAGCACCCTATGACAAAAAATGGAACACACCAGCAGTGTGAGGAGACCTGAAAGTGGCACATGGCATGAGACACTGTGGACCTGGCAGCAGCATGAGGAGGCGGTACAGGGGCCCATGGCAGATTAGGGGCCTGGCAGCAGCTATGGGAGGCCCGTAATCTGCCAGCACCCTATGACAAAAAATGGAACACACCCAGCAGTGTGTGAGGAGACCTGAAAGTGGCACATGGCAGAGTGTCGCGATGGAGACAGCAGCAATGGGAGGCCGTACAGGGACCCATGAGACACTGTGGACCTGGCAGCAGCATGAGGAGGCGGTACAGGGGCCCATGGCAGATTAGGGGCCTGGCAGCAGCAATGGGAGGCCCGTAATCTGCCAGCACCCTATGACAAAAAATGGAACACACCAGCAGTGTGAGGAGACCTGAAAGTGGCACATGGCATGAGACACTGTGGACCTGGCAGCAGCATGAGGAGGCGGTACAGGGGCCCATGGCAGATTAGGGGCCTGGCAGCAGCTATGGGAGCCCCGTAATCTGCCAGCACCCTATGACAAAAAATTGAACACACCAGCAGTGTGAGGAGACCTGAAAGTGGCACATGGCATGAGACACTGTGGACCTGGCAGCAGCATGAGGAGGCGGTACAGGGGCCCATGGCAGATTAGGGGCCTGGCAGCAGCTATGGGAGGCCCGTAATCTGCCAGCACCCTATGACAAAAAATGGAACACACCAGCAGTGTGTGAGGAGACCTGAAAGTGGCACATGGCAGAGTGTGGCGATGGAGACAGCAGCAATGGGAGGCTGTACAGGGACCCATGAGAGACTCTGGACCTGGCAGCAGCATGAGGAGGCGGTATAGGGGCCCATGGCAGATTAGGGGCCTGGCAGCAGCTATGGGAGGCCCGTAATCTGCCAGCACCCTATGACAAAAAATGGAACACACCAGCAGTGTGAGGAGACCTGAAAGTGGCACATGGCATGAGACACTGTGGACCTGGCAGCAGCATGAGGAGGCGGTACAGGGGCCCATGGCAGATTAGGGGCCTGGCAGCAGCTATGGGAGGCCCGTAATCTGCCAGCACCCTATGACAAAAAATGGAACACACCAGCAGTGTGAGGAGACCTGAAAGTGGCACATGGCAGAGTGTGGCGATGGAGACAGCAGCAATGGGAGGCCGTACAGGGACCCATGAGAGACTCTGGACCTGGCAGCAGCATGAGGAGGCGGTATAGGGGCCCATGGCAGATTAGGGGCCTGGCAGCAGCTATGGGAGGCCCGTAATCTGCCAGCACCCTATGACAAAAAATTGAACACACCAGCAGTGTGAGGAGACCTGAAAGTGGCACATGTTTGGGGCATGATTCATGGCGGATTTAGTCAGTTGTGTCAGGAACTGGTGGTTTGAAATCCAGACTAATCCACGCCTGATTCATTTTCACAAACGTGAGTCTCTCCACACTTTGGGTGGACAGTCGTGTCCTCCGCGGAGTTACAATACCTCCTGCCGCACTAAACACGCGCTCCGATGCCACGCTACTGGCCAGGCATGACAGCCTTTCAAGGGCAAATTCAGCTAGTTGGGGCCAAAGGTCAAGTTTCGTTGCCCAGTAGCCAAGGGGATTGTCTACCTCGGTTGGCAGGGTGCTGTCCAAGTAGGCCCAAGCCTGTTGTTTAAGGTCCTGCTCCAGGTCCACCTGATGCTGCTGCTGTGGCTGGTTAGTAGTTTCCTCACTGCGCTGGTGAAGAAAGCTACTCATCATCGACTGCAGACTGAGGCAGCCGCTGCTGGTGGAGCTGCCACTGCTCCTACCACCCCACCCCTCCCCTGCTGCCATGGCAGCGGAACGCGAGCGCACAGGGCCCACAGTGTCTGAGGATGGACGTTGGCGCAGACAGGCAGAGACCAACTGACTACATAGGTGGTTTTTATAGTACGTTATTTTGGCCTCCCTCTCAGCAGGTGTGAAAAAGGCCACCATTTTTGAACGGTAGCAAGGGTCCAACAAGGTGGACAGCCAAAAGTCATCCCTCTGTCTGATGGTTATTATTCGGCTGTCGCTACGCAAGCAACCGAGCATGCTATGGGCCATTTGTGCCAAGGAATGCGAGGGACTCCCTGCCTCCATCTCCACAGCATACTGCCACGGTGCGTCTGGGTCCTCTGTCTCCTCCTCCTCCTCCTCTACCAGATGCTCCTGCTCCTCCACTCCTGTCCGCTGAGTGGAAAAACCACCCATTTCACTCAATTCCTGAGCACAAATGTCCTCCTCTACCTCCTCCTCTTCTTCCTGTCCTGCCCCCACAGGGGTCATGTGGCGTTGAGATCTGTGCGCCACGTCTACCGCACCCTGACCAGCCATTGTTAATAGCATTTGTTCCAGGACGTGCAACAGAGGAATGACGTCGTTCATCCCATAGTCCTGCCGACTCCCGAATAGCGTGGCCTCCTCAAAGGGCCTGAGCAAGCGGCAGGTGTCACGCATGAGCTGCCAATGGCTGACATCGAAGTTACACAGGGGAGTACCTTTATCCGCTTGTAACATCAGGAAATCGGTGATGGCCTTTCGCTGTTCGTAAAGGCGGTCTAACATGTGTAGGGTTGAATTCCACCTTGTTGCAACGTCGCAGATCAGGCGATGCTGTGGAATTCCGTTCTGCCGCTGCAGCTCAAGGAGGGTGTGCTTTGCGGTGTAGGAATGGCTGAAATGCATGCAAAGTTTACGTGAAATTTTAAGGATGTCTTGCAGTGGGATGGTGGATTTTAGGAACCGCTTGACAACCAGATTGAACACGTGAGCCATGCATGGCGCATGGCACAACCTTCCTTGACGCAGAGCAGACACCATGTTCTTTCCGTTGTCGGTCAACATGGTTCCAATTTTCAGTTTGCGCGGAGACAGCCATCTGTCGATTTCTCTGTTCATTACACTCAGAAGTTCCTCCCCTGTGTGACTACGTTCGCCAAGGCATACCAGGTGCAGCACAGCGTGACACCGTTGCGCCCTGCACATGTGATATGCCGGTCGGGTAATGGGACTTGGCACGGGGGTGGCGGCTGAGGACACGGCGGAAGAAGAGGTGGTAGAGGCGGACATCTTTGCCGGACCAAGGACGTGCAAACATGGAGGCAAAAGCGGCGTGACCTGTCCAAGTCGCTGGTGCGGCTGTGCCGGCACCACGTTCACCCAGTGGGCCGTAAATGACATGTACTGTCCCTGACCGTAGTTACAGCTCCACACGTCGGCGCTGCCGTGCACTTTGGCAGAGACCGACATGCTCAAAGACTGGCCCACCATCTCTTCTACATGTGAATGCAGGGCTGGCACTGCCTTTTTGGGGAAGAAATGACGGCTTGGCACTCTCCACCGCGGCGCGGCACAAGCCATCATTTCTCGGAAAGGTGCTGAGTCCACCACTTGGAAAGGGAGGGACTGCAGCACCAGCAACTTGGACAGGAGGACGTTCAGCTTTTGCACCGTCGGGTGCGTGCTCGCAAACTGTTGTCTCTTGGAAACGGATTCCAAGAAAGACTGCTGACGGAATCCGTGAAGAGGAGTAGCAGGAGAAGGAGCATCTGAACGAGCGGAAGATGCCAACGAGCGACAACTCCCCTCAGCAGAGGTGTTGGAGCCTTGACTGGCTGATAGAGGGCGATTGATGTCGGGTGACGGAGCAAGTAACGGAGCGGGTGATGGAGCGGGGGCTGGGGCAGGCAGAACCGCCATATCTTTATCACGGTTTTCCCACGCCACCAAATGGCAACGCTGCATATGCTGCCGCAACGCTGTAGTCCCAACATGGGCCCCCTGGCCACGCTTGACTTTCTGGCCACATAGTCGACATACGGCTACGTTTACTTCCTCGGGCGGCTTGACAAAAAATTGCCACACCGCTGAGTAGGAAACTTTGCCCCCGCTACTCCTCACTGGCTGACTGCTGCTTCCTCCGTGCACACCGGCACCACTACTGGCCGTGGTGGTAGGCTGCAGTGGAGCTGGTGCTGTACTCCGTGGCCGTTTGCCTCCACTGACACTGCTGCGACCCTGCTGCCTCCTGGGCAACCCACCGACTGTTTTGCTCGCTGCCAAGCTGCCACCCTCTTCTCCTGATGATGCGGAAGCAATAGCCTGATGACGACGAGGCTGCCAAGTGCGATCAGCCTCATCATCATCAATTAGGGTCTCCGCCTCACTACTAGCCCCCTCGGCTGCGTGTGGGTCAGGAGACAGACCTGTCTCTAGACCGGCTACCGAGCCACTCTCCTCGCCACTACTTCTTCGCCTGGCTGCTGAAGAGGCGGATGTCTCCCCCCGTTCCTGACCGCCCTCTGTTAGCTCTTCCTCACTGTACAGTGGGGCTGAGCCCACAGCATACGATACTTCGCTTGGTGAGGGAACACCAAAGGACAGGGGCAGGTCGAGGACACGTGATTTCAGTGGGCTTGCTCCCGGGCCATGCCAACTAACGGTTGTGTCTGACGTACCCACCGACCGTTGGCTGTAGGTGTCAGAGGTGACCTGGGAAGAGGAAGACGACCGAGCCAACCAATCGATGACGGCAGGGTTGTCGGTGGAGACACGACCGCTGGATGACACCGGGAGCACTGGCCTCTGGCTGCGACTAGTG
Organism: Staurois parvus; assembly: GCF_062004578.1. Classification (NCBI taxonomy): domain Eukaryota; kingdom Metazoa; phylum Chordata; class Amphibia; order Anura; family Ranidae; genus Staurois; species Staurois parvus. The sequence continues at coordinate 462,733 of NW_028318512.1, forward strand.
CTGCCTCGACCCCTTCCTCTGCTGCCACGTCTGCTCGCTCCTAAAACATTGCCTCCTCTGCCACTCCTATGCATGTTGTCTGACATACTCTTTAATTAAACAATTCTGTGTCCCTAAGTAACGTTTCTGTGGCCCTAAGTAACGGTTCTGTGGCCCTCAGTAACAATTCTGTGTCCCTCAGTAACAATTCTGTGTTCCTCAGTAACAATTCTGTGTCTGACCCTGAGTAACAATTCTGTGTCTGTCCCTCAGTAACAATTCTGTGTCCCTCAGTAACAATTCTGTGTCCCTCAGTAACAATTCTGTGTCCCTCAGTAACAATTCTTTGTCCCTGAGTAACAATTCTGTGTCCCTCAGTAACAATTCTGTGTCTGTCCCTGAGTAACAATTCTGTGTCCCTCAGTAACAATTCTGTGTCCCTCAGTAACAATTCTGTGTCCCTGAGTAACAATTCTGTGTCCCTGAGTAACAATTCTGTGTTCCTCAGTAACAATTCTGTGTCTGTCCCTGAGTAACAATTCTGTGTCCCTAAGTAACGTTTCTGTGGCCCTAAGTAACGGTTCTGTGGCCCTCAGTAACAAATCTGTGTCCCTCAGTAACAATTCTGTGTCTGTCCCTAAGTAACAATTCTGTGGCACTAAGTAACGTTTCTGTGGCCCTAAGTAACGTTTCTGTGGCCCTAAGTAAAGTTTCTGTGGCCCTAAGTAACGATTCTGTGGCCCTAAGTAACGTTTCTGTAGCCCTAAGTAACGTTTCTGTAGCCCTAAGTAACGTTTCTGTGGCCCTAAGTAACGGTTCTGTGGCCCTAAGTAACGGTTCTGTGGCCCTCAGTAACAATTCTGTATCCCTCAGTAACAATTCTGTATCCCTCAGTAACAATTCTGTGTCTGTCCCTGAGTAACAATTCTGTGTCCCTAAGTAACAATTCTGTGTCTGTCCCGAGTAACAATTCTGTGTCCCTAAGTAACGTTTCTGTGGCCCTAAGTAATGTTTCTGTGGCCCTAAGTAACGGTTCTGTGGCCCTCAGTAACAAATCTGTGTCCCTCAGTAACAATTCTGTGTCTGTCCCTGAGTAACAATTCTGTGTCCCTGAGTAACAATTCTGTGGCCCTAAGTAACGTTTCTGTGGCCCTCAGTAACAATTCTGTGTCCCTCAGTAACAATTCTGTGTCTGTCCCTGAGTAACAATTCTGTGTCCCTAAGTAACGTTTCTGTGGCCCTAAGTAACGGTTCTGTGGCCCTCAGTAACAAATCTGTGTCCCTCAGTAACAATTCTGTGTCTGTCCCTAAGTAACAATTCTGTGGCCCTAAGTAACGTTTCTGTGGCCCTAAGTAACGTTTCTGTGGCCCTAAGTAACGTTTCTGTGGCCCTAAGTAACGGTTCTGTGGCCCTAAGTAACGGTTCTGTGGCCCTAAGTAACGGTTCTGTGTCCCTCAGTAACAATTCTGTATCCCTCAGTAACAATTCTGTGTCTGTCCCTGAGTAACAATTCTGTGTCCCTCAGTAACAATTCTGTGTCTGTCCCTGAGTAACAATTCTGTGTCCCTAAGTAACGTTTCTGTCAGAAATGGACTGGCCAGCAATGGTGGGACTCACCTGCCTTTTGATCTGCAGTACCAGGGCTGGCCAGCGGGTGCTCCCAGCAATCAGAGACTCAACCTTTCAGCCAGCTAACACCTGGAACTGATGATACTGGTGTATTTAAGGGATGGCCAGACTTGCAGACTCTGCCTTGGTGTTGTGTTTGTCCTGGGCCCTGTATCTGTCCTGCATCCTGTTTCTGTTCCTTTGCTACCTGTTCTGATCCCTGGCTTGTGACCCTGACCATCCCTCTGCCTGACCCTCTGTACTACGCTGCTTGCTACCTGTTCTGATCCCTGGCTTGTGACCCTGACCATCCCTCTGCCTGACCCTCTGTACTACGCTGCTTGCTACCTGCTGAACCTGGCCTGTGACCCCGACCATTCTCCGCTTGCTCCCCCTGTACCTACCTGCCCAATTGATATTGACTCGGCCTGCCTGACGACGCTTGCTTGTATGTACTGTTATCTGTGGGTGGTTGGTTGGGTTTGTTTGCACTGTATTATGTTTAGTATTGCACTGCGTTTATGTTTGTATTGTTAGTGTTAATAAATTACATTGTTAATCACATATCTGAAGTCTGCATTTCCCTGCTTCAGTCACACACCTCTGGTCATACCTGGGAGCCCTGACATTACACCAAGGCCAATCCTGACCAGAAGTGGCTGCACAGGGAAGCCATCTTGGCTTGTTGATGGGAAGGATGGATCTGGATGAGGTTGCGTATTTATATCTGCTAGTGTTTGATGACAGGGAGTATGCTTATCAAACTCTGAAGGAGTATCCCCGGGATGAACTGCTAGAATGTATACGGCTCGCTCATGTTCTAGTAGATCAGGGCACAGAGTTCTCTGAGGTGCAGCCTTTGATTGAGGTTTGTGCAGAGTTGGTTTCATCTGGTACCCCCAAATGCAGGGATGAATTTTTGCCACCATTTAGTGCAGACCAGGTAGAGTCCCTGGTGTGGTTATTAGAGGATGATGTGGGTTACTTTCTGGAGCGTTATTCCACATGTTCACCACAGACACTAAGAGATTGTATAAACGCAGTGCAGTCATTGACCAGACAGGCTTTGTGTAAGCTCAGCTTTGTTCAACCCATACTGCAGACATGGACAGACTTGTTGCACCCAGCCTCAGTCAGCTTACAAAAACCCAGTCCTGCTTCTAACTCTACTCCTGTATTCCCAACAGCTCCTCCAGTTACAGCCCAGTATACTTGGCTATCTACCGCATGTCAGTACCCTGTTCCCACTCGCTGCACCTATCCTGCCTTTAACCCTGTAAAAAAGCCCTCTGTAGCAACTGCTCCCTCTCCTGTTCCATCCTCCAGTTCTTCTCTGTCTCCAGCTGCTCCATTCGTTTGCAGACCTGCGTTTACTTGCAGTGCTCCAGTAGTTAAAACCAGAAAAAAGCGAAAATTCTTTCCAACCAATACCATCCTGCCAGTATCCAAACCGGTGAGCCTGCCTTCCGTGGTTCAGCCTGAAGCCTCTACTCAGCCTGAAGCCTCTACTCAGCCTGAAGCCTCTACTCAGCCTGAAGCCTCTACTCAGCCTGATGCCTGTACGCAGCCTGATGCCTGTACGCAGCCTGATGCCGGTACGCAGCCTGATGCCGGTACGCAGCCTGATGCCGGTACGCAGCCTGATGCCGGTACGCAGCCTGATGCCTCTACTCGGCCTGATGCCTCTACTCGGCCTGATGCCTCTCTTCGGCCTGATGCCTCTACTCGGCCTGATGCCTCTACTCGGCCTGATGCCTCTACTCGGCCTGATGCCTCTACTCGGCCTGAAGCCTCTACTCGGCCTGAAGCCTCTACTCGGCCTGAAGCCTCTACTCGGCCTGATGCCTCTACTCGGCCTGATGCCTCTACTCGGCCTGAAGCCTCTACTCGGCCTGAAGCCTCTACTCGGCCGGACGCCGGCATTCAGCCTGATGCCTCTACCCAGCATGATGAACTGATCCAGCCTGACGATCCTATTAGGCCAGTTGACTCGATGCCCGCTGTTGATCCAGATGATCCGGTACCTGATCCGGTGCCCGCTGTCGTGCCAATTGACTCAGAGCCCGCTGTCGTACCTGGTGACCCGGTGCCCACTGCCTTGCCAGATGACGCGGTGCCCGCTGTCAAGCCAAATGACCTGATGCCTGGTGACCCAGTGCCCGCTGTCATACCTGGTGACCCGATGCCTGCTGTCGAGCCAGACAATCCGGTACCTGATGACCCGGTGCCCACTGTCGTGCCTGTTGACTCGGAGCCCACTGCCTTGCCAGATGACGCGGTGCCCGCTGTCGAGCCAAATGACCTGATTCCTGGTGACCCGATGCCCGCTGTCCAGCCAGACGATTCAATGTCTGCCCCACTGCCCGCGGTCATGCCAGTTGACTCGGAACCCACTGCCTTGCCAGATGACGCGGTGCTCGCTGTCAAGCCAAATGACTTGATGCCTGGTGACCCGATGCCCGCTGTCCAGTCAGACGAGCCAATGTCTGACCCAGTGCCCGCGGTCATACCAGTTGACTCGGAGCCCACTGCCTTGCCAGATGACGCGGTGCCCGCGGTCGAGCCAAATGACCTGATGCCTGGTGACCCGATGCCCGCTGTCCGGTCAGACGATCCAATGTCTGACCCAGTGCCCGCGGTCATACCAGTTGACTCGGAGCCCACTGCCTTGCCAGATGACACGGTGCCCGCTGTCGAGCCAAATGACCTGATGCCTGGTGACCCGATGCCCGCTGTCCAGCCAGACGATCCAATGTCTGACCTAGTGCCAGCGGTCATGCCAGTTGACTCGGAGCCCACTGTCGTGCCTGGTGACTCTGTGCCCGCTGCTCCGCCTGGGGGCCCGAGACCTGTCGCTCCGCCTGGGGGTCCAGCGCCCGCCGCTCCACCTGGGGGTCCGGCGCCCGCCGCTCCGCCTGAGGGCCCGAGACCTGTCGCTCCACCTGGGGGTCCGGCGCCTGCCGCTCCACCTGAGGGCCCGAGACCTGTCGCTCCGCCTGGGGGCCCGAGACCTGTCGCTCCGCCTGGGGGCCCGAGACCTGTCGCTCCACCCGGGGGTCCGGCGCCCGCCGCTCCGCCTGAGGGCCCGAGACCTGTAGTTCCGCCTGGGGGTCCGGCGCCCGCCGCTCCGCCTGGGGGTCCGGCGCCCGCCGCTCCGCCTGGGGGCCCGATGCCTGTCGCCCTGCCTGGGGGCCCGATGCCTGTCGCCCCGCCTGGGGGCCTGATGCCTGTCGCTCCACCTGGGGGTCCGGCGCCCGCCGCTCCGCCTGAGGGCACGAGACCTGTCGCTCCACCCGGGGGTCCGGCGCCCGCCGCTCCGCCTGAGGGCCCGAGGCCTGTAGTTCCGCCTGGGGGTCCGGCGCCTGCCGCCCCGCCTGGGGGCCCGATGCCTGTTGCCCCGCCTGGGGGCCCGATGCCTGTCGCCCCGCCTGGGGGTCCAATGCCTGTCGCCCCGCCTGGGGGCCCGAGGCCTGTTGCTCCATCTGGGGGTCCGGCACCCGCCGCTCCGCCTGAGGGCCCGAGACCTGTAGTTCCGCCCGGGGGCCCGATGCCTGTCGCCCCGCCCGGGGGCCCGATGCCTGTCGCCCCGCCCGGGGGCCCGATGCCTGTCGCCCTGCCCGGGGGCCCGAGGCCTGTCGCCCCGCCCGGGGGCCCGAGGCCTGTCGCCCCGCTCGGGGGCCCGAGGCCTGTCGCCCCGCCCGGGGGCCCGGTGCCTGCCGCTCCGCCCGGTGGCCCGCTGCCTGCCGCTTCGCCTGGTAGCCCGATGTGCCTCTGCCCGGGGTCCTGCCCGATGTGCCTCTGCCCGGAGTCCAGCCCGATGTGCCTCTGCCCGGAGTCCAGCCCGATGTGCCTCTGCCCGGAGTCCAGCCCGATGTGCCTCTGCCCGGAGTCCAGCCCGATGTGCCTCTGCCCGGAGTCCAGCCCGATGTGCCTCTGCCCGGAGTCCAGCCCGATGTGCCTCTGCCCGGTGTGGCTCTGCCCGGTGTGCCTCTGCCCGGAGTCCAGCCCGATGTGCCTCTGCCCGGTGTACCGCTGCCCGGAGTCCTGCCCGGTGTGCCAGTCTTTGATATCCCGCCAGTTACCAGACCCGGGCGGTGGAACATTTTTCCCAGCTAGGACTGTTTGGAGCGTCCTGAGGCCGCTCCTTGAGGGGGGGGTACTGTCAGGAATGGACTGGCCAGCAATGGTGGGACTCACCTGCCTTTTGATCTGCAGTACCAGGGCTGGCCAGCGGGTGCTCCCAGCAATCAGAGACTCAACCTTTCAGCCAGCTAACACCTGGAACTGATGATACTGGTGTATTTAGGGGATGGTCAGACTTGCAGACTCTGCCTTGGTGTTGTGTTTGTCCTGGGCCCTGTATCTGTCCTGCATCCTGTTTCTGTTCCTTTGCTATCTGTTCTGATCCCTGGCTTGTGACCCTGACCATCCCTCTGCCTGACCCTCTGTACTACGCTGCTTGCTACCTGTTCTGATCCCTGGCTTGTGACCCTGACCATCCCTCTGCCTGACCCTCTGTACTACGCTGCTTGCTACCTGCTGAACCTGGCCTGTGACCCCGACCATTCTCCGCTTGCTCCCCCTGTACCTACCTGCCCAATTGATATTGACTCGGCCTGCCTGACGACGCTTGCTTGTATGTACTGTTATCTGTGGGTGGTTGGTTGGGTTTGTTTGCACTGTATTATGTTTAGTATTGCACTGCGTTTATGTTTGTATTGTTAGTGTTAATAAATTACATTGTTAATCACATATCTGAAGTCTGCGTTTCCCTGCTTCAGTCACACACCTCTGGTCATACCTGGGAGCCCTGACAGTTTCTGTGGCCCTAAGTAATGGTTCTGTGGCCCTCAGTAACAAATCTGTGTCCCTCAGTAACAATTCTGTGTCTGTCCCTAAGTAACAATTCTGTGGCCCTAAGTAACGTTTCTGTGGCCCTAAGTAATGTTTCTGTGGCCCTAAGTAATGTTTCTGTGGCCCTAAGTAACGATTCTGTGGCCCTAAGTAACGATTCTGTGGCCCTCAGTAACAATTCTGTGTCTGTCCCTGAGTAACAATTCTGTGTCTGTCCCTGAGTAACAATTCTGTGTCCCTAAGTAACGGTTCTGTGGCCCTCAGTAACAAATCTGTGTCCCTCAGTAACAAATCTGTGTCTGTCCCTAAGTAACAATTCTGTGGCCCTAAGTAACGTTTCTGTGGCCCTAAGTAACGTTTCTGTGGCCCTAAGTAACGTTTCTGTGGCCCTAAGTAACGTTTCTGTGGCCCTCAGTAACAATTCTGTGTCTGTCCCTAAGTAACGTTTCTGTGGCCCTAAGTAACGTTTCTGTGGCCCTAAGTAACGTTTCTGTGGCCCTAAGTAACGTTTCTGTGGCCCTAACTCTCTCCCTGAATACAGCCAGGTCTGCCTCTGTTGAATGACTGGAGGCAAATGGAGAATTCTAAAATGGCCGCCATTTATAGCTCGACCATTACACAGTGCTGGCTGGCTGGCTGCTGATTGGCTAATGCGATCACATGTCATGAATGAATGCATTATGGGTCAGCGCGCCTTGTCTGCGCGCCTTCCCAGACATCCCCGCTCCGTCGCCGCACATGTCGCCGCCATTTTAGGAAAAATTTCGATTTGCGCATCCGAAGTCTGCTTATTTTCGGATTCGGCGCGAATCGAAATTTTCCTAATATTCGAAACGAATTCCACTTCGCCTACTTCGATTCGCTCATGTCTAATAATAATAATTTCCCTTAGTAAAAGCAGCACACAATTTACACCAAAAGACTAGCTAGGCACATAGTTAACCCTTTGATCACTCTAGATTAGGGGTCTCTAAACTTTCTAAACATAGGCCCAGTTTTCTGTCCATCAGACTTTCGGGGGGCCGGACTAGGGTCATTGGGAGAAGAAATTGTACCGGCATCAGTGGGAGTAAACAATGCATCTTTGGTATTATTGGGAGGAATAGCACCCCTTCATTGGTGTCAGTGGGAGGAATAGTGTCCAATTGTTGGTGTCAGCTGAAAGAATAGTGCCCAGTTGTGTCAGTGGGAGGAATAGTGTCCCATCATTGGTGTCAGTTTGAGAAATAGTGTCCTATTGTTGGTGTCATTGGGGGGGGGGGGGGAAATAGTGCCCCATCATAGGTGTCAGTGGGAGGAATAGTGTCCTATTGTTGGTGTCAGTGGGAGGGAAATAGTGCCCCATCGTTGGTTTCGGTGGCAGGAATAGTGCCCCATCATTGGTGTCAGTGGGAGGAATAGTGTCCTGTTGTTGGTGTCAGTGGGAGGGAAATAGTGCTCCTTCAGTGTTGTCAGTGGAAGGAATAGTGCCCCACCGTTGGTGTCAATGGGAGGAATAGTGCCCTACTGTTGGTGTCATTGGGGGTAAATAGTGCCCCATCGGTGTCAGTGGTAGGAATAGTCTCCTATTGTTGGTGTCAGTTGGGAAAATAGTGCCCCATGAATAGTGTCAGTGGGAGGAATAGTGCCCCCATCGTTGGTGTCAGTGGAAGGAATAGTGCCCCCATCGGTGTCAGTGGGAGAAATAGTGCCTCCTCATTGACGTCAGTAGCAGTAATTCTGCCCCATTGTTGGTGGGAAGAAAGGAATAGTGTCTTGTATCAGTGGGAGGAAAAGTGCCCCAAGGGCCAGATAAAGGCAAGCAAAGCTCAACATCCAGCCCCTGGGCCGCAGTTTGGAGACCACTGCTTTAGATGTTTAACCCCTTCCTAGCCAGTGTCAGCGCATATTTTTTAACACTGATCACTGTATTAGTGTCACTGGTTCCCACACTGTGTCAAAAGTGACAGTTAGTGTCCAATTGTCCGCCACAATATCCCAGTCCCACTATAAGTCACTGATCGTCGCCATTACTAGCATAATAAATAAATGAATAAAAATTCCAGTATATACTGTATATCATAGTTTGTAGACTCTATAACTTTTGTGCAAACCAATCAATATACGCTTATTGGGATTTTTTTAAAACCAAAAATCATGTAGCAGAATACATTTTGGTCTAAATCTATGAAGAAATGTGATTTTTTTTTTTATTGGATATGTTTTATAGCAAAAATTAAAAAATATTGTTTTTTCTTTGTTGTTTTGGTTTATAGTGCGAAAAATAAAAAAAATGCAGTGGTCATCAAATTCCACCAAAAGAAAGCTCAATCCGCAGATCCGATCCATCCTGCAGGGATTGTCGGCTTTCTTAACAACTTACCTTTTCTTGGAGCGGGTCCGGTGTCACCCCGTATAGGCTGCATGCCGACGATCCCCGCATGTTCGTCGGCATGCAACCTATACGGGGTGACACCAGAACCACTCCAAGAAAAGGCAAGTTGTAAATAAAGCCGACGATCCCCGTAGGATGGATCGGATCCATCCTGTGGGGATCGTCGTCTTGCTTTACAACTTACCTGTTTGTGGAGCGGGTCTGGTGTCACCCCGTGCGGTGGGTGTCACCCGGTGTGGACCACATCCCCCGCACCTGCCTCAGGACTCCACTGCTTGGAGGTTAGCCTTTTAGGTGTGCAGCCTTTTTTCTTCCTCTCTTTTTGTATTTGGGTAAGTGGTTAAGTACATCTTTTAATGATGCGAAGATCTGCATGATCTCTATGATTGCATATTTCTACAAGATACACAACGCATACTCCTGAGCAAAATATTTTCAAGGAAAAGCCAAGCAAACTGACAGGGAAAAAAATCTAGATGCTATTCTGACCCTGGTGGTTTACTTGTAAGCCGTCACACACGTACTGTTAGCTCTGTCAATAACAGCAAAGCCAGTAACCCCTCTCCGACAATGTGCACAGCAAACTTTTCTACAGCAACTTTTTCAAACTTTATAAAGCGGTTAAGATGATAATTTGCAAATCTAATACTTCACATTACTTTCTCCGAGCAGCCTTCAGTTTTCCCCCCTGTATATATTAGGTGTCAACACTGAAGTATTTACAAAATATTTGCATGCATCTGTCACCTCTGCTTATCTTAATTCTCTCCTAGTGTCTGCCAGTTTTATATTCATCACATCACCCATCAAATCTTAACATCTCCAATTCCCATTAATTACATCAATCAGAGGAATGCTTGCTTAATAGAATACACATCTCACCAATATAATATTCATAGAAGAGACCAAGTCAAATTAGCATTTATAAAGTTCATTTGCAGATTGATTTGCCGTATATTTTCATAAGGCAATTTGTATAAGTTTCCTCACAGTCATGATTCGGGGGGCTTAGTATATTTTCAGCTTAAACTTGGGTAAACATATCCTAATGTAAAGCGCGGTTAAAGGTCATTTAGGAACAATAACGAATACTGTTGAATAATGCATTTTTTTGCTATTATATTTGCTGAAAATGTTGGGGATCTCAACTCCGGAAGAAACGAGGACTGACATGGCATAGCTCCCAACCATCCCTCATATGGAGGGACTGTCCCTCTTTTAGCCCTGGTTCACATTACAGCAATTTTCCAGCGACTTGTGACATTCTGGAAACATGTAAAATCATAGGTTAAGTGAAAACACATAGACTTTAATGGGTGCTGTCTTGAGTCTTGCATTTTTGTAGCTAAACACATCTGCTAACGATGATTAGGTGTCAATTAACCTGCATTCCCATTGGCGCATTTCTGAACACACACCAACCTGTGATTCAGAAACACGTGGGAAATTTGCATCATGCAGACTGTAGACTTTCAGACTTTAGAGTGGCAGACTGTGGTCAAGGGGAGTAGAAAATGGCTGGCACTAGTGGAAGTAGACAATATTTCAGGCTTGGTGTCAGTGCTAAGTAGGTGCCCCATCATTGCTATCAGTGGGAGGAATAGTGCCCCATCATTGGTGTCAGTGGGAGGAATAGTGCCCCACCATAGGTATTGGTGGGAGGAATAGTGCCCCATCATTGGTATTAGTTGGAGGAATAGTGCCCCATCATTGCTATCAGTGGGAGGAATAGTGCCCCATCATTGGTGTCTGTTGGAGGAATAGTGTCCCATCATTGCTATCAGTGGGAGGAATAGTGCCCCATCATTGGTGTCAGTGGGAGGAATAGTGCCCCACCATTGGTATTAGTTAGAGGAATAGTGCCCCATCATTGGTATTAGTGGGAGGAATAGTGCCCCATCATTGGTATTAGTGGGAGGAATAGTGCCCCATCATTGGTATCAGTGGGAGGAATAGTGTCCCATCATTGGTATTAGTGGGAGGAATAGTGCCCCATCATTGGTATCAGTGGGAAGAATAGTGCCCCATCATTGGTATTAGTTGGAGGAATAGTGCCCCATCATTGGTATCAGTGGGAGGAATAGTGTCCCATCATTGGTGTCAGTGGGAAGAATAGTGCCCCATCATTGGTATTAGTGGGAGGAATAGTGCCCCATCATTGGTATCAGTGGGAAGAATAGTGCCCCATCATTGGTATTAGTTGGAGGTATAGTGCCCCATCATTGGTATCAGTGGGAGGAATAGTGTCCCATCATTGGTGTCAGTGGGAAGAATAGTGCCCCATCATTGGTATCAGTGGGAGGAATAGTGCCCCATCATTGGTATCAGTGGGAGGAATAGTGCCCCATCATTGGTATCAGTGGGAGGAATAGTGCCCCATCATTGGTATCAGTGGGAGGAATAGTGTCCCATCATTGGTGTCAGTGGGAAGAATAGTGCCCCATCATTGGTATTGGTGGGAGGAATAGTGCCCCATCTTTGGTGTCAGTGGGAGGAATAGTGCTCCATAATTGGTATGGGTAGGAGTAATAGTGCCCCATCATTGGTGTCAGTTGGAAGAATAGTGCCCGATCATTGGTATTAGTTGGATAAATAGTGCCACATCATTGGTATCAGTGGGAGGAAAAGTGCCCCATGATTGGTGTCAATAGGAGCAAGAACTAAAGATGCACACTTTGCATGGCAAAAGGTGTCACGTTTGCGGTACCATTTAAGCTGCTTTCTCATCTGCCCCTTTCTGACTGCTTGGGAACCCGCACAGAAAACACACAGCAATGCAAGTTTCGCTTACGTTACCGTTCATTTGCATCTGTGCGTTTTCAAGCACACGGCAAGAAAACACATGCTTTGCTATGCGTTTAAAAAATGCACGGCAATGTGCATCACGCTGTGCTTTTAGGCTAGGCATGCTAGGCTGTGTTCTCATCTGTGTGTTTCCGAATGCACAGCAACCTGCACAGAAAATGCGTTTTGAAAACATGCAGAAATGTGCTTGCATTACCATTTGTTTGCATCTGTGCATTTCTGAATACACTGCAACATGCACGCTTTGCCATACACACATAGAAGTGAGGGTTAAAGAAAAAATAAAGACTGATCCATCAAAGTCGCATAGGAATGCTTCTCTGGAATTCACAGCAACTTTCATGTCAAGCTATTGTTAACCAGGGCTTAAGATCCTTCTGCCTTTCTTTACTCCTCAATTGTCCCTCCTTTTGGTCTGATGGTTAGACCTATATAAACCTGTAATCCAACCTCTAAACCAGGGGTCTCCAAACTTTCTACACAATGAGCCAGTTTACTATCTTTCAGACTTTAGGGCGGTGAACTGTGGCCAGCGGGGGTAGAAAATGGCTGGTGCTAGTGGGAGTAGACAATTGTCCAGGCTTGGAGTCAGTGGGAGTAAAAAAACTACATGTGGTATGTAGGTGCAGGAAAAGTGCCCTATTTTTGGTGGGAGGAATAGTGCCCCATCATTGGTGTCAGGAGAAGCAATAGTGCCCCGAGAACTGGATAAAGGCAAGCAGGGCAATCTTAATGCATGGGAACCCCTGGGCACTGCCTAGGGGCCCCAGGTGCATGGGGTCCATAATAGTCTTGCATTCCACCATACTTGCCAACTCTCCCTGATTTGCCAGGACAATCAGGCGCATTATAAGCTGTCCCAGAATGGCTGTGTCTCAGGCAAAATTGTGGAATATGGGCATGGGGAGAGCAGCAACCTGTCAATTGGCTAAATCTACAATTGGAATTACTTCTTCCCTGCTACTTGTTTATAACTGATGCTCTTTAAAGTACTAACAAATATACGTTAAGTTCTATTGACTTGAATAAATTCGGCAGGCTTGGAGGGGCCCCAGTGCATTACTTTATCCAGGGGCCCATGATGCTATTAAGAAAGCCCTAAAGGCAAGCAAAGGACCACATCTGGTCCGTGGGCTGTGGTTTGGAGATCATTACTCTAAACTATAAAATTTTGTTATTTTGAAACATCCTAGAAGAGTAGTGGTGAATAAAAGTACTTGCGGGTTTATCCAATCATGTAAGAGTACGACAAACGTGTGTAATTGCCTACATACATTGTGCTGCAAGGTGTGTTACTACCCTTTGCAGCAGGTTCATCTAGACTAGAGTCCTAATTTATATATTTAACCAATATTGACAGGCTAAAAAAGTAATCCGTTTTCTAAATTAATGAATACAGTTTAAATGAATGAAGTAAGTTTGCTTGTAATCAGTAAAACATTCAGAACAACAGACAAAGAACTTTGCCAAAATATAAAAGAAATGGGAGGGAAAAATAATGGATTTTGGTGGTACCATCAATGACTATACAATTTCTCACAATTTCTATACCAAAACTCTCAAACGACACAGTCGTGCCCTGGAGTGACTATGGCGCAAAACCAGATCCCAACAAGCCTTCACCCGCTATAAATCTGCCTTCCACACCTACACCTTCTCCCTCCAGGCCGACAAGCAAGCCTACTTCCTGACCCTCATCAAGACCCTCTCCTCCAATCCTCGCCGACTCTTCTCCACCTTTAACTCTCTACTCTCTCCACCCCCACCTCCACCCAGCACCTCACTCACCGCCCTTGAGATTACCAATCACTTCAAAAACAAGATTGACACAATTCGCAAGGACATCGCCGCAGCTCACACTCCCTCCAAACCCGTCCCCTCTCACACAACTACCCCCTTATCACCCCTCTCCCTCGACACAATCCGCAGAGACTTCGTCACTGCTCAAACTCCCTCCAACCCCATCCCCTCTCACACAGCTACCCCCTCATCACCCCTCTCCCACGGCCCCACCACTGCTCTGACCTCCACCCCACCCAACATTCCTCACACTGAAGCCCCCTCAACACTCCACACCTTCGACCTTACTACCATCGAGGAGGTCTCCAAGGTCTTCTCTGATGCCCACCTCACCACCTGCCCCCTCGACCCTATCCCCTCACAACTCATACTACCTCCCTCCCCCTCCATCCTACGTTCCCTCACTCACATCTTCAATTTCTCCCTCTGTTCCGGCGCATTCCCCTCCCCTCTGAAGCATGCACACATCACCCCCATACTTAAAAAGCCCTCCCTGGACCTCAATGACCCGAACAACCTCAGTCCCATCTCACTCTGCTCCCATTCACATCCAAACTCCTTGAGCGCTTAGTCTACACTCGCCTAGGCTCTTACCTCAACGACAACAACCTCCTCGATCCGCTACAGTCCAGCTTCCATCCCCTACACTCCATCGAAACTTCCTTACTCAAACTCTCCAACGACCTTCTATCCGCCAAAGTTAATGGCCACTATTCAGTGCTCCTACTCCTTGACCTCTCTGCGGCCTTCAACACAGTCTGTAACGGACCGCCTGACAGTACCTCTATCAGTCCCCTGATAGAGCCTCCCCAGAGTGCGGAGTCTAAGTACCGGAGCACTTGTTCACCAGGGCCCCTGATGGTGGGGATGGACTTGGAGCGCTCCGGGACCAGGTCGCAGCTGCTAGGTATTTCTACCAGAGGTAGAGGAGTCTGCCAAGGGCTCCAGCGGGTTAAGAGTCTGATGTGAGGGAGCCCAGGGATCCCTGAGGGATGGATGGATGGATGAGCAAAGTCAGTCAAACAAGCTGGGTCGGTAACTAGCGGATTGGTGAGGTACAAGACGATATGCAAAGGATAGTCGGGTCACACGCAGGGTCAATACCAAAAGATCAGATCTATAAGGGAACATCCAGGAGCAGAGTCAGGCAAGCCAAGGGGTCAGGACAGGAGAAGGCAACAAGGTCAGACAATCCAAATCAGAAGTACTCACACACAGGTAACAGGATACAAAAGACCATTCGGCAACAAGCATCTGTGCAGGGCTGTCTTAAGTAGCCCGCCCTGCACCTGACCGTCGCCGCCTAGGTCCCAGTGCCTGCCTAGTACTGTCAAGACCATGGATGCGCCTGGGTCCTAGTGCCCTGCTACCTGTACGTCTTGACAGATGCCTACGCATGTGTAGACCCATGCGTCGCAATGGTCCCTGACATTGCCCCCCCCTATGGGCATCCTCCGGGTGCCCAACTGATCTCTCCACTGCGGGTGACCACGCAAAAACTCCCGCATAAGTCTGGGGGCATGAACATTTTGAGCAGGTTCCCAAGAATTCTCCTCAGGACCATAGCCTTTCCACTTAATCAAAACCTGGGTCTGGCCCCCCCTCCTACGACAGTTCAGAATTGCTTCCACCTCAAATTCTTCCTGTCCCTCCACTGTAATAGCCTCAGGGGGCCTGGATTCCCGATCCGGAAATGTGTCTGCGACCACTGGTTTCAGCAATGAGACATGAAACACCGGATGGATCTTAAAGGTCTCCGGAAGGGCAAGCTCATAAGCCACCTCATTGATCATGCGTTTAACCTGGAAGGGGCCTAAAAATTTTGGTCCTAGCTTTTTTGATGGACAACGTAATTTTAGGTTAGTTGTTGCCAGCCAGACCTTATCTCCTGGCTGCAGCACCAATTCCCCCCTTCGCTTCTTGTCAAACGCCTCTTTGTTGTCTTCCTGGGCTTTAGTCATGGCCTCCTGCAACAGTTTGTTGTTATCCGAGAAAAAAACGATCATGCTTTGGGTAGCTGGAACCGTGCTTTCAACAACCAGATCAGGCATGAATGTGGGGTGGAATCCGTAATTCGCAAAAAATGGCGATTGCCCTGTGGCGGAGTGCTTTGCATTATTGAAAGCAAATTCTGCTAAGGGCAAGAGGGTCAGCCAGTCATTCTGTAAAAACGATGTGTAACACCTCAGGTACTGTTCCAACGTCTGGTTGGTTCTATCCGTCTGTCCGTTTGTTTGTGGAAAAAGGCGGAGGAAAGTGAGAGCTTAATGCCCAGAGCCTTGCATAGGGCTTTCCAAAACCTAGAGGTAAATTGTACCCCCCGGTCAGACAC
Organism: Staurois parvus; assembly: GCF_062004578.1. Classification (NCBI taxonomy): domain Eukaryota; kingdom Metazoa; phylum Chordata; class Amphibia; order Anura; family Ranidae; genus Staurois; species Staurois parvus. The sequence goes on from NW_028318512.1 coordinate 478,486, forward strand.
TACATCTTCTGGAACCCCATGTAACCTGACCACTTCTTTGATGAAAATCCGAGCGGTCTCTTCAGCTGATGGGGTACCTTTCAGGGGTACAAAATGGGCCATCTTTGACAGACGGTCCACAATAACGAAGATTGCCGTATGGCCCTGGGACGGGGGTAGTTCCACTATAAAATCCATTGCTTTCATCTGCCAGCATCGAGCAGGAATGGGTAGTGGGCGTAGCAGCCCCCAACCCTTATTTCTGGTTGGCTTATTCCTCTGGCAAATCGCACAAGACTTTACGTAGCATTTGCAATCCTTGTTCATGTCAGGCCACCAGAAGGTGCGTTTAAGCAGCTCCAGCGTTTTTGCCACTCCAAAGTGCCCAGCCATTGGGTGATCGTGACAGTGCCCTAACACCTGCGTCTGCACATCTTCCGGTACCACAATCAATCCCTCCTTTCATAACAATCCTCCTTTGAGGGAGAGTGGTATTCCTGGTAGAGGGGGGCAAGTCCCAGATGCGTCTTGCAGCTTAGCACGCAGCTCTGTTTGGAGGGCCAAAAAGTTTCCTGATGACAGAATGGTATCCGGCCTGAGTTCTTCCTTGGGATCCTCAAACATGCGCGAAAGGGCATCTGGCTTTGTGTTCTTTGAACCCGGCCTGTAGGTGATGTGAAAGGAAAAACGTGAGAAGAAAAGAGCCCAGCTAGCTTGGCGTGGCCTTAAGCGTTTAGCTGTTCTCAGGTATTCGAGGTTCTAATGGTCAGTAAAAATCAAAATTGGGTGAGCCGCTCCTTCCAGCAGGTATCTCCACTCCTCCAGGGCGGTTTTGATGGCCAATAGTTCTCGATCCCCGATGTCATAGCTGCGTTCTGCCGGAGTAAGTTTCCTGGAGAAGAATGCCACTGGGTGCAACAATTCTTTTGGTCCTTCCCTCTGGGATAAAATTGATCCCACCGCGTTCTCGGATGCATCCACCTCTAGCACATAAGGTAGTGCAGTGTCCGGGTGACCCAGAATGGGGGCGGTGGTAAACAGTCGTTTCAGGGTCTCGAATGCTTCCTGAGCTTCTGATGTCCATTTGAAGCGGGTCCCTGACTTAGTCAACTGCGTGATAGGGGAGACCAGACCTGAAAAATTCCTAATAAACTTCCTGTAGAAGTTGGCGAACCCAATAAACCGTTGGACGCCTTTTTTATCGGTTGGGATCGGCCATTCAAGGATTGCCGAGACCTTTTGGGGATCCATTGCGATCCCCGCAGTGGAGATGATCAACCCCAGAAAGGAAATGCTCTGTTGCTCAAAGCTACATTTATCGGCCTTGGCATATAGGCCGTGTAGGCGCAACCGCTCCAGAACCTTAATCACATGGACTCTATGGGTGTCTAGGGATGGTGAAAATATCAAAATGTCATCCAGGTAAACAATGACAAAAATGTCCAGAAAGTCCCTAAAGACATCGTTCACAAAATGCTGGAAGGTGGCCGGAGCATTGCAGAGCCCAAAAGGCATGACCAAGTACTCAAAGTGGCCAAACCGAGTACGGAAGGCCGTCTTCCACTCGTCCCCCTCTCGCATGCAAACCAAGTTGTATGCCCCACGGAGATCCAATTTAGTGAAGCAAACCGCTGCCCTTAGGCTTTGAAAAAGTTCTGGGACCAGTGGTAGAGGGTAGCGGTTTTTAATTGTAACCCGATTCAGTTCCCGATAATCAACACAAGGCCTTAAAGTCTTATCTTTCTTCTCCACGAAGAAAATACCCGCCCCTGCCGGTGAAGTGGAAGGATGAATACATTTCTTCTGGAGATTTTCTTCAATGTACTCTTTCAGTACCCCCAACTCCACCTCAGATAACGGGAATATGCGACCAAAAGGGATCTCGGATCCAGGCAGTAAGTCAATGGGACAGTCATATGGTTGATGAGGGGGCAAAGTGTCGGCCCCACGTTTGCTAAATACATCCAGGTAATCATGTTATACCACTGGAACAACCTGTCTCAAGCTGGAATCCTCCTCTGCACATAGGAGGATTTGGGGGGCCCGGGGCCCGGAGGCATGACAGTTTTCCCGACAATAGGCCAAGGGAAAACTGAGGGACCCGGTTTCCCAGTTGATCTGAGGGTTGTGGGCTTGTAGCCATGGAAGCCCCAAGATCACTGGGAAAAGGGGTGACGCAATAGCGTCAAAACGTAATAACTCCCGGTGAAGGCCCATTATGTTGGTGAGTATAGGGGGAGTTTCTTGGTCAACCAAACCCGATTTAATCTGGGAACCGTCAGCCAGGAACAAATTAAGTCCCCATTTCCTGGCCTGTAAAGGTATTTCCTGCTGACGGGCAAAATCAATGTCCAAAAAGCAACTGCAGGCCCCCGAGTCAATGATTGCAGTGGTCTCCACGGTTCTTTCCGGCAGCTCAAAAAAGAGGGGTACTGCTAAGTAACTGGATTGACTCATATTACCCAGGGAACAAAAGGGAACTGTAGTTCTCGACTTACGTGCCTTCAGCGGGCAGTTCCGCACGACATGTCCAGTTCCTCCACAGTAGAAACAGAGGTTCCTGGTGCGTCTTCTCTGGCGCTCCTCTGGGGTGAGGGCCTGCCGAGCCAATCCCAGTTGCATGGGCTCTGAAGTATCCACAGGAATGGCTTATGGAACATCGGTAGGGGCGAGATGACCTGTGCCCCTGGGAGGTGCCCATGTGACTCCTTGACCTTGGCCTGACCTCTCAGACCGGCGTTCCCGCAACCTACGATCAATTTGGATCGCCAGGGCGATCAGATCTTCCAAGGACTCTGGGAGGCCAACCCGGGCTAACTCATCCTTTAGCGCCTCCGAGAGTCCGACCCTGAATTGGTGATGCAGGGCAGCGTCGTTCCAACGCGTGTCCCCCATCCATCGCCTGAACTCGGAGGCATATTCCTCCGCAGCTCGACGACCCTGTCGGAGGGAGTAGAGGGTGGATTCAGCTGAAGCCACCCGCTGGGGGTCGTCATAGAGGACAGACATGGCCTCAAAAAATGCGTTTATGGTCTGTAACTGGGGGTCCTGCGTTTCCCTTAATCTATGGGCCCAGTCCTGGGGTTCGTCTTGTAGTAGGGAAATCACAAATCCTACTTTAACCGACTCAGTGGTGAAGGTACGAGGTTGCAGGTCAAAATACAGCAGACATGCGTTTTTGAAGGACCTAAACCGTGCACGATCTCCCCGAAAACGTTCAGGCATGGGAACACGAGGTTCGGCTGGTGAAGCTGCAGCCGCAGCCCCTATGGGAGATCCAGAGGCTACCTCAGGGCTAACAGTTGAGGCCTGGCTCTGAGGAGGAGCCTCAGACATGGTCATGGTGTCAAACCGATTTTCTAACCGGGAGCATTTGTCCTGGAGGGCAGTTACTGCCTGGGTTAGGGCGGACAAATGTCGGCAAATCTCTTCTATGGGAGAAGGCCCCCCTCCAGACTCAGTCATGGCCGAATGGTACTGTAACAGACCGCCTGACAGTACCTCTATCAGTCCCCTGATAGAGCCTCCCCAGAGTGCGGAGTCTAAGTACCGGAGCACTTGTTCACCAGGGCCCCTGATGGTGGGGATGGACTTGGAGCGCTCCGGGACCAGGTCGCAGCTGCTAGGTATCTCTACCAGAGGTAGAGGAGTCTGCCAAGGGCTCCAGCGGGTTAAGAATCTGATGTGAGGGAGCCCAGGGATCCCTGAGGGATGGATGGACGGATGAGCAAAGTCAGAGTCAAACAAGCTGGGTCGGTAACTAGCGGATCGGTGAGGTACAAGACGATATGCAAAGGATAGTCGGGTCACACGCAGGGTCAATACCAAAAGATCAGATCTAAAGGGAACATCAAGGAGCAGAGTCAGGCAAGCCAAGGGGTCAGGACAGGAGATGGCAACAAGGTCAGACAATCCAAATCAGAAGTACTCACACACAGGTAACAGGATACAAAAGACCATTCGGCAACAAGCATCTGTGCAGGGCTGTCTTAAGTAGCCCGCCCTGCACCTGACCGTCGCCGCCTAGGTACTGTCAAGACGATGGATGCGCCTGGGTCCTAGTGCCCTGCTACCTGTACGTCTTGACAGATGCCTACGCATGTGTAGACCCATGCGTCGCGATGGTCCCTGACACAGTCGACCACCCCCTCCTCCTCAAAAAACTACACTCCCTCGGCCTCAGAGATTCCGCTCTCTTCTGGCTCTCATCCTACCTGTCACAATGCTCTTTCAGCATTACCAATAACGCTACCATCTCCCCCTTACTCCCCCTCTCTGTTGGGGTCCCTTAAGGTTCCATCCTCGGGCCCCTTCTCTTCTCCATCTACACCTCCTCTCTTGGCCAACTCATACACTCTCACAGCTTCAACTACTACCTCTATGCAGACGACACAATAATCTATCTCTCAACCCCTCGCCTCACCCCCTCAGTCTCCGCCCGAATCACACACCTACTGAACGACATATCAGACTGGATGTCACTCCACTTCCTTAAACTGAACCTCTCCAAAACTGAGCTCCTAGTCTTCCCCCCAGCCCTCACACCACCGCCCATTGACTTCTCCATCACGTCCAACAATGCCACTATCAGGCCCGCCCCGCAGGCCAGAGTACTTGGTGTCATTCTGGACTCCAACCTATCCTTCCAGTCCCAAGTCCAATTATTAACAAACTCATGCAGACTCCACCCCCGCAACATTGCCAAAATCCGCATGACCCTAACCCCAGAAACCACTCCCTCATCATTTCACGACTCGATTACTGCAACTCCCTCCTCACTGGCCTGCCTCGCCACAGGCTATCCCCACTTCAGTCGATCCTGAATACGGCAGCGAGACTCATCCACCTTACCAACCGCTCCATTTCCGCCACCCCCCTCTGCCAATCCCTCCACTGGCTTCCAATTGCTCAACGGATCAAATTCAAAATCCTAACACTGACGTACAAAGCTGTCCACCATCCTGGCCCAAATTACATCACTGATCTAATATCCAAGTACCACCCAACACGCACACTCCGCTCCTCACAAGACCTCCTTCTCTCTAGTTCCCTGGTCTCCTCCTCCCATGACCGCCTCCAGGATTTCTCCATGGTGTCACCCATCCTCTGGAACTCCCTGCCCCAACCCATCAGACTATCACCTACTCTCCTCTCCTTTAGGCATACCCTGAAAACCCACCTCTTCAGGGAAGCCTACCCCACCCCCTGCTAATTTGCCGACCTCCTCCACTCTCCCTACCACTCCATCCCCCACAGCTATCTTCTCCTGTACCACTATCCCCTCTCTCCTAGATTGTAAGCTCGAAAGAGTCAGGAACAGACCCGAAGTCAGGAACCGGGGGGGCCGGAGAGTACTCAGAGTCGGGTCAGGAACAAGCCGGGTCAGAACCAAAGGAAATCGCACAGGAAACAAGCAGGACACGGGGGGAGCTGAAGACCAATTAGCACTGAATGAGCACTGAGGTGCTCTTTAAATAGCCCGCCCAGTGCCGACAGGCATGCCTGGGTCCTTGTACCTGCTGGTGCCAGCATTGGTGACAGGCGCGCCTGGGTCCTAGAGCCCTCCTGCATGTATGCCTTGGCGATCTTCTTGTTCCCTGACAATTTCCGTCCCCTAGAAAGAGCATACCTGTTATATGTATCTGTATTGATGAGCTGTGCATCTTAAGGGGTATGGTCATATGGATGCTTTGTGATTGGCTATTATTCCTTTACAAGGACACTAACGCGAAGCTCTGGTTGCCCATGGCAGTATGGTAGTATTGCTGTTCCTGGGTATGAATGCATGTGATCCTGTTCTTTTTTCTTGTTGCTAATCCTGTATATAGAGTGTTCCTGGTTAACCTACGTAGTCATTGCTATTTTTTGTATAGTTATCTTCTTCATCTATCTCATTTCACTCCTAGTCCTTCTCTGTATGTGGCCTGCCTAGACCCTGTTTTCATGCTTTGATTGATCTCCCTGAACCTGTTTACTCCTGAACTCTGACTTTTCCTGTGTTCCTTATTATGTCTTTGCTCCATGCTCTGGTTTTGAAGCTAGGATCCTGTTACCCCTGGAAACGACCTCTGGCTTCAACTATTCTATGTTTCCTAGTTTATACTCTCTGGGGAATGACCTTGTTAAAGCCATATAGTGCTTAAAATGTATCAGCCCCCAAACATGTGAACCAAATATATCGTTGCACACATTCCTTTCATTTTAAACTATTCTCTTTATATAATTCATTCTTTCACTTTAGTCATATCTTTGTGGTACTAGCAACAGGATATTTTTCTCTTTTTTTTTTTCTTTCTTTTTGTAATTGTTTGGTTTATGCAGCAGTAATATGGTGGACATGCAGTATCTGTATAAATACATTCTTACCTATTTAATCGGTGGAATTTTAAGATGACCACAACGTTGTGACGCATGCCCGTAAGATTGTGATGTCACAGCATGACTTGGGTGTAATGATGTCACTATGGAGCATGCACAATGCAGGTAGAATGGCTATTTCAGCCATGTAAAGCCCCTAGGGAGCAGGATTAGGTCTACTGCTTGGCTCCATCATACAATATGTGTACCACTACATTTATCACCTCTGGGTATTCTACAGGCACTGAATTTTGCTGCTTAAAGCATCATCCGGTATGATAATTATCAGAATTTATTTTTATGGCTTCCTTTGTAGTTTGGGTTTTAATGGCAAGCTGGGTAATATGGTTCTACTTATCCCGACATCAATATACTGTATATACCGTACTTTTTTTATGTATGAACCCCTGGATAATTCTCACTATGGGGTGACTTTGTATTAAAAACAGTGTGATCATTACAAATTTAGGAATATACAGTTGCAAGAAAAGGTATGTGAACCCCTTGGGATTACGTGGAGTTTTGCATGAATTGGGCATAAAATGTTCTCTGAACGTCATCTAAATCACAACAATAGAAGAACACAGCCTGCTGAACATAATACTACACAAACATTAGATGTTGCCATGGTTTAATTGCACATAACATATAAACATTCACAGTGCAGGGAGGAAAAAGTATGTGAACCTTTGGACTTAATAACTGGTTGACCCTCCTTTGGCAGCAATAACCTCAACCAAACGTTTCCTGTAGTTGCAGATCAGACCTGCACAACGATCTGGAGTCATTTTGGACCACTCCTCTTCACAAAACTGTTTCAGTGTAGCAATATTCTTGGGATGTCTGGTGTGAATCGCTCTCTTAAGGTCATGCCACAGCATTTCAATGGGGTTGAGGTCAGGACTCTGACTGGGCCACTCCAGAAGGCGTATTCTGTGCTGTTGCAGCCATTGTTTTGTTGAATGACTTGTATGCTTTGGGTCATTGTCCTGTTGCATCACCCATCCTCTGCGGAGCTTCAGTTGGCGGACAGATGGTCGTACGTTTTCCTGCAAAATGTCTTGATAAACTCTGGAATTAATTTTCCCATCAATGACAACAATCCGTCCAGGCCCTGAGGCAGCAAAGCAGCCCCAAACCATGATGCTCCCTCCGCCATGTTTTACAGTGGGGATGAGGTTTTGATGTTGGTGTGCTGTGCCTTTTTTTCTCCACACATAGTGTTGTGTGTTCTTCCCAAACAACTCAGTCTTGGTTTCATCTGTCTACAGTATATTTTGCCAGTAGTGGTGTGGAACATCCAGGTGCTCTTTTGCAAACTTCAAACGTGCTGCAATATTCTATTTGGACAGCAATGGCTTCCTCCATGGTGTCCTCCCATGTACTCCATTCTTGTTTAATGTTTTCCTTATTGTAGATGTGTCAACAAAAATGTTAGCATGTGCCAGAGATTTCTGTAGGTCTTTAGCTGACACTCTGGGATTCTTCTTTACCTCATGCAGCATTCTGCGCTGTGCTCTTGCAGTCATTTTTACAGGACGACCACTCCTAGGGAGAGTAGCAACAGTGCTAAACTTTCTCCATTTGTAGACAGTCTGTCTTACTGTGGACAGATGAACATCAAGGCTTTTGGAGATACTTTTGTAACCCTTTCCAGCTTCATGCAAGTCAACAATTCTTGATCGTAGTTCTTCTGAGAGCTCTTTTCTGCGAGGCACGGTTCACATCAGACATTGCTTCTTGAAACCAGTAAACCCAAAACAGGTGTGTGTTTTTTAAGGGCAGGACAGCTGTCAGCAACTCATCCAATATCATCACACTGATTGGAGTCAAGGTTGGCTCACTCCTGACTCCAATTAGCTCTGGGAGAAGTCATTAAGCTAGGGCCTCACATACTTTTTCCTCCCTGCACTGTGAATGTTTACATGTTATGTGCAATTAAACCATTGCAACATCTAATGTTTGTGTAGTATTATGTTCAGCAGACTGTGTTCTTCTATTGTTGTGACTTAGATGACGTTCAGAGCACATTTTATGCCCAATTCATGCAAAACTCCACGTAATCCCAAGGGGTTCACATACTTTTTCTTGCAACTGTATGATGTGCCAAAATTAGTCTCTTTTGTTGAAACCACTTTGGGGAGTAGAGGTGTAGTTTGGAGTTTTTTTGGCACCCAGGGACTTTTGGAAAAAAAAGTAATCATTTATAGTTATCCAGCTTTAATCTAGAGGGTGACCCCTCAATCCCTGATTATAGTATGGTCATGTTAGTACTGCCTTTTTGTTTCTTTTTGTTTTTTTATCCCTTTTTTTCTTTTTGTTTTCTTATATTGTCCATTTTCTTTTTCTGTAGACAGGATTGTGTAACCTCATTTGCCCATATGATGCACATTTTCTTCAATCTTTGGTGGAAGGGTCCTTCCCTAATTGAGTGATCATGGTTTTTCCTGTTGCTGTGCAACCAGAACCAGGCATTATTTTCTGATAGATATAAATATATTGTACTTTGTTTCTTCCATTTTTGTGCTTTGTTTGCTTATTATGACTCTGTTTATAATTCCTGGGATGTGTCAAATCTCCCTGAGGAAGCAGGCTTTTGTCCTGCGAAATGCATTGGAGAAAATGAAAAGGAGATAATTAGGAGCTATATATACATCTGTTCTTTATATGTACTGCATATGGAATTCTGGAGCGATTTATAACACGCTTGATGCTTGTATAGTAACAATATGCAATGGTCTATATGTTTTATCAAATAGAATGCTAGTTGATGCTCAACTTTTGTACTACAATCATGTTTTTGAGCAATTTACAATAAAGCTTTGATTTTGTATATTATTTACATGTCGTGTTGTTGGTGTGGTGCCTAAAAAGTCCCAGTAGTTTTTTCTGGCTAGGATGCTTTCTATTTCTCAGTTTCCTCACAATAAGGGACGTTGCACCAATAAAATCCAGTAGCAAGGTGAGAGACCACTAGATATAAGGATGTCCTTCCCTCTTTTTTCCTTTTAGCGTACCAGCAGGATGTGTCTACATAAGCTTCCTTTTCTACAGTGACACTGCTTACTGAAAGGCGACCTTCACCAAATAAAACATTTCATTTGTACCTGGCTCCTCCCCATTCCTCTACCACAATTAGATTGATAAATGTGCATTCTTTAAGCATTTTTGTGCCTAGACAAAAATGATGTTGTGCCCTCTGGTGCCAGATTCCATGTGTGTGCAGATGTGCTACAGGGCTTCTCAACTTGGCAGAGACTTGCAGCATATCCAGGGGCGGACTGACCATTTGGAAACTCGGGCACTGCCCGAGGGCCCGGGGTCAGTAGGGGGCCCCATGAGATGCCCCTGGTACCTTTTTCATAGGCTTTTTTGAATTTGGGCAAGGACACAGGGGCCCCATGATCCCCTATTGCCCGGGGGCCCCATGAGTTGTCAGTCCACCCCTGAGCACATCTATGCATGTGCTTGGGGTTTCCTGGTCATGCACGAAGGTTGCGCAAATTTGGCGCAAGTGCAAAAAACTCCCAGAAGTGGGGAGATGCCTTGCAGGTTACTACCTGATCCCTTGCCCTTCAACGCATCTGTGCTTGCATTGGAGAGGGTGGAAGAGTCAAAAAGGACTGAAATTCCTCTTCAGAGGAGACCTAAGGCCTCCCATTAAATATTACAATTTTCAACTAGTCCCCATGCAAAGTCCCACAAATACCTGCAGAGTTTGCTCATAAAGTCCCCCTATACAACTTCCTTTGATAGTGTGACAACAGTGCTGCGCTGCTCCTGAATTCAGAGTTGCCACTCTCATCTAGGCTGTGCCTGCTTGCACAGGCATTTAACATATTTTATGCATATTATTTACATGTACAAAGCACCCTTATGTAGACAACTAAAAGCCCTGAGATTGGGGCTGGGTGATACCATCTTGGATGTCATCCAGAGATATCACTCAAGTGACACTCTGAAAGATTTACCTTTGTTCCTTCTCCAGCAGCTAAATAAAATGTTACGTAGTGATGTGAAGGGAAGGAGAGAGAAGCTGGACCAGCAAAGAGAGTAACTAGACACTTCAAAAAGAAGAAAGAGCTATGATGTGCTAGAAAGAAAGGGGCTGTGCTAAGAAATTACCACTCCTTGGAGTAGTCAAATTTTATCGCAAGTTAACAAGTACATTGCAAGAAAATTAAATTATTTCTGAAAATAAAAACTCTGCATTAAAGCGGTGTTCCACTTAGAAGTGGAAGCTCCACTTATTTGCCTCCTCCCCCCCTCCACTGCCATATTTGGCACCTTTTGGGGGGGAGAGGGTACCTGGTTTTGACAAGTACCTACTCCCACGTCCAGCTCAGTTCACCGTGGCAAAGTGAGCCAGAATTTTGACGCCCTCCTTAGTCCCAAAGTTTTCTGGGAACTTTCACAGGTTGAAGGAGACTGCCGGACCAATCAGGAGGCCAGCACGACTCACACATGTGCAGTGGGCACCAAGCTGTGAAGCTGTGAAGCCGCAAGCTGTCATAGCCTGGTGCCCACAGTAGAGATGCCGGCCCCTTAGAGGACAGAAGGAGAGAAGGGAGTGCGCGGGTGAGTACATCGCTGGACCCCGGGACAGGTAAGTGTGTGTTTATTAAAGGTCAACAGCTACAGTTTTTGTAGCTGATGACTTTTAATAAACACAAATAATAGCTGGAACTCCACTTTAAACAAGTAAGCAATTCAAATAATGGATATTCTGTATTTTTACCTGCATATTTTTTAAGTTGGTGACAGGGTTCCTTTAATTGTAATATAAGTTCCTGGGTGCTCCTGAGTACCAAAGCACACAAAAATACTATTCATTACTTCTAAAGAAAAAGCGAGACTAAAAAACGCCAATTGAGGCCTCAGGGCCCTTCAAGAAATTAAAAGTGTCACACTTTTCTAGTCAGAAAAATACATGAAACTCTTGGGTGAGTAAACCTTCCAGTTCCCACCCAAATCCAAATAAGAGTTGTGGAAATTGCCTTTCATTGATTATCATGTACACAGATTCATCAGAGTATTGTATATACAATACTGAGTTATAAGAACATTGCATGCAATAATTAACTGGAGTATTATTCTTATGTATTTACTCATTGTCTATATTAATTTATTGGACTAGTCCGTGTATTTATTTATCTATTGAGGAATGTTATGCACATTGATTAATTTGAACATTATACAGTACAGTTGCAAGAAAAAGTATGTGAACCCCTTGGGATTACATGGAGTTTTGCATGAATTGGGCATAAAATGTGCTCTGAACGTCATCTAAGTCACAACAATAGAAGAACACAGTCTGCTGAACATAATACTACACAAACATTAGATGTTGCCATGGTTTAATTGCACATAACATGTAAACATTCACAGTGCAGGGAGGAAAAAGTATGTGAACCTTTGGACTTAATAACTGGTTGACCCTCCTTTGGCAGCAATAACCTCAACCAAACGTTTCCTGTAGTTGCAGATCAGACCTGCACAACGATCTGGAGTCATTTTGGACCACTCCTCTTCACAAAACTGTTTCAGTGTAGCAATATTCTTGGGATGTCTGGTGTGAATCGCTCTCTTAAGGTCATGCCACAGCATTTCAATGGGGTTGAGGTCAGGACTCTGACTGGGCCACTCCAGAAGGCGTATTCTGTGCTGTTGCAGCCATTGTTTTGTTGAATGACTTGTATGCTTTGGGTCATTGTCCTGTTGCATCACCCATCCTCTGCGGAGCTTCAGTTGGCGGACAGATGGTCGTACGTTTTCCTGCAAAATGTCTTGATAAACTCTGGAATTCATTTTCCCATCAATGACAACAATCCGTCCAGGCCCTGAGGCAGCAAAGCAGCCCCAAACCATGATGCTCCCTCCGCCATGTTTCACAGTGGGGATGAGGTTTTGATGTTGGTGTGCTGTGCCTTGTTTTCTCCACACATAGTGTTGTGTGTTCTTCCCAAACAACTCAATCTTGGTTTCATCTGTCCACAGTATATTCTGCCAGTAGTGCTGTGGAACATCCAGGTGCTCTTTTGCAAACTTCAAACGTGCCTCAATATTCTTTTTGGACAGCAATGGCTTCCTCCGTGGTGTCCTCCCATGTACTCCATTCTTGTTTCATGTTTTCCTTATTGTAGATGTGTCAACAAAAATGTTAGCATGTGCCAGAGATTTCTGTAGGTCTTTAGCTGACACTCTGGGATTCTTCTTTACCTCATGCAGCATTCTGCACTGTGCTCTTGCAGTCATTTTTACAGGACGACCACGCCTAGGGAGAGTAGCAACAGTGCTAAACTTTCTCCATTTGTAGACAGTCTGTCTTACCGTGGACACATGAACATCAAGGCTCAAGGAGATACTTTTGTAACCCTTTCCAGCTTCATGCAAGTCAACAATTCTTGATGGTAGGTCTTCTGAGAGCTCTTTTCTGCGAGGCATGGTTCACATCAGACAGTGCTTCTTGAAACCAGTAAACCCAAAACAGGTGTTTGTTTTTTAAGGGCAGGACAGCTGTCAGCAACACATCCAATATCATCACACTGATTGGAGTCAAGGTTGGCTCACTCCTGGCTCCAATTAGCTCTGGGAGAAGTCATTAAGCTAGGGCCTCACATACATTTTCCTCCCTGCACTGTGAATGTTTACATGTTATGTGCAATTAAACCATGGCAACATCTAATGTTTGTGTAGTATTATGTTCAGCAGACTGTGTTCTTCTATTGTTGTGACTTAGATGACGTTCAGAGCACATTTTATGTCCAATTCATGCAAAACTCCACGTAATCCCAAGGGGTTCACATACTTTTTCTTGCAACTGTATATAATTGCACACAGCTGCATTATTTCATGGTAAGAATGTTGTCCCTTCCAGCTGATAATCATTTCTATAGTGAAAAAGAAAGTATTTGTGTTCTAGCATAAGCCAGAGTTAAAGGGAACGCATTGTTATTTTGTACATATTCCCTTATACACTATATTGCCAATAGTATTGGGCCAGCCCTCAAAAACTTTGGATTCAAGTGTTCCAATCACCTCCATGGCCACATGTATATAAAATCAAGCACCTAGGCATGCAGACTGCTTCTACAAACATTTGTGAAAGAATGGGTCGCTCTCAGGAGCTCAGTGAATTCAAGCGTGGTACTGTGATAGGTTGCCACTAGAGATGAGCGAATCGAACTTGGCGAAGTGGAATTTGTTTCGAATATTAGGAAAAATTCGATTCGCACCGAATCCGAATTTTAGCAAACTTCGGACGCACGAATCGAATTTTCCCCGATCAGCCAGCAAAAAGTGTCACTGCAGAGAGCTCCGCTATTTCTGACAGTTCTCTGACAGTTCCTTCACATTTACAGCGGTTGAAACATTGTATCTATTTGTTTCCATTTAGGATACAGATGTTTTTATTCAGAAATAAATAGATACAATGTTTCAACCGCTGTAAATGTGAAGGAACTGTCAGAGAACTGTCAGAAATAGCGGAGCTCTCTGCAGATACACTTTTTGCTGTACTGGAATTCTTCTTCTTTTCATTCTTCTTCTTCTTTTCATTCCTCTTCTTCTTCTTCTTTTCATTCTTCTTCTTCTTTTCATTCTTCTTCTTCTTCTTTTCATTCTTCTTCTTCTTTTCATTCTTCTTTTCATTCTTCTTCTTCTTTTCATTCTTCTTCTTCTTCTTATTCTACTTTTCATTCTTCTTCTTCTTCTTTTCATTCTTCTTCTTCTTTTCATTCTTCTTTTCATTCTTCTTCTTTTCATTCTTCTTCTTTTCATTCTTCTTCTTCTTCTTTTCATTCTTCTTCTTCTTTTCATTCTTCTTTTCATTCTTCTTCTTCTTCTTTTCATTCTTCTTCTTCTTCTTTTCATTCTTCTTTTCATTCTTCTTCTTTTCATTCTTCTTCTTCTTTTCATTCTTCTTTTCATTCTTCTCATTCTTCTTTTCATTCTTCTTTTCATTCTTCTTCTTCTTTTCATTCTTCTTCTTCTTCTCATTCTTCTTTTCATTCTTCTTCTTCTTTTCATTCTTCTTCTTCTTCTTTTCGTTCTTCTTCTTTTCATTCTTATTTTCATTCTTCTTCTTCTTCTTTTCATTCTTCTTCTTCTTCTTCTTTTCATTCTTCTTTTCATTCTTCTTCTTCTTCTTTTCATTCTTCTTCTTCTTCTTTTCATTCTTCTTTTCTTTCTTCTCATTCTTCTTTTCATTCTTCTTTTCATTCTTCTTTTCATTCTTCTTCTCATTCTTCTTCTCATTCTTCCTTTCATTCTTCTTCTTCTTCTTTTCATTCTTCTTCTTTTCATTCTTCTTCTTCTTTTCATTCTTCTTTTCATTCTTCTTCTTCTTCTTTTCATTCTTCTTCTTTTCATTCTTCTTCTTCTTCTTTTCATTCTTCTTTTCATTCTTCTTCTTCTTCTTTTCATTCTTCTTCTTCTTTTCATTCTTCTTCTTCTTCTTTTCATTCTTCTTTTCATTCTTCTCATTCTTCTTTTCATTCTTCTTCTCATTCTTCTTTTCATTCTTCTTCTTTTCATTCTTCTTCTTCTTTTCATTCTTCTTCTTCTTCTTTTCATTCTTCTTTTCATTCTTCTTCTTCTTCTTTTCATTCTTCTTCTTCTTCTTTTCATTCTTCTTTTCATTCTTCTTCTTCTTCTTCTTCTCATTCTTCTTTTCATTCTTCTCATTCTTCTTTTCATTCTTCTTTTCATTCTTCTTCTCATTCTTCTTTTCATTCTTCTTCTTCTTCTTTTCATTCTTCTTTTCATTCTTCTCATTCTTCTTTTCATTCTTCTTTTCATTCTTCTTCTTCTTCTTTTCATTCTTCTTCTTCTTCTTTTCATTCTTCTTTTCATTCTTCTCATTCTTCTTTTCATTCTTCTTTTCATTCTTCTTCTCATTCTTCTTTTCATTCTTCTTCTTCTTCTTTTCATTCTTCTTCTTTTCATTCTTCTTCTTCTTCTTTTCATTCTTCTTCTTCTTCTTCTTCTTCGTCGTGCCCCGTGACTGCCCAAATGAGTGAAGTGTGCGGTGATTCTAAGATCGACGGCACTCATCTGCATGTCATACTGACTGACAGTATTATTTCTCTTCCCCAGCAGACTCCAAGGGCATTTAAATTAAAGGTACAGTGTTCTGCACTAATATAAAGGCTCTCTGAAGCCTAGAAACCCTTTTAATAAGTTAAATTCGCAGCGAATAAATTCGCATCGAATCGAATTTCTCCCGCAAATTCGGCGAATCAGCCGAATCGAATTTTTGAATAATTCGCTCATCTCTAGTTGCCACCTGTGCAATAAGTCCATCCATGACATTTCCTTACTATACTCCACAGTCAACTGTTAGTGGTATTATAACAAAGTGGAAGCAACTGGGAACAAAAGCAATTCAGCCACAAAGAAGTAGGCCATGTAAAATGACTGAGTGGGGTCAGCGCATGCTGAATTGCACATTGTAAGCGGTGGTTCCCTGGATCAACACGGCAGTACCTATGAAGGTTTTCCTTTTTCTACTACCTATTGCACAGGTGGTGAGTGGACTGTTACAGGACATTAGATAAAAAGTCCTTTGCGACTTGCATGACAATATACGTCTACCATAGAGTGAAAGCTCTCACAAGTGACTATCTTTATATTGTTTGTCTTATTACAGGATGGGGACATTATGGTGCTTTACATAGAAACAAGGCACACCACATATATGTCAACAGGCGGAAGATTCATTGGGCCTTACCTTGTTTCCAACAAAAAAGTGGTTTGCAGTCCACATGCTGTGGTGAAGAAACCATTTAAAGCAGATTTCTGCTACTGGCATCTATCTTTCCATCAAGGCAACAACAGGGACTCTTTCCATTATAAGAATCCTCCTAATCAGTCACATTTATTACAGATTAATGGGCCCCAACCACTGGTGCCGGTATAGGGTTGTACTGCATTATTTATGTTATACCCACCCATTGCCTATTATAGGCTTATGGTCATGCCTCTCTTTTGACGATTACTGTGCTTGCTGTACTGCATGCATGTGATATGATATACCCTCGGTATAATTTTTGGAAATCCCCCCTATATGGTTATGACATATGTCTATATATATAGCATGTGACATTGTATACCTATGGTATAATTTTTGTATACACCTCCTTTAGGAAGTGTTACCTATGTGCCAGTGCTGCAAGGACTTTAGACTATAGCGGTCATAGTCTTTGTAGCACATTTATCCAGACCGGTCTTGGTGTGATTTTATATGGTTTTAGGTCTATGTGTATTGTCTCATACTGAGGTGATGGTAAACCAGGGCGATTGCCCATATGTCAAATATTCATGTTTAATAAAGCATATTTTTTGGAAATTTTTCTGAGTATCACATTCTGTTCATAATGTAGCCGCTTTTCTGTGAATTTCTTTTCACAAACTTCTTTTTTTCTGCATGTTTTTTGGCTACTGAATGGAAGCCATCCATTGGGTGATACAGTAATTTATTTTGCAACCTCTAAAAAACTACCTTTATCTGATCAATATACCCCCCCTTAATCTCCACTTCCTCTAATCTTTCCTCATAGCTGAGCTCCTCAATGCCTCTTATCAATTTGGTTGCCCCTCTCTACACTTTCTCCAGTTCCCTGATACTTTTTTTGAAAACTGGTGCGCAAAATGGAACTGCATATTTCAGATGAGGTATTACTAATGATTTGTACAGGGGCAAAATGCTCTCTCTCTCTCTGAAGTCTATACCTTTTTTAATTAAATAAACTATTATGCTAGGTTTAGAGACTACAGCTTGGCATTGCTCATCTGGTATTAGTCAAGTTCAGCTGGACCTGTTCTGTAGAATATTTTAGAAAGTCCAGTTGAATATGACTAACCACTAGATATATCATGAGCTGGGTAAATGAGAACCTTCACTGACACACTCTGCTCATCCCTAAACTAGAGCTTTTGTTTGATACAGGGATGGGTAAATGCAATGAATTAAATGGATGCCATTAAATAAAAGGGGAAAAGCTCATCTTTTTAATCTTTTTCATCCATGGCTGCTATACTGCCTATGCATCAACACTTTTAGTTATATCATTTTTCGTAATTAACACTCAAGGTAAATTTTTCTTGCCCTTTTTTACATTATTAATATCAGTAAAAGAATGGAAAAGCCTCATTTATGTCAGATTTTATTTCTTGAATAATACACACATTTAAATAAATTGTTAGCTGAATGTTTGGTAACTGAAAAATGTTTTTATAAGACGGAAAGAAAAGTATGCAAATTGATTGGATTCCTCATATCGTCTGGCTCTTTGCCAGGTCAGATTCCTTGAACAAGTCTAAGGCTCCGTTTCTCGCTAGTGAAAGCTCAATCCTCCAGGGACAAGACATCCAGACCTCAAGAAGAATAGAATGAGAATTGAAGAAGAAAGAAGCTCAATGTGCAAAGAAATATATTGAGCATGAAAGAGTTTTGTTTTTCCCAGTTAACGACTTTAAAGTAGAAGCTGACTGCAAACATTCTGAGCTATTACAATAGGGGCACATAGCCTGTGCCAGAGACGCTTAGGGACTTCTGGAGGCCACACAGGTACTATGGACTGTGTCACACTAAGGGCACTTCAAAGTTCTCTGTATATAAGTCTGCTGCTAAGGTTTTTAAATTATCAGCTCTCTATATCTTGGGGACTGTGGGAGTTTGTTCTCTTATTCTGTCCTTCACATAATTACACTAACCTCTGGCAATGCCAGGAGATTAGCAGAGGGCAAGTTGAAGTAAACAAAGCTCAATTCTATATACTGTGTACTCACTTAAAAAATTGGGATGGACCCATAGGGGAGAAAGACTATTGGCAATGATGCAAGTTTTGCATTTTAAAAAAGCATTTGTATGTTTGGAATATTTTGTATGAGTCATTATAACACAGACAATTTATAGGCCCAAAAAGGTCTCAAATAATTCGGCAACTGCACCAAGACAAATATGCTATTATGCATATTCTTTAAATACGGCCTTGTTGGATCTTCAAGCTACAACATTCCTATAATTAAAGAACATCTAAACCCTAACTGGATGGCATATATGTTGTCAGTTCCCTGATTGTCATAAACCACTGGCAATTTTTGAAAATACTTATTTCTCTACATCAGGGATTTCCAAACTGTGGCCCGTGGGCCAGATGCAGCTTTTTTCCTGCATTTATCTGGCCTTTGGGGCACTATTCCTCCCACTGATACGAAGCACTATTCCTCTTACTTACACCAACAATGGGGCACCATTCTTTCCAGTGACACCAACAGCCAACAGTAGGGCATAATTCCTTCCACTGACACCAGTGATGGAGCACATACCCTTTACCTGACACCAACAATAAGGCACTATTCTTCATCCTACTGACCAAAGTCCTATGTCATTTTGTTAACTTTCACTGACGCTGGCGTATTTTCTACTCCCACTGGCCAGTCCAGCCCCCTAAAGTCTGAAGGACAGTAAACTGATCCTTTGGTTAGAAAGTTTGGAGACCCCTGCTCTAGACCACTTCCCGATAGTGACAATGGTGGCCATGGTTGTGCAATGTGTTTATTTTAACTGATTTTAGTCTTGCACCAGGGGTATATGTGGAAACGCCTAAATAAGGATCATAGGGTACTATTTTAATAAAAGCTTCAGATTTAAAAAAATTTAAAACAGCTTTTTAAATTACTCTAAATTATTACCATTGATATAAGTTTTTAGGTTTAGAAAAGACAGGTATGCAGGCTGCAACACTTTCTTACACTCTAAGGAGAAATCTGTTATGAAGGGTAGTTTCAAGGTTGTAAAAGGAACAATTGAGTACTGTCTGTGATACTTTTTTTATTTGCACTAACATACAATTTTGAGGACAAGCTTTTGGGGAATGTCCCCTTTTTCAGGTCTAAGCACTACTCAGAGTACTGCTTAGACTTGAAGAAGGGGACATTCCCCGAAAGCTTGTCCTCAAAATTGTATGTTAGTGCAAATAAAAAAAGTATCACGGACAGTACTCAATTGTTCCTGTAGCAAATGCACTAATACGGCTACAATCAGCTCAAGGTTGTAAAAGTAAATCCACCATATTCCACCTGAAGACAATGTCCCAGAATTAGTAAATGGCCAAGAAGCATGGGAAACAGCAATCTCTTGTTTTTCTAGTCATGAAGGAGCACTGCAGGAGAAGGATGGAGCTTCAGCTTAAAGATGGCAATGTATGCTTTTTTTGTCACTGTAATTTTTAAATACAATTACAGTAATAAAATAATAAATTACCTAAAAACATAGGAAACATTTGAAATTACTCTAAATTGTTAAAATGCATATATGTTTTTAGTCATTGGGCTTACAAGGGGCAACTGTGCAGACCGTGGCACTTTCTCACACTCTGTTATGCAAAATCTGTTATGAAGGGCAGTTTCAAGGCAGTAAAAGTAAATCCACCATATTTCATGATATGCAAAGACTTTGTCCCAGAACTAGTATTTGCCCAAGAAGCAGAGAAAGAGCAATATCTCACTGCTCCAGCCATGAAGGAGCAAAACAGAAGAATGGAGCTGCAGCTTAAAGACGGCGGTGTACTTTTTATATTACTGTCATTTTCAAATACAATTACAGTATTAAAATAATAAAAATTATGTAACACATAGGAAACTCCATTTGTATATTGTGTTGCATTTGTCTACCTATAATTAAAAAAAACCTGAATTTTTTATTAAATTGAGTACAAAATAAAAGCTGAATATGTCCTTAAAAAAAATCAGTAATCATTTTTAGTAGGGGCTTTCTGAGATCTGGAAAGCATTGAATAAGTTGAGAAAGGCTACTATATATAGGATACCACAACATGCTGTTAATATCAGAATAATTTATGGGATGTGCCATGTGCTGTAGAGAGGGTGTATTGTTTACAATTTTATTTTTATGGGCACACATAGAAGAGCAGGGAGGTGACCCTTACATCGGGACAGGCTATAGATGAAGGGAGCCTGCCAGAATGAGGAGTAAGGTAAGTAATACATCTTATTATATACATTTTTTTAATTTCTGATATTGAGCTTTAACTAAAAAATAAAAATACTATAAGATTCTTTGTAAAATTTTAAAAAAAGGAAAAGATGACCAAGACCAGCTGAACTGTAATATATCATGCTGGAGTCACAAGGTCGCGTCTCCAGTGAGTTTCTGCTGGAAAAAGAACCATAATTACAATTTCCTTTAACTTTTGTGAAAATAATCTATACGTCAAAGGCTACCCCAAAGTCAGAGGAATCTTGCATGTGCTTTTCACAGGTGGCCAAATCCTAGACCATCAATGTGTTTTCTCTTCACTCATTACGCTTCTTGCTGTGTTAACAATTTATTTGGCCTCCGTGTAGGCTTAAATGACATTAATTGCAAGAGACATGACTGGAGTGGATCTGAAATTTAATCCGGGTTTAGCTGGTTGGATTTATTGGTTTGTCAAAGCAAGATGGAAAGTGATTTTTGTACAAATACCAAGTAATACTGATCTCCACAAAGTGGAGGGGATGTAGGATATCATTACTAATAGATGTGGTTTAAATCATCCTACAAGCCTCAGAGATGGACAATTCTCAGAGGAAAAGTGTTAATCCCGCTTTGAAGTCTTCGGTTCTATATTGATCACAATCCAGGAAACTTTGCCATCTTATTAAGTGAAAAACAGGACAATTCAGCGGGGCTTGTGAAGGCATGTATAATTTATTTTTAGAAATTTCAATGCGGTCTTACAAAATGCACTTTTTAAGATGCTTAAAGCTGAACTCTAAGCAGATATAAAAGACAGATTAATGCATTATTAAATGTATTTTTACTTTCAAGCAGTATAAGTACTTTAAAGTGTCTCTAAACTTAGACTACGAAAAACTCTCTTTACATGTTATATAACAGAGTGTTCATTCTCACAAAGCCACTAAATCGCTTGTTTTGCATAGAGAGAAATTGACCTAGTTGATCCTGTCTTCAGCTGTCCCTCCCATATTCTCTGTGTCCCCATTGCAACCTGAGATTGTGTAGACCAGCTGTTGTCATCTACTGAGCATGCTCCAGTTTCAGTTCCCTTTTAAGCTCTTTTTTCCTTTTTCTCATCTGTGCTGCCCATATGGCTATAGAGTCACACATGTGGGCGTATACACAGTGACACTCCCCTCCCTTCCTCCTCCTCTATGTGTTCCTATTTCAAAACACTATAGGGGCTGGATATAGTATGCTGATTGAATACATTAGTTTGGAAACTCACAAAAAAGCTTTGTTTTAATATCAATCAGTATTAAATACACTGCTCAAAAAATTAAAGGAACACTTTGAAAACATATCAGATCTCAATGGGGAAAAATATCATGCAGGATATCTATACTGATATGGACTGGGTAATGTGTTAGGAGCGTAAGGATGCCCCATCGTTTGATGGAGATGAAAACTGTCAACCTACAGAGGACTGAATTCAAAGACACCCTAAAAATCAGAAGTGAAAAAAATTACGCAGCAGACTAGTCCATTTTGCTGAAATTTCATTGTAGCAACTCAAAATGGTACTAAGTAGTTTGTAAATTTGTATGGCCCCCACGTGCTTGAATGCATGCCTGACAATATCGAGGCATGCTCCTAATGAGACGATGCATGGTGTCCTGGGTATTTCTTCCCAGATCAGGACTAGGGCATCACTGAGCTCCTGGACAGTCTGAGGTGCAATCTGGCAGCATTGGATGGACCGAAACATGTTATCCCAGAGGTGTTCTATTGGATTTAGGTCAGGCAAACGTGGGGGCCATTCAATGGTATCAATTCCTTCATCTTCCAGGAACTGCCTGCATACTCTCACCACATGAGGCCAGGCATTGTCGTGCACCAGGAGGAACCCAGGACCCACTGCACCAGTGTAGGGTCTGACAATGGGTCCATACTGATACCTAATGGAAGTCAGGTTGCCATTGTCTAGCCTGTAGAGTTCTGTGTCCCTTCATGGATATGCCTCCCCAGACCATCACTGACCCCCCCACCAAAACAGTCATGCTGAACGATGTTACAGGCAGCATAACATTCTCCACGGCTTCTCCAGACCCTTTCATGTCTGTCACATGTGCTCAGGGTGAACCTGCTCTCATCTGTGAAAAGCACAGGGCACCAGTGGCGGAACTGCCAATTGTGGTGTTCAATGACAAATGCCAATCGAGCTCTATGGTGTCAAGCAGTGAGCACAGGGCCCACTAGAGGACATCCGGCCCTCAGGCCACCCTCATGAAGTCTGTTTCTGATTGTTTGATCAGAGGCATTCACACCAGTGGCCTGCCTGAGGTCATTTTGTAGGGTTCTGGCAGTGCTCATCCTGTTCCTCCTTGTACCAAGGAGCAGATACCGGTCCTGCTGATGGGTTAAGGACCTTCTACGTCCCTGTCTAGCTCTCTTAGAGTAACTGCCTGTCTCCTGGAATCTCCTAAATGCTCTTGAGACTGTGCTGGGAGATACAGCAAACCTTCTGGCAATGGTAAATATTGATGTGCCATCCTGGAGGAGTTGGACTGCCTGTGCAACCTCTGTAGGCTCCAGGTATCGCCGCATGCTACCAGTAGTGACACTGACCCTAGCCAAATGCAAAACTAGTGAAAAACAGTCAGAAAAGACGAGTAGGGAAAAAATTGTCAGTGGCCTCCACTTGTAAGAATATTTCTGTTTTGGGGGTCGTCTCACTGTTGCCCATCGAGTGCACCTGTTCTTAATTTCATTAACACCAAAGCAGATGAAACTGATTAACAACCTCCTCTGCTACCTAACTGACCAGATCAATATCCCAGGAGTTTAACTGACTTGATGCTATACTCTGATTCAAAGTGTTCTCTTTTTTTTAGCAGTATCAAATTAAATTGCTAAAACCTGTAAAGTAAAAAACAACCTTGGATGCAGACAACAAAATGAAAATGAAAGCTAGTGTCAAGCACAAAAAATACACATTTGATGTTCAATAGAGATTTATAGAGAGTTGTAAAGCCGTTTTTGATATTTAGAATTTATATTGAGCTGCTCTGCTGAAGCTGTTTTTTTTTCTAATGTGTCCAACCAGGGCTAGCCAGACATAGACCCACACTGTAGAAAGCATACATCAGCAGAGTAAAAGAGGCCCCTCCCAAGGATCTCTCCCTGCAGATGCCAAAGAACAGGGAAAGATCATGTGACCACAAAACAGGGTTGCAGGAATAATGTACTTAAAGGATTAAAAAAAACACAACAAAATTCAGTGCCATGATATAAATGAGTTATGTGAATGAATTATGGAAATTAAAACACTTCTCTATTTAGTATTACTTCAATGTGAGCTGGTGTCAGTCTCTTGCGGTCACTGTATAGCAGCAGAGCTATTCAGTTCATTTGCTGACAAGAAGGATGCTGATAGGAAGAGAGAGCAGAATGATAGATAGATGAGCTCATGACTGTGCTGCTTCTTCTTTCACTGGACAGTCACAGTCTAGGGCAGATCTTAAGTAAAGCAGACCCAGAGGAAGTGGACATATAGGGGCAGAAAAATGTACTGTGGGTAAAATCTCTGGATTTCAAATTTGTTATTTTATATTAATGGGGTATTTATTTTTCTTCTGCTTTTTTTTCCACTCCAAGACTTTTCCAATTTTCACAACTAGAAGAAACTTGAGGCAAGATTTTTCCCATCTCCAATAACCTATGAACTGCTTATTTCTTAGAGTAAACTAGGGAAATGCTTTCCCTTGGGTCCAGATGCAAAATTTGTACTCGGGTCACCATTATCTCTACCCATCAGTTCAATCTGCAAGAGTGCAGCTGTAGGTCCGTGTGTCAGGTAGTGTCTTACCCCCTGTGGAAGCTGTGACTGTACTGGAACGCAAGCCAGGGCTAGAACTGGAACTGGAAGTGACTTTGGGGTGTGATGACGTCAAGGAACAATGGGTGGTAACATGTTTTTGAGCTAGAAAATGCTCCTTCTCCTCACTGGGCACACACTCTCCAGCCCTGTAGCCATGACCCTATTTTAGCTTCTCAGTGTCCTCTTCTTTAGGGTACAAGTAAAAGGAACCCTTTCCCTTTGCTTCTAACAGAATGAACCCTTACTCATGCATATCTTTTCAGAATGAAATATGAAGTTTTATTTCATTTTGAACGAATATGAAAAGAGCAACAGTTTATACTGTTAGAAGCAAAGGGAAAGGCACCCATTTTCTTGTAGCCTAAAGAAGAGGATACTGAGAAGCTCCAATAGGGTCATGACTGCAGGTCTGGAGAGTGTGTGTCCAGTGAGGAGGAGCGTTTTCGAGCTCCAAAACATATTACCATCCATTGCTCATTCACGTAATCACACCCCAACATCACTTCTGGCTCCAGTCCTAGCCTTGGCTTGCGTTCCAGCGTGGCCACAGCTTCCGCTGGGGGATGACATTACCTGGCACATGGACCTCCAGTTGCACTCTTCCAGATTCCAGTTTTATTCCACCTGTTTTGCAGAGAGTTTTTTTTGCAGAGACTTTTTATTTATGCATCCACACTCTGTCCACAAAGGCTTGCCAGTGAATAAGGACTGATGACATGCCCATTTCTTCTCATCCTTCTGAATGTATTTTAACCCTTTCTTTACTTGTTTTTAATAATATTGATACACTAAGATGGTGGCACCTTCTGTTTGTTGTTTCCCTAAGCACAAGGCTACCCAACAAAATTCATATAGATTTTTTTGGTGCTGCACTACATTGTAGAGCAGAAATATGAACAGGGCTCATTGACTTCCATTATGACATTAATGATATGATAATGATACTACATTATGATATGAAGAACAAATGCAATAGGATCCAAAGGGCTGCACATCCACTGCACATCCACTCTATTGATAATCTTTAAAACACCATATACAGCAACAGTAGACATCACGGGAGCAAGGAAACACAGTCAGCGCGTTTCATGCTACTAGTGCTTATTCATCCATTAAAGTCACAAATAAACGCTAGTTGCCTAAACACGTTGACCAGGTTTCCTTACTCCCATGGTGCCTACTGTTGCTATATATGGCGTTTGATAGATTATCTGTAAAGTGGATGCAGTTTTCAAGTGTGCAGCCCTTTGGATCCTAATGTATTTGTTCCACGTGGCTGGATGAGCGGTACTTGCACCTGAATACACATGAGGTGAAAGGGACTGTGTGGCGGAACCACCTAGAGTAGCAGAATACACATTATGATATGAAGTTGGCTGTGGTCTTCTTGACATGTGACTGCTTTATGCCACTGAGAATCAAATAAATGTAAATGAGGACCTTACTATGAACAAACTGCTCCTCTAGCGGCTAACCAAAAAGAGCAAGTATCATATAATTGTAGCACCCTGCCCTAGGCTGGATAAATTTAGTTTTTGGCACTGCTGTACTCAATTGAACAGCTATTATTTTGAGGTCTGTTCAGGTCTATCCCTAAGCCTGGTAGTTGATTGCTCCTGCCTGCTTCTAGAAGGAGCTTCCAGAAATAGAGTAGGAGGGTTAACCACTGGAGAGAAGGTAAATGTTTGGGAGGATCTGATCAGAGTTCCCTCTCTCTTGGGGTCTCCCTTATAGCCTGTGTATTGTATAGAAGAGTTGTTGCTGTTAGGCCTCAGAATGTGATTGGCTGGGGACCTTGAATAAATCTGGACTTAGAAAAATTTGCTGGAAGATGTTACCAATGGAAATTGAGCTGGAGAGGCAACCCTTTCACTAAAGAGTGTCGCAGGGGAGCTGGTTGGGGAATTACCTTTGGACACTGTGATTAGGACCTTTCGCCCAAGTCTCCAGGTGTGCCAGTATTATGATAGGATCACATTGAGATTGTGAAACGAAATCATTTCTAATCACTGTGCAGCACCACTAATCAGTAAGTAAAACCATACCTCCCAACTTTCTGAAATTAAAAAAAGGGACATCCATTAACAAAAAGTAGGTAAGCAAGGACACACCCCTTGTGCACACCCCTGTTACTTGGAGAATCAATATCAGCCATGTTCTCTCTGTAAGCTACAGAACACACCCCCCTGTGTTATGGAGTTGAGGAGGTGGTTAGGTATTCTGTATTCCAAAGAGACTTCAAATCCTAGGGTGACAACATTGCTCCTCCATAGTTAGCTCCTCCATGGTTACAGTACAGTGAGTGAGAGTGTCATCCTCTGTGCAGAAAGCATGTAAGGCCTGGGCTGACTGATCTGTGGACACATGCAAAGAGCCATTGGCTCCTGCTGCTGTCAATCAAATCTTATGATAAGCAAACAAAGGGCGAGGCCAAGCAGGTTTCCATGGGGGCGTTAGGCAGGGGGAGGAGCCAAGCGCTCCAGCAGGGGGCCTGAGAAGAGGCAGGGCTGTCTTTAAGGAGGGGCAAAATGGGCAGCTGCCCTGGGTCCAGTCATTTTTGTGGGGCCCAAAGCAGCTGCCCCATATTTACCAATTGTCCCAGTTTACATTTCCTTGTCCCTTGAAGTCTTCCTCCTGAGTTGTGTCCCAATATCTCATTGTGAAGAGCTGTCCCTTAAACTGGCCAGCTCTGCCCTATTGCAGTGTACAGATGACTCAGACCATGTCAGCATTCACATGTAAATAACTGGCATTCATATGTAAATAGTGGTGGCATTCATATGTGTATCATACCCCCCCCCCCCCCCCCCCCGGAGGTTCCAGCCACCATCACCTCTGCTGAATACTGCCCACTGGGGAGATAAACAGGGGAATGCGTGAAGGTCCTGCCTGCAACTGTGGTCAATGAGGCTACCATCATCCTATTCTGCTAAGGTAAGCAAAGTGGCACTGGTGTGTGTGTAGGGGGGGGGGGGGGCTGGGGAGGGGAGGTATTGGTGTGCAGAGGTAGGCAGAGAAGGAATTACAGTTTTGGGTGCACAGGTGAGCAAGGAGGGGATGTACAGAGGTAAGGAAGGTGGGTGTATAGACGAGCAGGGGAGGCATGTTGAGTTAAGGTGGGGGGGGAGGTAGGAAGAGAGTAAAATTGGGGGGGGGGGCACAAGAAAATGTTTGCCCAGGGTCCAATCAATGTTAAGGACGGCCCTGAGAAGAGAAGGATCAGGGCTGCTTTGTGCAAAACCACTGCAAAGAGCAAGTAACATGTTTGTTATTTTAATAAAAAAAATTAAGCATTAATATCACTTTAATCATGATATTTAAAAATCGATAAATATCTAACAAAAAAAACTAAAGACAGATGTGAATTATAGTTACAGTCCAAAAATAATCTCATAGTAGACACATCTGAACATTATACTTTGAAAAGCCCACTCTTCTATCCCCCTTTCAGTTCTAAATGCTGGTTTGCTGTTAAAATGCAAATATTGGCTTCTAAAATCATAAATATTTGAATTGCAAATAAAAATGTTATTTGTTCCATTTTGTTACATCCGAATTGCTGCATCGCAGTGACAGAATTTGTGCCTGGCGCTGTCTTTAGACATTTGATGTCGGAACACACAGACAAAAAAACACGGTTCCACTTAGAAAACACACATATACACATGTTGATGCATAGCAGAGTAGCAGTTAAAAAGCCCCAAATAATGCAGAGCTCCTATCAATTTACTTTAACAAGCTCAGCTCTCTGTGAACATCCTGTACATTGCAAACAGCCGAAGATGCTCTAAGAACTAAAACCAAGGAAAAAGCAAATTTGGGAGGAAAAACTTATTAAAGCTGAATTTCAGGGAAAAAAAAAGATTTACCCTTGTAGTGGGTCCTCCTCTCCACTGTAAGGGTTAACTTAAAGTGGTTGTAAATCCGAGACATATTGAGTAAATCTGAGACATATTTTACCACAATGCATTCCCTGCATTGTTCCCAATGCAGCAAGGCAGCTGCTTGGCATCGGACCCAGAAGCTAGTGGAGGTCACTGGAGTAGTGGTGCCTACCAAAGTGATTTCCAACTTCTAGAGGGATCCCACAGGTATGAAATGTGTATAATTACATTGGTCCAAGCTGGATCAATGGAACTATGGAAAAAATACTCATACCTGGAATTTGTCTTTAACTGCGCTTTTTGTTTAGGGGATGATGAATAGAGTGATATTTCTTGCTCCCACAGGCTTACTATTCTTCATTTGAACAGTTCTCTGAAGCCACCAGCTCTCTGACATAAACCAGTATTATGCAAGACAAGCCATTGATAAGGAGGCCCCCGTTGCAAGGGTCTCATCCCCACATACCTGGGTAGAGGAGGACCTTTCAGAATCTGGAAGCCCCTTTAAAATAAGGAACACATACACACAGATATTTGCACCCTCCCCTCCACATGAGTGAGTAATAAATACATAGTACACCTAGGAAAACTGTACATAAATTCCACACTGTGACACATTAATTTATATCTACAAATAAATAAATAATAAAAATGTATATATGTATATATATATATATATATATATATATATATATATATATCACACCTTAAAATAGTGAAGCGCTGAAATTAATACCCTATGTACACTTATTGAGGTACCATCAAAAACATAATATTAAAATACCATCTAAAAAAACAAAAAAGCTTTAGTCTATCAGTGAAATATCATAAATGATAGATATAATAAAAAAGTGACATATATAGCTCATAATAATATAAATCCGTGATCAAAAATTAATATGTGACAAAATTTATATTCCCTTAATTATTTCATCCTTCAGATCAATCAGTGATATTTAATCAAAATCAGTGATTATGATATTTCAATAATAAAAAATATAAATATATATCCGTGATAAATAGTGACAAACCTATATAATTATAATTAATAAAAATGGTAATTATTAATCAAAATAGGTGATTATTAATATCTGTGAGAAACCATATATCAAAATATTCCATAAAAAAAAAAAAAATATTATATATTAAATCCACTGCTTCTTGTGATATATACATAAAAAACGACACTGTGCCTAAAATAAGCAAAAAAAGTCCATGCAATAATGTGAAAAAACACTCAGTGATCTTCACTTCTAGTGCTCAAAAGGAATCCTCC
Source organism: Staurois parvus (assembly GCF_062004578.1). Classification (NCBI taxonomy): domain Eukaryota; kingdom Metazoa; phylum Chordata; class Amphibia; order Anura; family Ranidae; genus Staurois; species Staurois parvus. Next base: position 507,828 of record NW_028318512.1, read on the forward strand.
AATGGCAGCAATGCCTGCTCACCTCCCCACCTTGACCCACACAGGGCCACAAGGCTATAGCTCTCCTCAAAGGCAATCCTTTAATCCAGGCAGCTCAGCAAGGGATCACAGGACTTCCACTCCACCTCCACTATTTTCTCTCCAGCATGCATATATAGAAGTCCTGGACAGGAAGCCGTTATACCAGGATCACAGTATTGTTTTTTAGAGCTGGAGATTGTGTAGATAGCCCTCCTTACAACGACCACAAGGGCTAGCTCGCTTAATGGATTAACCACGTTTTCACAGGGACTACCACGTCACCAGAAAGGACCCTCCTGGATACTCCAGCAGACTTATTACTTCTCCTGAGATCTCCAATCCCCTGGTACTCTAATGCAGCCGTTCACACCCCAGAATCATATCAAAGACATGGTGGCAGCTTGCAGATGAGTGAGGCGGCTCTCCTCCTAGAACATGGTGCTGTACAGGTTGGGGATGGATGATATATGTATACATACAGCAGGTAAAATGAGTATTGAACGTGTCATCGTTTTTCTCAGTAAATATATTTCTAAAGGTGCTATTGAGATGAAACGTTCCCCACATGTCAGTAACAGCCCATGCAATCCATACATACAAAGAAACCAAAACAAATAAGTTCAGAAATGTATGTCTAAAAACATGGAATGACACAGGGAATAAGCATTGAGCATGCTTACCGGAATTCTTTCCAATACTTAGTACAAAATCCTTTCTTGGTAATGACAGCTTCAAGATGCCTCCAGTATGGAGAAACTAATCACATGCATTGCTCAGGAGTGATTTTGGCCCACTCTTCCACACAAACAGTCTTCAAATTTTGAATGATCCATGGGCCTCTTCTATGAACTCTGATGTTCAGTTCTTTCCATAGATTTTCTATTGGATTCAAGTCAGGTGATTGGCTGGGCCATTCTAGCAGCTTTATTTTCTTTCATTGAAGCCAATTGAGAGTTTCCTTGGCTTTGTATTTGAGATCATTGTCCTGCTGAAATGTCCACCCTCGTTTCATCTTCATCATCATGGTAAATGGCAGCAGATTTTTATCAACAATGTCTTGGTACATTTTTCCATTCATCCTTCCTTCAAAGAAATGCAGTTTGCCAGTACCGTATGCTGAAAAACAGCCCCACACCATGATATTCCCACCTCCATGCTTCACTGTTGGTACTGTGCTGTTGGGGTGATGTACAGTGCCATTTGACCTCCTAACATGGTGTGTATTATGGCATCCAAAGAGTTCAGTTTTGATCTCATCTGACCAGACTATTATCTCCCAGTATTTCACAGGCTTGCCTAAATGCTGTGCTTCAAACTTTAAACAAGCTTCAACATGCTTTTTCTTAAGCAATGGTGTCTTACATGGTGAGCGTGCATACAGGCCATGATGGTTGAGTGCATTACTTATTGTTTTCTATGTAACAATAGTACCTGCTATTTCTAGGTCTTTCTAAAGCTCTCCACAACTGGTCCTTGGCTCTTGGACAACTCTTCTGATAATTCTTTTCACTCTTCTGTCAGAAATCTTGCAAAGAGCACCTGGTTTTAGGCCAGTTTCTGGTGAAATGATGTTCTGTCCACTTCCGAATTCCATCAGTATGTTTTGCAACACTAAGGCTGCAAAGGTCTTGAGAGAGCTCTTTGCTTTTACCCATCATGAGATGTTTATTGTATGACACCTTGGTAATGAGACACCATTTTATAATCCATCGGTTGAGACTGAACCAGCTGATATTAATTTGCACTGACACGGGGCAGGATTGCTTTCAATTACTGATAGATTTCAGCTGGTGTCTTGGCTTTCCATGCATTTTTCCACCTCCCTTTCTTCATGTGCTCAGTATTTTTTCCCAGTGTCATTCCATTTTATTACACATAACTTCATTTCTGAACTTATTTGTTTTGGTTTATTTGTATGTATGGATTGCACGGGTTGTTACTGACGTGAAAATTTCATGTCAATAGTACCTTTAGAAATATATTTACCTAGAAATACGGTGACGTGTTCAATACTTATTTTACCCGCTGTATATATATATATATATATATATATAATGTATAAAGAGGTCCCACAGTGTAAACCCATTGTCAATTGCATCATCCAGCGATGTAGATTCATCATCAATCACAATAAAATTACATCCTTCTGACCCTCCAATACAAACATGACAATTCGCATGGATGAGTGTCTGGTATGGATTTTGGGGGAGTACCCATGTTAATTTACTTATTTTTGTGTGGGTCCCCCTTAACAAATCCATATCAGACCCCTATTAAAGGATAAGGGTCGGGTATGGATTTTGAGAAGGACCCAATGTAATTTTGTTTTTTCTTATAAACAAAATTAAGCTGGCCAGGAAATGTCATTAAGTGTCAAGTGTTTACCTACAGTTGTGCCATTTCACATGCAAGTTTAAGGTATCCCCTGAGCATATTATTAAAAGAAATTGGGTATTTTTAATGTTATCCATCAAAGCAGAACTAAAATCTCAATACATACTGTCCAACGGTCCTTCGCTGGCATCTTCTGAGTGCCGATCTTTGGGCCCCTTCATTGACCGGCAGGGGATGACGTCATGCCTGCGTATGCAGAGGAGACTCTAATTCAGGCACTCGGAGACTGGCCCATCACTGTGAGCTGTACTGCGCATGCACAGCTCAGTTTACAGTGCTGAATGAGAAGGAAAGCAGGCAGCTAGGGGCATTTTATTGCAGAAAAGACAGTGCATATCTCTTCTGCAATAAAAGCCTACCTGCTCACAGTTTTTACAATGGGACTTCAGTTCCACTTTAAAAGGCAACTCCACTTTCATGGGAAAACAAATTAACAAAAAAAAAAAGCGTATACAATTGCGACTCAAGTCATTTGTAATTGAATGTCATTAAAAATTACCTTTCCTTTTGGATCTGCAGTGCTATAATTTTCTGCAAAATGTAATGCAATATGGCTTCCTGGAAGTGTTCTGTACACAGATGGTGTACAAAACACCCCTCAGAAATGTCATTTCCTTCTTGTGTGATTGGCTCACCGATTTTCCCAGAAGTCTACACTAAGATACCAGTCAGATTTTTGGCATCCTCTGCAACAAAAATGTCATTTTTGGTAAGATAATCCCAAAGGGAAATCACATCTAAAGGGTTGCAGACCCTGCCACTTTCCTCATTAGAGCCCTGCAGGTGCAGCAGCTGATTGATAACTATAAAACCACTCCCATACAGATTCACTGTGCACATGGACACAGACAATCAAACAACTATTTCTTCAGAATAATAAAGGGTAGGAATCTGCAACAAAGTTTGTTAAAATCTATGCAATGTACATAGATCACCCAGAGGGGAAATATTTTTTTTAACTGCTTAGTACACATCCAGTGAACCAAACTGATTCTGTTTTGTAGCGTATTGTTACCAGTTGCAGGCTTGTAAGATTTAAAAAGGAACCATTAACCCAAAATCTGAACTGGATAATTAAAGTTTATTATGTGAGATATCAGGCAATCCTCCATCAATCAATGCACAGACTCCTTAGCTATTTGTTGCCTTTTCCACATTCTTGTAATTTTATAGCACAGTCCTTACTGTTGAAATAAACTTAACAGCATGTTTTTCCAATTATATTGTTGAAGAGGGCAAGCATTGCTCAGTCGTCCCTAAACTCTAACCTTGTTTTATTGATCGTAAAATACTTTATCATACAACAAAAAAATGATTCTACCAGAATCTGACTATTGCCAGAAAATAAATGACCGTATTCACATGAACAAAATAGTGATGTATCACCGTGCTGACCTTTATGAGAGTTACCCCAGATCACCTTCTTACTGCGCTATTCAATTTCTTCCCGCTGAATGCTAGTTTGCAATCTCTACATTTTTGTTAGGAAGAAGATCTTGACATAGCTGAAAGAGAATGTTAGAATACAAAAATTGGCCATTGATTTGACATGAAAAAGTAACAATAGGCTAACAATAAAAAATTCTTTCCACAGGTAATCAACTCAGTTCTTCTGGGCTGATATTTCCACTGGTTCACATATTGGATGTGTTATTGTGGGGGTCTGTCGCACTGCTTATGTTATTCTGCATTGTGCGAGGTATGGGTATTCAGGACAAAGTGACAGGTTTTCTTGGTAGATGCCCCCCCCCACACACACACACACGCACCCACCCATGGATACTTACCTTACCTGTGATTCACCACCACTCTGTTTGCCCAAGTCTAAGGCCCCTTTCACACTAGTGGACCAATTGGGTCCGCCTGTCCATTTTTTACAATCTGCTAAAAATAGATGGATGGGGGATCCGTTCCCCATGCATCTAGCAGATCAGATGTCAGTTGGATGGAAACGGACCACCTCCATAGAGAACAGTGGGCTCTTTCCACTCTGCACAAACGGAGCCACACAGATCTGTCATCTGCCTGCTTAGTGGGGATCAGCAGACAGATCCCTTGCTCAGCAGGCAGATCCACTTGGAGTAGTGTGCCTGTTTGAAAGGGGCGTAAGATGTAAACTTTTTGTTTGTTCACAGCAGTTTGCAAAATAGAGTTGTCTGGCAACCTAACAATTGTCCAGATTGCTGCTGTCCAGATTTTCCTGTCCATGTTCTGTCCAGATTGTACTGTCCACATTCGGTCCAGATTGTATTGTCCAATGTCTGTCCAGATTGTACTGTCCACGGTCTGTCCAGATTGTACTGTCCACGTTCTGTCCAGATTGTACTGTCCACGTTCTGTCCAGATTGTACTGTCCACATTCGGTCCAGATTGTACTGTCCAAGATCTGTCCAGATTGTACTGTCCAGGTCCTGTCCAGATTGTACTGTCCACGTTCTGTCCAGATTGTACTGTCCACATTCTGTCCAGATTGTACTGTCCACGTTCTGTCCAGATTGTACTGTCCAAGATCTGTCCAGATTGTACTGTCCACGTTCTGTCCAGATTGTACTGTCAAGGTCCTGTCCAGATTGTACTGTCCACGTTCTGTCCAGATTGTACTGTCCACGTTCTGTCCAGATTGTACTGTCCAGGTCTTGTCCAGATTCTACTGTCCAGATTGTACTGTCCACATTCTGTCCAGATTGTACTGTCCAGGTCTTGTCCAGATTGTACTGTCCAGATTGTACTGTCCACGTTCTGTCCAGATTGTACTGTCCACGTTCTGTCCAGATTGTACTGTCCACGTTCTGTCCAGATTGTACTGTCCAGGTCTTGTCCAAATTGTACTGTCCAGGTTCTGTCCAGATTGTACTATTCAGGTTCTGTAAGATTGTACTGTCCACGTTATGTCCAGATTGTACTGTCCAGGTATTGTCCAAATTGTACTGGCCAGGTACTTCTGTCCAGATTGTACTGTCCAGATTGATCTCATGCATTAAGGCCCCGTTCGTAATTAAGCACATCGGAATCACTGGCAGAATCACATTATATTGCCCTCATTTCCAGAATCGCAACAAACTGTTTGATGTGTTTGCTTCATTATTTCGTGGCAAAACATGCGTCACCAAACACACTTGGCTCAGTGCCAAAATGTGGCATGACAAATGCGCATACGGCAGCCTATCCAAGTGAATGGGCTGCCCTATGCATGACCAGTGGAATTGCGTGTAACTCGCTAAAAACAATCACAAGCAAGTACAGAGTTAAGGTGTGCATCATTAGCCCTCCTATCATTCAGTTAGTTGAATGTATCTGTCCCCGAGTGCGATATCTGTTTAGTGTATGAGGGACATTTTGTAATTTGATCCCTGGACTTGAACACGGGAAGAGGCCCCACAGTCAAGCCTAGCTGGGACCTCTGTGTCTTCCTAAAAGCTTCTTTTAAGGTCCTGCACATGGTCTCCTCCTGCAGAACTGGACCCAGGAACTGCTCACCCCTGCCTCAGGCTTCAGGCTACATATGGGTTCTCCCACCACCTGCTGGGTACACCTCTCCAGGGATTGACTGGATTTCCATCTAGGAACCTGCACCGGGGCAGAACCCCTGCACAGGGGTCTCCACTGGCAGGACTGGACCTAGAAACTCTGTAACCTGCTGCCTTAAGCCTCAGACTACATATGGGCTCTCCCGCTATCTACTGGGTACACTTCCCCAGGGACTGGCTGAAGTTCCATAAATATTCAGGCTGCCTACTCACACTATAATTCTACAATCCTCTAAGCAGCAACCTGTGAAACACTGAGCACCCTCAATCAATCAACCTCTGATCCACTGATTTCAGAGGAGCTAACTAAATTTACCTAGCAGCCTACACTACACTAGGAGATTGCTACACTATTAAGTTGAAATTTTGGAAATATAGTTAAAACCAGTACAAGCTTCAACATGGAACATATTTTTTTATTATTTTGTGACTGTGCAAGGTCTGTAGTTTTTTGCCCAAAAAAAACACAATTGTTTGGAATACGGAATCATGTGATTATCTGTAAGCAAACATTTGAGCCAATCAAAAGGTGCAAATTCCCCCCTTCACTAGTATATAATGACCAACAACAGCAAATCTGATTGTAGCAGCTAGAACAATAAAATATATTTTCTGATTGGCCAGTATGAGTTACGGTTCTATTTATACCGTTCTTTTCTTTGTTAAATAAAGAGCATGGTAATACTTGTGTTACATGTGGCTCAGAATGAGCTGCTCTATCACAGAGGGAATTATTTGCTGCTCTCGCTTGGAAGCTACATTGTGTAGGTATCGATCCACACACCTGGGTTTTCCTCTATATGTGAGCTTAATGCAGACAATGGAAGTCCAGCAGGATTTGATGCTGGCTTCAATCCATAGTAGACAAAATAAGCAGGAATTGCATTTGACAGAAGAGAAATCGATATGCTGAAAGACACATTTTAATTTTGTAGAGAGCTCTGAAAATCCTAGCAATCATTAGACGGGCCTTTTGTCTAAAAATTCCAATTATTTACCATTTCCAATTTTAATAACTTTTTCTATGAACGCCATCGGCTTGCAGTTTGTTATCCTGAGGCTACATTACAGAACAAAGCAATAATGACATATTTGTATGTTAAGTAGGATCTTCCAATCTTCTGAATCAAACTAGAATGGAAATTCTAAAATTATTTCACAGTAGGGGGGTGTTTAGTTTAACTCTTTGCAGTTTAAGCTGGAAGTAATTAAATGTAATAAATTGTGCTAAAGCAGGCATGCAGTCTCTAAAGTGGAACTATGGACATTTTCTTTATTTTCAATTAAGTTAGGAAGGGTTATAAGCCATGTCAAGTTTATTTTGTCATATATGCCCAACTACGGGGATTTTCCTTCATCTCCTGTCCCATAGCCAAAACAGGAATTGAGAAGAAATCTGTTTAATGTGTAGCACCCCTCTAGTTAGCCAGGGGGAGCTAGCTGGGTTTTTTTAGTTAGAGACTGGATACCAGCCTAGTATGAGTCAGCCAGGTTACTTTGGGTCAGGGCTGAGGGCTCTGCAGGTCAGTTCCCCGATACCTCCCCCTGCTCTAGAAGCTTAAGAAGTTTCTAGAAAGCAGTGGGTGGGGGTGAGGAGGGGCTGATTTCCATACTTAGGGGATCTTGACCAATCCCCAAGCAGGAGGTTTGGCATGGGGTCAGGGCAGCCATTAAGTATGGGAAAGCCTGACCAGGAAGTTGTCAGTGTTCGGTGGAAGATGATGTGAGAAGGCTGAAGTGTGAAGTCTGGGAGGGGGCCCAAGAAGGGGCCTACCTGCAGGCACAATCATGGAAAGAGGATCTCTCAGCCTCAACTGTCCCCTGAGAGAGGGTAGCCTGGGAAGCATCGAAGGAGCCACCCAGCATAAGGCCTGTAAGCAGCCACCAACCCCCATGCTTAAAGGAGAGGACTGGGTGAGTAATCCTGCACCCCCTGTGCTGGATAAGGGTAGAGGGCAGTCAGGTGGTAAACCCAACTAACTCCTTGTCTGGGGCTGCTCTACTACAGTGGCGTCCACTTGCTCAGGGATTCCCTCAAGCAGCTGGGTGAAAAGGAGGATTCATCTGAGGTCTGAGGAGGTACACCAGAAGGGTTGGAGGGCTCTTCAAGGAGAGACTGTTTGTCTATGAACTTGTACATAGTTACTACGGAGATTTGTCCTTAAGTTCACAGTTCCTTGGGCATCCCATGCACCCATAAAACTACAAAAAACAAGCTCAATGATTGTTTACTGTCTCCAGTGTGCAAGTGTGGAAGAAAATGTGTGTTGCTTGGCTGTGCAAGACTATAGGGGGACCCTAAAACCCGCCGACTTTTAAGGGGGTAGTGCTACAAATGCAAGGGAACTCCCTCATTGTCACCAGAACTAGTGTCCCCATTGGAAGATTTACTCTTTATTCCTGTTCTGGTGACAACCCAAATTTGGGATTTTCTTTCATGTTCACTCTCAGTGATGGCAGTAAACAGGACAAATAGAGTGGGTGAATCTCTCTAACAGGGACACAGACAGTAATAATAGTTTAATAAATGTACTAATCCCTCTGCACTAAAATATCACTTTTGTATTTAGTTATACATTTAACACAGCAGCCCACTTATACATTTTATTTTCTGTTGATCCTATCAGTCTGTTATTTGTGGTCACAAAGCAGCAGGGCAGCCATTTAGTACAGGACAAAGAAAACTGTGAGGATCACTGTAGTAGCGATGGCTACTACAATGATTCTGCATCTCCACATGGACCGGCAAGGCATGGCACATGCATGTTTATATTCATCCAAACTAAACCAATGTAACTATGCAAGAAAAACAAAAGAAAATGGAATTCAGCTATAAATGCCACCAAAGGAAAACTCCATCTGTCTAATAATGAGATATAAAATTATATTGGGTACAATTTTACAGTTTTTTATGACTTAGTAATTGTTAGTGAATGTATTCCAGTTTTCAAAACTGAAAAATGGCCTGATCGTGAAGGGGGGTTTAAAAAGGCAGTGTCCTAGTGGTTAATAAAATAAAATTGTTTTCAACATCATTCCTGTCCCTGATTGCATGATATGTCAATGGTTATTTGTTGACAACAGTGATTGTAGACCTTTTTTCAGTGGCGGAATTACCAGGGTCGCAAAGGTGTCACTTGCGACCCGGCCCTGGTGTGCTGCCACTGCCCCAGGCCTCCTCTCTCCCTCTCCTCCTTGCAGTCACTTTAAAATTAATGGGAAAGGTGCCAAGCACCATATCATCACCTCGCACGTGAAGACCAGTGGTCTTCCCCCACCCGCTCTGAACCAACCCGAGATGAACTCAGCTGGTTGCTAATCAGCTGGCTCCAGAACTGTGCATGCTTGGTTCCGATTAGTAAGCTCTATCTCGGCTGGGCTGGATTGGGCTTGGGTCCCTGGTCAGCTGAATTTGAAAACGACTGCAAAGAGGGGATGTGGGGGGAATGGAGGACCATAGGACTAAAAGGAGGTCAGTGTATGACAGTTCTAGGCCAGTTAGTCACTCTATGGGGGGCCACTGATATAAGGCAGTGTTGAGACCCTAAGGTAATGGGGGGCACTGATATCAGTGTCTTCACTCCCCTCCTATTTCAGTGAACCCTTTTACCTTGATGTATTCACTCTATAGGCTCTGGTGTAAAGGGGAAATCTAATATAAGGGGGTCTTTGGTCACCAAAGCATCAGAATTCCCAGCATTCCCCCTTAAATCAGGGTCAGAAGAGTTCACCCTTACTCTGAGGTAAAGAGAAACTCTGTGAACTCTAATGTAAGGGGAAGCACTGGAGACCAGAAAACCTCTTAGATCAAAGTTCCCCTTTACAACAGAGTTCGCAGCACTCCCCTTTGTTGGGAATGCAACAACATGTACTATAATGTACTATATATAGTATTGTATGTTAATATCACTTGACCAGTAGATGGCACTGTTCACTAAGGTTACCAGTTATGCATATGTGTAAAACTTGTTGGTTCTCTCTCATCCTATTCTTCTCTCTTCCTCTCTTCATGAAGCAAGATGTCTGCTGAAATGTGCTTTGTATGTTTGCAACTTAAGCCACACAAGTAAAACAGTGTTCTGCCTCATCGCTACCAGTGTCTTCTCTAACACATAACCAACACCCTTTACACCAGGGTTTAAAGAGTTCCCCTTTACATCAGGGTCTTCAGATTTCCCCTGAACATTGTTGTAAAGGGGGCTCTGGGAAAGCTGGGAAGTATGCTGTAAGTGGGGACTCTAATATAAGTAGGAACTCTGTGGACTCTGATGTAAAGGGGAACTCTGTAAAGGGTCCCAGGATCAGGGAGCCCTTCATGGTTTCTTGCACCAGAGCCCTGACTGGTCTAATTATGCCTCTGCCTTTGGTTTTTGAAATGTCCTTCTGTATATTACTGTATTTTGTAACCAATTGTTCTGCACTGATGGTATTGAAAATAAATAGTTTATAAAAAAAATAAAAACAAAATTGCGGGCCTCAAACACAGTGATGTCATTGCCATGCCCAATGGGAAATTTAACCTTTATCTGCATGTTTTCTGTTCTGCTTGGTGAAGTTGAACCAATTTGAACCTAGGTCCTTGCTCCATCACTTATGTCCCTGCAATATAAGAGAATCATTGGGCTTGTAGTGCCTATGAAGCGTAGCTTTCCTGCATCATAAGCAATACAGCAGCCCACCCCATATTCCCTATCAGTAAAATAGCCAGTAATAAGGAGACACTTAACTTTCACTGAATATAAGTATAAAGTTCCTTTACATTCGTTAATGTGTGCTAGCCAGCACTTTAGCATAATGAATGCGACCATTTCACATAAGAAGGGAACATTTTACCCTCTTGCGGAGCGGTATTTAGAACAGCCACTTCTCCATGCAAATAATGAAATCCCAGCACTTCAGCGTGATTCGGCAGCACAACTGATTATGTCTCATCAGTGGAGAGACGGAAGAGGCAGAAGATGGAGCAGCTTGTAGATTTGTATTTGTATTGTGGAAGTCAACAGTGTTGCTAATGTAGGAGAGAGATTGTATGAGAAGCAGCTGCTACTTCATGTTTCATGGTTGAATGCATGATGACTTCCAATTACATGCGGTTAGTGAAAAGACCCAACCTCAAATTAAAGAGGAATTATAATGGCTTTTGGTCAATTTTATTTTCCTTTTTTTTCAATATTTTCAAACTTATCATGTGTATTATTCTGATAAACATTTATATATAGTTTTCCATTGTTTGCATTTTTTAAAAAAATTTTATAGAGAAAGAGTGCTTCCGTGACACGTAGCTGTGAATTTATAAAACATTTGCAGATCTATTTTTCCTGTGAAACTACATGTACATTCGTTTTGTGTGAATGGGGGCAAAATTGAAGGATATTATGGTATTTTATTTCCAGATCAAATGTTATTCATTCGGTAAAAAAAGGAGTGAAATAGGAAAATACCTCAACATGGCCACTAGATGGAGCTTACAATTATAGTAAATAAGTATTTGTTTGCTATGATCATCATCAGGGGCCCTTGTTATAGAAATGACCATTTAATATTGGTTTCCTTTCTTTTCCCCCCTTGCCTCTCCCATTTCTTTTGCCTGTTTACCCCTTATATGGATATATCTGGACCTCTTGTATGTATTGGGGGCTACATAGATTTAGGGGTAAGGTGTATAATTGTTTATTTGCCATTCTTGAAGTTACAAATATAAATACAGACTAAATGAGGGGTTTACAAACATCCAGATAGGCTTATATTTTGGCTTCTAAAAGTATATACATATGCAATATATGCAAAATGGGAAGTTCCGCTTTAAAGACTGGTTCCCTGCTGCTCATTAAGGATTGGCACCTTTGGGGAGGGGAGTGGGTACTCAAAATTGACAGGTACCCGCTCCTACTTCCGCAGTGATCGCTTAGGTGATCTGAAGCGGAAGTTGTCCTCCCCCCTCCCTCCCCGTAGTCCTCTGGGACACATAACAGGTCTTAGAAGACTACGGGGCCATTCACAATATGCAGCTCTTCTCACGCATGCGCAATGGGCACCTAGCTGTGAAGCTGCAAGCTGTCACAACTGGGTGCCCACTCTGAAGATGCCGGCACTGAGAACACAGGATGGCCAGTGAAACGGACTGGGGGAAGACACCGCGGGATCAAGGGACAGGTAAGCAGCTGTTTTTTAACAGTCAGCAGCTACAGTTTTTGTTGCTGCTGACTTTATTTTTTTTATATTGTAGGGATGAGTGAACTGAGCATTGTCATGGGAAGCTGAGCACTGCCTTGGCAAATTTTTATCAAAAAAATGTTTAAAGAAAAAAAAAAATACTATTTAGCAGAGAGAAGGTTCTTTAATGTGGCTTAATGGGCAATGAAGAACATTGAAAATACACAAAACCTTTAAGTAACATGCACCTTTAAAAAAACAATTTTTAAAAAACAGACACTCACCTGTCCGTCGATCCCGTGGTGTCCCCTTGTTTTCACCAGCCATCCTCTCGCCCTGATGCCGGCATCTTCAGTGTGAGTACCCAGTTATGACAGCTTGCGGCTTCACAACCGGGTGCCCACTGCGAATGCATGAGCTTTCTAAATGGCCCTGTAATCTTCTGGGACCTATCACTTGCCCCAGAAGATTACGGGGAGGGGGGGGCAACTTCCACTTCTGATCGCCTAGGCGATTTCAACAGAAGTGGGAAAGGGTACCTTTCAAAATCAGGTACCTGCTCCCTCCCGCTCCCCAAAGGTGGAAATCCTTAACAGGGGATGAAGCGTTAAAGTGGAATTTCCTCTTTTGGGTAGAGCTCCAGTTTAAGGCCATCAACCTATCAGCACAGTTGAAATTCATGCATACAAACTGTTTTACCTGCCAGAGCATTTGTAATTAATTTCAATCAGAGCTATTAGTCACACAATTCTAATTTTGGTCTTATATTTGGCATTTTAGCAGCTTTCCATTATCTTTAATCCACAACAATCTGTCACCCATGATTTTGATTAATTTTCCAATTTTGATTTACTAGAAGATCAAAATGATACACTGACTTTCAGCACAGAAAGCACACCCAACCCTAGGGTCCCCTCCATAACCCTCCCAGTAACCCTGACCCTAAACTTCCCTATAACCCCCATACTTACCTTCCCTGTGTCCCTAACAGTATCCCTCCCTGTAACTCTAATAGTACCCTTTCCTATAGTACTTACACTTACCTGCCTAGTAATCCTCATACTAATTGTCACATACCTGATAGTAGACTGAAATGATGAGATTAGCATCTTTTGTATCTCTGGCCCAAGCACTACGTGACTTGAGACAGAACGTGCCAAGGGGCAAGAGGGTGCTGACAGATGTGAATGGCAGAACTTTGGGTTGAAGATGCAGACTCGGATGATCCAGCAGAACATCTGCTCAGGAACAACAGGACTCTGAGAGGAGCCAACGAAGGTTTAAGGAGATCTCCAATTGCACTACAGAGTCAGAAGGCATTAGCACTCCCACTGAGCTTGCAACAGGAACACACCAGGGTTATCTGGGCTGCAGCCAGTGTAGGCCCTTGGTAATAGCATGGAGCCACATTGGAAATGGAAATCTAGTCCCATAGGTAGCTGAAGTTAACAGCGAGTAGGAAGCAAAGTACAGAATGATAATTCCAGAGTCATGGATAGAGCCGAGGTCAGGAATTAGTAAGCAAAGGTACAAGCAGAATCCAAGATTGAGTCAGGGGCAAGTCGGGTCAGTATCAGAAATTATATACAAGGCACCATTATGATATAGCTGAAGACCAGTCAGCACTGACACTGTGTTACAGCATCCTTAAATAGGCACCAAGGCTGATTCTGGGCATACATGCATGTCTGTGCAAACGCCGTGATACATGTGCACAATCATGTTCACTCCTTTACAACCAGCTAATGTTCATATTGAAGTTTCTCAAAGCCAGCTGGCTAACAGGAATTTCCTGATACTAATCCTCCATGTAACCTTTACACAATCCCACCCATAACGCTTTCCCTATCCCTCGCTATGAGCTCAACACTAACTCCACACTAACACTACTTTTAACCCTAACACTAACCCTTCCTGTAACCACAACACTAACCCTCACTGCAATTCTTACATTAACCTTCATACCACTCCAGTACCTGTACCCTGACACAAATCCCTCCTTTAAAGCTGAATCCTGGGATAAGCAAAAATTGTCTAAATATAAGAGTCATGTGTAGTATTCCTTGAATCTTGATGTGCTTTATGTATTTCTTCTAGATCTATGCAGCAATCAAGTCTGAAACTTTACCTCTGTTCGGGAGCTTCCTGTAATAAAGACCATTCACTACTGCTCTTACCTGTGCAGGGTGACCGGTCTTGTCATTGCCCTCTCTGTAGGCTTCTATAATGGATGGGGCCTTCTGGGTCCCTTCCACAGCTCTGCTCTCTGCAGAGGCTAAATACAGCACAGTGATGATGTTGCTGCTTTTCCCAGGTAATATCTGGGTTTGGAAAGGCATTTGGTGCACACAAAATAGGTTTACATCTCTTAAGGCCACTGAAGAATATATTCCAATTCAAATTTTTGTGCCTGGAGTTCTGCATTAACCAAAACACTAATGTTTCCTGTAATATTCTGAGAACTCAACCCCTTGTTTGCTTTCTTACTTTTCCTGTGCCAGGTTTCTCTATACTAGTCCAAATGCAGTTTTTGATATACAGTTGTAGTTTTTATTCATTAAAAGAATGGAAACAAGTCAATAATTCCATCCACATATGCTCCTGTGGATTCTGCTTGGCAATTACTGATAGTCCATTGGAAGCCCAAGGTAGATGTAATGTGTACAGGATGGAGCAGGGGCGGACTGACCATTCGAGCACTCGGGCAGTGCCCGAGGGCCCGGGGTCAGTAGGGGGCCCCATAAAATGCCCCTGGTACCTTTTTATAGGCTTTTTTGAGTGTGTTTTCAGTGTGGGCAAGGACACAGGGACCCAATGATCCCCAATTGCCCGGGGGCCCCATGAGTTGTCAGGCTGCCCCTGGGATGGAGTGACTGATTAGCTTCTGTCACAACAAACACTTTTCTCCTGCGCTAGGAAAAGACTCAGTGGACCCAATACGAATGTTCTGGAATATTCTGGAATATGCACTGCTTGCTGCCCTCAACAGACCGGGGTGGTCCAAATACACTGGATTCAAATGGAGAAACAGAAAAAGGGCGCACTGACCTAGTGCATTATCGTTTAAAATATTTATTGAAGAAACAAAGTAAGAATCATACTCACAATAGACATAAAAACACAGGCATGTCAAACTGAACAAGATGTATGATCCAAACAACATCTGAGTCCATACGATGGAACCCTGTATGATACTTACTTTGTTTCTTCAATAAATATTTTAAACGATAATGCACTAGGTCGGTGCGCCCTTTTTCTGTTTCTCCATTTGATTGGCTTCTGTGCAGTGGTGAGTTTTGGCTTTGTGAAATGTGGTGCACCAGCTCTCAGCTAGACAGAGAAAGTATGAAGGTGAGGGGGGAAGTCTCAGAATTTTCTAGAGCAGCCTTTCTCAACCTTTTTAACATGGAGGAACCCTTGAAATAACTTTGCGGTCACAGGGAACCCCTGCTAATAATTGCTATATCCAAAGCTCATGGTACATTAGTGTGATGGTCACTGGGGAGAAAGCTTCTTAGATTTGTGATCATTGGGAAGAATCCCCCCTTAAAGTTAACTAAAAAGATGATTGGTGTCATTGGGAATTTATCTAAAAGGAAGAAACTGCCCATTACTCTAGGAACCCCCGAGAAATTTTGGAGTAACTCTGGGATACCACAGAACCCTGGTTGAGAAAACGTATTCTGAGCCCTTCAGTTCAGTGCCCCCTCCTCCTTCCAGATAATTTCCTACAGACCCGTATGCCTGTTAGAGTTAATACTTGTGCCTCCAGCATGTATTGCATTCATAGAAAAATGAAATCCATTAAAAATCTCTAATTAGACCTCATGACATCTAAAAATAATGATCTGCCGATAGAGACATTAGTGGCTTTCTGATATACTGCTGTGGTTTTTATGGCTTTCAAATATCTTTCACATTACTTCCTGATTCTTCATCAAGTCACTCAAACTGCTCCACTTAATTACTATCACAATACGCTCTCATTTACATGGCTGTAATCTGCTCCAATGAAAATAAATTTTTTTCCCCAACAAACATCGTGGAGATAAATTCATTTAGTCAATGAGCCGTTGAGGTAGGTAAGAGTCGTCTTACGGCTCTGTAACATCTTGGTGAGAGAAGGCGTGGGAGCCGTTAATCCCCGGAGGGTGTCATTATTTCATGTGAAGAGCAGGTTAAATTCTGCTTTATTGTGTTATACTCCAACAATTGCAATAAAACAATTGAAGTGATAGCATTATTAACCAAGACATAGTGATGAGGATCTGTTCGGTCTTCCCTTTCCTACAGAGGAGCTGGTGAGGAAAGAGAGAACAACTGACAGTTCAAGTCCCCATGCAACGTAGTTTTGCAAAATATCAGTGGCTAAAGAGTAACACAAATTGACAGAAGAAAACAATATTACCATTTTTTTCATATTGTTGAAGCACAGCTGCATTGAACATACTTCACAACTTTCTGAGATGAGAAAGGGAACTGATTTAACCAAAATGTTTGGTTAAACCAACTATTCTCAACTAGGGTTCCTCCAGAGACTACTAGGGGTTCCTTGAATTGATTGACCTCTTATTTATTGGTGTCTGCATAGCTCTAATGCCAATGTCACTTGAAAAAGCCAGCAGCATGACACCAATGATCTTTTTAGCTGTGTGTAAAGTTGGCATTCTGACCATCATTGGAAGGGGGGGCATACTTCCTTTTAATCCACCCGTAGACAGGTGCCTACTCTTTGGGTTTCAGGTGCCTCTGTTCTTGTATTGTATATGTGTTAATAAATCTTTGTAAGGTGAGTTGTCTGGGGGTTAGTCAGGTGTTAAGTCTGCTAACTCTTGGTTGTTCATGGTTCCTCCCTCTTGTGGTGGGCCATAAATACAAGGGCAGCAGCTCTACAGGGAGGGTGATACCTCCTCATGGGAATAAGCAAAGAGGGTGCTACAGAATGTGATCTCTACCTAGGAACGGCCATTCCCAAAAAAAGGTACCCATTCAGGGTGCTGAAGAGGACTAAGGACTTTATGGACGTTGCAATGCTCTGAGATATGAGATGGCAGCCTGATTAGGAAACAGGCTGGATAGGAAAGAGAGATAGAGTGAGGAAGATTTAACTGTAAAGAGATTGTATGCTGTAACAACTGAATACTTTCCCATAAACTTTCCAAATTAACTCAAATGTGCCTGGTCTGAAGTTAGTATAAAGGGGTTGCAAGCAGTGGAGTATTTAGGTTTTGTGCTGCCCTAGGCAACACAAAAATTGGCTAACCCTGCCTCCTCCCCCGCAGAGAGAGCCTGACACCAACCAACACCCCCACCACTCTCCAACTGCACACCCAAGAGAGCCTTCAACTACCACCACACTCCATACACCAGCCATCCCACCCCACCCCCAGCGAGAGAGAGAAAGACACTCACCTTCACAGCCCCAGACATCCCCTGGAATGAGAGTCAGGCTCTGCATACACCGTCAAGCAGCCTGAAGCCTCTCTCAGATCCCACATGGCCCCCATGCTGCGTGTGTCCCTTCTTCCATCTCTTCTTCCAGGTGGCAGTGCTGCCCCCCCTGAAAAATGCCAATCACAGCTGATCGCGTGTAAATAAGGAAATGCCGGTTATTGGCATTTCTCTCCTCACAAGCTGTCACGCTGACAGCTCGAGAGGAGAGCCAGTAATCGGCATTCCTCAGAGGGGACATGTACACTGATCATCAGGGCACTGATGATCAGTATGCCCTGATGATCAGTGTAGCCCCAACAGTGCCACCTGTCAGTGTCCATCAGTGCCAGCTGTCAGTGCTCATCAATGCCACCTGCCAGTGCCCATCAGTGCCACATATCAGTGCCTACCAGTGCACATCAATGCCGCATATCAGTGCCCATCTGAGATGCCTTTCAGTGCCACCTATCAGTGCTGCCAGTCAGTGCTGCAAAACAGTGCCGCCTATCAGTGCCAGTCAGTGCCGCCTATCAGTGCCATATATGAGTGCTGCCTTTCAGTGCTCATCAGTGATGCCTGTCAGTGCCCATCAATGCCACCTACCAGTGCCTCCTCATCAGTGCCCATCAGTGCAGCCTATCTGTGCCCATCACTGCAGCCTCATTAGTGCACATCAGTGAAAGAGAAAAATCACTTATTTACAAAATTTTATAACAAAAACTAAGAAAAAACTTTTCAAAATTTTCTGTTGTTTTTGGTTTGTTTAGCAAAAAATAAAAAACCCAGAGGTTATTAAATACCCCCAAAAGAAAGGTCTATGTGTCTCAAAAAAATGATAACATTTTCATATGAGTAGTGTTGCATGACCGCGCAATTGTCATTCAAAGGGTGACAGCGCTGAAAGCTGAAAATTGGCCTGAACAGGAAGGGGGTAGAAGTGCCTTGTAGGCAAGTTGTTAAGGAAACAAAATTGGAAGCCATGCAATTTGAACAATAATACCTTTGACACCTTTAGTACATGTTGGCCATTAGACATATGCATTTTGTTTTGTAACAAATCAATTTTCGAATGATAAATGGATGTATATGAATTTCCGAATGGACATAGTAACGAATGTCAACTAAGCTGAAAAAAAAGTTATAACAATATTAATCAATGCATTTATTTCATTCTGATGGCGTTACATGAAAGTAATTTGGGCCCATGGGAAAATTAATTCAATTCTAAAATCTGTTTGATTATTCGGATTTGAGTAAAGTTGTGACTTAAAGGACAAAATTGATAACTGCGCATTTTTTGCAGGTAAAAAGATGTGCATGTATTGTTTCTTCTTGCAGGAGCCTGTAAAGCATTGCACCAGCGATCAGCAGATCCCTGGTGCCATGCAGGTCTCCTGCAGACCTGTCAGTGTATCTGCTTGCTCGTACGGGATGTATGGGCAAGCTGACATACTGACATGAAGAATCAATGATCTACCACGATGTTCCACAGCGCCGTATTAGTTCATTGAGAACTACAAGCCAACAGCCGCTAAGGATATTGGGACTTGTAGTTCATTCATTCACAGAACTCAATGAATGACGTGGCTGTGTGTGCGGAGCCCCGCCTGGCAGGGCTGTTTTTAAAAAGTGATAGCTTGTACGGGGAACTTCTCAGGGAGGGGTCGGTGGGTCGGGGGGTCAGGCAGCAACTACAGCATTGGGAACATGTTACATGTTCCACCCCAAAAATGGGTGGAACATGTAACATGTTCCCAAAGGTAAACATCCTTTACACTGAATTTGTAATCATCATAGTCAGTCAATTCAGTTCCACAGTCTAAGGCTAAGTTCACACTAGCTTTGTCAGCATGCGTTAGACAGGCGTTCGGGAAGCGTTTTTAACACTCCTCAAACGCCTATGAAAATTCTACATAAGGCAGCACATAGTGCTGTTCATATTGAAGCGTTAGTATCACGTCACAGCAAAATTGAGGCTTCATGTCAAGTTAGGATTTGAAGCCTCCCATTCAAGTCTATGGAACTTTTGAAACCTGTGTTGCATCATATGAAGGGTGGTGGGTATCTCTCAGTAGTGGCTCACAAGTAACATTCAATTCAACACTCAAACAAGAGAGTATCAGCAGGAAAGAGAGATCCCTGCTGGGATAGGAGTATGGGGAGCCAACTGATAGATACCCACCACCCTTCATATGATGCAACACAGGTTTCAAAAGTTCCATAAGTGAACAAAAAGTGCAGTAAGCCTATCATAGGCTAATAAGGAGGGAGTTTTTGGTTTCACAGCTATCCTAACCTCCAGAGAGGGAGCCTCCATTAGACCCAGAGGACTGCACCCACCTATCCCATTTAAGGGAACTCTGGAGTATCCTGATTACACTGTGAAGGAGAATAACAAAAGAGAAGCGCACCAACCTTGCGCATTACCTCAGTAACCAAAAATTTATTGAATAAAAGAATGGTACTCACAAACAGCGAATAAAAACAAGCATGTAAGTCCTCAAGGGGACTTTAGAGGCAAGATGCCAATGCGAATCCCGTCATGGAGGAAGCCACTCAGTACAGCTGACGCGTTTCGAAGGACGTGCCTTCTTCCTCAGAGCTCTTACACCTTAGAATCCATCTACCCACAGAGGAGAAGCACCAGATCCCTGCCATCACCCCATGATGACCTTTTGATGACATCAGGATAAATTTATAACGTGCATTTATTTTTTCTGGTGAGTGTGCATTGCTTATACACCTATATTCACCTTCTCCAGGAAGACACAGGACTAATGAGCACCTTGGTCACCTTGGTAATGAGCACCTTGGTCACCTGATGAACTTATTTATGATGTATTATGATCAGTGATACTTGATCCTATTTTATCATCATACGTTACTTTTATTACTTTCTTAGCGCCACACATCACTTTTATATTAATGCTATAGGAACGTTTGGCAAGAGTTAGAAATGAGTCAAGTGTGAACAGGTCCTAATGCAATTCTTAGGTTTGAAAAATTGGGGGGTGCCAAATTGCAAATATTTATTCTGTTGTGTCTGAAAATATTGAATAGTTTTGATACGTGAATAACGGATGCAAAATTTTTCTAATCCACCCAGACCAAAGAATATATGAAACAAATGATGAATATAATGAAACAAATTAATCGGTTCAACATAACGAGTATGACAAAATGAAATTTTTCAGTGAACAAATGCATCCAAAACAAAGCAAAATGAACATTTCTGGCCTGCACATGTCTATTGCCCAATATACCATATACAAGATCCATTCTATACTCTATTTTAGGTGATATTTGTAGATGGAGATTCTACATTTTGCATTGTCATTTCCATGCAGTCCCTGTTCTCTCGCCAGTGTTCTCTACCACATTGCACCTGTCCCTTCTCTCTATACACCTGATCGATGCAAGGCAACCCGAAGCTGCTGACCTGAAATAACAGCTTCTTGTTAGGAGATCTAATGGAAGATTTCTGTCTCGTTTCAAAATACGTCTACAGATGATGTATGCCAAGGTTCACAATTATCTTGTGACATATGCATTTAATGGAGAGCACATTCCAGGTCTGCAGCGTTTGAAGTGATTAGGTCTGAGAGGGAGACGCGGTTGGAAATTGTCACTAATACTGTTATAAGGAGAAGTATAGCTGATAAAGTGTTCTGCTCTTACAACATATAACCCTGGAGAATGAACATTTCAAATAGCAACCATTTAGTCATCAGTATTATAGATGAGCATGGTGAATTCAGGGAACGTGATTTTGTAGCAAAGTTTGCGAATTTGTGTTCGCCAAAATTTCATTGAAATTGTCTGTTAATTGTACCAGGCTGTTAAATTAGCGTAATAAAAATCCCCCTTTAACCTCCCTAGCGGTATTCCCGAGTGTAGCTCGGGGTAAAATGTCAGTACCAAAAGCGGTAACCCCGAGCTACACTTGGGCTTTCCATGCGGCGCTGCATAGGGAGTCCCTGCAGCACTTACCTTGTCCTTTGCTGCCGCGATGTGTCCCCTGCAGCATCCCCGGCCATCTCCTCCGGCTGATGCCGGCATCTGGCTCCTGTGTTCTGGTCCGTGTGACGTTGGGACGTACGGGCGCTGACAGCGGCGGGAAATTTGAAAATGTAAAAAAAATGTCATTTTTTTCAAAACGATTTTACATAGTAAAACATTCCTGTTTCAACCCATTTCACATACATTTTGTCCCGAGTGCTTTGTTCGGCGCCCTGCCTGCATTTTGAATGTTCTTTCTGCCTGGAAACTGAGAAACGTCCATGGTGTCCAAAAAGTGTCCCTTTAGGTCATAAGCGGGTTTAGACCAGCTAGAGAACAGCGATAGTAAATCAGAACTACTTGCAGAATTGAGTGATAATGATTCATGGGAAATTCGTCATCAGACACTGAAAACAATTTTGCGACTTTGCTCAGTGATGTGCGAACTTGGTGCTTTATTTCAAATGTCAGTGTTTTTGGTTTGATTATATTATTGAATTAAATGTATTATTATTATATTATTATTTTTTATGATTATTTATTAAATTATAATTTAATAGACTCTTGTTCGGACAGATTTCAGTGAGTTATTCCTAAATATTACAGCCTACAATAAAAAAACTACATATTTCCATGCAAAATAATGGTACCGCTTTCAGCACCAAAAATCTGAAATAATCAGACTGCTAGGGAGGTTAAGTAGAATTCCTGCCTAACACTAGCTATTCTTGAAGATGTCCCCTCCCCCCTCCGGTTCCTATCCTGCTTACCCTATGTTAAAAATGTGTATACCTGCTTTTCGGTCTGCAGTGGCAGCTGCAGGGGAGAAAAGGGAGCGCCAACACTGGCTGGGCTATGGGAGACTATGGGTGATGTCACCACTTCTAGAATCCCCAGCCATTGTTTAGTGCTCCATCCTCTCCCCTGCATCTGCTGCTCACTGACACAGGGGAGCCGGAACTGCAAGATCACGTGAGCGGAGTGGACTGAAAAAGATAAGTATACAGGCAGGATAGGCAGAAGAAGGGGGTAGTGGATATTTTAAGAATAGTTAATGTGAGGTAGGAATTCCACTTTAGGGTCTCATTCACTTGGGCGCTGAGGCCCATCGTTACATAGTTAGTCTGGCTGAAAAAAGACAAAAGTCCATCCAGTTCAACCATAGAAAAAAAAAAAAAGTTATAGTCCTATACCCACAGTTGATCCAGAGGAAGGCAAAAAAAAATAGTCTGTGAATGGATCATGTGACTATATAGCAGGTAGCCCATTCATATCTATGGGGACTAGGAGCAGACTCCCCACCCCACCCCACCCCTGTCCCTGCTGTACTTACCTCCAGGTTTGTCAACACCCCTTAACTTAATCCAGCAGTCCAGGGAGTTGAAATCCCTGCTCTTCTCTGCACGCACTTCTGGGACAGACCAGATTTATTCTGATTGGTCCCAAACAGGGGCGGACTGACAACTCATGGGGCCCTCGGGCAATAGGGGATCATGGGGTCCCTGTGTCCTTGCCCAAACTCAAAAAAGCCTATGAAAAAGGTACCAGGGGCATCTCATGGGGCCCCCTACTGACCCCAGGCCCTCAAGCAGTGCCTGATCTTCCAAATGGTCAGTCCGCCCATGATGGGGACACAGCCGCTTCGCAGACAAAGCTGCTCATATAATATAATACAACCCCCGAATGAACATTGTCTACGTTTGGACGTTTGGAACTGCTCATCCACACCCTCATGGCTGTCAGATTGGGGTGATTGGCCATGTTCATGAAGCTGCTGAGTCCCCATAGACATGAATGAGCTGCCTGCAAGCAGTACCTGGTGGTTGAAGCTGCATAAACACATGGCCTATTCATGGACTACGGGAACCATATGAATGTGGTCTAAAAGTTAGGAGTGCAAATCATTGTGAAGGTCACATAGATCAGTTGATGTAATAGGGGGTTCCTGTGTACACAGAAAATGATGATTTCCAAATGTGCTGCCAACACTTCACATTCACTAGAAAATACCATGGCTAAAAGAATGCTTATAGCAATGCATATATTAAACACATAAGGTCAAATTTGCTATGCTAAGTAGGATTTTGGATACATTTTGTATGTAGGACACAGAGTCCTTGAATGTGCAATGACTTTGCTTTTGGATGATGAAGCACTAGGTCTACTTAAAGAATTTTGCTAGAATTAAAGCATACTAAAATTGTGTAAATAGCTTCCTTTTGTCATGAAAATGCAATTGTCCATTTTTTTTTTCAGTGAGTAAATGCTTAATAAATTCTTGTTGATCCTACTAGTTTCTGATCTCTGAGGCCTGTGAGTGGACAGTGAAAGGAGAAGCAGCACACTAATGAGTCTATCTCTCTGACACTCTGTTCTCTCCTCCTATCAGCATGCTCCTTGCGCTGCAAAATATATGTCTGGCATGTTGTGTTGCTTCTCCCTCTGAGCTCTGCTGTCCAATGGACTCAAGAGGTTAATGCCAAATCAAATTTAGGTATTTATCTAGTTGCCGACCGCAGATAGCCGAATGACGGCTAAACTGCGGCCGGCCAGTTCTGAGTGGACGTCATATGATGTCCTCCCAGAACGCGCTCTCCTGCGCGCCCCAGGGGGCGCGCACCCGGCGATCTCCGTGATCGCTGTGTCCTACGGACACAGCTGATCACGTGATGTGGTAAAAGGCCAATCATACCGGCCTTTTACCACGTGATCAGCGGTGTCCAATGACACGCTGATCACAGGGAAATGCAAGTGCCGGTTCTCGGCTGCACTTTCCTCACGCTGTCAGATCGTGAGGAAAGTACTGCCGAGAACCGGCAGTTGTCAGAGCGGGGATCGGCACCGATCATCGGGGCACTGATGATCAGTGCCCTGATGATCGGTGCCCAGCAATGCCACCCGCAAGTTCCGCCCACCTGTGCCCAGCAGTGCGCCCACTAGCTCCGCCCACCTGTGCCCAGCAGATCACCCACCTGTGCCCAGCAGTGCACCCACCTGTGCCACTCTGCAGTGTCACACACCTGTGCCCAGAAGTGCCACCTACCTGTGCCCAGCAGTGCCACCCACCTGTGCCCACCCACCTGTGCCCACCAGTGCCACCCACCTGTGCCCACCCACCAGTGCTGCCCACCAGTGCCACCCACCAGTGCAGCCCAGCAGTGCTGCCAGTCAGTGCCACCAGTCAGTGCCCAGGAGTTGTGCCAGTCAGTGCCGCCAGTCAGTGCCCAGCAGTGATGCCGTCTATCAGTACCCATCATCAGTGTCACCTATCAGTGCCGCCTATCAGTGCTGCATATTAGTGCCGCCTATCCGTGACACCTCATTAGTGCTGTCTATCAGTGCCGCCTATCCGTGCCACCTCATTAGTACTGCCTATCAGTGCCCTTTAGTGCTGCCTATCAGTGCCCATCAGTGCCACCTATCAGTGCCCATCAGTGCTGCCTCATCAACGCACATCAGTGAAGGAGAAAAAATACCTGTTTGAAAAATTTTATAATAGAATCAAAGAAACTTTTTTTTTTCAAATTTTTTGCACTTTTATAATTTATAGCGCAAAAAGTAAAGCGCCCAGTTGCTATTAAATACCACCAAAAGAAAGCTCTATTTGTGAGAAAAAAATGATCAAAATTTCATATGGGTACAATGTTGCATGACCGCGCAATTGTCAAAGTGCGGCAGCGCTGAAAGCTGAAAATTGGCCTGGTAAATAAGGGGGTATAAGTGCCTGGTAGGCAAGTGGTTATACTGGTTGCATTAGAAAAAAACATATATTCAGGGCTGTCTTTAATGCAGGGCAAAAGGGGCAGCTTCCCTGGGCCCAGTCATTGCTGTGGGGCCCAAAGCAACTGCCTCTTGAGCCTGCACTGCCCGCTAATTGGGGCCCCATGATGACACAATTTATGTCTTTTAATCAGCCTCGAGTTTAGTTTTAACTGCTTCCCATCCAGTGTACATATATACTGTATATGTCCTGGATGAGTAGCTGTAATTTTTTAGAGCTGGCAACTAGCTTTCAGGTAAGGCCTTTACAGCCACCTGATCACATTTATACAGGGTCTGGAAGGGGGCCACTGCAATTCCCAAGCTTTCCCGTTCCACCGGTCAGGTCAGCTTCTCACAGAGGAGAGAGAAGCCCATCCATTCTCTGCTCTAATAGACTCCAATCTCTCATAAAGAGTATCTATCACTGTCCAAGCTATCACATGAAATGTTGTTCATCCCTTGTGATATCAATAAAGTTGGATTAAAAAAATAAACATGAATAAAAAAAAAACTAAAGCAAGCCCAGCCCCCTATGTTCACACGCATGTGGGTCCCGCACACATACTGTATGTAAAAAGTGATTGCAATAATTCTGGTGTCCGAGCTCATGTTTAAGTCTAAACTGGTAACTTGTAACTGCTTTTAAAGGTGTGCTTATAGATAATTTTAGGTATTGTAGTTTGTCACCATTTCGCAGACATGCAAAATTTTAAATCTTGACATATTTGGTATCTATTTACTTGGCGTAACATCATCTTTTATATTTTCCATTTAATTGGGTATTATATTGTGTTTGTGGGCACTAAAATGCATTTAACTGTATTTTTTTCGTAAATTTGTGCAAATATTGTGCGATATAAAAAATTGCAACAACACCCATTTTATTCGATATGACCTCTGCTTTCAGAAAATATATAATGTTTGAGGGTTCTAAGTAATTTTCCAGCAAAAAAGCAGATTTTAACATGTATATGAGAAATATCAAAATTGGCCCGGGCGGCAACTGGTTAAACAAAAAAAAACAAATGTTGCTTAAAATTTATAGAAATATTTTGCCATGACAGCGTTAGACTTCACAACCATTGCATACATCATATTCATCTCCTATGAGTAACACGAATGCAGTAATATTATGCAGTAATATAGGATAGGGCAGGGGCGGACTGACCATTTGGAAACTCGGGCACTGCCCGAGGGCCCGGGGTCAATAGGGGACCCCATGAGATGCCCCTGGTACCTTTTTAATAGGCTTCTTTGAGTTTGGGCAAGGACACAGGGGCCCCATGATCCCTTATTGCCCGGGGGCCCCATGAGTTGTCAGTCCGCCCCTGGGATAGGGCACATTAGTGGCTTATTCTAATTCTCTTTTTGGTCACTAGCCTTCCCCATAGCCAGATGTCAGGGAAGACTCAGGAATCAGTACAGTTGAGTGCTATCTCCTGCCCTAGGGAGTGGGGCCTCCTGCCTAAGGGTATCTTAGAAAGGCAGAGAACTCTCTGGGTTAGTTGCCAAGAGGAGAGTGATTACTTGTTTTATCTGTGGATGGATTGGGCCAGATCAACATGTAGTCAGTTGGGTCTTATTTCTTTAGCACCCCCTTAGGGGGGAAGCCTGGATCATCCCCTGCTTTGGGATGCCAGAATATGGGACAGCCCTCCTGTGAGTAGTAGGTCTCTTGTCTCTTCTCTTGTGCTACATCTCTCTGAACTATGCTGGATTGTTTGTAACTTAAGTTGAGTGATATCACATTCTTGGGATGCCTATATGTTTAAATATAATTGCCTTCATCGATTCAGTAAAATGTTAAAAAGCATTCCTGGTGTAGACTCCTCCCTCTCCTAACCTCAAGATGGGGAAATCTCTTGGAAATTAAACTTGTGCCTAAGGGGCAGAGCTGGGTCTATTGGTGTAACCAGGTGCGCAGAGGACAGTCAACAGGTACCAACTAAGATAGGATGGGTCACCTTGCAAGCACCCCTACACATAAGAGAGAGTGGGATGGTTCCTCTGGGGGTCCCTGTGCCCATGGTACGCTGCTTGGACAGGGTCACTACTCCTGGGTCCAGGCAGAGACATGTTAAAAAGTAGAAATGCTCTCCTGCTACAGAACAGTTCTGACCAGGGGCGGACTGACAACTCATGGGGCCCCCGGGCAATAGGAGATCATGGGGCCCCTGTGTCCTTGCCCAAACTCAAAAAAGCCTATGAAAAAGGTACCAGGGGCATCTTAGGGGGCCCCCTACTGACCCTGGGCCCTCAGGCATAGCCCGAGTTTCCAAATGGTCAGTCCGCCCCTGGTTCTGACACTCCAATCTAAGCATTAAAAGTGTGATCTTTATAACTGATTCAGTAGTGGTGAGATAGTTGTACTTAAAGTGTCAGTAGAATTAGCAGACAGTGACTGAATCCAAATGACATCTTGCAGATCGTAGAAAGCTTTATTCCAAAATTTGTGCAGATCTTCACAGATGAAGGTCAGATAGGTGAAAAATCATAGTATATCTAGCTCCAGCAATTACATGTGTTCAGAACAGAAACTAAAGACACAAAAAAAATGGGTGGGACTAGCTATACAGAGCTTTTCCTAGTTATGAAGGAAGGAAGGTATAACATTATTTAAAGGCAAACAAAGAACAATGCAAATGTAACATGATAACAGTGACACTTATCCATCCTGTGTAACAGGATTAACGGTCAAACAGGTTGGATTCACACTGGAGATATATAAAGAGAATCAAGCAGTGTAGTTCTATAAATATTCAGAAATATTGTGCTTTACAAATGTGCATTGTGCTTTGCTGGCTTCTGGATTAAATAAATGAGAGAGAAATATAAAAGTGAGGAGAGCCTGGCCATAGGACCTGACGTTTGTGTCTTTATTGGTGTCAGGAGACACAAGTCTTATTCCAGCTCCCTTGGTGAACTCTATGATGATTCTACTAACATCAGCTTCTCAAGCCCTGAAGAAGGGGAAGGCTTTTTCCCCCGAAACATGCTGGATGCTCTTAACCACTAAATGTTTCAAAAAAACCTTTAAGTGAGATGAACGTTTGTACCAGACGTTCCTTCATAAACATCAAAGAATTTACAGTTATGTGACCTGTTAATAGACATGCACGATTCATTTCGATACGAATCAAAATTTGGACAAAGTTTTCATTATTCAGAGATTTGGATGATATTTGTGGATTTTTGTATGGAGCAGGCAATTAAAGAGATCTTGTTTCCATAGTAAAATAATTTTTAATGCCATAGTTAGGTTAAAACATCACAACATGTTTCATTGTTACGTGCCACTTTTTCAAAACAAGTCCTGAAAAAAGTCTGGTGAAATATTGTCCCTTTCTTTTTTCTGGGCTTGAAATTCCAGATATCTCTGGCTTTGCATTTTGGCATACTCCTATGATTTACTACCTCACTGGCCAATAGTCATAAGCAGGAGGCAGAAAGGAGATGTTATCAGGGACGTTGAAGTGCTTTTGCCAAACTATTTTGAATGGGTTGCAATGCACGTTCACAAAAAACACTCTTTAATGGGCATGCTCTAACACAACACACTCCATGTGGAAAAGTGTTAACCCAGCCTAAGTGCCGGCAACTTTAAAATGCATCTGTGCTCAGACTAAGGTAAGTAAACTAAATAGCTATTCTTAACAAGCAGTAAATGAGCTTTAAAATAGATCCTCACTCACCTTTCTAACTGCTTTACTGTGAAGTAATTCATTCTCAAAGATTCTCAAAAATTACAGCAAAGACTCTAAAGGTAAGTTTCAGCCAGTTTCTAACAGCTTAGAAACATCAAGATTTTAGTGAGAAATTTGAAATGTAATTTCTCTACAATGCCTAAAGATAAAAAAGATGAATGAGAGCTTGGTTTAAAGCTGTTTTACTGTTCGTTCAGAATATGTAAATACTATACTAATCTGCATGATCTGGGCACAAGTTAAATATAACTAAAGGCAAAACATTTATTTTAGTTTTGGATAGAGTGGAGAGGGATTAGAGCGCTTGTCCATTTTTTTATCTGTCCGTGCCCCCATTAGGGAGATTCACCCTCTCTATTTGTCCTGTTTACTATTATATTTGAAAGTAAAAGAAAATCCCAGATTTGGGTCGTCCCCAGAAAAGTAATAGAGGGGAAATCTTCCAATGGGAACACTAGGTCTGGTGACCAAGGAATTCCCTTAATTTGCAGGAATTTCCTCTAACTTCCTGTTTAGCGATGGGACAGAAAGTAAAGGAAAATCTCTGAAATGGGACACAAATGAAGAAAAAAAAATCTGAGATTTGTTATAATTACTGACTTGCTGTATCCAAAATGGAAAAAAAATAGTTCTACATTGAGTTTAAGCACCTACCCTTTATACCTCATATTTTTGTGGGATGGGGGTTGAGCAAAGTTGCCTCCCCTGCTAGCTGAAAACTGGAGTACAAAATAATCATATGCAATATTCTCTAATTGTTTGAATAAAAAAATGAAGAAAATGTGTTCTATGTTTGTTATTCCTGACTATAAAGAGAGAACGAATACAATTCCCATACAGGAACTATTAGAGAACAAAGTTTTGACTTCTACATACAAGGAACAGAAAGCAGAAGGGGCATTAAATAGTTGAGATTATTCAACCTTACTTCCCGTTGATAGAATTTCAAGGGCAACTTCAACCCAGCACCAGCTAGAATTTCAGCTCATATTATCTGAAGCATAATATGGATTTTGCGATGAAATCCATTACATGGCACATTACAATTAGAACATTGTGTTTTTCACCCCGTTATACTAACCAGCCAGCCAGTTCTATCTCTGCGTAGCTCTCAAGTTTGTACAAAGTTGTCGCCTTCGCCAAGGTCAATGGAAGTGAGCTGTCAGAAATATTTAGAGGTGAGGTCTCTGACTATCCTCAATATTCCTTTCACTAAAGGTGAGCCACTGCCTTAATTCAAGTTCATTCAAAGTGTTTGTGTTATGTCTTTGAAACAGGAAAGTCACCTTACCAATATTGGATGAGAGTCTGAACATTATTACAAGATAATTAACTCATTAATAACTTTTTCGGCATGCTTCACAACAATAAATGGGTCACTGCCCCATTAAAGTAAACCTATCTTCCAAAATTAAAGTGGAAATTGGGCCTCTGTTAAAGTACTGTATCTTTCTAGTCAAATAAAGATAGGCATGCTATCACTATCAAAAAAATTATAAAAAATGTAAAAATCCTTTATAGATTAATATAATGTTTTTAGCTTATTTTTGTAGCTGTATTCTATGGTCCACACAACCACTCTAGCAAGTGCAGGGGGTGTATCTGCATTGCCTAAGGGCAGCAGCAGAAAGACATGTAGACCAGTGGGAAAAGCCTCTGTCACTCCAGCAGAATCGACTGACTAGGGGGGGGGGGCACCTGGTGGGTCCTGTTCAAGCCTGTTTGGCAGAATTGGCCTCGATTCAAATATTCATCTGCCCACACGTTACGCCATCAACCATGTGGCTTCGTCAGGGGGAAAAAAAGCCACGTGGGGGTGGCGTAACACGTGGGGCGGAGCCTAGTGAAGTAATTGCCAGATTTTTACAGAGCAGGAGTTTTAAATTATAAATCGATCTGTTACTGTTTCTATCATGTGAGTGACGCTCTGGAACATTTTTATGTGAAATTAAACAGTATTACACTATGGGAGATGTCCTCTGTTCTTTCTATATGTGGAGCTAAGCTGAGAAGAGTCCCGTATATACTGTCATTGAAGGGGTGCCTGTCATCAGCTCTCTGCTGCCATCTAGATCATCTTTGATCGAATTACCATGCTTGGTTGACCTGTATTAATTTATAAGTCCACGGTATGAGGTGAGCTGCATCTATATATTTTTAGGTGGAGGAACACTAAGTCAAGGTGGAGCACTGTGTTTGTTTGAAAAGGCTTAATTTGTTTGGAGCACATCGTATTGATTTTTCACCATTCAAGCACTTTATATATATATTTTATATTTCATATTGTGATTGAACTATCACATTTGAACTTTTTATGGACTACTATTTATATATGAGTTAGCGCAACACTATTTATATATGTTTTATGCTATAATCTTTTTCCCTCGATGGTTGGCTATCTCTGCCAGGTTTAGGCAGCCCAGTTCTGATGAAATGTGCAGATTTGGCCATGGCTGCTGTGTGTCCCATTCCACAGCCTGTTGGGATATGTGACTGTGTGCTTCCAGAAGGTTGAGGGAGCAGTAGAGTTGGGGTGGGGAGGTGGGGTGTGGGGCGGTTTGAGGGGTGGGGTGTTAAAAGAAAACATAGAACATACAACAGGCTTATGGTGAACATTCCATGAAGAAATCAAGTATTTTTGAATGGCATAGGTGGTTTAAGGAGGGTCAAGAAGATGACACAAGACGTGGGCAGTCAAAAAAGCAAAGGACGGATCCAAATGTGGATGGAGTGCGAATCCTCGTATGCTCATATCGATGACTGAGTCTACCGATGATGGCAGAAAAGTTGAACCTGAACAGGGAAGCAGTGTGGCATATTCTAATGGAGGATTTCAGAATTAGTAAGATTTCCACAAAGATGGTTCCTCAAACCTTGACAGAAGATCAGAAAGAACTTTGATAGTTTGATAGAATTATTACTGGTTCATTCCAGGAATAAAATTGTCATACCGTGTGTGTGTGTTGGTATGTGTATGTATGTGTGTGTGTATGTATATATATGTGTAAAATAAGGAAAAGTGAGCGCACTCCAATGAGCGGCAAATGCACAAAAAGGAACTACAAGCCCTTCCAACCAAAATAAAACAATATGCATAATAAGTGCAGCGCTACAAACAATATCCAAATGGCAATTGAAATATAAACGATTGTCAAATATAAGAATGTTGGAGATGATAAACAGTTCAGTGAAGGGGGACTTGCAGGGAGTATAGGTGTAATCCAATCCCAGGAATAGATAAATTGCCTGCTTACCAGAAGCGCAATTAGAATGCGCATGTATAGATTACATATAGCCGGGATCCCATGTAGGCACTGCTTTATAGTACCCAGATGGTCCGTCAGTGGTAAGACGATGCTGGCCTGGTCGGATCACACTGCTCCTTGGATCCACACAGAGAACCTAAAAATGCTGGGGCTGAGGTATGGGAATGGAGTAAGAAACTCTACAAAGAAAGCCACTTCCTGAAATCCATGCTCCGTGTCTTCCGGCATGTGACAGCTTTCACTTTCACTTTGTTGCAGCGTCTTCCAATGTAAAACCTCTGACAAGTTTGTCCAAAAACCTGAACAACATGGGAGAAGTCAAAGATCACTGGCTCAGGGATCGTTTATATTTCAATTGCCATTTGGATATTGTTTGTAGCGCTGCACTTATATTGTTTTATGTATATATATATATATATATATATGTATACAGTATGTGTGTGTATTGTATACACTGTAAGTGTGTGTGTATTGTATACACTGTATATTGCAGAGGGAGTACAGAGACCTTTCAGACAGAAGAGTAAAGGTCCACTTTAAACAGAGGCCATTTGGTGAACTGGGCTATTGGCAGACTGGTGCATTCATTTGGACAAAGCAGACTTTTTCTGCTTCACCTACCAAAGTTGAAAAAGGTCTGTGGCATCTTATAAAATTATACTGTCCTTGTCTGGGCCAAGAATATGGTGTCCAGCTTACCTATGTGATCAGCCGATGTTGTAATTCTAGAGGACAATATAGGCCATTCTGTTTGTTCTTCCTTCACTAACAAGCCATATACTGTATATCATAGAATACCAATTTTGCTGTACCCATTTATAATTTAGAAGATGTGTTTCCAAGCATAACACCATTATGGACCATTAGCTTGGCAAGTGCTGATGTGGCAAGATGGATGACACCTTCAAGGCAATCATGCAGGCAGATATGTCGCCATGATAGCTTTACTGTAACTCAGCACTACTATTATCAAGAAAAGCCATGAAAGTCATCATGAAGAAAATGCAATATTCAGAGTCACATAGGGTCCCTTTGTCAAAGCTAGAAAGTGGAGGATATAACTTTTTTTTTTCAAGCTTTCCTATACAGTATACACACACATATATATATTCTTGCAAATGCAGTTCCTTAACAGCAGGTGGGCCACAGGCCATTCTGTCTTTGGATTTCTGATGAGTTATTATGTGACGGCTAGAGATGCTGGAAGTCGCTCATTAAATTGGATACCGTTTAGGTGTCAGAGGTCCATCTTGAAACTGCTGATACAGTAGATTACATTACGTTAGAGAGAGTGACTCTGAAAGCTTGTTTGCAGCACATGTGTGAAGTCCACCTCATATCCCCGATGACACGGCTAAGAACTTGCTTAGACAGCCACAATGCTGGTGTTAAAACGGCTAGAGGAATGGTAGGTGTCAGGGTCACCATCCTAATGACCGGTACAGTGACTTTCTACATTTCATTTGTCTTATCATATTTTTTACAAGCTCTTTTTACCTAGCTCAATTATTCCAGTAAATTATCTTACAGCAGGGAGCGAGATATATGACAAAACGATCCACGGCAACAGCAAATCATTACAGATCAATCGCGCATTTTACCTCTATTTTGACACACAGGCCAGGGAAAAAAACTGTCTCCAGTCTCTTATTGCACAGCAATGATGTACTCTTACGTCTCACTGACCGTCCTGATTTAAAGGTCAATACCAGAAAAACACAAAGATGTATTAAAACTCACACTAGGACACAGCTGACCTGCTGAGTGGCTGTAATTTTCATAATGACCTTTTGTCAGTTGGATGCTCCTAAAATCCCTTTATGTTCCCTAATCTTTAGTTTCTGATTGGGTCCAAGTCTGAACCTGTGGTAATTCAGGCCAAGTATGTTCCTGGGCACCAAGCACTGCCCTTTTGAGTTCTAGAAAAGCAGCTTCCCAACTACACAGTCACAAAATACAACAAGACATGTCCTGCAGCCTCTTGGAATGTAAGACATGATCCCAGAAGGCTGCGGTCACGGAGGGAATGGAGGGCCAAGGTGATGTCATCCTTAGGTGAGGAAGTGGGAGCTGGTGCAATACAGAAAAATACCAGCTACCCACAAAAACAACTGGACACTTTCTCCACCAACTTCATCCTGGTTCTTTCCAGTGAGATTCTTCTGACCCAGATTGATTCCAGGACATGAGCTTGAAAATAGCCCTAAGCTAAGCCTAGCTGGGACCTCAGTGCCTTCCTAAGGACTTCTTTAGCACTCGTCCCAAGGGCAGAGCCCCTGAACAGGGGTCTCCTCCAGCAGGACTGGACCCAGGAACACTGCACATGCTGCCTCAGACCTCAGGCTATTTAAGTGCTCTCCCTCCACCTACTGGACACATCTCCCCAGGGATTGGCTGGATACCTATAAATATTCAGGCTGTCTGCTCTGTTCATCCTCCCACAATAATTCTAGAATCCTCTAGAATACAGGGGGAAGTAATCAGAGTAGCAGCCTTTGAGACCCTACCTAGATAAGCCCACACTAAGATCCTTCTGCCATGATTCCTAACTGTTGCTGCATATCTGGGAGTTTTGTGTGTTCGCATTTTCCTTTTGCATGCTATATCTTGACAGCATGGTCACTGTCCCTATAACTAATGCAATGTTGACTCCCATTCATTACATTCTTCAAAATATCAAATAAATAAATAATACAGAAGGAGAAGTGGGAACCTCATCAGGATGCCCAACGCAGGTATGCAGATCCATGAACTCATTGGAGAGAGCTTACCTATAGTGCTCCAAGAGATAGAAGATACTGTTAGGGGGTTTATTCATCCAGCATTTACCAAAAGCAGAACAATCAGTGGCTGATTACTACTCAGGGAAAAA
The DNA here is from genome assembly GCF_062004578.1 of Staurois parvus. NCBI lineage: Eukaryota > Metazoa > Chordata > Amphibia > Anura > Ranidae > Staurois > Staurois parvus. The sequence continues at coordinate 542,959 of NW_028318512.1, forward strand.
CCACCTCTTTCCCTCTGTCTCCTGGCCTGTGAGTTATGGAAAATCCAGTCTTGTCCAACACCATTCATTCTATTCTAGCCTAGGCCCATACTAGAGCTTGATCTTCTCCTGGTATCAACCTTAAACTATATCTGCGTTTTTTCCTTTCAAACATCTTACTACTAGCTGTGGTTCTCAGTCTCATCCACCATGACCAGATACAATAACATTGTGCTTAAAACCTGGGCCAAACAAAACCTGGGTAAAGGTGTCAAGTGCTACATAAACATAGGGCCGATATAGCTGAAGACTGTATCTGAATCAGAGAGGTCATAGCAGGTTGTAAAACCCTAGCATTATTTCTGAATGTTGTGGCAGTTGTGATTGCAAAGCAATGATAGTTCCTTAGATTGAATAAGCTTGCCTATCCCTCCTTGCCCCTTCACATATATATTGGCCAGTGGTACAGTCCAAAACCATACCTGGCCTGAGAATAAGGGTGTAACAGAGGATGGAGTATGAGTGGAATAGAGGGTGGGGATAATAGCGACATGCATAGCCCTGAATGGTAGATGTAGCCAAAATTGCACAGTGGGAGGTGCTTACACCTCACACAGTGGCTAAATAAAACCTGAGCCTACTCTGCCCTGGGTCAGTAGTTTATAGCTCACAGAAGGCAGGAGTCAGGAGTAAGTAATACATAAAGTACAGGGGTTAGGGGTAAGAATTGCACAGAGTGCAGAGGTCAGGAGTAAGTAACACACAGATTTCAAGTGTTGGGAGTGCGTAATGCACAGAGCGCAGAGGTCAGAAGTAAGCAATGCACAGAGCCTGGGGGTCACAATATAGTAAAGCACAGAGTGCAGGGGTCAGGAGTAAGTAATACATAGAGTACAGGGGTTAGGGGTAAAAATTGCACAGAGTGCAGAGGTCAGGAGTAAGTAACACACAGATTTCAAGTGTTGGGAGTGCGTAATGCACAGAGCGCAGAGGTCAGAAGTAAACAATGCACAGAGCCTGGGGGTCACAATATAGTAAAGCACAGAGTGCAGGGGTCAGGAGTGTATAATGCAAAGAGAGCAGGGACCAGGAGTGTGCAAAGCACAGTTCAAGGATCAGGAGTAGGTAAAGCACAGAGGGCAGGGGTCAGGAGTAAGTAATTCATAGATTGCAGGGGTTGGAAATAAGTAATGCTCAAACCATAACAATGATTACCATTATGTGGGGGAGCCCAGCGTGTACTGTACACCTTCCCCTGACAAAGCGGTCTGAAGAGTCACAAAACACATTGATGTTGTGTTCAGTAAATACTGTAGTGATCAATAAATACTGACCGTCCTGGACAATCCACTTGGAAGCACCTTTTTATTTAATGTGGCCTCTGTTGATCACACAAAGGTTCCAATATGAGCAACTGAAAGAGCAAAAGATCCACTCCAGGTGAGTACCGAATCTGCATAACCTCTTCACAGACACGTAGGTGCTGGCCCGATCCGTGATCACAGATGCAATGGAAAAACAGAATGGTGGCCACACAAGCAGCAATGTGTTGGACGATAAGAACATGACAGCTCCAAGACAGGACGGAGGAGAAGTAGACACATTTCACACGAACACGTGCTTAGTCATTACTGATTTTCACTTGTCAGAGGAAGCTTTAAACAGAATATAACAGCTGATGACAATTGGCAATTAGACTTGAATCAGGAATAACATAGCATACAAATCACATGACACAATTTTAAAAACATGACACATATACTGACAGATATGAAAATGCACTTCTGATATGTGTCGTACAAATATATAGACTTTGGAAGTGGCATAAAAAGCAAGGATACATAAAACCCGTACACAAGTCTAATTGACAATTGCTATCAGCTTTCTGACAAGTGAAAATCAGTAATGGCTAAGCACGTGTTCGCGTGAAACGCGCCTACTGCTCCTCTGTCCTGTCTTGGGGCTGTCATGTTCTTATATAGCATGTAAAGGATTCCAATAAAGGATTTTATCCACCACCTTGCTGTTTGTGCGGCCAACCATTTCTGTTTTTCAATTCCAATATGAGTACTCATCCCCTTTACCATTGTTCACTGGACCTAGAGCAGAGTAGAAATTGCTGGAAAACCCAACAAGCATTGAGTGCGATCGCCCACCCAAATTCTCCACATGCACCAAAATAGGTTACTTGACCCTAGAACAGCAATCTTGCAGTATGAACATGAGTGTATTGAACCCCCTAAAGAGCTGCTTCCATTTCCCCAGTCAAAGCACATACAGCCAGTCACATTTTCTTCACTCTTCCACTGGCTCAAAGAAACAGTCTAAGGGTGTCTTTTTAGGGTTTTATGTTGAACTTAGATGGGGTGAGGGGAGCATGGGATACCTCAAAACTGATGAACTGAACACTTTAGTGACTCCTTAGCTATCTTGTTGAACTGTACCAAAATTTCCCATAGAATCTCTAGGCTGATGGTGACTTTGATTTTTCCTAGAGAACAAAAGCTACACATAGTAACTAGCCCTCCAGCACTGGGGTCATCTACTCACACAGCCACAGGATTATCTGTTGCCTCCTTCTGATATCCACAAGGCTTTTTGTCAGGAATGGTCTTATCTTTGGTAGTGCTGGGGCTTACCTGCCTTGTGGGCTGCAGTACCAGTGCTGGCCAGCGGGTGCTCTCAGCAGCCAGTGTCTCACTCCTGCAATCAGGCCATCACCTGAGGCTGATTGTAGGAGGTGTATTAAAGCAGGACCAGGCCTGCAGTCAGTGCCTTAGTGTATTGCTCCCTTGTGCCCTGTATCCTCCTGCCTGCCTGACGCTCCTGCTGGACTCTGACACTGCTTGAACTCTGCCCGTACCGACCCCGGCTATTCCTGACCACTCTTCTGCCTGCTCCTTTGTACCTTGTCTGCCTGTTAGCTACCGACCCGGCCTGCCTGACTTCGTTTGTGCTCCATACATATTTATATCAGTTAAGGTTTGGGTTTTGTTTGCACTTTGTTGTACATATTTTTTTTGTTTAGGTTTGGTTTGTTTGCACTGCGTTTGTGTATTGTATAGCCGTTAATAAATTATATTGTTTACACCTTACTTGAAGCCTGCGTTTCCCTGTGTCAGTCCACACATCTCTGGTCATACCCGGATCCCTGACACTTTTCCAAGTGAGGGAGATGCAGGCTCAAACCACCATTAGACAGGTAGCCATTCTTCCCCACCAAACTTCCTTCTTGTTCTCTCCAGTTTGCTTCTCTGGATCCAACTTGATTCCAGAATTAAGCTTGTGAATAGGGCTCCCCAGCTACAGCTTATCTGGGACCTCAATGCCTTCTTTGTGGCACATCCTGCAGTCCTTCCCCAAGGGCAGAGCCCCTACACAGGGGTCTCCTTCAGCACGACTGGATCCAGGAACTCTTTACCCCTGTCTCAGGCCTCAGACTATTTATGAGTTCTTCAGACACCTACTGGGTGCACCTCCCAAGGGATTAGCTGTAGTTTCACATATATTCAGGTGGCTTACTTTGTCCTCCCATTATAAATAACCACTTGCCCTCCTGAGGATCCCCCCCCCCTTCCTGACCAGGCCTTTTGTTGCGTTACTGCGCTGCGTTAGTTTAACTGACAATTGCGCGGTCATGCAATGCTGCACCCAAATTAAATCTATGTCCTTTTCCCCACTAATTGAGCTTTCTTTTGGTGGTATTTGTTTACCTGTGCGTTTTTTAATTGTTTGCGCTATAAGCAAAAAAAGACTGATAATTTTGCGAAAAAAAAACAATATTTTGGACTTTTTGTTATTAAACATATCCAGTAAAAAAAATTAAAAAAATAAAATGTCATCATAAATTTAGGCCAAAATGTATTCTGCTACATGTCTTTGCTAAAAACAAAATCCCAATACGTGTAAATTAATTGGTTTACGTGAAAGTTATAGCGCTTACAAATGGCAGTGATCAGCGACTTTTAGCGGGACTGCGGCGGACATTCTGACACTGGGGGGAACTAACTTGGTGTCACTGACACCCCAGTGACACCAATACAGTGATCAGTACTAAAAAAAGCACTGCCATTGTATTAATGGCACCGGGCAGGAAAGGGTTAATGTGAGGGGCGATCAAAGGGTTAACTGTGTGCTGGGAATGTTTTACTAGGAGGTGGGGGGTGTGTTCTTCACTGTAAGCACACTGATCAGGATAGCTGTACTGTCCACAGCCATCCCGAGCAGTGTGCTCGAGCTGACAGGGAGTAAAATTGTTTGTAAATAAAACAATCTTCCTCCCCGTCGGAGATGCTCGGTAATCACTGGGCGCTGGCGGGTAATTACTGGCCACGACTCGATGATTGACATCCGCTGTAAAAATGGCGGCACAAGCAAGGTGCACGCATGGCTCGCGTGCGTCCCATACCCAGAAATTCAATATCACGTATATATACGTGATCAGGGGCGGACTGACCACTTGGAAACTCGGACAATGCATGAGGGCCCGGGGTCACTAGGGGACCCCAAGAGATGCCCCTAGTACCTTTTTCATAGGCTTTTTTGAGTTTGGGTAAGGACACAGGGGCCCCATGATCCTCTATTGCTTGGGGCCCCATGAGTTATCAGTCTGCCACTGAACGTGATTCTGCGCACAGGTGCACCCTTGTAGCAGTATATCTTCCTTAAGTGGCTAAAGAATCCTCTAGAATACAGGGGGAAGCAATCAAAACAGCAACCTGTGAGACATTGAGTAGGCCTAAACAATCACCCCTTCTCTGCTGATTACAGTGGAGTTAACTAAATTTACCTAGTAATCTGAAATGATCTATCAGGGTGCTACATTAGTGTTTGCTTACCACAATTCTTGCTATACTTTCCATATACATACAATCAAAGGCGGACTGACAACTCATGGGCCCCCCGGGCAATAGGGGAACATGGGGCCCCTGTGTCCTTGCCCAAACTCAAAAAAGCCTATGAAAAAGGTACCAGGGGCATCTCATGGGGCCCCCTACTGACCCCGGGCCCTCGGGCAGTGCCCGAGTTTCCAAATGGTCAGTCCGCCCCTGCATACAATGAAACTCTTTCTGCTTTTCATCCCTTTTTCCCCTTGTCTCTGCTCACCTGGAGCACCACTGATTCATGTAGAAACAAGCTGTAGGCTGCTATAGGTATGTAGCTGTTTTTAATGAAATAGTCATTTTAAAGCAACTAAATATGATGACAGAATGTCATACTTTGATTATTTTGTGTCATTCTCTATTGACTGAAGTTCTTCTTTAAGACCTGACAGATTTAAACAGCTTCAACTTAATTCGTAAGTAAAAAACGGCAGCAACAACATGATAGTATTATGCAGAACAAGCTAATCAGAGCCAAATGTAACGAGTCTCAAGGACATAATTTGTTGTGTTGTTCTTCATGATTCATGACATTTGATTAAATATATGAAAATGGTAGCAGCAGCGTGCCAGGGCAGATAAGAGGTAAATCACACAAAATACCAGATTGTTTTGAAAAGATCTGAAGAAATTCAGGAAAAAAAAAATCCTACTTATCACATACTTAAAGCATATTTAGTAACTTGTTTTGAAAATGTAACTTGTGCAGGTTAGAGTAGACCTGAATTCTGATCTTATGGAGAACATCTAGAAATATTACTCATTCCGAAGCAGTACGCCGAAAAATACTAGGTTGTATTTGTGCTTATCTTTTAACTCATTTCTCCATATACTGGTCTGATAGAATTTCACATTTGTATTTCTCTCTTGAGAAGAGGAGATTAAGGGGGGATATGATCTCCATGTATAATACATAAGGGGGGATATGATCTCCATGTATAATACATAAGGGGGATATGATCTCCATGTATAATACATAAGGGGGGATATGATCTCCATGTATAATACATAAGGGGGGATATGATCTCCATGTAAAATACATAAGGGGGATATGATCTCCATGTATAATACATAAGGGGGGATATGATCTCCATGTATAATACATAAGGGGGGATATGATCTCCATGTATAATACATAAGGGGGGATATGATCACCATGTATAATACATAAGGGGGGATATGATCACCATGTATAATACATAAGGGGGGATATGATCTCCATGTATAATACATAAGGGGGGATATGATCATCATGTATAATACATAAGGGGGGGATATGATCGCCATGTATAATACATAAGGGGGATATGATCTCCATGTATAATACATAAGGGGGGATATGAGCTCCATGTATAATACATAAGGGGGGATATGATCTCCATGTATAATACATAAGGGGGGATATGATCTCCATGTATAATACATAAGGGGGGATATGATTTCCATGTATAATACATAAGGGGGGATATGATCTCCATGTATAATACATAAGGGGGGATATGATCTCCATGTATAATACATAAGGGGGGATATGATCTCCATGTATAATACATAAGGGGGGATATGATCTCCATGTATAATACATAAGGGGGGATATGATTTCCATGTATAATACATAAGGGGGGATATGATCTCCATGTATAATACATAAGGGGGGATATGATCTCCATGTATAATACATAAGGGGGGATATGATCTCCATGTATAATACATAAGGGGGGATATGATCTCCATGTATAATACATAAGGGGGGATATGATCTCCATGTATAATACATAAGGGGGGATATGATCACCATGTATAATACATAAGGGGGGATATGATCTCCATGTATAATACATAAGGGGGGCTATGATCTCCATGTATAATAAATAAGAGGGGATATGATCTCCATGTATAATAAATAAGAGGGGATATGATCTCCATGTATAATACATAAGGGGGGATATGATCACCATGTATAATACATAAGGGGGATATGATCTCCATGTATAATACATAAGGGGGGCTATGATCTCCATGTGTAAATACATCAGTGGTTCATATAGTGAACTCAGTGTAGAGCTATTCACCCTGAGGTCATCACAGAGGACAAGGAGGCACTCTTTTTGTCTGGAAGAAATTAAATGTAATCGCCAAACACGGAAAGGTTTCTTCACAGTAAGAGCTATGAAAATGTGGAATAGACTCCCTCAAGAGGTGGTTCTGGTCAGCTCAGTGGATTGCTTCAAAAAAGTCCTGGATTATTTCCTAGATACACAGAATATAACTGGATATAACATTTATAGGTAAAGTTGATCCAGGGAATATCTGATTGCCTCTCGGGGAATCAGGAGGGAATTTGTTTTCCTCTGCTGGAGCAATATGGATCATGCTTTGCTGTTTTTTTTGCCTTCCTCTGGATCAACTGTGGGTATAGGATTATAACTTTTTTTTTTTCTTAATGGTTGAACTGTATGGACTTTTGTCTTTTTTTTCAGCCAGACTATGTAACTATGTAACTGAGTATTTTTTTATTTCAATTTCAATTTTTATATTTATTGTACTATATTTTTTTTTTTTTGAAGCCTTGTTGGTGTTTGCTCTTCATCTGGGGAATTTTGAACCCCAAAAATGTGTTGTGTTTAAAGGCTAAATTCAATATCTAGGGTGGAACATATATCGTGTTCCAACTCCTGCTTCCTCTCCCGATCCCCCTCCCTATGACAGCAGCTGTCACAGTTTAAAAATAGTGCGGCAATGCTGGGCTCCATCCACATGATCATCTCCTTATTTCACAGAATTCGGTGAATGAATGAACTACAACTACTGCCGGCCACTCTGGATGAAGGAGCACAGAAGACATTTTTGGACAGAAGCATTGTTAATCTGGGGGGAGGAAAGTGTTAGATTTAAGATCTAAGATTTTAGATTTAAATACACCAGAAAATTCAAGCCAAACTCCAGATAACACTTTTTTAAGTTACAGTCAGGGGCGGACTGACCATTTGGGAACTCGGGCACTGCCCGAGGGCCCGGGGTCAGTAGGGGACCCCATGAGATGCCCCTGGTACCTTTCATAGGCTTTTTTGGGTGTGGTTTGAGTGTGGGTGAGGACACAGGGGCCACATGATCCCCTATTGCCCGGGGGCCCCATGAGTTGTCAGTCAGCCCCTGGTTACAGCAACCATTTTTTTCCTTCTGGGATAAAGGTTTAACATAAAAGATGATCATTGTACACCCCCCCCCCCCATTAGTTGTAAATGGTTTGTCTCAGCATTCTAACATTTGCATGTTTTTTTTAAAAAGGAACAGACTTAATGGAAGGAACACCAGATAAAAAATAAGGTAAAAAGCCCCCCCCCAAAAAAAAAAAATTTGAATCTCAACCTTGGCACCACCTGCCTGGAGTTTGTATGTTCTCCCTTTGCGTGCGTGGGTTTTCTCTGGGTACTCCAGTTTCCTCCTACACTCCAAAGACATGCTGGTAGATTAATTGGATCCTGTCTAAATTGTCCCTAGTATGTGTATGTATGAATGTAAGTTAGGGACCTTAGATTGTACACCCCTTGAGGGTTAGGGACTGATATGAATGTATAATAATATGTAAAGCGCTGCGTAAATTGATGGCACTACAAAAGTACCTGGAATAAAAAAAATAATACAATTTCTGTTTGCTGCTTTGTTCCTCTGCTATCAGCATGAATCACGTCTGACAAGTTCCCTGACACCAAGAGAAAAATAGTGACGGGAAAAACCTTCAGCAGATTGTCAGCCTCAGCCCGGTTCCTGTGAGCTGTGTGAAGGGGAGGGTGTCTCTTCCCTCCAATCAGCTCTCAGAGCTCTTCTCACTGAACTTTGCAGAGCATAACTTCAGCACTCTGCCCACTTTTTTTGACAGCTCTACAAACTTTAGAAATTCTTTCAATGGATGTAGATGTAGTGATACCCCCGAAGGGGCTGCTTAAGTTTGTTCACTCTGCGACTCTGCCTCTCAGTCCCAACTGACACACCTGGCCATAGTGTAAGGACCAATGAAAAGCACACACTTTATAATAAAACACAGAGATCAGCTTTACTGTAAGACCTCTATGGGAAGTAATAAACATTATTTATTTATTTCAGGTACTTATATAGCGCTGTCAATTTACACAGCCCTTTACACATATGTATTGTACATTCACATCAGTCCCTCAAGGGGTGTACAATCTAAGGTCCCTAACTTACATTCATACATACAGATATTAGGGCCAATTTAGACAGGATCCAATTAACCTATCAGCATGTCTTTGGAGTGTGGGTGGAAACCAGAGTACCCGAAGGAAACCCACACAGGCACAGAGAGAACATGCAAACTCCAGGCAGGTGGTGCCATGGCTGAGATTCGAACCAACAACCCTAGTACTGCCAGGCAGAAGTGCTAACCATTTAGCCACGTTAACATTAACAACAGGTATACGTTAGGTGAATCAAGAGAACAGCAAATACTGTGACCGAAAGCAATATAGCTCACTTTTACACTCAGGCTGCTTTCAGGGGATTCCAACCGTGAATAACACCAAAAGCAGAGGCAAAAACTTAATGGCAACCTAAAAAGTGGGTCTAAACCCCTTTACATAAATTTTGCTCTATGATGTCCAAGCAGGAGGAGAGCAGAAGAGTGACTCTCTGTTGTGTCAAACTTCTCCCTTCTAACCCCTGACACCACAAGCCCAATAGGCAAACACTGTACCCAACTGATGCTTAATAGCTACTTTCCAAGGTAAAGCTATTCCTTCACACACCATGGAATATAGAGGCCTGAATACGCATGCGCTTGCCCGTATGGCACCAGTAACTTCAGTCTCTTGGTCAGGGGTGGACTGACAACTCATGGGGCCCCCGGGCAATAGGGGATCATGGGGCCCGTGTCCTTGCCCAAACTCAAAAAAGCCTATGAAAAAGGTACCAGGGGCATCTCATGGGGCCCCCTACTGACCCCAGGCCCTTGGGCAGTGCCCGAGTTTCCAAATGGTCAGTCCGCCCCTACTCTTGGTAACAGGATGAATCTTGGGGTCTTCAGCGAGCCACTTTCGTTGGTGCACTTAAACTCCTATGGTAAAGTAGAATTGTAATCCCGTGGCAGAATTTGTATAGCAAAGCAAATACTGTGTCTGTTTAGCAGGGCCATCTACACAACCCAGTGCCTGGTGAGTATGGGCAAAGTGCAATGTCTCTGTATGTGTGCAGTGTTCCTGTCATCTGCCAGTGGGAAAAATCCCTCTCACCAGATCCTGTGGCTAAGGCCCAAACGATCGTCCTGGAAATGACCGGCTCCTCTGGTCACCTCACAGTGAGCGCTTCATACTGCCGATGTAGGCATTGTATTGTAGGTCCTCATCTCTCAGTTTGGATGTTCCCCTCACTGATGCAGATAACTCAGCATGCTGTGAACTGACCCTAAGCACTTCTCTGCTAGGTCCAGACTGTTACCTTGCCACATGCAGCCTGCCCCTCCTCAGGAAAAATAAGATGGAGTCCTTCACTCTGCTCTCACTAAGCATGATGGCCTTTGTAGTTCTATTTCTATATAAGCCTATCAGGTTGTTTCTGTTCAAGACTGCATATTCCACAATGCTTTGCAGCTGCACCTCCTGCCTGAGAAAGTCCTTGTCATTGGCTCCTTTAACCTCCCTAGCGGTATGATTATATCAGATTTTTGGTGCTGAAAGCGGTACCATTATTTTGCATGGAAATATGTAGTTTTTTTATTGTAGGCTGTAATTTTTAGGAATAACTCACTGAAATCTGTCCGAACAAGAGTCTATTAAACATCCCGGGTATGATAAAATTTGAAACACGAAATCATAAATTATAATTTAATAAATAATCATAAAAAATAATAATATAATAATAATACATTTAATTCAATAATATAATCAAACCAAAAACACTGAAATTTGAAATAGAGCACCAAGTTCGCACATCACTGAGCAAAGTCGCAAAATCGTTTTCAGTGTCTGATGACAAATTTCCCCACGAATCATTATCACTCAATTCTGCAAGTGGTTCTGATTTACTATCGCTGTTCTCTAGCTGGTCTAAAACCGCTTTTGACCTAAAGGGACGCTTTTTGGACGCCATGGACGTTTCTCAGTTTCCAGTCAGAAAGAACAGACAAAATGCAGGCAGGGCACAGGACAAAGCACTCGGGACAAAATGTATGTGAAATGGGTTGAAACAGCAATGTTTTACTATGTAAAATTTGTTTGGAAAAAAATGACATTTTTTAAAATTTTCAAATTTCCCGCCGCCGGCAGCGGCGCCCGTACGTCCCGATGTCACCGGGACCGGAACACAGAAGCCGGATGCCGGCATTGGCCGGAGGAGATGGCCGGGGATGCTGCAGGAGACACATCGTGGGAGCGAAGGACAAGGTAAGCTCTGCAGGGACTCCCTATGCAGCACCGCATAGTAAGCCCGAGTGTAGCTCAGGGTTACCGCTTTTGGTACTGACATTTTACCCCGAGCTACACTCGGGAATACCGCTAGGGAGGTTAATGGCTCTTCTGATTGTCTCTCTCTCTATTACAGTCTGAGAGGAGAAGAGGGGGGGAACGGAAATCCCCCACTGCCTTGTGTGTGTCCAGTGCAAAGGTGAGGTTTCAGAGGAGATGCAAGTCAGCAGGTTAGAGCAGTCACAGATAGGATTAATTTCCTCTGCTACATAGAGAAGAAAATACTGCAGATAAACAGGTACAACCTATGTAGGAGGATTTGTTCCTTTTCTGTGAATCATCTGAGGTCAATCACTTCACTGGGTATATGTGCAACCACTTTAATACCACTTTAAGGATCAGGGTCCAGTATAGTGAAATGATGTTGGACACAGTTTGCTGCTTTAAGAGCTCTTAAATGAAATATTTGAAAATAAAAAAAGATGTTTTATAGAATAAATATGAAGGCAAAGCAAGCATTGCATGTCTAAAAAAATAATGGTCCGCCAGCTGAGCCAGCCAATCACATTGCTGTAGGTGTACCAGGAACACAGCTGTCAAGAAATAACTTTCACTTGATTAAAGTCAGCTTCAGAAAAAAAAAATCCGCATTTGGGTGAATGTGTTTTAAAGTAGGTGTAATTCAATCACTAAAATCACATATAATCTTCAACATTTCCATTCCATTTCAAAAGTAATTTTCAATCTTTTTACATCTGCAGCTTTCATTATACTAATACTTCTGCTATGAAGGTCCTTGTTCAGACATTTCCTGTTATAGGGTGACAGTGCTGCACTCCTGTCTCCAAAATTACTCTGCTGCGTTATCGCCCTGTCACATGGCTGGGGATTGTAAGTGGCAGATGCATTGCTTTGTTTTCTCTTTGAGGAAGCCTCTTCTCTGGCTGCAGATAGAATGCACACAGCGGAAAGTAGCTGAAAAGAGACAGGAGGAGAGCAGCAGTCTTGAGATGCACAAAAAAAATGGGGAAAAAAATGATTTTCTTTGGAAAAAATGTGGCTATTGTTTATTGAGCAGTGCTTTATGTATTTACAGCGGCTGTTATTGATTTTTGATGTTTTTTTCTACAGCCAGTAAACCCCCCAGCATGTTATCCTATGTGTCCATGCACACATAGACTGGAATCAACGTTTTTTGGCAGGGAACCCCCCCCCCCCCCCCCCGAGGACTAGTGGGTTTCTAGAGGAGTTTTTTAGCTGTAAAAACGCTGTAAGTCTTCACGCACACGGGACGTTTTGATAACGCTGGTAACGTTAGCTGTGTAAAGTCACGTTAAAAACTTGAGTTTTTCAGCTTTTTTTTAGTGTTTTTGCATTAACGTTTAGCGGCGTTTGATGCGATTAGCGGCATTTTCACGTTTTTAGGCATTTGTGGTTTTTAGAATTTTTTTACCAAATTTTTTTCTTTTTTGGTAAAAAAAAGTGAAAAAATGCCAGTTTGCGGCGTTTTACCACGTTTTGACGCATTTTTCAGTGTTAGAGTGTTTTTACAGCTAAAAAACTCTAGAAACCCTCTCAGTATTTTTAGAAAAGCGCCACACCCTAAATCTCAAAAGCAGCAAATTCCCACTTCAAAAAATCATAAATTAATTTTTTGCTCAAAACAAATAAATATAAGGAATGCGCTAAATAAATAAATAATACAAAATGAATGTGAAAAATAAAAAAATTATAAAAAATCACAAAAAATGTTCATAAATCAATAAATATTCAAAAAGTCTTCAAATAGTCTTCAAATAGAAACCCACTAGTCCTGCCTTTTTTTTCCCAGCCAAATAACGTTGATTCCAGTCTATGTGTGTATGGACACATAGGATAACATGCTGGGGGGGCTTAATAGCTGTAGAAAAAACGGCAAAAGCCAAAAACAGCCGCTGTAAAAACATCCAGTGTGCATGAGGACTTACACCGGTAAATGCAGTAAAAAGCAGCAAACCAGCATTTTTGAGCAGTTTGTTTAGCCAAAATTGTTTTTTTTTAAACGCTAAAAATGCTACTGCAGAAAACTCTGCTAAACGTGTCAAAACTTGTCAAAACGCTAATGCAAAAATGCTAAAAAATTGCTGAAAAATTAGCGTTTTTAACGTGACTTATACAGCTAACGCTACCAGTGTTTTTAAAATGCCCAGTGTGTATGAGCACTTAGGCTTTCTTTCTTCTATTTTCATCTGGCGATCCAGACAGTAGGTCTGTTGTTTTTCAAAAGAACAAGCTCTCTTTCAGATGTATCAGTTTACAGGGACATTATAAACTATTTAAAGCCTTGTTCACACCATATGGACAGAAAAACTGATGGAAACTGGCGCACAGATTTCACTTGTAGAGACATCAGTTTATATCAGTTTTCGTGTGAGCCTCAGTGAGTTTTATACTCATTGCAAATTCCTGCGCAGAAAAAAACTGCACATGATATTAGTGTTGTGGTGTGAATGGGGCACTTAGAGAACAATTGATTTAATTGTGTCCTTGTAGAAAGCGGGCAGAAAAACTGACAGCTCTGCACCATGGTGTGATGGAGCCCTTACACTGGCAGGGGTGCTTACAATCAGGGGCAGACTGACCATTCGAGCACTCAGGCATTGCCCGAGGGCCTGGGGTCAGTAGGGGGCCCCATGAAATGCCCTTGGTGCCTTTTATAGGCTTTTTTTGAGTGTGGGCACGGACACAGGGGCCCCATGATCCCCTATTGCCTGGGGGCCCCATGAGTTGTCAGTCCGCCCCTGATTACAATGATCAGCTTTTATTTATTGATGCAAAATCTTTATCTTAACCACTTCCTCTCCGGACACTTTTACCCCCTTCCTGTCCAGGGCAATTTTCAGCTTTTAGCGCTATCACTCTTTGAATGACAATTGCGCGGTCATGCAATACTGTACCTATATGAATTTTTTACCATTTTTTTGAGACAGATAAAGCTTTATTTTGGTGGTATTTATTCACCACTGGGATTTTTATTTTTTTTACTATGTAAATGAAAAAGTCCAAAAATTTTGAAAAAAAGTGTTTTTTTTATAAAATTTTGCAAATAAATAATATTTCATCATAAATCTTGGCCAAAATTTATTCCGTTATTTTTTTAGCAAAAAAAAAAATCCAAATTAGTTTATAACCAAAAATTATAATTTTTAAACATTTTTTTTTACATTTTTATTTTATTTTTTTATATTATTATTTTTTATTTTTATTTCTTTTTTAAATACTGTCACCCTAGCAGTACGGTGTCACCATGGTGACACTGTACTACTTGGGGGTGATGAAGATTTTTTTTTTTTTTTTTTACACTGATTGCTTTTACACCCATATAGGATGCAAAAGCAATCATTTCTCTTTCTCTCTGTCTGCATTCTTACAGTCATTGAGAAGTACTGAGTGAGCTGTGATTGGTCACAGCTTGTCACATGGTACAAGGCTGTTGTGAATAGCCCTTTACCATGTGACCACTCTGATCATTCACAGATTTCACACGTAGTAAGCAATGATGTCACAAGTGACATCTTGCTTACTACTTTGCATGTGATCACTGATTGGCCAATCAGTGATCACATGATCAGGACCTCATACAGAGGTCCCGTCCGACGATCGGTGTTTCACTGTGTCCGGAGGACACAGCGGGCACCGGATCGCAGTGCTGCGCGCTCCCAGGGAGCATGCACAGCTAGAAAAGGCGGGTGCTGTTTATGAACGGCAAGCCGCCCCTGGACTGCCACCGCCCTGCCGTTTATAAACAGCAGGCGGATGGCAAGAGGTTAAAAGGACACAACCTGTGTTGCTGTAACTGATTGTAAAGTGTGAGCTGGAGCTTGGATTCCATTGGTTAGTGTATATAAATCTGCTAATACATCTAACACTCCCCTCCCCCTAGACTGACAATGCTGCTGTCCAAAAGTGCCCCCAATGCTCCTTCATCCAGAGTGTGGGCACTCTAATACAGGAGTTGTGTTTTTACTCTCCATATTAGATAAAAAGAGAGAAAAAAGTCAAAAAAGAAAACTAATGGAATCACCACATCTAATGACTAGTAAGCTGCAATATATTACATTTACGATTTTTGGGTTTAATACCACTTTGAAGTGTTACTAAACCCACAACAGTAAAATCAGTCTGTATATGCAGTAAAGCATGCTTGTTATACTGACTTCTTTGATTCCTAATAATAGCAATCTGCACATAATATGGTATAGAGTCCCAACCGCTAAAGGGGGCCAACAATGTGCCTGAATCTTTTTCTTAATACAGCTTTCCTTGAAGGCATGGGATTATACATGGCCACTATCACCCCACTCCAAATGCAGAATATAAACAAGTAAAAATGATTTAATACCAAGCATATGAATGTGGAAACGTTTTGACCACAGTTCTTTATTGGAGTTTAAATCAAACTTTAATTGTCTCATAAACCATAACTAACAATCTTGATCTTCAAGACTTAAAGTGGTATTAAAGTCAAAAGAAAAAGAATTACATGTGATGCCATTTGTCAGTAGCATTAACACAGCAGTCTTTGTTTTTCTAAGTCCCCTCTGTAACATTTTTTTTTACCTGTTTATCCTTTTGTTATTAACCACTTCCAGTCCAGACACTTTCACCCCCTTCCTGTCCAGGCTAATTTTCAGCTTTCAGCGCCGTCACACTTTGAATGCGCGGTCATGCAACATTGTACCCATATTAATTTTTTTTTGTATTCTTTTAGACAGATAAAGCTTTATTTTGGTGGCATTTATTCACCACTGGGATTTGTTTTTTTTTTTGCTATATAAATAAAAAAGTCCAAAAAGTTTGAAAAAAAAGTGTTTTTTTTCTTATAACATTTTGCAAATAAATAATATTTCATTATAAATCTTGGCCAAATTTTATTCAGTTATCTTTTTTGTAAAAAAAAAATAACCCAAATTAGTTTATAATCAAAACTTATAATTTTTAAACTTTTTTTTACATTTTTATTTTTATATTATTATTTATGTTTTTTTTTTTTTACATACTGTCACCCTAGCAGTACAGTGTCACCATGGTGACACTGTACTACTTGTGGGGGGTGATGAAGATTTTTTTTTTTTACACTGATCGCTTTTACTCCCATAAAGGCTGTAAAAGCAATCATTTGTCCTTCTCTCTGGCTGCATTCTTGCAGCCATTGAGAACTACTGTGTGAGCTGTGATTGGTCACAGCTTGTCACATGGTACAAGGCTGTTGTGAATAGCCTTGTACCATGTGACCACTCTGATCATTCCCAGATTTCACACGTAGTAAGCAATGATGTCAGAAGTGACATCTTGCTTACTACTCTGCATGTGATCACTGATTGGCCAATCAGCGATCACATGATCGGGACCTCGCACAGAGGTCCCATATGATGATCGGTGTTTCACTGTGTCCGGAGGACACAGCGGGCAGCGGATCACGGTGCTGCACGCTCCCAGGGAAAGTGCACAGTCCATAATGGTGCTGTTTATAAAAGGCAACCCGCCCCTGGACTGCCACCGTCCTGCCGTTTATAAACAGTGGCCAGACAGCAAGTGGTTAAACAACTTCCTTTAACAGACCAAGCTGTCCAGAAAAAATGGCAGTTAGAGGGTCATGGCAGAACATTTACCACACTGATTGTACTTGTAATATGATACATTAATAAAAACATGAAAAACAATGTTTTTAATGGTCAGCTTTTATTTTAATTATTTATTATATTATAATTTATTATTTTGGTAAAACTTTTAACTTGTCATGGCCGAGGTGATTGTAGTCGTATTATTGCACTTGCAACAAAAACAATTCAGCACTGCCTGTGATACTTTTTTTTAATTTGCACTAACATCAATTTTCAGGACAAGCTTTCTGGGGGTGCCCCCTTCTCTGAGGTCCAAGAAGTACTGATACAGAAAGTTTTTATCAGCAAAAGCTTGTCCTGAAAATGTGGATGTTTGTGCAAATAAAAAAAAATATCAAGAACAGTACTAAAATAACCTTTATCTCAAAAGAGAAAGAAAATCTGTTTCTGTAACTTCTTAAAAGTGTTATCTGGAGTTAGGATTTTATTTGTTAGTCACTTACAGTATGCAAAATCCATCTAAATTTACTAGCCTATCTAACACCACCCTCTCCAGACAATTCTGCTGTCCAATGGTGACACCGTTGTTTCTCTAAAGACCGAAGAGCCACCTTAGTACAGGAGGTGTGTTACTGGCCAGATGGCCACGTGAAAGTAAAGGAAAAGAAAGCTGATGTAGTCACCACATTTAAGGATTAATAAACTGCAATTCATTAAAAAAAAATTTCGGGGGTGGGGTGTCTTATTACAGCTTTAAGCACCTCACATCAAATAAAACTAACCATCCTAATACATATGAACCACCGTCCACAGACAAAGTAAATAACATGGCCCTTCCTGATAGCTCTGTGTAAGGGCCCTTTCACAGGACTTTCCAATCAGGTCCACCTCTCAGGTGGACCTGATCTTGAAACCCATTCAACTCTAAGGACGGGCGGATATAAACAGGCTTGTGTTCATTTACATCTGCCTATCTCAAAGTTTGCCCAGGAATGGGAAAAAAACAAAAACTGAAAAGGACTGCATCATTTTTTGTTATTCTGATCTAAACGTGATAGATTGGAGGTAGCCTGATGTAAATAGATACATGTTCATTCACATCCAGTAGTCCATAGATCCAACATTATGTCCACTGTCAAAATGTAGACCAAAGACTGAATGGGCACAGATGTCACAAAAGTGAGAGCTGTCCCTTTCTGCTCAGAATCAGCAGGGGATCTGTTCACAGATTGAAGCAGAGCACACCCATGTAAAAGGACCCTAAATATTAGACTATATTATTGGATGAATTCTTTCCTGCCAAAATTTCAGTCACCAATTGTTATGGACCACCTGGTGTACTCTAGCAGTCCACAGGACAGGATTCCCCAGGGCGCGGAGTCTAAGCCCCAGTCCGCTTGTTCACCAGAGCCCCTGATGGTGGGGATGGGCTTGGAGCGGACAGTGACCAGGTCGCGGCCCCTGAGTACTCCGACCTGAGGTAGAGGAATCACTAGAGGTAATGACAGGTAGAGAGCCTGACGTGAAGAGGCAGACAGGTCTGGAGAGTAGCAGCTAATCTGTGCGGGTCGGATGGATGGCTGAGCAATAGCGTGGTCAAATGGGCCAGGTCGGTAACAGAGGGGTCAGCGTAGTACAAGGCAGCAGGCAGAAGAATAGTCAGGTCACTCGCCGGGGTTGGTACCAGTAGTTCAGATCAGGTAGGGATATCCAAAAGAGAGGTCAAACTTAGCCAGGGGTCAGAGCAGGAGAAGTCAGCAGGGGTCAGGTCCAGGCAGGTCAGCAACGAATCTCAAACAACGGGAATACAGGAACAAGATCAGACCATACGGCAACTTGTGTCTGTGCAGGGCTGGTTTAAGTAGCCCGCCCTGCACCTGACAGGTGCAGCCTAGGTCCTAGTGCCTGCCCAGCACCGTCATAGGTGACGGGTGCGCCTGGGTCCTAGTGCCCTGCTGCCTGCATGTCTTGACAGACACCTACGCATGTGCAGACCCATGCGTCGCGATGGTCCCTGACACCAATCCAATGGTCAGATCAGCTTTTCCCCAGAAATTCCAGGTAGACATCATACTGAAGGAGTAAAGAAAGCCAGCAGACTGGCTCAAACTCTTAACTTGCTTACATACTATAAATTCAATTACAATAAAGTTGTTAAAGAGAGAAATGGGTGTGAGGTGGGGGATGACAACGTTATTGGGGCCACTTCTTTAACCTGTGGCCTTTAGAAGAGTGTGATTAGGAGACTAGAGTGGATGAGAGGACAAGGCTGTAGAAATTGGGGAGGAACATTTTTGAGAAGCCACCAGCTATGAGCTTTGTAGGCTATGCATGTGCAACTGCTTAACATGCATTGAATAACTAGAAAACATTGAAGAGAAACTTCTGGTGGGTCTGCAAAAAGCAAACGTTGCAGTTACCAGTACTGTAGCTGCTGGTTTTTACAAAACAACTACTTACAGCCTATGGTGTCCAGTGTTGCTGTTGTACAACCCAAGATCTTCAACGCTGTCTTCGGTCCTGTACCACCATTTTGGTTTCATTAGCCAGTGGTAACTTGCTGACCAGTCTAAACTGGCATTCCCCATCATGCATGTGCAAGATGCATGGATTGGAGGAGACTGTCCCTTAGCCTCCTGGAATAGGCGACAAGTTGGGTGACCTCTAAAAAACCTGTCAGTGGTCTGAGCGGCAGAGGCACCCATCATTATGAAGAGATCAGGTTGTCTGGTTTATCGTACAATTAATAGTTTTATTTCAACATAAAACCATGTTTCTTGGTTTTAAATAGCCATTTCCTCATTTCAAGGTGATACACTGATGTTTGATTATCCCCGATGTGCTGTAATGAGAGGATGCATCAGTGGAAGAATTGCCCTATAAGGGCACCTTCTTTTCTTTTTCAGTGGACATTTCGAGTCACCTCAAGGGTCTGCAACCAACCTTTTTATGGTTAAACTCCTTGGATCTCTTTGTCTCACCACACCCTGGATGTGTAGTGTATACCAGAAGGCTACAGGCTGGGGGGGTTGTGGATCTAACAAAAGGCCTCCTCACCTAGGAGAAGAACAGGGAAATAGCAGCAAGTACATTATCAAAAAGGTACTTGCTATCCCCCAAAAAATTAGTTTCCAAATGTCTTAAAGGGTGGGCCCAGATAATGTAAACTACAGAAGGAAATTGAAGGTCCACTTTACCATCCTTACAAAGCCAAAATAAAGCTGATTCCTACTTGGGCAAAGCTCATGCGGTATCCTGACGGCTATATGCAACTTTAATGTGAAGATTTGTAAAAGTGTGTACTGGACTGTTACAAACTGCTGTTGAAGGGAGCTTACTGGGCTCAGAAACACATGCCAAGGCTCTATTTTCATATTGGCACAGACCCAACTTGAGACATAAAATTACCATACATTGTGTATTGCTTGCAGTTTTTGTGCGGTCACTTAACCTATTCTTTTTTCTTGCAATTCAGATGAATGAATCCAAGCTTCCAGCTGCCTTTTTAGTAGGAAAGTAAGTCCGGCTGAAAATGTCATTCTTATTATGGAGTACATTTTATGCTCTCCGAGAAGTGCCCTCAAGGAGACTCTCTTGTTAGATTAAGCCATAAACTGCTGGACTTGGATAATTGCAGCTTCTCTCTGCATCATAGTATTTGTATTGTTAATTGTCCACCTAATTATGTTCTCCTTATGTTAATACGTTAAATTTTATTTGAAAGGAATGATTACACAATTACAGATGAAGAGCCCGGATCTCCAAACAAGAAGTAAAATGGCAATGAGTTCTAGAATCTCCAATTTGAAGGAGAAGTAAAGTCAATGCTAAACATACAGTACGTTACGTGTTTCTTTTTCTGAAGCTGAACTGCAGCAGTGCCTGACATAAAGGTTTCAAATCCCTTCACAGTAATGGATAGCAATTTCTTTAATTTATGGGAAGGGGATGGGTGAGGAGAAGATTTCCTGAGATGGGGGCAAAACTTTACTCGCTGTTTTTTTTTTTTTAACTAAACATTGAACCTAAACACAAAAGAAAATACTGGAAAATTGCTTTGAATGCTACATAAAAATATGGAAAAAATATTAAGGGGTTCTCTTTAAAATTTCAACCAGGTCAGAAAAAGAAGAGCGCAGCATATGTTCCCTCCTTCTTCCTGTACCTTACCAGGCCACATGACTTTTAACACTGGGGCCTACCATGCAAGGGGACAAAGGCCTCTTTCCCACCACATTTGGTCCCCAAGAGGATGCTGGGTTTGTGAGGGGGGCCCACAAAGGAATTGGAAGCCCACTTTGAAATAAAGAGGCTCCGGATAATTTTTCCCTCTCAGAGTTATGAGGATAGGGTACCTTAGTACTTATTACTCATTTCCCCCAAAAAATAAACATACAGACACAGAGAAAAGTCCTTTATCAGAATAAAATGTAAACAATGTCCCACAATGTAAATCTGTCATCCATCACATTGTCCAGCAATAAACATCCACCAGCAATCACGATCACCGGCCAGCTGACGATGTTTCCCCTTTGCCAAAGTGTTCCACTACCCGTTGAGGATTATTCATGGCTACTAAAGTTGCAAATGTCAGAATTACTACTGCTGATGTAATGTAAACAACAGCCCTGGGAATTCTGGGTGACATCGATGACCAAATCCTGTAAGGCAGTGGTTCTCAACCTTCCTAATGCCGCGACCCTTTAATACAGTTCCTCATGTTGTGGTGACCCCCCCAACCATAAAATTATTTTCGTTGCTACTTCATAACTGTAATTTTGCTACTATTATGAATTGTAATGTAAATATCTGATATGCAGAATGTATTTTCATGATTTTACATTTACCCAGTAGTTATAATTCATGAAGTGTTGTTTTACCTCCAATACTGCTGCTTTCAACACAATAGCTGCTTTTAACAGAGTAGCTGCTTTCAACACAGCAGCTGCTTTCTACACAGCAGCTGCTCTTTACACGTGTGACTGGTCCACACAGGGGCGGACTGACAACACATGGGGCCCCCGGGCAATAGGGGATCATGGGGCCCCTGTGTCCTCACCCACACTCAAACCACACCCAAAAAAGCCTATGAAAGGTACCAGGGGCATCTCATGGGGCCCCCTACTGACCCCGGGCCCTCGGGCAGTGCCCGAGTTTCCAAATGGTCAGTCCGCCCCTGGGTCCACATAGGTACATTATGGCGCCAACCCTGTCACATACACCTGTATTTGTATGGGCTGTTTGTGATGGGGTTGGCGCGATAATGTCATCACACCGGGTACTTGTATGTGGGTGTATCTGCATGTGGGTGGACCTGCGTGGAGACGGATAGAGGAGCAGTGTCTTGATTCCTAAGACCATCGGAAATATGTGTTTTCCAATAGTCTTAGGCGACCCCTGTGAAAGGGTCATGCGACCCCCAAAAGGGTCGCGACCCACAGGTTGAGAACCGCTGCTGTAAGGGCATGACAATATTTAATCAATGGTAATGCCATTACATATCCCCATTTGTTTACTTTCTAGCAGCTGGGAATTTGGGCAGCCAAATAGGTGGGTTTTGTGAGCAAATAGGATAGGTTTAGGTCAAACTTATGTTTGACTTGATCCTGAATGTCATCTCTAATGATTAGCAGATTTCTGGAAAGATCATTGAGCCAAACACACAAGCAGGAAATTAAATTTTTGGGGGCATTCTGTACAGTACACCAAATGTACACAGAACAGCTCCAGGTTTCCATATTATATTAAATTTTACAGATTGAAAAGGAAAGAAAATGTTAATAACAATATCTTCTATCATGGCTTGTGTAGCAATTGTACATGATATATTATATATTTTATTTACTTTAATTCCCATGAAAATAGAGTTTCCCTTAAGAGTTGTAGGCAGGTGCAGTTTAGTTTCTTCACTGTAGGTGGAGCTCATCAAGAGTGGCAGTAGGGCAGGAGGGGAAGTCAACAGAAACTTGGTTTCTCTATGATTCCCTTAGTTCCCTGGAGTGCAGGTTGGGTGCGCTGCATCCAGCTGACCCTGGGGGGCTATCTTAGGTCAAGCTGAGTCTTTATTAAGTCCCTGGATAATGGATAGTGTAGGGAGAACATACCCATCTGTCAGGAACAGCACTAGCGGGAAGGACGGGTTGCAGAGGAGTAGGGACAGCTCAGTGCCTATGTCTGCTCTTCAGCAAGCTCCCTTCTGGGTTGGACCGGCCAGACCGCATTCTACTCCCCTTGGCAAGCGCTGTCTTCCGCTGATTCTCCACTGCACTGACTGTAAGTTTCCGGTTGGGTGAGCTCCCCTGCTGGGTTGTTGTACTGTTTGCAAGTTTTTCAATAGATAGGTTACTACACTCTGGGCCTCTGTGTGTTTACTACTGCTGCACCACACTCTACCTATCCCACAGACATCTTACTGTTTACTCATAAGATTGGCGCACTGATTTTCCCAGCTATTTATAGTGCTGGGACTGATCATGTGATTAGAGCAGGCGGTCCACCCCAGCAAGCACACAGGAAGTAGGAAGTGACTGGAATGCATATGTCAATGTTAACAGAAGGAAAGCAGGTAAAACGTGCAATGAAGTTTGCTATAATCCTCAGAATGGTTAGAATTTACCCTGAAGGATTTTTTTCAAAATTTTTGTTCAGCAGAACTGGAGTTACAAAGTAGAAATCCCCTTTACATTTTACAATTTTATGCAAACCATTATTCATGCATTTTAGTGTTGGTTTTTATTCTTTTTCTTCCTAGGAAAAAAATCTTCAAGGTGACTATTTTAATATTCAGCATCTTCTTGTGCTAATGGTGTATAGAAATGGTGTACAGTGCTCCTCTAGTAAAAAATAAAATAAAATGCAAGACTCCTTTATTGGATTGTGGCTCATGCAGACAAATTCATGGTGCGTTTTAAAGGTATCATGTCAAATAAAATTTCCCATCAAGGCTCTGGATAAGAGTATAAAAGCATAATAAATGTATTTTGTGATTTGGCTGTCACGATAAATGGCAGGTAGAATTTGTCTTTGAGGCTCAGTACTGAATTTATAAGTAAAAAAAATTAAATTCTCTTGCTCATAGCTGCATGGTTTGCCCTAATAAAATAAAGATAATTATATAACTTAAAAGTATATTTGCTTTGGTTTAGGAAGAGCTTCAGAAAGATGCATTTCAGCCTGCAAAAAGACTGAATCTCCAAAAAGTAGATTTTATGATAGGGCAAAGAGGACATTTGCTCTAAGCAACAAAGTAACACATTAGATGAGAGTTTATCACTTATTACACATTTTAAAGGGAATCTGTCACATAGGAAACAAGATCACGGTGTGCTAGAGTATACTTAAATGGTGTAAAAGTCACTTTTGCCTTTTTATATATTGTGATGCCTTTGCCAAATAGTTATCACTGGAATATCAGAGGATTTCTGTGCTGTCTATTTAAGGAAGAAGTGTAGTTAAGCAGTCAAAAACATAGCTGAGATGCGTGTGTATGATCTTTTTAAAAGGTTTTTGATTTTGTTAGGCACCCTTGAGATTTACTCATATAGAAGAGCAAACTCTGTGGCCTCACTTTTCTCCATGGTAATTGAAGCAATACAGCTTGGTTAGAGATCTGTCTCAGACTAAACCTGGATAGGAAGGGATCACTAAGGTCATCATTCTGCTCACTCCTCTTCTCAGTGTAGCGGTTACCACCAAACAGTGGCGGGCCATGCATTTTACACCTAGGCCTTCAGTGATGTCCTACCTGAATTAATCCATCATTTGTTGGCTCACATTATTGGGCCACATGAGGATAAATAAACACTCAACGTAAAATACCATCCAGACATCCAGAAAAATGGGATAAGTTGCAGAGTCCATCAACACAGTGAGCGGAGAGGGTCAAGCACAAGCTGGTGTCATAGAGAGCAAAGCAGGAATGCTATAGGATAAGCGGTAGACTCTCATACACATGTCACAAGCAGGCTTTAAAGCACAGCTTGTCCCTACTCAGGGTTCATCACTAATAATGCCTTTCCATCAGGCGGGGACTTTGTGCATGCTGTTGGTGCAGTCATCTACCACTGAACAACTTACCACTCCATATTGTGCTATGTACATCTGGTGCTCCCCTGCACTCTTTCTCTGGTCCGCAGGGACCCACTGAGTTCCACAGCAATGCCTACTTGGCTGTCAGCCAGTGTGTACAGTTTATCTCTCCTCTCATTCATGCTGCAACTCCATCCTACTGGTAAGAGGGAACCCACATGATGTCATGAGTAAATCTCTCTGCATCCAATCAGAGGACATGAGATCGCCAACGTGATTGTATGCCCGCCAGATGGCCCCGGTGTCGCCAACTCAAAATCTGATTTGATAAAGCAACAGTTTCATTGCCAATTACTGTAAGATACAAGTCCACTGATTCCAGATGTCAGTGACTTAACTGCCATGCCACAGCCTCTGAAACACCAAGGCTAAATAAGGAGGATTTATTTGGTCAACTATTCCCAACAGGCAATAAAATACAGAACAACAGTGCACAGCAACAGATATCAATTCTGTATAAAAACATAAATAACTGGAGAACCAAATAGCTCTGCCCCTGAACCCGAAAACCAGAGAGGTCCTAACTAGGGGTCCTAACTAAGGGTAGTACTGGCAAATAAAGGTCCTTCAGTCTCTCCTAGCCCCTCCCACTGTATTGGTAATCATTGCGACCCAAACATGTATACTTAGACTTCTATAAATCCCACAACAATAGGTGTAAGTACCGAAACTATGAATAAGGTAAATATATGTGAGCGCACATAAAAAGTATAGCAGCTGTGCACCAGGTAACCATAAAAAATCTCTAAAAGACAATATAAATCAAAAGTGCAGCGCTAGAGGAAAATCACAATATGAAAATTAAATGTATATACATCATTAAATAGACAGTTCATTAGGTGTATATACATCATTAAATAGACAGTTCATTAGGTGACTTGAAGTGACTTCAGGTGCTCTCACGTAACTTTGTCCTCCTATGAGTAAGGTGCTGTGATATAAAGTGCGGTAAGAATGCGCACTCACCAGAACGCGCAATTTATTGAGCGTTTTGTTATATTTTGCCTGATGTCATCTGCCAATCTGGATAATATCTGGAGTCCGGTATATTCCCTCCTGTGGTCCTGGATGCTGTTAATGGGACATCAAGGTGGTCCAGAGCTCCCCTCAGGTGATAGCTTTGGTACTGCCCTCTGGAGGTTGTAAAAGCTCCTTCTCCGGTGGTTAGGTGGGTAGCTGCGAATTAATACTCCCTAGGGGAGTCAAAGCAGAGACATCTCCATAGTGTAGTATGATATAGCATTTATTGAGGCATGTGCGAGTATCCTTGTAAAAAGGAGCAGGTTAAAAACAATGTGGACTAACCGTCCAAAGTGTAAGATGGCCGCCGGAGCTCCACGGTTCTCCACGTGACGTCACGACGTTGTTGGCTCCTCCTACGCGTTTCGTGCGCACGCACGTCGTCTGGGGGGATTTGACAAATTTCATATTGTGATTTTCCTCTAGCGCTGCACTTTTGATTTATATTGTAAGTACCGAAACTGTATCCTAAAAATAGGTGATATTTAAGAGGTGGTTAAAAAGTTGTGACCAGTGTCCACAAAATGATTCGTGATTCTGCCTCCTCCTGCTCTCTAGCATCCAGGTCAAGTGATATTTGCAGAAACTCAGTACTCAGCAATGGCTATCTCCCACAGAACTGATGATGTCAGCAGAGGCTCAGAACCTGACAGTGGCAATCTCTCACAGCTGTGTAGATGTGGAAGCAGAGTCTATATCTCTTTATCAAACCCTATGGTTGGCTCCCCAGAAGGCAGCTCTTTGACACAGCAGCCCACTCAGGTGAAACCCTCTCATTGTCCTCTACATGGCTACCATATGCCTTAGGCTTCCTTCTCCTTTTCTTCCTGCTCCAGCTCCTTTGGACCTGTAGTCCCATCCAGCCTATAGCTTGATAGAAAGAGGTCTCCTGGCTACTACATTTCCCATAATCCCAGGCAGTTCCCAGCAATCCTCTGTCCTTGCAATGCACAGCAGCCAATCGGTGTCCTCCGATTTCCTGAGTGGGTAGGCAGGCTCTCCTTCTGATACAGCCTTAAAGTAGAACTATAGGAAAAACGTTTTTTTTTCATGTTGGATAGAGTAAGGGAGGGTTAGAACCCTTGTAAGGTTGTTTGTGACATATTTGTCCCATTGGGGAGGTTTACCTTCACTTCCAGCCCCATAGTCAAAACAGGAAGTGAGAGGATCCCTGCAAATTAAGGCAATTTCTTGGGGACCGTCAGGTCACCAGAACTAGTGTCCCCACTGGAACATTTTCCCTCTATTACTTTTCTGGGGACAACCCATAATGTGTGATTTTCTTTTACTTTCTCTTTCAGTGATAATGGTCACCAGGACAAATAGAGAGGGGGAATCTCCTTAATGGGGGCACAGACAGCAATGAAAACTGACAGGTGCTCTAATCCATCAACCAACATCCAAATTAAAAAAAAAAGGTTTTGCCTTTAGTTTTACTTTAACAGCGTCCTCTCTCCCCTGAGCCAAGGAAAGGGAGAGATGCTTGTGCTAGTGGTTGCATGTGGGGGGCTGCTGCAAAGGCGCTGAAAGCCCAGTCTGTTCCTAGAGACACCTGGGTACCAGTGCACGTGCATAAAGCACACTTGAATGGTGACTGCTATATGTAATGCAGTGGTCATCCAGTCCTAAGAGAGACCTGATCTTTACATTCTGTCCTGTTGTACAGATCATTACAGGAAGCTTATATAAATACATATTTATTTACTGCTTATAAACACATTTAAAGGTTTCTTAACCTTTTTAACTAGAATGTGGGTCATACTCTGCTTTAAAGATCAATGTCAGACTTTTTTTTAAATTTTAGCTTTGCATAGAATGGGGATGGAATAAAACATCTGTCTTTTTTAATTGCTGTCAGTATTACCATTGGGGATTTCCTTAATTATGTACAAAACTAATCAAAATAATTGTGATTTGTGAAGCAAGCACCATAAGGCGCCTGCTTTTACCTTCTCCAGTCTCCCTGATGCCCCAATATCCTGCTGGAGACACTCCTGAAATTCCTATGTAAGTTGTGACTTTTTGAAATCTCAGCCTTGGCACAAAGCTAAGGATACTCTTTCTGCTCCCCCGTATGACAGTTCTCAAGCCTGGCAGTTGGTCATCCAGGTACACAGCATGGAATTGATCTATGGGAGGAGTGTCACTGTACCCAGAAGTATGTAACCAGGATTGCTGTTTTTGAAATATGCAGGTTTTGTATTGCATTGTTAAGCTTCCCTGAATGCAGTTCCCTATTTTCATCACAAGATGGAGCCTATTTGGACTTGAGTTACTAACTATCACGTACCTGGTGATGGAGGCCAATGGAGAGAGGGCTTCCCTTGCAACTAAGTTCCAGACTCCCCTGAGAGTAGGACAGCGGGAGTCTGGCCCAAAGTTGCACAGGTCTCCTGTTGCAGTGCTGGTTGGTGGTCCACTCAGAAGCACAGCTGGTGCACGGAGATAGGTCTGCAGACAGGAGGCGCCTGTGCGTGGTATGTAAGCCCTTCCGGGATTTAGATGTTTACTGGGGAGTCAGTTCAAGCCAAGGCCAGGTACCAGGTGGGAATCAGAGCAGACGTAGTCAGATGGGATAGCCGAGGTCATAAACAGAGGAGCGAGAGTATCCATAAGCCAAGCCGAGGTCATATCAGGGGTAAAGCAAAGTAGGCAGGTCCAGGAGCAAGTCGAGTAGGTAACAGGAAATCACAGGTCAGAATTACAGGAAACAGGAACCAGGAACAGGGCACAGGGAGCTAGAGATCATCCAGCAACTTGAGGAAGTGATGAGCGTCCTTATAAAGGCTGTCTGGCACCAAACCGTGGCTGATGTGTACTTCTGCGGCCATGCAGAGTACTGGCACAAATGCCAGATCTTCCAGAATGTCTGTCGTGGACAGGACCCTGACAATAACTCTCACAAGCATAGAATACTGAATGCTGGGAGATGTAGTTAGGGCTAGGAGAGGTGCTACTACCATTTCAGGCAAGAGAAACTACAGGACCCAGTGTGCCCAGAGGCAGGAGGAGCGATATAAATAGAAAAGCCCGGGAAAGAGCAGGGCAGTTAGAAGATTGCTGCCAGTGTGTGCAAAAGGGAAGAGTTTGCTGGAGAGAGTGGTGCATGCATCAGTTCTCATCTATAGACTCATCTATACTGGAGATCCAATTAATCGGGTGCAGACCACCTGGCCTGTGCCAAAAAGGGAGCAGCTGGCTAGTCCTGCTCAGAGGTCTGGCATCTGCGCCACCGGGGATCCAGAACATACAACTCATGTTGGTTCCTTGCTACTGATGTTGTACAGCACTCAATCAGAGATTGCTGTTGTGCTACGGGATCAACACAGGAAGCCATTTAGGATCCACACCATCATAAAAGGGTCCCCTTCTTCGGAAGAGAGTCTGCTATTACCGATTAAGTGGAGCTGGGGAGCAGATCATTGACCCTTTAGTGATCATTTGCTGACTTGTATAGAACTATTACATCTGTTACTTCCCATCTTTTTGATATTAAGCACAATGCCCTGTTGGTCAGAAAACACACCTTAGTGTATTAACTTCCCATCTGGCCCTTCCACATCAGTGTTTTGAGGAGCTTATTATTTCCTAGAGCTTGCTCACTGGATTCAGAACTATCCACTTTCCATAAGTGCACCAATGTCTTCAAGGGTCTCAATGTAGCTGGCAGAAGACCAAACCCATAGTTATCTGCCTTTGAGTGAAGATGTGAGTACATTACCAGTTCTTTGTTGCTGAGGCCTAGGCTTGCAGTAGCTTCCTCATCTCAAGTGTCAAGGCAACTTAGCCCTGATATGCTTTGGTACGAGTCTTGTTGTTGCCTTATGCTGCTCTTTTAATGAGGAGAGATACAGTTTATGCTGGTCTGCTCCAAGATTAAGGTAGCACACTAACCATATCAAGTGAAACCATATTACAGTTTATATTGCCGGTGATGTTGAGGCATTTGCCAAGGTTAAGTTAAGAACAGAGGACCCAACACAACCAGCAGCTCCTGCAGAAGTAGCCCTACAAGTACCTAGCACTGGATTGGAGCAGCAGGGTAGTACAGGACAAGTACCTGTTGTCCCTTCTGCAAGAACACCACTACTGTACTACTTGAGTTTTAATTTAATTTTCAGTTGTTTCATTTGTACACGAGTTACACAGAAACTCCATATTATAAATACACGGAATGTTGGTGAGACTTTGATTTCTCACTAACAAATAGGAAAACAGATTGTAGGAGAACATTCATAAGAAGGCAAATTGGCGAGTAGCCTTTGGCTACAAGTTCGTGTGCTGAGTCTTGCCTGCACTCATATGGGGACACTTCTACCTTTGGTGGAGCTTTATTGAAAGGGAGCCAGCCCACCATCTCATTGTTATTTGTTTCAGGATACTTTGTGAAGGTACACTTACCCTAATGTATTATAAATACTTTCACTTGAAGACTGAGTGCTCCAGGGACCTCACAACCAGATTTTGTGGCAGTTATATCCACTGGCCAGTGGTTAGCTAGGGTGTAGTTGATTCTAGTTTGAACACATTAATTAGCTGCATCCCTCTTAGTACTGAGGAGAGACATTTATTGCATTGACTGTTGTTTTTTATTGCTTGCAGTGTTGGTTGTAAACCCTTATATATACCCACCAAAGTTACTAGCCTGAGATGATACACAGAGATGAATCAAATCCTCTTACATAAGGTGAACCTGTTTATCTGAAGCTATCTCTTATTCACAGGCAATCAAAGTGTATAGTTTATACACCATTTATGATCATAAGAAGACAGGGATCTAATGTGACACACCCCACAACATAGATCAGGGAGCTGAGCATACTCTGAGACATGAGTGGAGGAAATGGGCATACCCTCCTCTGCACAGTCTCATAGCCTCAACTGTGCATGCTCTCCTATAAATCACAGGCTGTGCGCTGTAGTCCCACTCCCCTGTTGCCGGGATTCTAGGGTGTTGGCATAGCCTGTCAGAAGTGACTCATGCAGATAGCTGAGAAAGGAGACAGTAGACAGAAATCATACTAGGTGCTTTGGATTGAGGCAAATAGACATTAGAGAGGGATATGCTTTGTTCATTTTTTATTTTAGAGGTTTATTTCACTCTGCGCTACTGTAAGGCCTCATGCACACTGGATGTTTTTAATGCTGCTCTTAGAGGCATTTTTTCTGTCTCTAAACATTCCTGCATGTTAGCTTATGTGTCCATGCACACATAGGTACTTAGAGGAGTTTAGAGGCAGAAAAAAACCCACTGCCAGCGCATTCAGGAGCAGCAGTGTTTTAGCAACAAAAATAACTGATGGACGTAAACGATAGGTGTGTTTAGAGCTTAAGTGTTAAAGTGGTATTAAAGATTAAAAAATAACCATGTCATACCTACCTGCTCTGTTTAATGGTTTTGAATAGAGCAATCCATATCCTTCTCTTCTTGGGGCCACCACCCCCTAGCGCTCCTGGTCCCTCCTCCCTATAAGACTCACAGAACGTAGCTTGGCCCTGCCCCCAGCTCCCTTCTCACTGGCTTTGATTGACAGCAGCTGAAGGCCATGGCTGCCGATGTGTCTCAGCCAATAAGGAGGGAGAGACCCAGGAGAGCCGCTACTCTTGTGCACATCACTGTAGCAAGATCGGGCTCAGTTCAATATTAGGGGGGCTGAGGGGGGAGCTGCACACAGAAGGTTTTTTATCTTCATGCATAGAATGCATGATGGTAAAAAAACCTTCAGTCTTTAGAATCACTTTAATTAATTTCAATGGCCATAATCAATTTTTATTCTGGCCAACAAAATTATTAACGCCCAAGTGCTTGTCGTGCCTAAATGAGCCTAAATGCTCCTAAATGTGTTACGTGTATTTACAAGCATTTTTTTCTTGCAAATTGCTGCTGCCAGGAGGAAAGGCATCTAGGGGAGAAGGCCAAATGTCCAGTGTGCATGAGGCCTATGGGTCTTTCCTCTTCTCCTCTGACAGTGGCAGTCATCAGTCCTTCCTCCCGGACTGAGCAGCAATCACAATATGGCTTGGAAATGTTGCTCAGTCCAAGAGTACTGTGAGCCAAACAAGTCTGATGATGCATGTATTGGGTGGGCCCAATACATCCTGGGCTTACAGAAAGTGGGTTGAATGATGCTGACCATCATTCATCCCAGAAGATAGGTGATGTACAGTGGCAGAAAAGCGAAAGGAAGGAAAAGAAAAATAGCGCAGGGCAGACATGACTAGGTTAAAAGGGGGTTAGAAAAGACAGGAAAGGGTTAAAAGGAAAAGGTGGGAGTTAGAATATGGGCAAGTTACCTGATTGGTGACTGGGGGGTGTAGGGTGGAGTCTTCAACACCTTTGGGTGTGGATGGGGAGGGTGGTCAGTTCAGTGCAGGAGGAGACAGCAGTGATCAAGCTTCCCTCCCGCCCTCCCTTGGGGTTATGTGGTGTTTTGTCACTCCCCAGGTTTTTGTTCGGGTTCCCGGGGCGGTTGTTGGTCTTTGGAGGCGGCACTTATTTTGAAGCTAAAGATAATGGTTTGGGACTCATTGGCGGTATGGTGTGCCTGGGGGCATTCCAGTTAACCAAGGTTTAACTGGGAGGTGGAGGTTCTGCACTGCAGATGGTATGTTTTGTCTCCGAGCCGGTGAATTGCGACTGGAGGCCTAGTTATAATATAGGTTCCGCAGGAGGATATCGGTTTTGGTTTGGTGCCTTTGAAGACTAACAACTTCTCCTGTATGTTTCTGTTTTAAGGAATGTTTTGTGTATTGAAGTTGAAGTGTTAATAAAAGGCTGTGTTGGCCATTTTACTCCAATCGGTGTTATGTTTTTCTTTCATCATATGTTAACGGGGTATGTAAGAGAGTGGAATGGTGGTGTAGGGGGTCTTGACTAGCCTATCTCTTGTGCACTAGTCATGAATTACTGTGGGGGACAACTCCAGATTAATCCTGAGTCTTGCAGCAATAGCATCATTTTTACTTGACATCTTTTTCTGTAAACTGGGAATTACCTTCAATATTTCTATAATAGTCTCATTTAAAAGCTCTATTTATGCTTGAATAATTAGCACTTTGGGATTCTCACTAATTTGAATAGAAATTAGTCAGGGAGATGCAAACAGAACAAAAACATTCCCAACTTTGAACTGAGATAATGTTTGCCTTTACATCCAGTCATCATTATTAAAGCAGACTGGTGCTGAATAGCCTTCAGTGTTATTCATCTTTAACAAGCAACCTGCAGTACAGTCTTGGTGATAGCTGCAAAATATTTTATGAATAAACTTTT
This sequence comes from Staurois parvus, assembly GCF_062004578.1. Taxonomy (NCBI): domain Eukaryota; kingdom Metazoa; phylum Chordata; class Amphibia; order Anura; family Ranidae; genus Staurois; species Staurois parvus. The sequence goes on from NW_028318512.1 coordinate 576,221, forward strand.
GTTCTTTTCAAGTTTTGAAGGCTTATGACATATTGCAGATACTCTTAATGATTTATATGACCCAACAGACAGGATGTGATGAACTTCTGTCGCCTTCTTGATTTTTACTTTTCAAATATTTTTACTTTAGAATCATCAAATTTTTATTAAGAGATACTAGTAGTCAGAGAGTCTTAAAAGACAATCCAAGATACGGACTGTTTAAATATCTGCTTCTCTTTCTTTCCTATAAGACCCCACTTATCAGATAGAGAGTACAAAGGTGACAGCATCATTTGTAAGATGACAGGAGTTGTGATACCGCCTTCTGCCAGCAGGTGGTACTGTGGGTGAAGTCTGGCATCTTGACTGTTCTTGCAACACCTGGCGGGTGTAGGTTTGGGACCTCTCCATGGACTAATAGAAAAATCATATGGTGAGATTCAATTTAAAGCAGAGCTTTGGGAAAAAGTAATTTTCTAAGGAGCTCCGTTTTATGCCCCATTTTTATGTCCTACATTACAGCTACATCTTCTTTGTGCACAGTTCAACATTTATCTCTACCCAGTCATCCCAATAATGGTGCTCAGGCATATGAATGGTGTCTGCAGTAATAAACAGCTGGCAAAAGTTTCCTTCATCCCCTACCCACCTTCAGCCTTCCAATTGGACATTGAAGCAGCTAGCACACACATGTGGTTGTCTTGGTGTGGGGGACACTAAGAGACTACATTCGCTAATTGCCCAAACATTGGGCAGGAGTTTGTGGTCATGCAGGATCAACATTTGTGCACAACTCCAAAGTTAGAAGCAAGCAGCAAATAACACATTTATTCCTTTAGCAACCAGTGTCTAGTGATGACCTTGATGTTCGAGTCGAAGGTAAGTTCCACTCGACCATCGGCTGTTCATGTGTTCTGCTAACAAATGAAATGTAAGAGAGTTCTGCGGGCTGTTTGCCAGTCGCACCTTACAATGCACTACGCTCTGACAGTGGGCCTGGTATGGTTTTTAGGGGGAACCCTAAGCACTCCCCCCATTTTTGGGAGGTGGGGTTCCCCTTAAAAGTCCTACCAGGTTTAAAGTGCCTGGTATGGCTTTTACAGGGAACCCCACGCACTTTTTAAAAACAAATATTACTGTGGGGTCCCTCCTAACCTTCCTACCCAACCTAAAGTGTCTAATATGGATTGGGGGGGATGGGGGGCACGCTGTTTTTTTTTCTTCATAAAAATGTAATTTTTTACAAAAATTGTTAGTCCTGCTGCAACAGGTTCTATACATTGTACAGATGTGCAACATTGCAAGTAGTTTAAAGGGACCCCCCCTCCCTGGCATAATATTTAAAGGGATTTTTCTTTTTCTTTTTTTTTACTTTCAGCAATCAAAAATGACTGTCCCTTTAAAAATGGTACTTTTTGAATTTTTGTTTTCACTGATTTATGTTCCTCAGGGCAGTACCCGAGTCTCCATACCCTTTTTATGGCCATATAAGTCTTCAAAATGCTCACTTTTAAATTCACAAGTTCGAGTCCCATAGACTTGCATTAGGTTCAAAGTTTGCGTTCGATATTCAACTGCGAACCGAACAGGGGAGTGTTCGGCCCATCACTATCAGTGTCTAACTTGCTGTAATGTTAATACTAAGCACTCTAGACACCACTACAGTTACAGAACACCACTTCCCAGGTGTGCAGCATTTTGGAACCGGCACAGCAGAGCTGGTACTGGCATCCACCAACCCAGCAATTCCTGTCACCTGATTCCCAGTGACATGTCCACAGTTACTAATGTATAGAGGAAATGCTCGTCACTTTGTAACTACGTGCTTGCTTTTTCTCTCTATTCCACTTCCACTATATAACTCTCTCCCGTGACTCCTAGGCTAGGTCCCTTGATACTTTGTGCCATGGGTCCAGTCCCAGTATGTGGGGAACCAGCCACAGATAGAGGCCAAGCATTACAACCCTTTACTAACAGAGTAACCGTCACCCTACTCTGTCACCCATTTCCTGGCTGGTTGGCTGCTTAAGCAATGATACATACTGTATACAGTTGTCCCTAGCAATGTCGGTATAGCCTACACTAGGCAGCAAACTGCATGCTTGGCTACAATGTACTGTATCTACTCCATCTTATAGTTTCCTTATTGCAAGCCCTGTTTTTAGATATGCCATGCATATCACCCCTTTTATAACAAAAATAGTCTACTGAAGTAATGTAAACATACAGGAACAGTCTTCTATTACAGCTTCACATACGTTCCTGTACAGAGTTCTCTAGATGCCCCTCAAAGTGACTGTACCTTAGGCAGATGTATGTTCAGAAAAAGTCCATTTTAGGCAAGAGCAGGAGCGGACTGACCATTTGGAAACTCGGGCACTGACAGAGGGCCCAGGGTCAGTAGGGGACCCCATGAGATGACCCTGGTACCTTTTTCATAGGCTTTTTTGAGTTTGGGCAAGGACAAAGGGGGCCCATGAACTCCTATTGCCCGATTTCCCGGGGGCCCCATGAGTTGTCAGTCCGCCCCTGGGCAAGAGTCCATTTTTTATTATTATTATACAGGATATACAAGGCAATAGGTCCATAGCTGGTATCAAGAGTTCATAGGAGTTCCAAGCCTCTCAGGGAGCCCCGACTGTCCTCCCATTCCAGGTGGGGAAACAGTCCAGCAGACCTACAGCCTCCATCATGGCAGTGTTTCCAGAAGCTCTCTCTTGGGGCACGGTCGAGCCCCTTTTTATGTGGATCTCAGAAAGATAGTGGGAAAATCTAGTCAATCAGTTCCTCAGATCCACCACACATCTACATTCTAACGATTTAGTTGAAAGACAGCAGACTTGACCCAGATAACTTCAGAATGTGAGTCAGCACAGAAAAAAACAGCTAGTACAGCTTCTATTAATGGAGGAGAGGGGTGGAAAGAGAGGGGGGAAGACATAGTTGGCACGCTTGACAGGTGCCTATGACAGTTTCAGGGACTGTATTAACTGCCAAAACAGCATAAGATAACCTGCTGTGGTATTCTGATGGTTGTGTAGGTGACAGGAGCACAGAAGATTTCAACGAAGACAGCAGAGCACTTCTCACTGAATGCAAATGTTGTCCCTTGTGCTGATTTTTTTCTAATTAACCAAACGTAGACTTTAGGCATGGTTTCGGCCAAAGTTAAAGCTAAGCTCTAGTCAAAGACTTAAGTACAGAGATGAAACACATACAGTACATATCTAGTGAATGGGAGATTTAAAGGTTCGTTACAGAATATTTTTGATGAATACATATTTTTATTAACTGCATGGCTTCCCGTAACATTTACCATCCATTAGGCTAAAAAAAAATAACAAAACTTTGAATTTAAGTTTGCTAAAAGCTTTAAAGAAAAGCTCACCACTGAAGGTTGGAGCACCACTCGAAGTGCCCTGCAAAAAGATGGGGTGTAAGACTGGTTCCTGCTGCAAACACTGAGAGGAAGAAGAGTGGGTGACCGCGCATCTGGTAATTAAATCCTGACTTCTTTATTTCCCAGGTAGAGCCCAAACAAAAGCACAGCACACAGGGAACATGGTTAATGCGCTTCACAACACAGATGCTTAAGTGTTTGTGACATGAAACACATTAACCATGTTTCCTGTGCACTGTGCTTTTGTCTGGATTCTACCTGGGAAAAAAAGAAGTCGGAGCTTTAACCACTTGCCCTCCTGAGGATTTACCCTCCTTCCTGATCAGGCCATTTTTGCGTTACGGTACTGCATTACTTTAACTGACAATTGCACAGTCATGCAACTCTGCACCCAAATGAAATTTACATCCTTTTTTCCAACAAATGGACCTTTCTTTCGGTGATATTTGATCACCTGTGCGGTTTTTATTGTTTGCGCTATAGAAAAAAAAGCCTGACAATGTTGAGATTAAAACAATATTTTTGATTTTTTGCTGTTAAACATATCCAGTAAAAAATTTTAAAAATCAAATTTCATCATAAATTTAGGCCAAAATGTATTCTGCTACATGTCTTTGCTAAAAAAAATCCCAATACGTGTAAATTAATTGGTTTACGTGAAAGTTATAGTGTTTACAAATGGCGGTATAGAGTGAAGGAAATAAGTATTTGATCCCCTGCTGATTTTGAATGTTTGCCCACTCACAAAGAAATGTTCAGTCTAAAAATCAAATGGTAGGTGTATTGTAACACAGAGACAGAATAGCAACAAAAAATTCAAAAGAAATGCATGTCTAACAAATTATCCACTGATTTGCATGGTCATGAGGGAAATAAGTATTTGATCCCCTTCACAAAACAAGACTGAGTACTTGGTGCAAATCCCTTGTTGCCAATCACAGAGGTCAGACGTTTCCTGTAGTTGGCCACCAGGTTTCCACACATCTCAAAAGGAATTTTGACCCACTCCTCTTGGCAGATCCCCTCCAAGTCATTAGGGTTTGGTGGTTGACGTTTGGCAACTCAAACTTTCAGCTCCCTCCACAGATTTTCAATCGGATTAAGGTCTGGAGACTGGCTAGGACACTCCAGGACCTTAATGTGCTTCTTCTTGAGCCACTCCTTTGTTGCCTTGGCCGTGTGTTTTGGGTCATTGTCATGTTGGAACACCCATCCACGACCCATTTTCAATGCCCTGGTTGAGGGAAGAAGGTTCTCACCCAAGATTTGACAGTACATTGCCCCGTCCATCGTCCCTTTGATGGGTGCAGTTGTCCTTTCCCCTTAGCAGAAAAACACCCCCAAAGCAGAATGTTTCTGCCACCATGTTTGACAGTTGGGATGGTCTTCTTGGGGTCATAGGCAGCATTCCTCCTCCAAACACAGCAAATTGAGTTGAAGCCAAAGAGCACGATTTTGGTCTCATCTGACCACAACATTTTCAAACAGTCCTCCTCAGCATCATTCAGATGTTCAAACTTCAGATGGGCCTGGACATGTGCTTTTTTGAGCAGAAGGACCTTGCGGGCACTGCAGGATTTCAATCATTGTCGGCATAGTGTTGTTGTTTTCTTGGTGACTGTGGTCCCAACTGCCTTGAGATCATTGACAAGATACTCACGTGTAGTTCTGAGATGATTCCTCACTGTTTTCATGATCTAAAATCTTGTCCCTGACATCCTTGAACAGCTCTTTGGTCTTTGCCATGGTGGAAAGTTTGGAATCTGATTGTTTGATTGCTCCTGTGGACAGGTGTCTTCTATACAGGTAACAAAGTGAGATTAGCAGCACTCCCTTTAAGAGACTGCTTCTCAGAGATGGAGTTGACAGGGAGAACCGTTAGTAAACAAAACAGTCCTCCTTCCCGTCGGAGATGCTCGGTAATCACGGGGCGCCAGCGGGTAATCACTGGTCGGAACCCGGTGACTGACAACCGCGGCCACGATTGGCGTTGCATATACATGTGCTTTTGTGCACTCTTGGTGGGAAAGCTCTTCAAGTGGTTGTAAATCTCAGGCATGAAATATGAACAACGCATATCCCTCTCAATTCAGAGCACTAGGTGTCATTTCTGGCTGCTGCCTTGTTCCTCTGCTATCTGCATCACTTCCTGACACCAAGGGAAAAAAAGTGACAGGGGAGGGAGTTCCAGCACACAGACTGTGATTAACAGCTTCAACTTTGTTCCTGTGTTCTGTGTGAAGGGGAGGTGTGTCCCTTCTCTCCAATTAGCTTTCAGAGCTCTGCTCACTTAGTGTGTAATTTCAGCTTCCTGTCCCCTGCTTTCTGAAAGCTCAGACAATCTGCATAAATTCTGGACTTTGAATGGCTGTAGAGGAGAATACTGCAGATAAACAGGTACAATGTATGTAAGAGGATATGTTTCATATTTGTGTATCACCTGAAGCTAGCCACTTCACTGTACATTTGTAAGAATTTAAATCACTTTAATTACCAGGTGTGTGGTCATCCACACTTCTTCCTCTCAGCATTTGCTAAAGAAGCCTAATCTACAACCAGCATTATCAGTAAGATCTGTATTCAAAACTCCCAGATGATAGCTGAAGGGAGTATTAAGGACACCAACAACATTTATTGTCTACTAAATTTTAAATACTGATCCTGATTCTTTTAAGAAAGATTAGTACTTCAGATGAACAATCATGGAATGTGGTTAACGCGTTTCACAACACAGAAGCTTATGATTAAAGCCTGTGACATGAAATGCGTTAACCATGTTTCCTGTGTACTGTGCTTTTGTCTGAATTTCACCTGTGAGCAGCCCCAATCTTCTTCTTGGGTCTCCCGATGGTGCTCCTTGCTCCTTCCCCTTGACAAGGGCCCCCAAAAGCAAGCCGCTTGCTATGGGTGCACTGGTTTATACTCGCTCTCGAGCCCGGCTCTATGCATCCATAGGACACATAGAGCTGCGGCTCAACCCGGCCCCCTTTCTCCTCAGTGGCTCACTGGCTGTGATTGACAGCAATAGGAGCCAATGGCCAATGAGGAGAGGGAGTCCCAGGACAGCTAGTAGCTAAGGACACTAACAACATTTCTCGAGTCTTGTTAAATTTTTATCAATGCTTGCTGATCCTGATTCTTTTAAGAACGATTAGGATTGAAGATGAACAATCATGGAATGTGGTTAACGCGTTTCACATCACAGATGCTTATGATTGACGCCTGTGACATGAAATACGTTAACCATGTTTCCTGTGTATCGTGTTTTATCAGGATTTTACATGCAAAATAAAGAAGTTGGAGCTTTAATTACTAGGTGTGAGGTCATCCATTCTTCTTCCTTTCAGCATTTTGCTAAAAATTTGCTGAAATCTTCAGCCAGCATTATTCAAATCTCCCAGATGATAGCTGAAGGATGTTTTAAGGACACCAACAACATTTCTTACGTTTTGTCTAATGATTTGTAAATGCTTGCAGATCCCGATGCTTTTAAGAAAGATTAGGATAGAAGAAGAACAATCATGGAATGTGGTTAACGCGTTTCACATCACAGATGCTTATGATTAACGCCTGTGACATGAAATGCGTTAACCACGTTTCCTGCGTACCGTGCCTTTGTCTAGATTTTACCTGCGAAATAAAGAGGTTGCAGCTTTAGTTACTAGATGTGAGGTCATCCACTCGTCTTCCTTTCAGCATTTTGCTAAAAATTTGCTGAAATCTTCAGCCAGCATTATTCAAATCTCCCAGATGATAGCTGAAGGGGGTTTTAAGGACATCAACAACATTTCTTGAGTTTTGTCTAAAGATTTGTAAATGTTTGCTGATCCTGATTGTTTTAAGAAAGATTAGGATTGAAGATGAATAATCATGGAATGTGGTTAACGCGTTTCACATTAGAGATGCTTATGATTAATGCCGTGACATGAAGTGCGTTAACCATGTTTCCTGCGTACCGTGCTTTTGTCTGGACTTTACCTGCAAAATTAAAATGTTGGAGCTTTAGTTACTAGGTGTGAGGTCATCCACTCTTCTTCCTTTCAGCATTTTGTTAAAAATTTGCTGAAATCTTCAGCCAACATTTTCAAAACTCCCAGATGATAGCTGAAGGGTGTTTTAAGGACACCAACAACATTTCTTGAGTTTTATCTAATGATTTGTAAATGCTTGCTGATCCTGATGCTTTAAAGAAAGATTAGGACTTAAGATGCACAAATGTTTAAGGGTTTATGTTTCACAAGACAACAATGCCTGTGTGTATGAGGCACATGTAGGTCATTTGTAGCCCTGGAAAAAAAATGTGTTCCATACTCTACAAAATATGTATAAAATGTTCTTCTCACACCAAAACAAGTTCTGTAAAAGAACCGAGATCACATAATTATGTCTGCAATATAAATGTACTCTGTTGCCCGAATAAACACCAAACAAAGCGCTTGACTCACACGTACGTAAAATTTTATTTCACAAAGAAGTGCAGCGTTTGGCACTTTCCACACATAGGGCTGATGGGCCATTAAAATTTAATTCATCAACAAAAGAATATTGCGTGATATTAAAGTTGTAAAGATTAATTAAAAACAGCATTAGGAAATTAAAGTCAATGCTGCAGACGGATCATATTTAAACAGCTTTCCGCATTAGGGAATTAAAGTTAATGTTTATATAGAAAGAACAAGTCAGGTGTCATTGTTTGGCCAACGTTCGTCTTTGTGACTTTAGGGAGAGAAGAAATAAATGAATATTTATTAGGATATTTATTTTTTGGGGGAAATGGGGGGGATGTTGTTTCAGGTCTTGCCATCAGATACAGCTTCCATGTCTTTTTTCACTGAGGCAACACCAAAGTTATGCACAAATCCCTGTATGGGTATATTTAGATGAGCATCTAAATCTCCTTTTCCTCTGAAGCCTGATCTGCGTTGGGATCGTGCTTCAGAGGCTACTGACAGGCGGTGAAGAAGCCTCGTCACTGCCTGTTTTAATCCTTTTTTTTTGCTGACAAACGTGTTGCAACTTCATGCGTTGCATTGCACGTTGTGTGGGGTGCTTGTGGCATTTCCCCATTTGCTTGAGTGTGTCATATTTGGTGGGCTTGCCACCAGCTAAGTGTTGCGTAAACTTTGCCATGCGTGCGAACATCGCAACTGCAGCATGTAAACACCACTGTCCTCTGCCTATTGCAGTTTAAGGGGGGGGGGGGGGCAGTTGGCAGGTGGCAAACACACAGCCTAACTGTGAAGTTTTTCTTCCCCTCAGCTGCACCTCTAAATGACGCCTATATGTGCTAAAGACAAACAAGTCTCTTGCCCATACAGGGTACAGCAATAGGTTGCTTTAATTTTGGTCATGCCAGCAATACGTATTCACCTTTCCTCTGATTCCCTGAGTGAGTTGCGCACAGGAGCCCCCTAGAATCCCCTTGGAGAGAGCTTGATGATATTGACCACATAGATATCAATGGCTTATAAAAACTGCTAGGGTCTTCTTTAATTTGCCTATACACTATACAGTATTGCCAAAAGTATTGGGCCAGCCTTCCAAATCATTGGATTCAGGTGTTCCAATCACCTCCATGGCCACCTGTGCAATAAGTCCATCCGTGACATTTCCTGGCTACTAAATATTCCACAGTCAAACGTTAGTGGTATTATAACAAAGTGGAAGCAACTGGGAACAACAGCAACTCCGCCACAAAGTGGTAGGCCACACAAAATGACAGAGGGTCAGCATATGCTGAAGCAAACAGTGCACAGAAGTCGCCAACTGTCTGCAGAGTCAATAGCTAAAGACCTCCAAACTTTGTATGGTCTTCAGTTTAGCACAACAACAGTGCATATAGAGCTTCATGGAATGGGTTTCTATGGCCAAGCAGATGCATCCAAGCTTTACATCACCAATTGCAATGCAAAGTGTCGGATGCCGTGGTGTAAAGCACGCCGCCACTGGACTGTAGAGCAGTGGAGACGTGTTCTCTGGGGTGACCAATCATGTTTCTCTGTCTGGCAATCCGATGGACATGTCTGGATTTGGCAGTTGCCAGGAGAACGATACTTGCCTGACTGCATTGTGCCAAGTGTAAAGTTTGGTGGAGGGGAGTTTGGTGGAGAGGGGAATATTGCTTTTCAGGGATTGGGCTTGGCCCCCTAGTTCCAGTGAAGGGAACTCTTAAGGCTTCAACATACCAAGACATTTTAGACAATTTCATGCTCCCAACTTTGTGGGAACAGTTTGGTCTAAAGAAGAAGCAACTGCTTCAAAACACGTCACCTGACATTTCCCTGCTCTGCCATTGGTCGCCCACCAAGTCCCTGTCTTCCTTGCGGTCCACGCTGGTTTTGGTGCCATTTTCAAACTCTCTGCACTGCTGACAGCTCTATCCCCATTCATCCTGAACGACCAGCAACCTCACCGCTGGTGGACTTACAGCTTACCAAAGGATTACCTTACCATGCTTTTTTACACATGATATTTGTGAGTAGTTTTAATACCCTATTTTATTATTAAAATAATAACCCCCTACACTTAGATTGGCGCCCCCTTCTGTCCGTTTTCAACTCAATATTGAACCCTACGGACTAAGACTGGGATGCCATTAAAGTTCATGTGCGTGTAAAGGCAAGCATCCCAAAACTTTTGGCAATATAGTGTACTTCCCCTCCTAAGCACACCAAATATATTTCTAAAGAAAAAAAACTTAAATTTTCATTACATACCTTTTTTTTTTTAGATCAAGTGATGTCATCTCCGAGTCTCTGTGCTTCTCAATGCAATGCAAGCAGATCATGGCTTGTGGGAGGGACCTGCAAAGTGCTGTTCGTAGGACCTTTCCTGACGGCGAATCACGGTGGTCACATGACCCTAAAACCCCGCTCTGCCTCCCGGCTTCTGAAACCCTTAAAGGGCCGGGAGGCGCCGGCGCTAAGGGCTTAATCTATTTACCCTAGAGGAACCCTTGGCAAAAAGAGATCTCGGGGAACCCCTAAAAAAATGTTTAGATACAGCTCACGGAACATTGGCTCTAATCAGCGAGCTGTATTTATAACAACAATTATTGTAGAAACAATATTAAATAATAGAATAAATAATAGCAAAAACATACCTCCTTAATGTGAAAATTGGGCTTGCTTTTTTAAAAGCTCACCTGACACCAACATTGTTGTGTGAACAGGACACATAGAAATCATTTGTTTTCCTTATGTCCTTGCAGAGACATAGGTTAGAAAAACGCACAGCTCTGCACATGGTGTGAACAAGCCAAAAATGTTCTATGCAAGTCAAATCTGCATGTATTTTAAATCAGTTTTTATGCACATATGCTGTGAACGAAGCCCTGGTGAACAAAACTCCCAAATATTGTGATTCATGAAAAAGGCAGCAGACTGTGGGAACAGTTGGGCCTCAGTCATATCATACAATCTCCGGCCACGTTATTAGGTCCACCTGTTCAATTACTCGGTAACACAAATTGCTAATCAGCCAATCATATGACAGCAGCTCAATGTATTTAGGCATCTAGACGTGGTGAAGATGACTTGCTGATGTTCAAACTGAGCATCAGAATGGGGAGAAAGGTAATTAAAATGACTTTGAACCTGTCATGGTTGTTGGTGCCAGACAGGCTGGTCTGAGTATATCAAAAACTGCTGATCTACTGAGATTTTCACGCACAACCATCTCTAGGGTTACAGAGCATGGCCCAAAAAATTATCTAGTGAGTGACAGTTGTGGGGACGGAAATGCCTTGTTGATGTCAGAGGTCAGAGGATAATGGGCAGACTGGTTGCTACGACATTCAGATGGTAAGGTCAGAATTTGGCGTAACCAATATGAAAGCACGGATCCATCCTGCCTTGTATCAATGGTCCAGGCTGGTGGTGTAATGGCGTGGGGGAGATTTTCTTGGCACTAGCAAGGAGTACCTAATAAAGTGCCCTGGGAGTGTATATATGCATAAGAATTGATGGAAAGCGGTGCAGATCTGACCTGCATGGAATACGTTAGGCTTGTTCACACCACATGCAGAGACTACATTTTCCTAACATACAGTAGGTTTTGGCAAGGACATAAAGAAAACAATTGATTTTTATATGCCCTGTTCATACCACAATGTTGGTGTCATGTGAGTGTTTTCTGTGCAGAGAAATCCACACATGGTGCATATTTCTGTGCGGAAAAAATGTGCACGATACCAGTGTTGTTTTGAATGTGCACTGACAGTAAGTACTGTCAGTGCTCATCGAAACCTGGTGCCTCCTCTGTAGTTCCAGCTCCTGTGAACTCGGAGGGTGGTGCCGGAAGGAATACAGACAGTGGGAGCACATGGCTGAATGTTGTAGGAGGCGAGATACTGAGTATGGTAGTGGCTGAATGCAGACTGCAAAGGGGGGGGGGGCACAGCTGGATCAGGCTGAATATAGCAGGAGGTGAGATAATCAGGGGCGGACTGACCATTTGAAAACTCGGCACTGCCCGAGGGCCCGGGGTCAGTAAGGGGCCCTATGAGATGCTCCTGTTACCTTTTTCATAGGCTTTTTTGAGTTTGGGCAAGGACACAGGGGCCCCATGATCCCCTATTGCCCGGGGGCCCCATGAGTTGTCAGGCCGCCCCTGGAGATAATAATAGAATTATGTACAGCTATGGCATAATATAAAGCTATTATGATCTCTATGATCCCATCTCCTGCTACATTTAGTGTGATCCAGCTGTGTGCTCCCACTCTCTGCAGTCTGCATTCAGTGCTGCTTTATAAATGATATCACTTTCTGTTATCTTCCCCTCCCACGCAGTCTGCATTCACCCCTTCCTTACACAGGATCTCACCACCCAATCCAGTCATTTGCTCCTTTTTTCTGCTTCCCCTCCACAGTGTACATCACTGCTACCATTCAGAAAGGGTCTCACCTCCTGATCTAGCCACTCTGTGCTCCCCACCTCCATGGTCTACATTCAGCGCTCCTGCTCTGGGCTCCCCACCTCCATGGTCTACATTCAGCACTCCTGCTCTGGGCTCCCCACCTCCATGGTCTACATTCAGCACTCCTGCTCTGGGCTCCCCACCTCCATGGTCTATATTCAGCGCTCCTGCTCTGTGCTCTGCGCCTCCATGGTCTGGATTCCGCTCTCCTGCTCTGTGCTGTGCACCTTCATGGTCTGGAGTCAACGCTCCTGCTCTGTGCTCTGCACCTTCATGGTCTGGAGTCAACACTCCTGCTCTGTGCTCTGCACCTTCATTGTCTGGATTCAGCACTCCTGCTCTGTGCTCTGCACCTTCATGGTCTGGAGTCAACGCTTCTGCTCTGTGCTCTGCACCTTCATGGTCTGGAGTCAGCGCTCCTGCTCTGTGCTTCTATATGGTCTGCATTCAGCACTCCCGTTCTGTGCTCTGCACCTCTACTGTATGGTCTGTATTCAGCACTCCTGCTCTGGGCTCCCTGCCTCCATGGTCTACATTCAGCGCTCCTGCTCTGTGCTCTGCGCCTTCATGGTCTGGATTCAGCGCTCCTGCTCTGTGCTCTGCGCCTTCATGGTCTGCATTCAGCACTCCTGTTCTGTGCTCCCTGCTTCCATGGTCTGCATTCAGCACACCTGCTCTGTGCTCCCCACCTCCATGGTCTGCATTCAGCGCTCCTGCTTTGTGCTACCTGCTTCCATGGTCTGCATTCAGCACTCTTGCTTTGTGCTCTGTGCCTTCATGGTCTGCATTCAGCACTCCTGCTCTGGGCTCCCCGCCTCCATGGTCTACATTAAGCGCTCCTGCTCTGCGCCTTCATGGTCTGAATTTAGCGCTCCTGCACTGTGCTCTATGCCTCCATGGTCTGGATTCAGCACTCCTACTCTGGGCTCCGTGCCTTCATGGTCTGCATTCAGTGCTCCTGCTCTGTGCCCCCCGCCTGCATGGTCTGCATTCAGCGCTCCTGCTCTGTGCTCTGCGCCTTCATAGTCTGCATTCAGTGCTCCTGCTCTGTGCTCCCCGCCTCCATGGTCTGCATTCAGCGCTCCTGCTTTGTGCTCTGTGCCTCCATGGTCTGGATTCAGCGCTCTTGCTCTGTGCCTTCTTGGTCTGGATTTAGCGCTCCTGCTCTGTGCTCTGCGCCTCCATGGTCTGGATTCAGCACTCCTACTCTGAGCTCCCCGCCTCCATGGTCTGCATTCAGCGCTCCTACTCTGTGCCTCCTTGGTCTTCATTCAGCACGCCCGCTCTGTGCTCCCTACCTTTTTAGTCTGCATTCAGAGTTCCTGCCTCCTTGGTCTGTGTTCAGCACTCCCACTCCCTATATTCTCCCCTGAGTCACCCTCTGAGTTCACAGAAGCCGGAACTACTGAGGAGGCATCAGGTATCAATGCTGGCTGAGAGTATTCACTGTCAGCACACATTGAGAACAACATTGGAAACAACATTGTGGCGGATGTATATCTGCCCAATGTTGTTTCCAATGTTGTTCTCAATGTTGTTGGCTGAACCCCTGAGGACTTCTTGTGGAACCCTAGGGTTCTGCAGAACCCCTGTTGAGAAACACTGATCTAAGTTCTAAACTAGCCCCAACATACAGGTAAACTGGAATATACCATTTTACAGACATTATAGTACAAGTTATAGTTAAACTGCATTGCCACTAGATGTCGGCATAAAGATATTTATACATGCATAATGAAATCCAGTGCAACAGTAATGGATACTCCAAAAGTGTATCAGAACACCAGCAAACCCATATACAGTAGTTGTTCGGGTCAAGTGACCACAAGTGTTTGTCAAGATAGTTTATCTCTACCACTACCCTCCACTGCTTTGTTAAAGGTTTTAGAAAAGCCCTTTATCCCAATGCATGTGTGAAGCTTTCCCTTGCCTAAGTGGGCAATTATTAGGAATGAGTGCTGTCAAGTGGTGACAGGCAGAAGCATGCCTATCTCTGAGCAAATTTTAATTTTCAGAAAATACTTGCACAGAAGTTTTTGGGGGCTATTGGTGCATAACAGGGAAGCAAGACATCAATGTACAGGTTCAGCTACAAAAACTTTATAATAAATAAAATGACACAAAGTCCAGGTTTCCTATAAATTGCCCACTCCATCCAGAGTCCTTTTTTCACAGACACAGATTATCATTTAGACGCAGCTATTCTTTAATGAGACTTTGGTGTCTGTGGCGCAGCGATGCACAGTACTTCTCTGGCACTTAATGAAGCAGACTGCCTCAGATCCTCATCCAACTTAGCAAATTCTTAATCTATTTTGTGTTTTGTTTTGCAGACACAAATTTATCCTTTTGCTGGATTTTTAATCATCTACGAACCGGCTCTTCAAAGCATCGCTCCCATCTGCATCCATAAGTGCAGCAAACTTGAAGTATATTAAAAACTAACTCAATTATTTTAGAATTATGTTCAATATGTTGCTATAGTGCTTGTAACTGCCCTTAAATCTAATAAATTTGAATTCTTGTTTAGAATTTAGAAGAGCTGGAGGAAGGGTTCGCGGTACCTTGTTTCATAATACTGAATTAAATTCCTTATACTTATTGTAGGGAATGAGTGGTCTATATAATCACCGTTTGGTTTTTCTAATATAATTATAGTCTGTGCATTTATCAGAATTTTTGCTTTCTAAGTTGGCTAGTGTTGGCAAAGATTTAAGGCGCATAGAACATGGTTCAGAGTACTTTAGTGTAACCTATTCAGAGTGTCATTGCAAGAAGTCCAATAAAAGTAATAAAACAGTTCATCCACTGAGCAAGCTGTGTTGAGAGCAAAAGTTGACTCCAGAAACATACAAAGACAAGAAGAAGACACAGCACTTCTAAGTGTAGACTTGTTGAAAATTTAATAATAGTAAACAAAGGTTAGGCCACTCACATTTTGAGGGCAAAATACAGGCTTGGGTGGGTGACAGGATCGTCCAGATGTCCAGCTCAGTGCTTAGACATGACAGATGTCAAATGCCATGTAACAGGGAAGCTGGCAGGCATCTCTATCGCAGGAAGCTGGAGATGGAATGCACCGTAGAGAACTGGCGTCTGCAGACGATCGGCATCGTAACGTCACCCAGGAAGGTTCAATGTGTTTCTGAGCAGGTGCGAAGTACAGAACGAACATGCCTGCTCCTTTTTCAAGCTAGAAGAAGCATGTGGTCAAATTCTGAAGTCTAATTTGACCACATATCCCAGGACTGATTTCAACACCATCCCAAGAACCTGGAGCCAAATTTTGGAACATTTGCTCCAAACCTGCCCTTTAGCTCCGTTCAGATGGTGGAGTGACCTCCTGCCCAACAGAGTTTTCTTAATTCTGGCAGCAGGAGGAGGAAGTAGAAGTAGTGTTGCATACTACTACAGTGCAAGGTGAGTCTTCATTAACTGCTGCATTCTCTACATTCTGTTGGGAGTTAGGATGCAGTGGTCCACAGAGGTCCAAGGGGTTCAGCAGCAAAAAATCTGTTAAATAACACCAACTTGGGGTGACCACTGGAAAAGAAAAGAGGGAGGCAGGGGAGCCTTTATGGTGTAGTAAGTGACTTAAATATAATAATTTCCTCAAAAAATATTCCCAATAGGAACAAAAAGGAAAATGACTAACATCTGCTGAGTTTGTGCTAACCCTATAGGGTAGAAACACACAACCTCCTTCAGGTACAGATGGGGAAAAACCTGTCCTGATGCAGGATTATAAAGGTCTTTCTTGATGGTCTTAATCCTGGATCCTCTGTGAGGTTCTTGGGCAGATGCTGAAATGAGTTAAAAGAGGTCTAAAAAAGCCTGTTGGTGGTTTGAGCGGCAAAAGCATTTGTCGTGTGTTTAGGGGTGGGATAAAGCAACTGACATCTTCAGTTGGTCTGCTTCCGTGTATAGATCTTTGCCCAATTTCATTGGCTGGGCTGAGATGGCATCACTTCCACGCATGCGTGGGAATTCATTCAACTCGCTTTTATTGAAATTGTACAAGGAGAACAGGTAGGTAATAAATGTTATCGCAGAAGAGACATTGGGGTTGATTTACTAAACCTGGAGAGTGCAAAATCTGGTGGAGCTGTGCATGGCAGCTAATCACCTTCTAACTTCACGTTGTTCGAATGAGCTTTGACAAAATAAAATGGAAGCCAATTGGTTACTATGCAGAGTTGCACCAGATTTTTCACTCTCCAGTTTTTACAAATAAACCCCATAGTATGCTTTTTCTCCATTAAAATCCTGTCTGTTTGCGATCCTCCCCCCAAAAAAAAGTTTCACTTTAACCATGGCCATTTTTGCTGTGCCAAAGTGTTTCTTTCTCTCAAGCTCTGTAGTTGGATAGCATGGGACTACTGTAGACCAGAGGTCTCCAAACTGCGGCTCATAGGCTGGATGTGGCCCTTTTCTAACTTTTAACTGTCTTCTGGGACACTATTCCTCCTACTGATGAAAGACACTTTTCCTCCAAGTGACACTAACAATGGAGCATAATTCCTACCATTGATACTAATGATGGGGCACTATTCCTCCCAATCATACCAATGATGGGGCACTATCCCACTGATACCAATGATGGGGCACTATTCCTCCTATTGATACCAATTATGGCAAACTATTCCTCCTATTGATACCACTTATGGGGCATTATCCTCCTTCTGTTGTCCAAAAGCGCTATGTAATTTATTTTATCCCACTGTTCACCAAACCTGAGGTATCGTTTATTTCCACTGAATCTAGGACATTTTCTACTCCCACTGGACACAATCTGGCTCCCCTAAAGTCTGAAGGACCTCAAACTGGGCCTTTGCTTAGAAAGTTTGGAGACCCCTGGACTAGACCAAAATTATGCAGCTACATGTGGGAAACTCAAAATCCAACCTTATTGCAAATAAGACTATTAATTCAAAAAGATGTGACATGAAAGAAATAAATATCAATCAACATGCAAAGTGAAAACTATCTAAAAACGAACCATATACAAATAGAGAAATAGGGTGGAAAGTTAAAGTGGACTCCTCACTGCCCAATAAAACGGACAGCATGCTGGCAGCATGTGGGAGCCACACGCTGTCAATTTTATATCTTACTTGGGTCAAGAGTTAGAATGATGGAATTGCCCCACAGCTGCCAGTGACACCTGTCACGGCATTGACTACAAAGACATTTTGAGGGAAATAGCATTTAGTTGTAAAGTGATGCGTAAACTGTTGGCACTATATAAATCCTGTATAATAATAAAATAATAAAACTGATTTTCCTCTATCAACTTTTTACACACGTTTCACGTACAATTTACTTGCTTCAGCCTGGAGGTATGGAGGGAAGCTGAGGTATACTTTCCTCACACCTGTGGTACAGGCCTGGTCCCTAGAAAGGTTGTAGAGGAAGATGAAAGAAAGAGCGCACAAACCTTGCGCATTACCTCAATAAATAGTGACTAATTTTATTAATAAGGAAATATACTCACAAAATGATTGTATAACAGGCATAAGTAACCGTAATCCAAACAGGGTTACAGGTAAATCTAAAAGGGGGGGTATGAAGGCTAACGTGTTTCGAAGGGTGCTCCCTTCTTCATCAGAGCTGGGTTTGGCAGATAGAAACTTCAGTATGGCAGAATTCCCATGGCAAGGAGATATTCAGCCACTGAGTGTCAGTATTACAGCAGTTCAGCCTGTTTAGTCAAAAAACTAAGGTTAGCTGGGATAGTTCCCAAAGCTGAGGGCATAATATACCTAATTGGTGCCACAGACACAAGGTTTGGTTTTATGGCACCTTCAAGGACCTGTAACTTGTCATGTTATATATTTGTTTTTTTAAATGGTGTATGTTTATTTTTTAAAAGGCTGCTATGGACATTAAACTCCGCTTTAGAGTTGTGTATTTTTTGGGGGGAGGGGTTTGGAAAGGCAAAGTTGTGAAGGATGGTTAGATTGGAGTCAGTATGTTGCTGACCTCTGATCTACCCTGGTCATGATTTAAAGTAGAACTATAGGCAAAATGTTTTTTTTAAATTTTGTATAAAGTAAGGGAGAGTTATAACCCCTGTAATGTTAAATTTTGCCATCTTTGTCCCAATGGAGAGATATACCTTAACTTCCTGTCCCATAGCCAAAATAGGAAGTGAGAGGAAACCCCTGCATATTAAGGGAATCTCCTGGGGACCCCAGGTCACCAGAACTAGTGTCTCCATAGGAAGATTTCCCCTCTATTACTTTTCTGGGGACAACCCAAAATGTGAGATTATATCTTACTTTTACTTTCAGTGATAATAATGGTAAGCAGGGCAAATAGAGAGTGTTAATGGGGAAACTGACAAGGGGTCTAATCCATCTCCACTCTAAAAGTTTTGCCCTTAGTTATACTTTAAAGTATCTCACATTCTCCTTAACAACTTATAGTTGTAACACCCTGCCGTGATGCTGCTTGCGAGGTATTAAATGGACACAAGATGTCAGTATTTTGCAGCCCAATTGTGCAGGCCCAATTGCAAAGCTTTGTGGGATTTGTAGGCTGACTGCAGTACTTTGCTGTCTGACAGTGGGCTAACGAATTACATTTCCCAGAGGAGCTGGCATGTGGGCCAAGGCAGATATATACAGAAGCCCAGGAACCTCAGGCAGGAAGTGAGGGGGTCACAGCTGGTGGGCAAGTGTGGAAGAGAAGGTCGTGCAGGACACTGGAGGACCGGGCAAGGCTACGCTTCAGAGAGAGAGAAGGGAAAAGGAAAATCTGCTGACCGCTAATGGGTTTGGTGAGCTGTCCCATGGGCTGGTGGTCCAGAGTGCTGATGTCCAGAGTGGTTTTTGAAGGAGTATCCACAGGAACACTGGGGGCCCCCCATCTACAGAGAGACCATCAGCTACCTGACCAGGTGCCATGGATCAGGTGAGAGGGTTCCATTCTCAAGCCATTCAAGTTGCCAATGAAATTATTCAAGTCTGTTGCTTGCTGTCTAGTTTAACTGACACTGTTCACAACCTGCACATGTGACGGCTGAGTTCACCCAGCCTACCAATTACTGCACTTTCAGCATAACCACAAAAGCCCACTGCCATGTCTTTCCCTCCGTAAGTTAAGCCATATCATTGCTTCCATTGCATTCGGGCCTTAGTTACCAAAGAGCTCCTGTATTGCTGCAGTGTGCCATTGGGGTTGCCAGAGGAATTAATCTCCACAAAAATGTCTTCTGCTTATGCCTAAATTTACATTTTACCCTGTGTGTGTTAAAGGAATACTATCCAGGCTACCTATCACTTTAAAGGAGCAGCTCCTTTCTTTTGTATTTACACTTTGTTAAGGAACTTCTACATTTCCACCCAGAGGGATTTGAATTCTTAAAGTGCACAAACTCGGGCCCTATCAAGCGTGCAGAAGATCTTATACTGCAGTTTAAAGGGACAGTGACCTACTCAATGCAAGAGTTTTTTTCAGCCTCACCCCCAAAGTGAGTTAGTCGCTCTGCTTGGTAGTTTTTTTTTTCTTGCTCACTGGAGAAAGACATCTCAGGAATGGGGTTGCTGGCTAAATTCCGAATTGCAGGATGTCCATGACTGGTTGAGATTTTGCTGTATTTAACTTTTGCTTGATATTATTCCAAGTGATAGCTATTATTTCATGCACCATTGTTTCTGTTGTTTTACTGTGCTTACATTTAATCTCAATACATCAAGATATCAGTTCAGTCTAAACTGTCTTTAAGTCTAATTTGTGGTTACAGCCAGAGGGTCCCTCTGACTGAAGCTTTCAGGAGGTGTCTGCAGGGGTTGGGCTTTCAGAGAGGGATCAGGCAAGACAGGGAACACAACAATTACTCAGCAACCCTTAAGGGGATAGTGCTACATAGTGATTTTAAAAACAATTTACATATTTTAAAATCTACAGCTTTTATTAATATACACTGCTCAAAAAAATTAAAGGAACACTTTGAATACACTTCAGATCTCAATGGGGAAAAATATCATGCTTGATATCTATACTGATATGGACTTGGTAATGTGTTAGGAATGTAAGGATGCCCCATCGTTTGATGGAAATGAAAACTATTGACCTACAGAGGACTGAATTCAGACACCCTGAAAAATCTAAGTGAAAAAATGATGCAGCAGGCTAGTCCATTTTGCTGAAATTTCATTGCAGCAACTCAAAATGGTACTCAGTAGTTTGTTTGACCAGCACATGCTTGTATGCATGCCTGACAACATCGGGGCATACTCCTAATGAGATGACAGATGGTGTCCTGGGGTATTTCCTCCCAGATCTGGGCATCACTGAGCTCTTGGACAGTCTGAGGTGCAACCTGGCGGCGTCGGATAGACCAAAACATGATATCCTAGAGGTGTTCTATTGGATTTAGGTCAGGCGAGCGTGGGGACCATTAAATGGTATCAATTCCTTCATCCTCCAAGAACTGCCTGCATACTCTTGCCACATGAGGCCGGGCATTGCTGTGCACCAGGAAGAACCCAGGTCCCACTGCGCCAGCATAGGGTCTGACAATAGGTCCAAGGATTTCATTCCGATAAATAATGGTAGTCAGGGTGCCATTTTCTAGCCTGTAGGTGTCTGTGTGTCCCTCCATGGATATGCCTCCCCAGACCATCACTGACCCACTACCAAAATGGTCATGCTGAACGATATTACAGGCAGCATAATGTTCTTCCCGGCTTCTCCAGACCCTTTCATGTCTGTCACGTGCTCAGGGTGAACCTGCATTCATCTGTGAAAAGCACAGGGCGCCTGTAGTAGACCTGCCAATTCTGGTGTTCGTTAGCAAATGTCAATCAAGCTCTATGGTGCCAAGCAGTGAGCACAGGGCCCACTAGAGGACATTGGGCCCTCAGGCCACCCTCATGAAGTCTGTTTCTGATTGTTTGATCCGACACATTCACACCAGTGGCCTGCTGGAGGTCATTTAGGCAGTGCTCATCCTGTTCCTCCTTGCACAAAGAAGCAGATACCGGTCCTGCTGATGGGTTAAGGAACCTTTACGGCCCTGTCCAGCTCTCCTAGAGTAACTGCCTGTCTCCTGGAATCTCCTCAATGCTCTTGAGACTGTGCTTGGAGACCCAGCAAACCTTCTGGCAATGGCACATATTGATGTGCCATCATGGAGGAGCTGAACTTGCCTGTGCAACCTATGTAGGGTCCAGGTATCGCCTCATGCTACCAGTAGTAACATTGACCCCAGCCAAATGCAAAACTAGTGAAAAACTGTCAGAAAAGATGAGTAGGGAAAAACATGTCAGTGGCCTCCACTTGTAAAACCATTCCTGTTTCGGGGGTTGTCTCATTGTTGCCCATCTAGTGCACTTGTTTTTAATTTCCTTAACACCAAAGCAGCTGAAACTGATTAAAAACCCCCTCTGCTACTTAACTGACCAGATCAATATCCCAGGAGTTTAACTGACTTGATGCTATACTCTGATTAAAACGTGTTCTTTTAATTTTTTTGAGCAGTGTAATATTTGGTGATCCTGCAATAGAGATCCTTTATCAGGTACTTCCTGTTATGAGGAGACCAAGCTCTATTCTCAATGCTCTATCCCTCTCTACCTATTGATGGCTTTAACTTGTAGTGGAGACTATGGGGCTGTTCACTTTGCAAGGAATGTTGCACTTTGCAAGGGAATTTGCCCTTGAGCTTAGTGAATGAGGTGAAGTTTCACTTTGCAAAGGATACCCAATCATGTGCAAGGAAAATATAAAAACACTGTGTTGCTTGCACATGATGAAAGTCAGCAGAGCTTCACCTCATTCACTAAACTCTGGCAAAAATTCCCTTTGCAAGTGCAATTTCCCTTTATAAGTGAACAGCCTATTTGTGGGGAGGTGCAGCGGGGTGTGGGCAGTAAATACAGAGTCTGGTTGTAGAGAGACTTGAAACCTGTATTAAGTAGAATTCATAAGTACCTGAAATAAATTCCAACATTGCAAACACTCCAGTGGGAGAGTGCCGGTTAGGGAAATAACTCCCAGTTCAAAGTAGTCATAGATGCTGCTGGGGAGAGGTGCCAACAGCATCTGTTTAGAGGGTGAAGTGCAGCCTGGCCAGCTTGGTATGAAGAGGGGAGACTTCTGGCAGGATAGCAAGCCCTTCCCTCCTTGTCAAAAACATTTCTCTAATGCTAGTTGTGGTCCCTTACAAGAAAGTTCTCTTTCCCTACACTAGCCAAAATACATACCAAAACCTGGAGGAATGGGCTTAAATAGACCTTGCCAGGGGCAGACTGACAACTCATGGGGCCCCTGGGCAATAGGGGATCATGGGGCCCCTGTGTCCTTTCCCACACTCAAAGCACACCCAAAAAAGCCTATAAAAGGTACCAGGGGCATTTCATGGGGCCCCCTACTGACCCCGGGCCCTCCGGCAGTGCCTGAGTGCTCAAATGGTCAGTCCACCCCTGGACCTTGCTGACCCAAGATGGCCACCAAGGGTCACATGGATGCAGTATAGTCAACCAGAATTCTGATTCATTTGACACAGGAGACTATAGAGAAACCATGTTTCCCTTGGACTTCCTCTCCAGGCTGTGGTTCCACTCGGGCCAAGCGCCACCTACAATAAACAGACTGCACTTGCCTTACATATTTAAAAAATATTTAAGTTAACCCCATAAGTGGCCATTCCAATGTTGTTTCATCACTAATAAGGAAGTCCATCCTGAGCAATGAAATGTACTGAGATTAGATAGACAAGAAAAGGTTGCAAAGGGGCAGGAGCAACATAGAGTTGCAGGAAAAAAAAGGCATGACGGGGCAAGGGGAAAACAGTTTTATTCTAAAACAAAAACCCATGGAGATTGTTTTTAACGAAGAAAATATAAACCAGTTAGGGTTTACATCTACTTTAATAGCAGGGTTTCACCGAGGGCTGCAATTTGACCGCAACATTTGTTTCATTCAACCATGCAGAATAAAAGCCACAGCAAAGAAAAGGAAATTGTATACTTTTTAACTTCACTGCCATTGAAAAAGTTATTACACATTAAAAAGCAGTTCAGATTCCAATGAATAAACTTGCTTCTGCTTCCATTCCCAATTCAGATAAATATAGGACTTAATTTTCTCTGCTGATTCTGCCCTCGATCAACTGTCAAGAGATTTCAGTAAATAGACCCCAAAGGCACACTCTTATTAATTAAAGCCTCTGGTTGACCTATTCCAACAAAAGCACTTCACATTTTTTTTTTTTTTTTTACAATGAAAGTCTATTTCCCCCCTTTGAATTATTAATCCTGTTCTCTTGATATAATGAATGTCTAAGGGATTCAAATGAGATACAGCAGCATTTGTTACCATCTCCCGATGGAGTCTCTTGGTCTTGTTGCCCTGTTGTCGAGAACAGAGTGCTTTTCCATCTCTAATAGCACAACAGAATACATCTGAAGGTGACCTACCTCCGTGTGTCTGTGTTCATGGATTTTCAGCTCGGCAGACACTTTTCCTCTTGTGGTTCCTGATTTCACTTTTTGAAACATAAATTTCAGTGTTTGTATTGATGCACATGCTTGGTCATGTGGAAACGATGCTACAGGACAGCCTACATATTTAATCATAAGTCGTCTTCTCTGTTCATGTTATCTTCACAAGCTCAATTTACCCCTCTGGGTAAATGGTGACCTTGAAGAGAGGCATTTTTATGATAACAGCACTGCCTGAATTAAACGTTTGTATCTATAGATTAAATAAGCACCAAAAATAGCATGGCTCACAGCTACAAGGGTATAATACAACTTAAAGGGCCAACAAAGCAAAACATAGGAGAATCTATCTATCTATCTATCTATCTATCTATCTATCTATCTATCTATCTATCTATCTATCTATCTATCTATCTGTCTGTCTATCTGTCTGTCTATCTATCTATCTATCTATCTATCTATCTATCTATCTATCTATCTATATATCTATCTATCTACATGTATGCAAAATTTCAAGATGCCCCAGTGTAAAATATAAAAACTGTAAATGTTACTAACCACCAATTGGAATCCTGAGTTTGCGTTGATGCACACAACCAACTTAATGAAATTAACTTCACATTAGAAGGTCCTGTCATCTCAACAGAACACCTCCTTCCAGTCCAAGTGCCCCCATCACATCAATGTCCCCTCTTCACAGAGATCCCCCCATCAAATCAGAAGCCCCCCTTCCCATCATTACATCAAATGCCCCCTCTTCTCATAAAGGCCCATCATCACATCAGAGTTCCCCCATAGAATCAGAAGCCCCTCTTCCGATCAGAGTCCCCCTCATCACATCAAAAGCCCCCTTTCTCAAAGGGTTCCCATCACATAACAGTCTCCCAATCACATCAGAGTCCCCCCATCACATCAAAAGCCCCCCTTCTCATAAGGCCAATCACAATACTCCCAATGCACATGTTCCTGAAAATGACTGTTTGTTGTTGATAAGTGCTGCAGTAACCACCGGCTGGGAACCATAGATATTCAAAATGAAACATATGTCACCATCACACTAGGGATTCCTCAAATGGGTCCAAAGCTTTATCGACAGTTACATTATATTTACAAAGGTAATGTAAACATAAAGCTTTAGACACATTTGAGGAATCCCTGGTGTTTTGGTGACATATTTTTTCCCTTTTTATAAGGGCCCCCCATAACATAATCCATTCATCATGGCAGAATTCCCCCCATAACAAAATCCTCTCATCATATCAGTAGCTCCAACCTAGTCCCCCATACATGAGTGCCCCCCATCATATCAGCATCCCCCCTTCACAGAGTCCTCCATCACAAAGTCCCCTAGTGCCAGGCCCTGCATGTCACCTGCCCTGGGTCAGAGTCATTCATTGCCATGATGCAGGTGAGCCATACCAACAAATGATGACATGCTTCCTGACCAGAGGGCTTCATTGGTTGTTATGATGATAGTGGTTTGCTCACCCATGCCATGGCACCGCATAATGCTGATTGTGCCACCCAGGGGTGGAACCCAAGGAATATAAGATAGATTTTCCAGTACATTCCCATACCCATGTGCTCCTTTCCTATTTACTGGTTATAAATTGATCAGGTGGATGATCAAAACATAGGTGTAGATAGATAGATAGATAGATAGATAGATAGATAGATAGATAGATAGATAGATAGATAGGATACTCACGGCACCCTGGGGGAACTCACAGGGTACCCCAGTTGAGAAATGCTCGTCTGTCTGTCCCTCCGTCTGTCCGTCCGTCTACACCTACGTTTTGATCATCCACCTGATCAATTTATAACCAGCAAATAGGAAAGGAGCACATGGGTATAGCAATGTACTGGAAAATACTAAAATTGATGCTGACCGGGAGGAGAGCTTTATGGGATTCCCCCCCCCCCCCCAAAAAAAAAAAAACACAGGAAAAATGAATAGTTAAAGCAAATCAGGAAGAATGAGATACCCATAGTCAAATAATTCTTGTTAATTTTGGTGATAACTCAAGCTTTTTTGCAATATTGTCAATCGTTTCCCAGCACACATTACCAGCTAGTCAGCACAAAAAAGTCTAACTAAACCTGCTGTAAATTTTAGATTAAAAAGAGAGATTTTCATTGCATACATTTGCATATGACTGTTCCTCTCTCATTTCCAATCTACAGCATGCAATACAACCTTGCTCAATCAGGTTGACTCTCTCCTTCGCTTATCTGGTTTTTTTTTATCTGCATTTGTGCATCAAGGATGATAACTGTACAGTCTGATATAGAGGTGGCCAGTAGAGGGAGGTATACAGCTGTATATGGAATAGCCTGAAGGAAATACACATACAGCACAATGCAAGCAAAAAATGGTGCCTCCGAGTCAATGTCAGTTCCTGGCCACCTCATGGATCGTGTTTCTCTAAAAAGATCTGACTTCTATTTGGGTCTTCGGTCTTTGCAACTGCATGCTCTTAATTTCTGCAGCTGTATCCAGCCAACTCAATGCTGGTTGTCCTCTTCTTTATGCAGCACTTTCCTAGTTTGGTAGGTGGCTAGGTAAATTTAGTTGGATCCCATGTAGATAGAGGAGCAGGGGGGTTAATTGTGCTAGTAGCTGTTCCGTGTCTCACAGGTTGCTGGCTTGCTACTTTCCCTTGTCTTCTGGAGAGTTCAGGGTCAAGCCATCTGGAGGAGACCACTGTGCTGGGGGCTCTGCCCCTGGGACAAAGGGATAGGAAGGCAAGAGGCCTTAGGAGACCAGTGCAGCTGTGAAGGTCTCAGCTAGGCATAATGAGGACCCTACCGGAGAGAGAAAGAGACAGACTGGTTCAGTGTTTAGTCAAAGAGCCAAGATTTATGGAGTGAGGAGACTCCATGTTCTGGGACTCAGTGAGTATTTGTTTTAGCTACTCAAAGTGACTGTGGGGTGTTTTACACTGTAAGTCAGGACTGGGTGCTGCCAAGAGTTGTGCAAGTTAACCAAGGGCACACCATATTGGTACAGACAGGAGCTGTGCAAGACAGCCAGGAATTGTACTACTACTACTACTACTACTACTACTAGCTAAAACAAAGTACATTGCAGGTGCAATACAGCTTGCAACTTGTAGAGAGCAGCCATAAGTTTAGCAGTCCTCGAGTTCTGGAGTTTTTACAGTTCACGGTATCCCATGTTCTTGTCTCTATCCAAGTTTATTGTTCTGCAATAAAAACACCAAAGACAAAACCTCTAGACTGATTATTGAGCCTGTTGAAGAATGCTGAAAATGCTGTGTGCCTGGCTGTGGGTGCGGCAAGGGGGACATAGGCCTAATTGCCCAAAGCCAATTGCTCCTTCGGGGGTAGCGCTACATTTACCAAGCATAATGCTTGCCTGGAATGTCCTGGAGCTGCGTACTGCCACCCATAGACATGAATGGTTAAAGGTGGTCTAGTGCCTGCAGAGCTTGCTGATCTGTGTCAGTGTTGGTGGTGGTATGTTGTGTCAGATCTGTCACTGTGTGGGATTGCTCAGTTTAGGTATTCTGTGTGTGTGTGTGGGCTGGGCTGCCTGCTGTCACAGCATTTTATCTTTCCCATTTGCCTGGTAAATTCCAGCCTGGGATCTGTCAGAGTGTGGATCCATCATCCTCCACTCGCTGCAACTGTCACCCTGCCACTGCCAGCCACAGATACAGTCTGCCCATGACACTGATTTTGTCTTTTATTTTGGTGCTGGTGGCATCTTATGGCACTTATTTTTGCAAATTAAAAGAAATTTAGCAGTTTCATGATTTTTTTATTTAATATTTTCTGTTTTTAAAAATGATTTTTTTTTTTTGGGGGGG
The DNA here is from genome assembly GCF_062004578.1 of Staurois parvus. NCBI lineage: Eukaryota > Metazoa > Chordata > Amphibia > Anura > Ranidae > Staurois > Staurois parvus. Next base: position 603,804 of record NW_028318512.1, read on the forward strand.
GGGCAGGGGGTTGGGTGCAAGTAGCTGGTCTTGCCTAGGGTGCAAAATAGTCTAGCACTGGCTCTGCTCATGTCCTGACCAGTTGTTTTGTTACGGTTTACGTCCATTGGCTTCAATACTTTCTGAGTTCCTGAACTTGCAAAAGCATACATGCCCCCATAGGAGCGGCTGCAAAAGATGGGTCCTCTATTCTTTTTCCAGACCTTCTCAAGAATCTCAGTCCCTCTGACACACTAGGATGAGTGTACAAACATACAATATCCCAGGAATTTCCTGAAAGTATTATTTGGTACCCGATAGTAGTGCTATATCAAAGAAAACAAGCACCAGACGAGGTAGTAAAGGCAAACTTAATATATTGTCACCGAATATGGTTGATAACTAGGCAAGCATTAAATGGATTAACAGTGGTAATAACACAATTAGCACACAAAGTGACTACCAGTAAGGACTAGGCATAAGGTGACATTTGGTGCCTAGATCGGTATGAACAGTATCAAGTACCACCTCAAGGGAAGCAGTGAGCAGCAGTAAAGTTTAATCTACCGAGTGATGGAACTATAATGCCAGAGTGCATCTATGGTGGAAATGCTAGTCCTAGACCAGCTGGGTATGCACTGTCCAAAAGGAGATGGCAGAGGAGGAGTAGAGAAACAAAGGGGGCTTGCAAAATAATTATTATGGGAGGAGAAGTCTTTTGTGTTGTTCTTTTGATGGCAATTGTTGGGGCCCTATAAGAGCATTGGTGCACTTAACAACAGTCCCAGTTATCCTGCATGCAGTATAGGTGCAGTATAGGTACAGCATAGTCTTGGCACAGGTGCAAGGCAGTTGTGGAAAGGTTCAGTATAAAGTGCAGTATGGGTTGGATATAGATTGGGTATACTTGGTGTCCTGCTCTCAGTGACTCAGTCCCTGCTAGCAATTTCAGCAGTGGGTGGATAGCCCTCTCACCAATCCCTAGGATGCTGCAGTGACCTCTTGCTGTAGAAAGGGGGCCCCCCTCGGCCTCTGCTTGAACGTCTCCAGTGATCAGCAATAGGAAGCAAATTGCGAGTGGACACTCCAGCTCCCTGTGGCAGCGGTGCAGGAACTGCCCCCCTGGTCTCCTCACTCTCAGACTCGTGTCTCCGCCGGTATGGTTTCCCAGTGGTAGGCAAATATCCAGACACAGGTGCTCTCTCTAACCAACTTAAGGGACATCTTCCCCATTGACCACCAATATAAGTGTTATTCTTTCCACTGACCACCAATATAAGAGGTAATATTTCCACTGACCACCAATATAAGGGGTATTATTTCCATTGAACATCAATGTAAGGGTAATTTTTTTCCACTGACCACCAATAAACTGTTTTTGTAGGGGGGTCCCCGAGACATTTAAATTATTTCAAGGGTTCATCTGGGGTAAAAAGGTTGAGAAAGGCTGGGTTAGAGGTAACACTTGAAAAGTTGCCTGGTGTCTCCAAATAATTAATTTAGCTAATGTTTTGAAATGCGTGTTAAAAGCAGCTTGTTAACATTCAGACATCAAAATGTAAGAGACAGCATTTGACACCTGAAGATCTTCTGGAAAAACCTATGAAAGGATATGGCCGGTGTCAAATGTTATTGCTAACAGTTCTGTAAAGCAGGACTAAGGCATGCAATGAGTGACAACTATCACAGCTGCTTGTGCTTTCAACTGTCAAATGGCTGATCTCATAACTGATCACATGTGCATCCCCATGACAACTGCAGATCAAACAGAGGCTAATGCTATATTCACATTCATGCATGTCAAGAATGTGTGCAAAATTGCATGCTTTGCCAACACGCACAGAAACATGCTGCCCTTTAGCAGAGGTGCAACGGTGCCAATAATTGTTAATGGAACCCGGGGCGGACTGATCATTTGGAAACTCGGGCAATGCCCGAGGGCCTGGGGTCAGTAGGGGGCCCCATAAGATGCCCCTGGTACCTTTTTCATAGGCTTTTTTGAGTTTGGGCAAGGACACAGGGGCCCCATGATCCCCTATTGCCCGGGGGGCCCATGAGTTGTCAGTCCGCCCCTGATGGCACCCCATGCATCTGCCGCAGCACCATCCAGTTTGGTGTAGCGTGATTTTGCAAGAGGGTCAGGAACCTCTTTTACGCATTTCTTGCATGTAGGGAAGTTCATTAAAATTAATTGGCTACCCTACATACGGCTTGAGGGAATGTGTGTAGGGCAGCCCAGTGGCTAAATGGTTAGCTCTTCCACCTGGCAGTACTAGGGTCGTTGGTTTGAATCCCAACCACCTGCCTGGAGTTTGCATATTCTCCTTGTGCCTGCATTGGCTTCCTCCCACATTCCAAAGACATGCTGGTAGGTTACTTGGTCTTTGTCTAAACTGGCCCTTGTATGTGTAAGTGAGTTAGGGACCTTAGATATGTATGTTCCTTGAGGCTTAGGGACTGATGTGCATGCACAAAAAAAAAATATATATATATATATATATCAAGCACTGCGTAAATTGATGGCCCTATATACAGTAAGTACCTGTAATAAATAAAACATACACTCTCTCTCTGTCACATCTGCATGGAGCCTGAGATGGCAGCTTCCTTGGCTATAAATAAGAGGAGGGTTTAGTTCCACTTTACCCTTCAAAGACAACAAGGCTCCATTCACACTTGTGACTCCAAAGTCGTGCAATTTCCACTGAGATTTTATGATGCAACTTTGGATAAGTATGACTTGGATATGACTTTGGCTTTACTGTTGCACAACTGTTGCATTGATATCATTAAGATGCAACTTTTGAGGGTTTACATTACAATCTATGGCACTCAAGTCACATGAAAGTTGGACCAAAGTAGTGCAGGATCCTTTTTAAAGTTGCTGCAAGTTTAAGTTACACATATTTGAACGGTTATCATTAGAAAACATTGGGTGTGACTTGTCATGGGACTTTAGGGTCCAAAGCTCCATGACAAGTCGCACCAGTGAGAATGGAGCCTAAGGGCTCGTTCACACTACTCACCGACTAAGTGTTCATTTTTAGCATGCAACAGCTGTCAGCTTTTACTTGCAGTGAGCTGCTGTGAGCAGGCAGTGAGACACGCATTTCAGCGCATCACACTGTTCCCTTTTTTCATTTTTTTAAACTTTATTTGAAGTGTCACAAAGTTATATTTATGTCTCCGCACATTAGCTCCCATAGATAGGTAGTCAGACATCTGAGGAACTATATTGGTGTGCCTGCTTTCAACCAACAAAGCATTGTTGCAGTTTTGCGACATTTTATTTTATTTATTCTGTGTCCTTGAATGAGACTGCCAAGTAACATTTTGAAGACTAATTTGCTTTCGTGATGATTGCACTTGACAAATAATGGCCAGATGAGCGTGGATTTGTCTTCGTTAGACTGAAACAATGGCTGAAATTGCTCAGAAATCACTTTTTTATTCATACAGACTAACATTTACCGTTTATATGAATGTATTAATCATGCTGTGTTCTCAAAAAGGCCAAATTCCTGAAACTCTGCAAGGTATAGAGTGCGTCATTTTATATTATCTAAGCTCCAATGGACTTCTTTTTTTTTTTTTAATACTGCTCAGAGTTATCATGAGCAGGGGCAAATATATGGTACTGGAATAGCTACTTTTCTTTAGCCTGTGTTCACACTAATGCAATGCGAAATTTGCACCAGTTTCTGTGTGATTTCCGCACCGCATCATAATCGCACCCAGGGGCGGACTGACCATTTGGAAACTCGGGCAATGCCCGAGGGCCTGGGGTCAGTAGGGGGCCCCATGAGATGCCCCTGGTACCTTCTTCATAGGCTTTTTTGAGTTTGGGCAAGGACACAGGGGCCCCATGATCCCCTATTGCCCGGGGGCCCAATAAGTTGACAGTCCGCCCCTGATCGCACCCCATTCACACGAACCATTGCGGGTTTGTATTTTAAGTTAACGACACCCCAAAATCAGTTTGCAAAAATGCGGTGCGATGTGCAGAATCGGAATGCATGGGTGTGAACACCCATGCGATCCTATTCTAGTGCGGACCAAAAAAGGGTCCTGCACCTTTTTGGTGCAAATGTGGTGCGATTTAAACCATACAAAATGTATGGCTCAAATCGCACCGCACAGAATTCGCATGTGATTTGCTCAGGACCTCGTTGCGGTTTTTGTGCGAATCACATGCGGTGTGTTGCATAGCACAAGTGTGAACCCAAGCTGAAGGGGGTTTCTTTTTGTTTTGGGAGTCAATATTGTTTAAGTCTAGGTTCATAGTTGTTCCCTTATATTGCTCTTCTGGTGTAAATCCCAAAATTTTGGGTTTCCTTTCACTTTCAACGATAACCGTAAACAGGACAAATAGAGAAGGGTAATCTCCCTAACGAGGACACAGACAGCATTAAAAACCTGACAGGGGTTCTAATTCTACTCCACCCATAACAAAAAAAAGTTTTGCCTTAAGCCACACTTTGACTCAAAAAAAGTCCTTTTATTACTTCAAGCCTTCTTCAGATCTCCATTTTTTTTATTGCTGTGATCTGACTTCCTGCACAGGGTTTCTACATTGTTTTTATGGTCCCAGTGTAGGCTGTACAGGTCCGGGTGGTAGGCACCCCTGAGGGAAGGCACAGCACACACAGTGGTTGCAATTGTATTATCAAAACATTCCAACCAGGACCGGGACAGGTTCATCTACCACCCAGGGCAAGTATGCAGAACTGTTAATGCATGCAGTAGAATAGGTTTACTGCCCTGTGTCCATTCTCTGTCCCCTTGCTCCACTGTACCTAGGGCAGCTTCCCTTCCTGCCCAACCCTCGTCTTGGCCCTGGTTCCAACAACAGAAACAAAGTCTATGCAGTGGCCTAGAACTAGTGGCAACCCTCACAGAAAATTATGCAGCACTTGAAGGGAGCAGTACACCAAGAGCAGCAGCACCTGGGTAGCTAGATGGCAGATACAGAAGAACTAGCAGCGGAAAGATTTTCCAATTAAGCACTGATGACAGTCCCTAATCTGTCCCTCCTCCTCTGGAACCTCTTCTTACAGTAGGCACACTCTTCCTGTCAAGCAGGTTGCTGTGCCTAATCTAACCACAGTGGCAATGAGCACCAACCACAGGTGGACAGTGCTTTTTATAAGCACTGCCCTCAATAAAGATGGCCACAGCGGTCATCTAGTTGGCATCGTCCAGTCAGACAGCAATCTACCCGATGACACATACGGAGGCCTAATAGGAATGGGTATTCCTTCTGTCCTCCACTCTCCCTGCATCTCTCTCTGCATGGTGGTGCAACAGCACCACCTGTGTAGGAAGGTCAACCTGACCCAACTGTGTAGGAAGGTCAACCTGCACCAACTGTGCAGGAAGGTCAACCTGCACCAACTGTGTAGGAAGGTCAACCTGCACAGGAAGGTCAACCTGCACCAACTGTGTAGGAAGGTCAACCTGCACCAACACTGTAGGAAGGTAAACCTGCACCAACTGTGCAGGAAGGTCAACCTGCACCAACTGTGTAGGAAGGTCAACCAGCACCAACTGTGTAGGAAGGTCAACCTGCACCAACTGTGTAGGATGGTCAACCTGCACCAACTGTGTAGGATGGTCAACCTGCACCAACTGTGTAGGAAGGTCAACCTGCACCAACTGTGTAGGAAGGTCAACCTGCACCAACTGTGTAGGAAGGTCAATCTGCACCTACCTACACCACTGTATGTAGGAACATAGCCACTTTCTCTTGCTCACTCACAGAATGGGCTATGGACTATAGACAATGGATTTGTAGTGTTCATAGAGCAGAGGACATAACCACAACCAATGAGCAATTTTCGATTTAAACAGATGGAAGTAAAGAGGAAAAGAAGAGGTTTGAGAGCTCACAGACTTTGACTCATCAGCCCAGAGCACCCACTGCAGTTTCCTGCATCTCATTTTCTATGTTTTCCTGCAAACAAGTGGAAACAAGGCTAAGCGACTCAAATATAAATGAAAACACAAGAACCGGGGTGTAGAAAAATGGCAGCAGAAGCTCTGGACTAGAGATGAGCGAATTATTCAAAAATTCGATTCGGCTGATTCGGCGAATTCGCGGAATAAATTCGATTCGAGTCGAATATATTCACTGCGAATTTAACTTATAAAAAGGGTGTTTCTAGGCTTCAGAGAGCCTTTATATTAGTGCAGAACACTGTACCTTTAATTTAAATGCCCTTGGAGTCTGCTGGGGAAGAGAAATAATACTGTCAGTCAGTATGACATGCAGATGAGTGCCGTCGATCTTAGAATCACCGCACACTTCACTCATTTGGGCAGTCACGGGGCAAAAACCAGAGTGTGGAGCCACAGTGTGGCGGTGGAGGCAGCAGCAATGGGAGGCCATACAGCACCCTATGAAAAAATGGAACCCACCAGCAGTGTGAGGAGACCTGAAAGTGGCACATGGCAGAGTGTGGCGATGGAGACAGCAGCAATGGGAGGCCGTACAGGGACCCATGACACACTCTGGACCTGGCAGCAGCATGAGGAGGCGGTACAGGGGCCCATGACAGATTACGGGCCTGGCAGCAGCATGAGGAGTCGGTACGGGGGCCCATGGCAGATTACGGGCCTGGCAGCAGCAATGGGAGGCCATACAGCACCCTATGACAAAATGGAACCCACCAGCAGTGTGAGGAGACCTGAAAGTGGCACATGGCAGAGTGTGGCGATGGAGACAGCAGCAATGGGAGGCCGTACAGGGACCCATGACACACTCTGGACCTGGCAGCAGCATGAGGAGGCGGTACAGGGGCCCATGACAGATTAACGGGCCTGGCAGCAGCATGAGGAGTCGGTACGGGGGCCCATGGCAGATTACGGGCCTGGCAGCAGCAATGGGAGGCCCGTAATCTGCCAGCACCCTATGACAAAATGGAACCCACCAGCAGTGTGAGGAGACCTGAAAGTGGCACATGGCAGAGTGTGGCGATGGAGACAGCAGCAATGGGAGGCCGTACAGGGACCCATGACACACTCTGGACCTGGCAGCAGCATGAGGAGGCGGTACAGGGGCCCATGACAGATTAACGGGCCTGGCAGCAGCATGAGGAGTCGGTACGGGGGCCCATGGCAGATTACGGGCCTGGCAGCAGCAATGGGAGGCCCGTAATCTGCCAGCACCCTATGACAAAATGGAACCCACCAGCAGTGTGAGGAGACCTGAAAGTGGCACATGGCAGAGTGTGGCGATGGAGACAGCAGCAATGGGAGGCCGTACAGGGACCCATGACACACTCTGGACCTGGCAGCAGCATGAGGAGGCGGTACAGGGGCCCATGACAGATTACGGGCCTGGCAGCAGCATGAGGAGTTGGTACGGGGGCCCATGGCAGATTACGGGCCTGGCAGATGACGACGAGGCTGCCAAGTGCGATCAGCCTCATCATCATCAATTAGGGTCTCCGCCTCACTACTAGCCCCCTCGGCTGCGTGTGGGTCAGGAGACAGACCTGTCTCTAGACCGGCTACCGAGCCACTCTCCTCGCCAGTACTTCTTCGCCTGGCTGCTGAAGAGGCGGATGTCTCCCCCCGTTCCTGACCGCCCTCTGTTAGCTCTTCCTCACTGTACAGTGGGGCTGAGCCCACAGCATGCGATACTTCGCTTGGTGAGGGAACACCAAAGGACAGGGGCAGGTAGAGGACACGTGATTTCAGTGGGCTTGCTCCCGGGCCATGCCAACTAACGGTTGTGTCTGACGTACCCACCGACCGTTGGCTGTAGGTGTCAGAGGTGACCTGGGAAGAGGAAGACGACCAAGCCAACCAATCGATGACGGCAGGGTTGTCGGTGGAGACACAACCGCTGGATGACACCGGGAGCACTGGCCTCTGGCTGAGACTAGTGCTGCCTCGACCCCTTCCTCTGCTGCCACGTCTGCTCGCTCCTGAAACATTGCCTCCTCTGCCACTCCTCTGCGTGTTGTCTGACATACTCTTTAATTCAACGATTCTGTGTCCCTGAGTAACGATTCTGTGTCCCTGAGTAACAATTCTGTGTCCCAGAGTAACGATTCTGTGTCCCTGAGTAACGCTTCTGTGTCCCTGAGTAACAATTCTGTGTCCCTCAGTAACGATTCTGTGTCCCTCAGTAACAATTCTGTGTCCCTGAGTAACAATTCTGTGTCCCTGAGTAACGATTCTGTGTCCCTGAGTAACAATTCTGTGTCCCTGAGTAACAATTCTGTGTCCCTCAGTAACGATTCTGTGTCCCTGAGTAACAATTCTGTGTCCCTGAGTAACAATTCTGTGTCCCTGAGTAACAATTCTGTGTCCCTCAGTAACGATTCTGTGTCCCTCAGTAACAATTCTGTGTCCCTGAGTAACAATTCTGTGTCCCTGAGTAACGATTCTGTGTCCCTGAGTAACGATTCTGTGTCCCTCAGTAACGATTCTGTGTCCCTCAGTAACGATTCTGTGTCCCTGAGTAACAATTCTGTGTCCCTGAGTAACAATTCTGTGTCCCTGAGTAACGATTCTGTGTCCCGGAGTAACGATTCTGTGTCCCTGAGTAACGATTCTGTGTCCCTGAGTAACGATTCCGTGTCCCTCAGTAACGATTCTGTGTCCCTCAGTAACAATTCTGTGTCCCTGAGTAACAATTCTGTGTCCCTGAGTAACAATTCCGTGTCCCTGAGTAACAATTCTGTGCCCTGAGTAACGATTCTGTGTCCCTCAGTAACAATTCTGTGTCCCTCAGTAACAATTCTATGTCCCTGAGTAACAATTCTGTGTCCCTGAGTAACAATTCTGTGTCCCAGAGTAACAATTCTGTGTCCCTGAGTAACAATTCTTTGTCTGTCCCTGAGTAACAATTCTGTGTCCCTGAGTAACAATTCTGTGTCCCTCAGTAACAATTCTGTGTCCCTCAGTAACAATTCTGTGTCCCTGAGTAACAATTCTGTGTCCCTGAGTAACGATTCTGTGTCCTTGAGTAACAATTCTGTGTCCCTGAGTAACGATTCTGTGTCCCTGAGTAACGATTCTGTGTCCCTGAGTAACAATTCTGTGTCCCTGAGTAACGATTCTGTGTCCCTCAGTAACGATTCTGTGTCCCTGAGTAACAATTCTATGTCCCTGAGTAACAATTCTGTGTCCCTGAGTAACGATTCTGTGTCCCTCAGTAACGATTCTGTGTCCCTCAGTAACAATTCTGTGTCCCTGAGTAACGATTCTGTGTCCCTGAGTAACGATTCTGTGTCCCTGAGTAACGATTCTGTGTCCCTCAGTAACGATTCTGTGTCCCTCAGTAACGATTCTGTGTCCCTGAGTAACAATTCTGTGTCCCGGAGTAACGATTCTGTGTCCCTGAGTAACGATTCTGTGTCCCTGAGTAACGATTCTGTGTCCCTCAGTAACGATTCTGTGTCCCTCAGTAACAATTCTGTGTCCCTGAGTAACAATTCTGTGTCCCTGAGTAACAATTCCATGTCCCTGAGTAACAATTCTGTGTCCCTGAGTAATGATTCTGTGTCCCTCAGTAACAATTCTGTGTCCCTCAGTAACAATTCTATGTCCCTGAGTAACAATTCTGTGTCCCTGAGTAACAATTCTGTGTCCCAGAGTAACAATTCTGTGTCCCTGAGTAACAATTCTGTGTCTGTCCTTGAGTAACAATTCTGTGTCCCTGAGTAACAATTCTGTGTCCCTCAGTAACGATTCTGTGTCCCTCAGTAACAATTCTGTGTCACTGAGTAACAATTCTGTGTCCCTGAGTAACAATTCTGTGTCTGTCCCTGAGTAACAATTCTGTGTCCCTGAGTAACGATTCTGTGTCCCTCAGTAACAATTCTGTGTCCCTCAGTAACAATTCTATGTCCCTGAGTAACAATTCTGTGTCCCTGAGTAACAATTCTGTGTCCCAGAGTAACAATTCTGTGTCCCTGAGTAACAATTCTGTGTCTGTCCCTGAGTAACAATTCTGTGTCCCTGAGTAACAATTCTGTGTCCCTCAGTAACGATTCTGTGTCCCTCAGTAACAATTCTGTGTCACTGAGTAACAATTCTGTGTCCCTGAGTAACAATTCTGTGTCTGTCCCTGAGTAACAATTCTGTGTCTGTCCCTGAGTAACAATTCTGTGTCCCTCAGTAACAATTCTGTGTCCCTCAGTAACAATTCTGTGTCCCTGAGTAACAATTCTGTGTCCCTGAGTAACGATTCTGTGTCCTTGAGTAAAAATTCTGTGTCCCTGAGTAACGATTCTGTGTCCCTGAGTAACGATTCTGTGTCCCTCAGTAACAATTCTGTGTCCCTGAGTAACAATTCTGTGTCCCTGAGTAACGATTCTGTGTCCCTCAGTAACAATTCTGTGTCCCTGAGTAACAATTCTGTGTCCCTGAGTAACAATTCTGTGTCCCTGAGTAACGATTCTGTGTCCCTCAGTAACAATTCTGTTTCCCTGAGTAACAATTCTGTGTCCCTGAGTAACAATTCTGTGTCTGTCTGTCAGGGACCACGGCTCCATGGTCCGCGATCGCGGCTCCGTCCCTCGCGCATGCGCAGTGGCGGCGGATCGCGCCGGGACACAGGCACTAGGTCCCGGCGAGCCGCGGCTGACAGGACGCCGCGCATGCGCAGTAGGAGCTACGGGCGCGCCTCAGGCGTCCAATGACAGCCGGGGGCGCGTCCTAGCCGGCCAATGACAGTGCAGGGCGCACTATTTAAAGATGCCCTGCACTGTCACAGATTGCCGCAAGGTCTTCCTGTGATCCTGAGTTCCTGCACCTATCTTGTGACCCTGATTGACCCTGACTATTCTGCCTGCTCCTGCGTTTGACCCGGATTATCCTGACTACTCTGCCTGCTCCTGCGTTTGACCCGGATTGTCCTGACTATTCTGCCTGCTCCTGCGTTTGACCCGGATTGCCCTGACCATTCTACGGATTGACTTCCCTGCTGACCCTGCGTGTGACCCGACTACTCTCGCCTACCGATTCTGTACCCCGCCTACCCTCACGGGCCCACGATCCGTTACTACCCTGCTGGGGCCGCCATCCTCTTCATATCTGGCTCTCCCGGTACCTGTCCCCAAGGGTCTCCTCAGCCACTGGCGGGCCTGCTCGGAGGTCGTGACCTGGCCCAGGACTGTTTCAAGTCCATCCCCACCATCAGGGGCTCTGGTGAAAGCACAGCCCGGGCTTAGACCCCACGCTCTGAGTAGGTCTGTCAGTTGGCAGCCTGAGGCACCACCTGGCGGGTCATAACAGTACCTTGCGGCCATGACAGAGCCAGGAAGTGGACCGGCGTCCCTAGAGGATATTTGTCAGCACCTGGCCACCTTGACCCAGGCTTTTCAGAACTTCCACAGTCGCTGCGCCCGACTGGAGGACCGCATGGAGTCAATAGCTCCCCTGACTCCCCCTGCTCAGAGTCCTCCACCTGCAGGACCTCCCGCTAACCCGGTATCCGGAGCGGTTGCCACATCCCTAGCTCCTGAACCCCGCGTTCCTCTGCCGGAACGATTCCGTGGTGATCGGAGCCGCTTCCGAGCCTTCCGGAACGCCTGCACCCTATACTTTGACTTACAACCCCGCACGTTCACCACTGAGACCGTCAAGGTGGGTTTTATAGTCTCCCTCCTTCAGGATGAGCCCCAGGATTGGGCTCACCGTCTGATGGAGAAGCACGACCCCCATCTTGACTCCGTGACCGAATTCTTTCGGGCCATGGCCGTCTTGTATGACGACCCTCAGCGAGCTGCTTCCGCTGAAGCGACTCTATACTCCCTGCGGCAGGGCCGCCGGACAGCCGAAGAATACGCGTCCGATTTTAGGCGTTGCATGGGCGACACCAGATGGAACGATGCGGCCTTATGTCACCAGTTCTGCATCGGGCTGTCTGAGCCTCTCAAGGACGAACTAGCGCGAGTAGGCCTACCTGACTCCCTGGAAAAACTGATTGAGTTGGCCATTCAAATTGACCGTAGACTAAGGGAACGTCGGCTGGAAAGGAGCAGTCAGGGTCAAAGGGTGGCATGGATTCCTTCCAGAGATACAGCTCCAACCCCAGGGAACCATCCACGAAGCACGGAAACAGGGGACAACCCGGAACCCATGCAGCTGGGATTGGCCCGTTCTCACTTGTCGGTCGAGGAACGTCAAAGGAGACTATCACAGAACCTATGTCTGTACTGCGGGGAAGCTGGTCATCAGGTGCGCTCCTGTCCTGCTAAAATGAGTAAGTCCACGCCCGTTTCTTTTACTCTACCCGCAGGAAGGGATGATCAGTCGAGTTACCTGGCCATTCCTGTGTCTTTACAGCTCCCCGGAGGAACATTGTCGGTGACCGCAATCGTTGACTCAGGAGCCTGTAGTTGCTTCATCGATCTGACTTTTGCCCACCGGCAAAAAATCCCTCTCCAGACCAAAGAAAGGGGGTTTAACATCTTCTTGGCAGATGGGTCTCGTATAAAATCAGGGGTCGTGGACCAGGAGACACCACCCATTTTCACCACAATGGCAGACCATCACCAGGAGTTCCTCCGTTTGGATGCCATCGCATCCCCCCTTTTTCCAGTCATTCTGGGCCTCCCTTGGCTGAGGGCCCATAACCCCCAGATTGACTGGAAAAAGGGAACAGTTCAATTTTGCTCACCCTATTGTTTAAGTCACTGCCACGTCACAGGATCCGTGGTTCCCCGGTTCCTCCTGTGCTTGGATGGTGACACCGATCTATCCCAGGTTATTCACCCGGCCTACCATGACTTCTTAGACGTCTTTAGTAAGCGAGGAGCTGACGTTCTCCCTCCGCACCGTTCCTACGACTGCCCCATAGACCTCCTACCCGGATCTGAAATCTCTTTCGGCCGTATCTTTCCCTTGTCCGAAGCAGAATCAGGAGTACTGAGGGAATACATTGATGAGAACCTTCGGAAGGGATTTATTCGTCCATCCAGATCCCCAGCCGGGGCCGGGTTATTCTTCGTAGAGAAGAAGGACAAATCGTTACGGCCCTGCATAGACTACCGTGACCTGAACAAAATAACGTTAAAGAATCGTTATCCTTTACCCCTAGTCCCCGAGCTCCTCCAGAGATTGAGATCGGCAACGATATTCACTAAATTAGACCTGCGGGGGGCCTATAACCTTGTCCGTATCAGGGAGGGGGATGAGTGGAAGACGGCGTTCCGTACGAGATTCGGTCACTACGAGTACTTGGTGATGCCGTTCGGGCTCTGTAATGCACCGGCGACCTTTCAGCACTTTATCAATGATGTTTTTCGTGACCTTCTTGATATTTTTGTGGTGGTTTATTTGGATGACATCTTAATTTTTTCCCCTTCACTGGAGGTTCATCGGGGTCATGTGATACGGGTATTAGAACGGTTGCGTCAACACGGGCTATACGCAAAGGCAGAAAAGTGCTGTTTCGAACAGCACGAAACCACATTCTTGGGACTGGTTCTCTCTTCCGCGGGGGTCGCGATGGATCCCCAGAAAATCACGGCGATCTTAGATTGGCCAATACCCGCCGACAAAAAGGGGGTACAGCGTTTCATCGGTTTTTCCAACTTTTACAGGAAGTTTATTAGGAACTTCTCCGGTCTGGTCTCCCCGATCACGCAACTGACGAAACAAGGGGTCCGCTTTAAGTGGACTCCCGAAGCGCAGACAGCCTTCGAAAAGCTCAAAGAATTGTTCACCTCTGCTCCCATTCTCTGCCATCCAGATGCTTCTCTCCCATATGTGTTGGAAGTGGACGCCTCCGAAAATGCTGTAGGGGCGGTTTTGTCCCAAAGGAATGGTACCAAGGAACTTCTGCACCCTGTGGCGTTCTTCTCCAGGAAGTTGACTCCAGCGGAACGCAACTACGACATTGGAGATCGGGAGCTCCTGGCCATTAAAACTGCTCTTGAAGAATGGAGGTATTTACTGGAAGGAGCCACACACCCAATCCTAATATTCACAGATCACAAAAACCTTGAATATTTGAGAACGGCAAAACGACTGAGACCTCGCCAAGCGAGATGGGCGCTTTTCTTCTCTCGATTCTCATTCCATATAACGTACCGACCCGGTACTAAGAACACTAAACCAGACGCTCTGTCCCGCATGTTTGAGGACCCCGACGACGCTGTGCTACCTGACACCATCTTACCTTCTGGGAGTTTCCTCGCTCTACAAACGGAACTTCGCTCCTGACTTCTTGATGCTTCTGTAGGACTACCAGTTCCGTCTGAATCACCCCTCCAGAGCCACGGTGGGCTAATTTGGAAGGAAGACCGGATCATGGTCCCAGAAGAAGTGTGAACCCTGGTCCTAGGGCACTGCCACGACCATCCTATGGCGGGCCACTTCGGGGTAACGAAGACGCTGGATCTGCTACGGCGCTCGTTCTGGTGGCCAGACATGATCAAGGATTGTGAGCAGTACGTCCGAGCGTGTTCCACCTGTCAAAGGAACAAGCCCTCCAGGAGCAGGGCATGGGGATTGTTACGTCCATTACCCATACCCAAGCGGGCTTGGCAAATGATAGCCATGGATTTCGTGGTCGAACTTCCACCATCCCAGGGCTACACTGCAATAATGGTGATCGTTGACCGCTTCTCAAAGATGGCACATTTCGTGCCCCTGGAGAAGACCCCATCAGCACCGGAAACGGCACGGATCTTCATCAAGGAAGTGGTTAGGCTTCATGGTGTTCCCGAAGATATAGTATCAGATCGGGGGGTCCAATTCACCTCCAGGTTCTGGAACGCCTTATGTAAATCGCTGGGAATCAAGCTGTCGCTTTCATCCGCCTACCATCCACAGACCAACGGCCAAACTGAGAGAACAAACCAGACGCTGGAACAGTACTTACGGTGCTACACATCCTACCTTCAGGACGACTGGCTGTCGTTGCTGCCTTCCGCGGAATTCGCGTACAACAACTCGAGTCACTCAGCCACGGGTCAATCCCCGTTCTTTTCCAATTATGGGTATCATCCCACATTCCTCCCTGATCTGATGCCTGAGAATCCAGTACCAGCATCTCAAGACATCTTGAACTTCTTTTCTGTCAATAACAAGACAATTCAGGAAGCCATCGCTAAAGCCCAAGAGGACAGTAAAAGGGCATTCGACAGAAAGAGAAGAGGAGAATTACTGCTTCAACCAGGGGATCAGGTTTGGCTGGCAACAACCAACTTGAAGATGCTATGTCCTTCAAGGAAGCTGGGACCCAAGTTCATCGGCCCCTTTCCGGTAAAGCGAGTGGTTAACGAGGTGGCCTACGAGCTCGAGCTTCCGCAGACCTTCAAGATACATCCTGTCTTCCATGTATCTCTCCTGAAGCCATCCAGACCGGATCCCTTCCCGGACCGTTAATCCAGACCTCCCGAGGCAGTCACTATAGGTGACCAGGAGGAATTTGAAGTGGAGACTATCCTCAGTTGCCGAAGGAGGGGGGGCCAGACACAGTTCCTGATAAAGTGGAAGGGGTATGGCCCTGAGGAGAACTCATGGGAACCCGCCCAGAACGTCCACGCGCCCAGGCTCATCCGGGAGTTTTTTCGTGCTCACCCGTGGTGGAGAGATCAGTGGGGCTCCCGGAGGGTGCCCATTGGGGGGGGGCAATGTCAGGGACCACGGCTCTATGGTCCGCGATCGCGGCTCCATCCCTCGCGCATGCGCAGTGGCGGCGGATCGCGCCGGGACACAGGCACTGGGTCCCGGCGAGCCGCGGCTGACAGGATGCCGCGCATGCGCAGTAGGAGCTGCGGGCGCGCCTCAGGCGTCCAATGACAGCCAGGGGCGCGTCCTAGCCAGCCAATGACAGTGCAGGGCGCACTATTTAAAGATGCCCTGCACTGTCACAGATTGCCGCAAGGTCTTCCTGTGATCCTGAGTTCCTGCACCTATCTTGTGACCCTGATTGACCCTGACTATTCTGCCTGCTCCTGCGTTTGACCCGGATTGTCCTGACTACTCTGCCTGCTCCTGCGTTTGACCCGGATTGTCCTGACTATTCTGCCTGCTCCTGTGTTTGACCCGGATTGCCCTGACCATTCTACGGATTGACTTCCCTGCTGACCCTGCGTGTGACCCGACTACTCTCGCCTACCGATTCTGTACCCCGCCTACCCTCACGGGCCCACGATCCGTTACTACCCTGCTGGGGCCGCCATCCTCTTCATATCTGGCTCTCCCGGTACCTGTCCCCAAGGGTCTCCTCAGCCACTGGCGGGCCTGCTTGGAGGTCGTGACCTGGCCCGGGACTGTTTCAAGTCCATCCCCACCATCAGGGGCTCTGGTGAAAGCACAGCCCGGGCTTAGACCCCACGCTCTGAGTAGGTCTGTCAGTTGGCAGCCTGAGGCACCACCTGGCGGATCATAACACTGTCCCTGAGTAACAATTCTGTGTCCCTGAGTAACAATTCTGTGTCCCTGAGTAACGATTCTGTGTCCCTGAGTAACAATTCTGTGTCCCTGAGTAACGATTCTGTGTCCCTCAGTAACAATTCTGTGTCCCTGAGTAACAATTCTGTGTCTGTCCCTGAGTAACGAATCTGTGTCCCTGAGTAACAATTCTGTGTCCCTGAGTAACGATTCTGTGTCCCTGAGTAACGATTCTGTGTCCCTAACTAACGATTCTGTGTCCCTAAGTAACGATTCTGTGGCCCTAAAGTCTCTCTGGTCCTAACTCTGTCCCTAATACAGACAGGTCTGTCTCTCTTGAATGACCGGAGGCTAATGGAGAATTGTAAGATGGCCGCAATTTATAGCTCCACCATTACACAGTGCTGGCTGGCTGGCTGCTGATTGGCTAATGCGATCACATGTCATGAATGAATGCATTATGGGTCAGCGCGCCTTGTCTGCGCGCCTTCCCAGAGATCCCCGCTCGTCGCCACACATGTCGCCGCCATTTTTGGGAAAATTCGATTCGTGCATCCGAAGTTTGCTAATTTTCGGATTCGGCGCGAATCGAATTTTTCCTGATCTTCGAAACGAATTCCACTTCGCCATGTTCGATTCGCTCATCTCTACTCTGGACTGATGAATCAAAATTTGAAATATTTGACTATAGCAAAGGGCAGGAGAACGATACAATAATAAGTGTCTGCAGGCACTGAATTTCTGCAAATTGGAGATTTGGTTAGGATCAATAATGTCCTCAGTGCTTAGAAATACAGGCAGCTACTTGTTCATCATGCTATACCCTCAGAGAGGCGTGTGATTGGTTCCAAATTTATTCTTCAGCAGGACAATGACCCCAAACAAACAGCCAATGTCAATAAGAACTATCATCAGCGTAAAGAAGAACAAGTCCTGGAAGTGGTTAGGCCCCCACAGAGTCCTGATCTCATCATCATGGAGTCTGTCTGGGATTGTATGAATAGACAGAAGTATTTTAGGCAGCCTACATTCACAGAAGATTTGTGGAACACCCTACCTGTCGAGTTCCTTCAAAAACTATGAGTAACTCTACCTAGAAGAATTGATGCTGCTTTGAAGGCAAAGGGCGGTCACACCAAATATTGATTTGATTTGGATTTTTTTTTCTGTTCATTTACTTTCCATTTTGCTAATTGATAAAAATAAACTATTAACACTTCCATTTCTGAAAGCTTTCTTAATTTTGCATAATTCTGTATGTATGTGACAATTTAATTCCTGGAATGGACCAGTAATAACCCTATCAAACATCGCTGCAGTCTTTAAAAGACTGGATTAAATTTGAAGATGACTTTCTTTCTGATCTTCTGTCAAGGTTTGAGCCAACGTCTTTGAGAAAACCTTTCACATTCCCAAATCCTCTATTAGAGTCTGCCACGCTGTTTCCATGTTCATGTTCAATACTTCTGCCATCATTCGCACACTCAATCTTTGATCTGAGCATATGAGGGTTCGCACTCTGTCCACATTTACGTCCTTTGCATTTTTGGCTGCCCACTTCTTGTGTCATTGTGGACATCTTCTCGCTCCTCCTTAACCACTTGAAGATGGACCCATAGCAGTTTTACTGATTTCACATTTCCACCATTGGGAGCGTGCCTGTGCTCCCTATGGCAGAAGTGTAAAATCACAGCAGAAGCCTATCTACAAGTTCTTTGTCTTTCCGATAATTGGGCAAGACAAGGAACAGATGTAAACAAGGCAGAGCTCTGTCCTGATAGGAAGGGAAGTGAAAGATTGTGTGACCCTGTAAAGCCAAGAACAAGATCCTTCACTTCCCCTAGTAACAGCGCCACCTAGTGTACAACAAGCACATAGCTAGGCACACAGTTAACCCTTTCATTGCCCTGTTAACCCCTTCCCAACCAGTGTCATTAGTTCAGTGATCAGTGCATATTTTTAGCACTGATCACTGTATTAGTGTCACTGGTTCCCAAAAAAGCGTCAGTTAGTAAAAAACTGTCCGCCAAAACATCGCAGTCCCGCTATAAGTCCCTGATCGCCTCCATTACTAGTATAAAAAAAAAAAATTAAAAAAATTCTAGTATATGTTCCATAGTTTGTAGACACTATAACTTTTGTGGAAACTAATCAATATACACTTATTGGGATCTCTTTTACCAAAATTATGTACCAGAATACATTTTGGTCTAAATTAATGAAGAAATTTTATTCCTAAAATTTTTTTATTGGATACCTTTTAATAGTAGAAAATTAACATATTGGTTTTTTTTCATAATTGTCAGTCTTTTTTTTTTAATGCAAAAAGTAAAAACCGCAGAGGTGATCAAATACCACTAGCTCTATTTATGGGGAAAAAAGTACATACATTTTATTTTGGTGCAGCGTTGCATGACCGTGCAATTGTCAGTTCAAGTAACACAGCGCCGTATCACAAAAATGGCCTGGTCATGAAGGGGGATAAATCTTCCGGAGAACAAGTGGTTAAACCGCTTATGCCATTCATACACACTCGATTTCTTCATGGAATGCTGACCATAAGACTCGTGTAGCAGAGCTAAAGTTTATCTCTTACTTTTGCCAATTTTCAAAATTTTATGTTAATCTGCTGCTCCTGATACCTGTCACTCATTTTCTGCCAACAGCGCAATGCTTTACTACTCCGAAAAGACTGAATCAACTAGTCTGTGAACCAGGTGAGAACAAGAACATCAAGTGCAAATGATTGTGTGACTCACCACCATAGTGCTACTCCATGGACATTCCAGGAATTAAACTGTCACACCATCTATCTATCTATCTATCTATCTATCTATCTATCTATCTGTCTAATAAATGCCTTTATTCTTTCTTTTATAACACATGTGCATGGTACAACAAACACATATCAGGGATATGATATGTTGGGGTAACATAAACTATATTGCCAAAAGTATTGGGATGCCTGCTTTACAGGCACATGAAATTTAATGGCATCCCAGTCTTAGTCCGTAGGGTTCAATATTGAAATGGTCCACCCTTTGTAGCTATAACAGCTTCAACTTTTCTGGGAAGGTTGTCCACAAGGTTTAGGAATATGTCTATGGGAATGTTTGACCATTCTTCCAGAAGCGCATTTGTGAGGTCAGGCACTGATGTCGAACGAGAAGGCCTGGCTCACAGTCTCCACTCTAATTTATCCCAAAGGTGTTCTATGGGGTTGAGGTCAGGACTCTGTGCAGACCAGTCAAGTTCCCCCACCCCAAACTCGCTCATCCATGTCTTTATGAACTTTGCTTTGTGCACTGGTGCTCAGTCATGTTGAAACAGGAAGGGGCCATCCCCAAACTGTTCCCACAAATTTGGGAGCTTGAAATTGCCCACAATGTCTTGGTATGCTGACGCCTTAAGAGTTCCCTTCACTGGAATTAAGGGGTCAAGCCCAACCCCTGAAAAACAACCCCACACCATAATCCCCCCTCCACCAAACTTTACACTTGGCACAATGCAGTCAGGGAAGTACCGTTCTCCTGGCAACCGCCAAACCCAGACACGTCCATGGAATTGCCAGACAGAGAAGCATGATTGGTCACTCCAGAGAACACGTCTCTACTGCTCTATAGTCCAGTGGCGGCGTGCTACACCACTGCACCCGATGTTTTGCATTGCACTTGGTTATGTAAGGTTTGGATGCAGGTGCTAGGCCATGGAAACCCATTCCATGAAATTCTCTATGCACTGTTGTTGTGATAATCTGAAGGCCACATGAAGTGTAGAGGTTTTTAGCTATTGACTCTGCAGACAGTTGGCGACTTCTGATCACTAAGCTCTTCAGCATGCGCTGACCTCGCTCTATCATTTTACATGGCCTACTGCTTTGTGGCTGAGTTGCTATTTTTCCCAGTTGCTTCCACTTTGTTATAATACCACAATTGAGCACTGAGTTGAACAGTTGAGCGTGGAATATTTAGTAGCAAGAGAATTTCACGCATGGACTTATTGCACAGGTGGCAACCTATCACAGTACCACGCTTGAATTCACTGAAATCCTGGGAGTGACCCATTCTTTCACAAATGTTTGTAAAAGCAGTCTACATGCCTAGGTACTTGATTTTATACACCTGTGGTTATGGAGGTGATTGAAACACCTGAATCCAATGATTTGGGGGGGTGTCCCAATACCTTTGGCAATATAGTGTATCCTTTAAATGTTTCATAGTAAAAATTTTCATACAAATGATATAACACATCAGATACAAGTTGAAAATAAAAGAGTGGCAGAACCAGTATGCTTTTCTGTTTAAGAGTGGAACTGTATGATAAAATGAGAAACAAGAAATTGGTGCCAATTAGTTGGGTTGGAAAGGTTGGTGGATTCCCCGTTGTTCCCTTTTGTGGGTGCAAAGACAGGTTTAGCATGCCGTGCTTTGATCATTGTCTCTTCCAATGAAAAATATCACAGCGTACAAAGTCCTTACTGTATCCTAGTTTTATTTGCTTATAAGGGAAAGCTTTAGCTCTCCAGGAGCCATTATATCTGAAATTAACGCACAATAATTACCTCAAGTGAGAAGCAAGTTCTTTATTTTGTGATAGAATCTTTGGCAGAGTGTTGAATAAACACGGTTTTACTTTGATGTTGTGTTTGACTAATGACAGCAGAATAATCTATTTAATGAGAGGAAAGAACAGTGGTGGTGGAACAGAGTGCTTGTCTTAAAAGGATTGATGTCCTGTCTACAGAAAATCTCAGACATGCTGATGGGGAATTAAAGGGACTGTCAATCCAAAATTGATAATTTGGTTACAGATCATTATGCTAGCTGGTTGAATCACAGACGGGCTCCTTTCATCTCTATGGTTCCATTTGCACTGCCGTTTTGTCATGCTGCGAATCTCACCGGCAAGAGTCTACTGATTCCTATGGCTGGGATGGACAGCTGTGTGCAGGGATCACAGTTAGGCACAAACAAAGGTCGCTGGCTGTGCAAATGGGCGCAAATAGCCGCTGCTATCTGTACCCAGCAGTCAATCCCAGCTACAGGAATCAAAAGATTCTTGCCACTAGAATTCACAGCGTAGCAAAACACCTGTGTGTATGGAGCCTAAGGAACTCCCACAATAAGATGTCAATAGTTGGCAGGATTGCAGACATTTTTTACATTTTTGCAGCAGGTGGTGTGAGACTTTAGGGAACTAAACTCTTATAAATCTCACCTAGACATGATATAAGAGACTGATGACTCTGACTATAAGAGTGCTGTAACCCCTCATATGGTTAATTCAGTTAAAGAAGAACTATGGACTCCCATACAAAGAGAAGTACAGCCAAAGCTTTTTTTTTCATACTTCTCTTCTGGGTCACAGCACTGCACTTGTAATTTTTTGTGACCTAGAATCAGCCAATAGTGGGCTAAAGCCTGCTGTCAGCTGCCATCACAGAGTCATTCCAGGCTCTGGAAGGATCCTGACCATATTGTCAAGATCCACCCAGAGCCCTGATTGACAGCTGGATCCAGCTCTCTGCATTCAGCTGAGAGTCTAAGCTAACTGTATCTGCCCCTCCTCCAGCCAGGCACTCCAGTGAGCGCTAAAGGGGCGGAGCAGAGAGCATGATTGACAGTCACAGCTTTCTTCTCCAAGAAGACAGAAATGAGCGATCAGTGGCCATGTGATCACTCGGTTCTCAGGCTTAGACCTAGCAGGGGACAGCTGCAGCATCACACCAATGCCGAAGCATGGAGGTGAGTATGTATGTGTGTAACAACTGCAAATTTATCCTTTACAAAAAAAAAAAAATTGTGTTGCAGCACAAGAATAAAAGCATCTGTATTTGCAGTTTTCTCTTAGTACTTGTGCAAAGCCCCACAAATACCTGTTGATTCTGCTAGTGAAGTCCACCTAACGCAGTCTCCTGTGATAGTGTGGCAACAATGCTCAACTGCTCCTGAATTCAGAAAAGCGTTGCCACTTTCAGGTGTGGTGCTCCTACTGGTCCTTCTAGTTCCAATCTAAAGCTCTCCTGGAGACCTGCCTGCCCAGTGTTAACATATCCCATTCCTCGAACTTCATGGTAACTTATGGAATTAAAGTATTCTGAAGATCCAGTGCCAGCTACCTAATATTTATTAATAAAAACTTGAAAAGGGTTCTAATTCCCACCACTCTATCCAAAACAAAGAATATGAAATGAAAAGGCAACTTAATCTTTAGTGAGAATCTAATTTTGGTTACCCCTTCCAACTCCCTGCATGGCGCACAGCCTTTGAAAATATACAGTCATGGCCAAAAACATTGGCACCCCTCCATTTCTGTCAGATAATGTACCACTTCACCCAGAAAATTATTGCAGTTACAAATGTTTAGGCTTTCTCATGTTTATTTCTTTTGTATGTATTGGTATGACACAATAAAGTGGAGAAACAAAAAGCCAAATCTGACACATTCCACGCAAAACCCCAAAAATATACTGGACAAAATTATTGGCACTCCCAATTTAATATTTGGTAGCACACCCCTTGGAAAAAAACAAATGAAATCAATTGCTCCTTGTAACCATCAATGAGTTCCTTTGACCTCTCTACTGGAATTTTGGAGCACTCTTCTTTCCCCAACAGCTCCAGGTCTCCCAGATTGGAAGGGTTCCTTTTCCCAACTGCTGTTTTGAGATCTCTCCACAATTGCTCTATGGCATTGATATCTGGACTCATTGCTGGCCAGTTCAGTACTCTCCAGCGCTTTGTCTGAAGCCACTTCTTGGTGCTTTTTGATGTGTGCTTTGGGTCATTGTCCTGCTGTAAGACCCATGACCTCTGACTGATACACAACTTTCTGACACTGGATCCTACATTGCACCCCATAATTCTTTTGTAGTCTTCAGATTTCATAAAGCCATGCACACTGTCAAGTCATCCAGTGCCTGAAGCAGCAAAGCAACCCCAAAACATCAGTGAATCTCCACCATGTTTGGCTGTAGGGACTGTATCCTTTTCTTTAAAGGCCTCATTGCTTTTTGTGAAAACAGTAGAATGATGGGCTTCACCAAAAAGCTGTATTTTTGTTTCGTCTGTCCACAGCACATTCTCCCAAAAGGATTCCTCAGGTAAATTTTGGAGAATGCCAATCTGGCTTTTTTATGCTTCTGTGTCAGCAATGGGGTCCTCCTGAGCCTACTAGCATAGCGTCCCTTTTCATTCAGATGGCAACGTATAGTACGAGCTTTACCCTGTGCCTGAAGGTCAGCTTGAAATTGACTGGAAGTTAATCGAGGTTCTTTAGTCACCATTTGAACAATCCTTTGTTGCAATCTTTGATCAAGTTTTTCTCTTTCATCCACATCCAGGGAGATTAGCAACAGGACCATGGGCTGTAAACTTCTTAACAATGTTGCACACAGTGGACACAGGAACATTAAGATCTGTTAATTGATATAGGTGAGTTTATTTATAAATTACAGGAGCATCACAAACTTGGAATACAATTATTTCTTACAATTTTGAGCAGGTGCCAATAATTTTTCCCAGTCCATTTTGGGGGTTTTCGTGGAATGTGTCAGATTTGGCTTTTTGTTTCTCCACTTTTTTTGTGTCATACCAATACAAACAAAAGAAATGAACATGAGAATGCCTACATATTTGTAATTACAACAATTTTCTTGGCAAAGTGGTGCATTACCTGACAGAAATGTAGGGGTGCCAATATTTTTGGCCATGTCTGTAAAACACCAAAAGGGTAACTTTTCCTACTGCACACATGCATGGCAACCCTATTCATTCTTATGGGTGAGCCTTACCCCTCACCTGCAGGGATAAGTTGGACTACGGCTTGACCTGTAGAAAAAGGAGCTGGCTGGAATACTACAGCTGTCCTTTAGATAGATTACAAGGAACCCAAAAAGCCTAAACAGATGCTAATCTCTTCATAGTACTTGGCCTTTTAACGATGGGTGCTCTAAGTGAAGTGAATGCAATGGATGGTGCCATGCCAAAACCAGATAATTAGAACAGAAGTCACAAGTGCTACAAATAAATGTTTCACATTCTTATAGTGAAGACTGTGTCACATAAGCATGAGAAACCAACATTTTCAGGGTTTTTTTGGGTCTGTTTCTCAAGGCAACATAGTCTTGAGAAAGGGACCCTGCAAGGCCCCGAATCGTTGGTTTCCTATGTCTTATGTGACTCTGCCTTCACAATAAACACCTGAAATACATTGGTTTGGACTGCTGGTGACATCACATCTTACTAGGGGTGGACTGACCATTGCAGCTCTTGGGCACTGCCCAAGGGCCCGGGGTCAGGAAGGGGCCCCATGAGATGCCCATGGTACCTCTCATAGGCTCTTTTGGGTGTAGTTTGAGTGTGGACAAAGACACAGGGGCCCCATAATCCCCTATTGCCTGGGGGCCCCATGAGTTGCTAGTCCGCCTCTGCATCTTATGCTTTAAGGAACCACTTCCCCATACAAGGATGAAAGGTCACTTTAAATGTTGTACCAGGCCACTGTGACTTTTTAGTTACACCTCCGATTCTAGTTTTTAAAAATCTGCAATATCCCTACGACTGGATAAGCATCTGAACATGAATAGACAAGCACTACATTACAGCAGTTAATGAGTTAATGAAAAACAAAAAAAAAAGAATTTAATACAATCTTTCAAAATCTCCTAGGGGCCTTAAAAAAAGTTTTAATGTTGAATTCCCTCTAATAATTCACAGTAATAACACAAGCTCTCTCCTCCAGCTGTTCATATATCTTCTTTTGTTCCAAACGCCCTGCTGACTTTTCCAGCTACTTCGTAGTGTTTGCCACTGCTATGCAGTAAAAGCGAATGACTCCTAGGGCAAAATTCTCTGCAGTTACCAAGATTATACACAGTTTATCTACACAATAAAGAGACGTGGGTCAAAACCTGACTTGAAAGGAGTCTAGAAGGGTATTTTATGTTATTTATGTGAACGTAATCAGTTTTATCTGAATTATTTGTGATATTTAAAAAAAAAAAATTTCTATGTAAAGTCTGAAAAAATAAATAAATATATATATATATATATATATATATATATATATATCAGAATAGTGAATAGTATATAAATGTCTCCTGGAGTTCTTACCTACATATGTTTAGGGGCTCTAGGGTTTGTGTCTTTTATGGAGGAAACAAACTTTGTTGTCTCAGATTTTTCATACGGGGTTCTGGGGCCCGGAGACTTTATAGAGCTTTGGGTGGGATAAAGCCTCCAGTCCTAGGTACGCGTTTTACCTGTTAGCCAGACTTCACTAATTAGTCAACAGTCCACAGACTTTTTTTACATGTATTTGTCTGATGCTTGGGGCTCTTGCTTTCTGTTGTGGGTGCCTTCTGCTGGGTGAAAAGGCTGACTACTGATAAAACGCTAAAAGGCACAAGTGTTACCTTTTTCTTGGGCACACCCTGTTAATCAGAGAATGATATACATGTAGTCTATGGCTCAGACCACTGTTTTAGGCTATAGACTTGCTGTACAAAGCCATCCTTCACTGAAACTGTATTTTCTGCCTTGTTGTGCAGGGTTAACCTGCAGGGACTGTTCCTAGGTGTCCTTGCCCTGTTGTTTTGCTTCCGTGTCTAGTTAAGGTTACTTTGTGGTCTAAGTCAAGGAAACGTAGACCTCTGTAGTGTATTAATGTGCTTTTACTAAATAAAAATGCTGTACATACAAGCTCTAATAGTTATAGGAAACAATACAAGATTTGCAGATACAAAGGCAACACGTAAAATTATTATTATTATTATTACATCGAGTTTATATAGCGCCAAAGGGTTTGCTCAGCGCTGTACAATAGAGGGGGGGGACAATACATGAAACAGTACAGCAACTACAAACAGCACACGAGGGGTTAGAGGGCCCTACTCTTTCGAGCTTACAATCTAGAAGGGAGGGGGTAGTGGTACAGGAGGAAGTGGCTGTGGGGGATGGAGTGGTAGGAGGAATGAAGGAGAACGGCTGTTAGGTGAGGGTGGGGTAGGCTTCCCTGAAGAGGTGGGTTTTCAGGGAGCGCCTGAAGGTGAGGAGGGAAAGTGACAGTCTGATGGATTGGGGTAGTGAGTTCCAGAGGATGGGGGAGGACCTGGAGAAGTCTTGCAGTCGTGCGTGGGAGGAGGAGACCAGGGAGCAAGATAGAAGGAGGTCCTGTGAAGAGCGAAGGGTACGGGCAGGGTGGTACTTGGGAATCAGGTTGGTGAGGTAGTTAGGGGCAGTGTTGTGAATGGTTTTGTAGGTCAGAGTGAGTAGTTTGAATTTGATGCGTTGGGCAATAGGGAGCCAGTGGAGGGATAGGCAGAGGGGGGTGGCAGAGGTGGAGCTGTTGGTGAGGTGGATGAGTCTAGCCGCTGAGTTCAGGATGGTCTGAAGCGGGGAGAGCCTGCACTGGGGCAGGCCGGTGAGAAGGGAGTTGCAGTAGTCAAGGCGTGAGATAGTCAGGGAGTGTACGAGTAGTTTAGTGGTGTCTGGGGTAAGGAAGGTACGTATCTTGGCGATGTTGCGGAGGTGGAGCCTGCATGTGTTTGTAAGTGATTTGACATGAGGTTGGAAGGAAAGGTTTGAGTCCAGGTGGGCGCTTAGGCGGTCGTAGACTAAGCGCTCAAGGAGCTTGGAAGTGAGTAGCAGGAGGGAGATGGGTCTGAGGTTGTTTGGGTCAGTGGGGTCCAGGGAGGGCTTTTTGAGTGATGTGCGCATGCTTTAGGGGGGAGGGGAATACGTCGGTAGAGAGGGAGAGATTGAAGATGTGAGTGAGGGAGCGGATGAGGGAAGAGGGGGGTGACCAGAGGAGTTGAGAGGGGATAGGGTCCAGGGGGCAGGTAGTGAGGCGGACTTCTGAGAATACCCTGGTGACTCACACTGCTTCAGCCTTACTTTGAGAGTCTGCCCTTGTGATGTGACTCACACTGCTTCTATACTCCTAAGTTCCGTTGAGGACCTTATACGCTTCTTATACTTCTTTGTTTGTGAGTATTATTCTCTATTTAATGAAATCACATTTTACTGAGCAAATGTGCAAGGTTTTCGCGCTTTCATTTTGTTTCACTTTACAATACTGGTCGGGCTTCCCCAGCCTTGTTTAGAGCCGCACAACCTTCTATGCATTGGTGGTCGAATTTTTTCAAGTTCCTTTTCCATCCTTCCACCCTTGCTAAGAGTCGTGGAGTGCAGGTGATATAGTTTCTGTTTTTCTCTACATTGGTTTTGGTTGTTCTGTTCCAGCTTCTGAGGCCCCTAGGACAGCTGCACAGTCCATGGGCTGCAGCCCCTCCTTGGGAGAAGGAACCCCACTCTCCAGTTCTTCAGACTATTTATCGCCATTCCAGCCACTTTCTGGGCACTCCTCTTCAGGTCTTGGCTGGAGCATGATAAATATTCATGCTGGTTAGTTGCTTCTTGTTCTCTGAGCTCTCAAAGAGTCTTCAAGAAACAGATGGGGTGCAATCAAACTCCCATCTTGTTTCCCTTGATTGCAGAAGGAGTCAAAACGAAATTTACATAGCATCTTATGCTGAGAGGGTGCTACACTAAAATTGCTTTTAGTTTCAGTTATGTGGCTGTTTTTAAAAAGCTGAGTATGTTTGTCCCTTAACTAGCCATATGCAAGGCAGTGTTAGGCTATACACACACTTTGCATTTAGACCATGCGTGCCAAATCCTGGCGTTTTCAGGCACAGAGGTACAGGTACAACGTTTGGGCCTGCTGTCAGCAGCCTATCAAAATCTGTGACAGGCTGAAATATGTCGCAGGACATTGTACCTAGACATATGCAAAACAAAAAAAATTAGTTTAGTTTATTTGCTTATCAACTTGTTAAGTTATTAATTTCATTTTGTTGCATTCCTAACAAAATTAGTTTCATTTCATTTTATTTATTAATTTTTGATTGGTTTCAAATTTTCCAAATGGATCTGAAACGATAATTTTGAATCGATTCAAAATCATTGTGAAGAATGGCTGGTTCTTTTCTATTAAAAATTTTAATTTTGGAAGACGGCAATTCTATTTTTATTATTTTTCATTCTATTATTTTATTTTCTCTTCTATTCTATTCTTTGCTATTCTATTCAAGTCCTTTATTTTCTATTATATTCTGTTCTTTTGTTTTCTATTCTTTTCTATTCTATTCTGCTTTATTCTATTCTGTTTGAAATTAAAAATTTGGAATACAACTATATTCTATTCTAACCTCTTCGAAATCCAAATTTGCTTTCTATTCCTTTCTAATTTTTGTCTATTCTTTTGCTTTCTATTCTTTTATTTTTTTATTCAATTCTGTTATATTCAAATTTCAGAAGATGGTCAAAGTCTTTCATTTTTATTCTATTCGCTCTCTATACTATGCTGCTCTATTCTACTCTTTTCTATTCTATCCTTTTATTTTCTATTCTATTCTGATTTATTCTATTCTTTTTGAAATTCGAATTTCAGAAGAAGGCTATGTTCTAACACTAATACGCAACAGTCTTTAAAGGAAATCAGCAAAAGTCAGCACTATGTTTACATTTCAGATTTGTTTTTGAATTCAATTACATTTTCAAATTTGTTTAGAATTTGGATTATTGTTATTTTAGGCAAAATTTAGTTTTATTATTTCAGATTCCTTTAAATTTGTTACTATTGTAATTCAGAAATTCGGATACATCCGAATAATAAAAATTTGGTCGGAATTTTGATTCAGAAGGAAACAAACTGCACATGTCTTGTGGTACTCACATTTAGGGCTGTTTGTGATTAGGAACGAATGCTTGGAACAGAAAAATCTGGTGTTCCGGGCATATGTCCCTGAATGTATATAGTCCTAAACAAACCATCCAGGTACAGCATCCAGCCATTTTTTTCTTTGACAGGCTACTGGCAGTGAGCCTGAATGCTGCACTTGTGCTTCCTGAGCACCCAAAAGTGCCAGGATTTGATGCTCATGGGCTATAGGCTTTGGGAAAAACATAAAAGGTTAAAAAATACAGTCCTCATTCTATTCTTCAGTTCTATGTAATCATTATTTCTCCTTTTTCTGTCTCCTTGCTACTCAATGATGAGATTCAAATACAAAAAAATGCAATCTGAATACAGAGGTAAACTCTTTTTGACCTTGCTTGCCCTAATAAAAAATAACATTTCTTTGTACATTGGAGGCCACAGATATGTCTCATTTTTTCTAAAATATGTCCTGTCTTATCAACAATGTAATATTTTCTAACATAAACACCATGAAGGAAGATGTCCCTGAACCTTTTCTAACCCTACATAGCAAATTAAAGCATAGCAAAACCATTAAAATGAAAAAAGACATTTAATTTATCTTGCACTTAAAATGCTCCTGAACATATATGTGGGAGTGATAAATAGTTTTCAAAATGCACAAGTTCCGTGATATTCAATGGATAGCAACATAGAACAGCTTGTTCACCTACAACACACCAAATTTTTTTCCTCTAGATGACAAGAAGCATTAGTCCTCGTCCTTGGCTAGCAGAGTGCATTTTATGAAATGGAAATGTTTTATGCTAACATAAGATAGAAGCTAAATTCTTCATCAAAAGAGAAGCAGGTGGAATGCCACCGTAAGAACTTTTACCTGCTTGCAATATCTTATTTTTACAGAAATTGTAACTGAAACGCTCCCTGGGGCCTACTCCTTTACCCATTCTTGATGACCATAATAGCTCTTCTCTAGAATTCCTATTTACAGAAGAGGAATTACAAATCTCTATCAGGGCAATCCCAAAAGCCCAGTCCAAGACAAGTTCTACTCTAAATTCTGCAAAACCTACCAATCCATCCTTATCCCATTCATGATGAAGGTATTGAATTCACTTTTCACAGGATTCCTGTTTCCTCCAAGATTGACATCTTGTTAATCCATAAACCTGATAAAGACCGCTTCCTCTTTGTCAACTATTACCCTATTTTGTTAATTGGAGTGGATCCTAAGATGTTCTCTAAAATGATAGCTAACAGAATTCAACCATTGCTACTTCATCTTATCTGTTTAGATCAAGTGAGATTTGAACAAGGTCTGGTTAAAAAAAAAAGTGAAACTCTTTCCTCGTTTTGAAGAAAGAAGCTGTGTACTTGAACTATGCCCAGTATGGGATGACCATAGCACTGAACTGCAGTACATCTAGGGTTCCCAGGGGCTATGAATAGGTTCAATTGGTAGCTAAGTTACTTATCTAATGAATTTAGGGACCCTGTACTTGCGCTGCCAGATTTCAGTCTCACTAGTTTCTGATGTGTTTGTTCTGGGAGTTAGAATTGGGCATTGTTAAACATTTGGGAAGGGGACCCAGTGACTAGCCCTACATGTTAGCCTTATCCAGCTGCCTCTATGTGCAGAAGGGGCTAAAGGTTGGATTTAGACGAAGAAAGGCATGAGAACCTCCAATGGAATGATGAACCCCTTGTAGGCTGATGCAGAGCAAACATGAGATTCTGGGATCTAGTATTTTGGACTCAGTGACTAGCCCTACATGTTAGCCTTATCCAGCTGCCTCTATGTTTAGAAGGGGCTAAAGGTTGAACTTAGACAAAGAAAGGCACGAGAACCTCCAATGGAATGATGAACCCCTTGTAGGCTGATGCAGAGCAAACATGAGATTCTGGGATCTAGTATTTTGGACTCAGTGACTAGTCCTACATGTTAGCCTTATCCAGCTGCCTCTATGTGCAGAAGGGGCTAAAGGTTGAACTTAGACAAAGAAAGGCACAAGAACCTCCAATGGAATGATGAACCCCTTGTAGGCTGATGCAAAGCAAACATGAGATGCTGGGATCTAGTATTTTGGACCCAGTGACTAGCCCTACACGTTAGCCATATCCAGCTGCCTCTATGTGCAGAAGGGGCTAAAAGTTGAAGTTAGACGAAGAAAGGCACGAGAACCTCCAATGGAATGATGAACCCCTTGGAGGCTGATGCAGAGCAAACATGAGATGCTGGGATCTAGGACTTTGGCCAGGCAGTAGGTATTGAATTAAGAGCATTTGCCATGGATCTCAAATTCCTGCTATTACATGTGTGTTAGCATATTGGGGTTGGTTTAAAAAAACTGATGCAGCTCTGCATAGAAACCAATCAGCTTCCAGTTTTTTTTTGCCAAAGCTTATTTGAACAAGCTGACGTTAGAAGCTGATTGGCTACCATGCACAGCTGCACCAGATTTTGCACAATACATAGTTTGGAAAAAAAAAAATTCAAGAAACGTGGGTCCAATTGTTAAATAAACTACTGCAAACTGAGGGATTGTTCCTGAGAAAGGTAGTGCCAGGAGTGTCTACGTGTGTTCAGGACTGTCTAAATGAATATTCCATTGACCATTCCATTTAATGATGTCAATACGATAAAAAAAAGGGGAAAACAACCTAAACCCAAAAATCTGTAGTCTACAAAAAAATGTAGTTTGACCTCCTGGCATCCTCTTTTTTTAAAAAAGGACTATGCTTTAAAGTGGAACTCCACCCAAAAGGAGAAGTTACGCTTGTCTGATTCCTCCCCCCTCCACTGCCACATTTGAAACTCTTGGGGGATACTTGGTTTTGACAGGTACCCTCTACCACTTCTTGGTCAGATCACCAGAGCGATCAGAGCTGGATGTTTACCCCCCCAACCCCCACAGCCTTCTGAAACACTTCACAGGTCCCAGAAGACTGCAGTCCATTCACAAACGTGCTACACCCAAGGACAGTAGGAAACCAGCTGTGAACCTACAAGGCTTCACTTTCAGGTTCCCCTACTGAAGATGCCAGCACCAAAAGCCTATTGAAGAATTGGCTCAGGTGAGGACATTGCTGGACCCCCGGGACAGGTAAAGTGCCCTGATATTAAAAGTCAGCAGCTGCAGTATTTGTAGCTGATGACTTTCAGTTCTTCTGAGGGAGCCCGGAACTCCACTTTAAACTTTTCACACTGAGAGTATGCAAATATGCAGCCTCTTGGCGGGTGGGCCTTGATGCCAAGAGGCCACATATTTGCATACCAAAATGTAAACAAACCTGTGCACGCCCAACAGAAAGCATCCAATTGGATGCTTTCTGATCATGTGACTGCTGTGACAACCAATCACACCAGTCATATGATCACCTACTGGCATCAGAAACCCTTGAAATGGCCAGGAGGGGCCAGTGTTAAGGGGTTGATATAATACTGAGTCATATAATACAGAGCAGCTACTGCTAAATTAGTTGCTGTGTAGTATGGAAGACTGTTTTCCCTGTGAATTCTTTTACTGACTTTAGTGCAATTCAACATAATGGCTTAATACAAAGATTACATATTATTTTAGCATAATATATGTGAAGCTGGTCTTTTATTACTATAAGCCAGACTGACACATCAGAGCCAACATGGACGTCATCCCCCCTCCCTCTGCCAATTCTGATCCTCATGTTTGTTCTACAGTAGGGTACCTGTAGGGTGCCAGAGGATACAGGCTGTAATAGGCTGGGCAGCTTGGTGGTCATTTGATAGTAAAAGGATCCTAACATCTAATCTCAGCCATGACATTTTCTGCATTGAGTTTGCATAGTCACCCTGTACTTGCATGGACTTCCAACAGATACTCCAATTTCCTCCAAAACTCCAAAGACATGCTGTTACGATAGTTCG
The DNA here is from genome assembly GCF_062004578.1 of Staurois parvus. Classification (NCBI taxonomy): domain Eukaryota; kingdom Metazoa; phylum Chordata; class Amphibia; order Anura; family Ranidae; genus Staurois; species Staurois parvus. The sequence goes on from NW_028318512.1 coordinate 636,772, forward strand.
CTTCTGTCTAAATTGGCCCTAATATGTGTATGTATGCATGTGAGATAGGGACGTTAGATTGTATGCTCCTTGTTGGCGCTTTATAAATACTTGTCACGATTAAATAAAATACCACATTTTATGATCTATCTATCTATATAGTCTATCAAAATTTTTCATTAATGTGAAAAAAAAATCCCTACCATAACCATTAAATGCTTGACAAACCCATGGGCCATTGAAATAGTTTTGTCTGTACCACATCTGGCACAACATCTATGAACATTGAAAGGTCAATAAACAAAAGACTATCCTTTAGGGGAAAATAGAGAAACATTTTACCTGTTTTTTTTTTTTCTTTACTGAAAACTGCCAATTTCTTAGGACCACATTGAGCTTTTAACCGAGCTTTTACCAGCTTTTTAAGTTTCATTTAATTTTTTTTCTTCTTTTTTCAGTATTGGATTTTTCACGTGTTAGTCATGAAAAAAAAAACAAATACAAAAAACCCACCATAAAGGGGACCACAGTTATTGACTTACTGTAAATGTGCTTTTTAGAGTGGCACACCACTGTGTTCATCAATAGAGTGCACGCATGAACGACATGGAGAAACAATGGTCTTTTGGTGAATACGTTACATATATCGACTCTTCCATGCAATTAGGAATTTAAGAAGCTGAAATAACACAAATGATGAAAATTATGGTTTTGATGTGGGGGAAATGTAATTGTAAACATTTTTTTATTATTTATGTGATAGACTGACTCAAATCTTTTTCAACTAAACCTTTTGTTTCCTTTTTAAAAGTGTGAAAAGCCATTAACATGTTTCCTGTAGAAAAAAAATTTAGCAGCATGAAAATGCATTTTACTTCAACTTGTCCTTAAAAATAAGACATGTAACATTTTTTACGCTTAAACACATTAAGAAGACCCCTGAAAATATTGCATGTTTGGAGGTTTTTTTGTGTGTTTTTAATGCACCCACACTATAGAAAATCTTTGTACTTTCCGTAAGGGAACTCGAAGAGTTGAGCTGGGCATTTTCAACACATCAGTCCAGATTTTCTCTGCTAGGTCCTGAATGTGCTGGAGAAGGGAGAATTAACAAACTTTTTTTTTCCTGTAGATATTGTGGAAGGCCAGGGGAAGTCAATGGGGGAAATCTATGTTGTATTTAATTTGAACTTTACAGTATATACAGTATCTACAGCCAATATTTTTTTTTGTTTGTTTTGGCTAGGGTAGGGAAGGGTCAGAACATCTGTCAGTTTTTATGGCTTAGCATAAAGGATTGGCTGGTGCTTGGACCCTAAGTAGACAATGCTTAATACCTGTAATTGTTATATTGCGGGATTGTGCTGTTATGTTCGGTGTATCAGGGAGGTATGTGGGCTACTTCCACACACCAAGTATTTCCAAGGGACCTTTAAGTTATACATACATTGGTTGGATCAGAAGATTATTAATTTATTCAAATAAAGTAGTGCACTCACATGTATTACAAGTTAAAACCGCATTAAAATTTTAATCTGTAAGGTTTTCCAATATTGCTGAATACTTGCTGTATGTTGCTTTAAGCGTTGTGATGTCAAAGCCCCTCCCCTATGCGTTGCGTCACCAAGTCATGTGACTTCATCATTTTCCCTGATGAAGTATTCATCAATATTGGAAAACCTTACTGTGGATTCAAATTTGAACTTTTAATGTGGTTTTAACTTGTAATACATGTGAGTGCTCTACTTTATTTGAATAAATTAACTTTTAAAGAGGATAAGACACTATATCTTTTATTACATTTCATAGCCAATACACCTATGGAGAAAAGTCCCTAAGGAAGCAAGGAGACCCCCTAATGGGAAGAGGAATACTCACGTCCATCCATTTGGCTCCAGGAAAATCCATAAGGAAGCGAGGGGACCCATTCTGGGAAAAAGGAACACTCCATCCATCCATCTATCCCAGGGAAAGAGGGATAATCCTATCCATTTACCACTTAGTCCAAATAAAGGGACACAAGCTTTATATGACCTCACTTAGCGGTTTGGTCATGTACATCAGGTGAGAGCACAACCGGTGAAGGTGTACAATATATTTTTTAAGCTTGGTGAACTGCACGGGTATTATTTCACATCACAGCAATAGAAGAAGTAACAAAGGCAAGGACTCATTAAGGGCAAGATTGTAGTAGCAATATAATTGCAGTGATATTGTTACACATGCTTTTAATGCGGGACTTTTATTTATTTATTTAACACTTATTCACTCATAATCTTTGCAATTGTCAGTGGAGTGCAACACTATTTCTGATTTTATGCTTTATAACACAATGTGTAGAGTGTAAGCGAACCACATTTTCACAGTTTCATACATTATCTAATTTCATTTCATTTGTATATCACAATTTTAGGATTATTCAATTATTTATTAGCACTTTACATACACCATAGTAGCTCACAAGATCCCACACTTTAGTAAAGATTTTAGTCCAAATCTGTAATATATTTGATATCCAAAGCATTTCAGGAGCCACACCCTACCCCCTTTATGAGGGCTTAGAATTTGCTGCGTATCCAAGAAAGGCTTAAAAGGTGTTCTGCAAACCTGTACAATGTCTTCAGTCCTTGCTGGATGAACCTTCAGATTATACAACTTCTAGATATAGGAATTTCCCTACAAACTGGGAACAACTATACCAGGATGTCAAGGATCACCAGACTTCTAAGAAGAAAACTCTGGTGATCCTTGACATCCTGTTATAGTTGTCCCCAGCTTGTATAGAAAACCTTGCACATAGACCTTTTATAATCTGATGGCCCAACCAACAAGGACAGAAGACATTGTAGAGATTTTCAGAACACCTTTTAAGCTCTTTTTATTGGATATGCTGCAGATTCTAAGCCCTGATGGAGGGGGTAAGGTGTGGCCCCTGAAACGCTTTGGAAATCAGTATTACACATTTGGATTTAAATCATTTTTCTTTGTGGAATTCAACATTTCTGTGTGGTATGCCAATCTACTGCTCCAACCAGGGGCAGACTGACCATTTGGAAACTCGGGCACTGCCCGAGGGCCCGGGGTCAGTAGGGGGCCCCATCAGATGCCCCTGGTACCTTTTTCATAGGCTTTTTTGAGTTTGGGCAAGGACACAGGGGCCCCATGATCCCCTATTGCCCGGGGGCCCCATGAGTTGTCAGTCCGCCCCTGGCTCCAACTAATAGGTTTTTACTGCTGTCCTCACTGTGAATGTTCATCAGAGTTCAGTAGAGAAGGAAATGAGGAAAACTGTGTAAAGTGGTTAATTTTTGTCCATTTACATCCGCTCCATTTTTTTTCAACAGAAGAAAAATAGAAGGTTTCTTCCTTTCAAAAGAACGGATGTTAACGGACATTTACAGCTTCCCATCCGCCCTCTAGCAGAAATACTGCTACAAGGCGGCACGGGTGCGCAAAATCATGTATATATACATGATTTTGCTTTTCCGTGTAGGGGGCATGCATGAGTCGTGTGCAAGTCCTACCCGCGCTGTCATTCATGGCCGTGGATGTCAATCACCGGGTCCCAGCCAGTGATTACTCACCGGCGCTCTGTGATTTCCGACAATCATCGACGGGGAGAACTGTTTTGTTTACTAACAATTCTCTTCCTTGTCAGCTCGGGCACACTGCTTTGGATGGCTGTGCACAAGAACATTGGGGAACTGGAGAAAGTACAGAGAAGGGCAACTAAACTGATACAAGGTATGGAGGAGATCAGCTATGAGGAAAGATTAGAGGAACTGAATGTATTCTCTCTTGAGAAAAGGAGATTAAGGGGGGACATGATCTCCATGTATAATACATAAGGGGGGATATGATCAACATGTATAATACATAAGGGGGGTATGATCTCTATGTATAATACATAAGGGGGATATGATCTCCATGTATAATACATAAGGGGGATATGATCTCCATGTATAATACATAAGGGGGGATATGATCTCCATGTATAATACATAAGGGGGGATATGATCTCCATGTATAATACATAAGGGGGGATATGATCTCCATGTATAATACATAAGGGGGGATATGATCACCATGTATAATACATAAGGGGGGATATGATCTCCATGTATAATACATAAGGGGGGATATGATCTCCATGTATAATACATAAGGGGGGATATGATCTCCATGTATAATACATAAGGGGGGATATGATCTCCATGTATAATACATAAGGGAGGATATGATCTCCATGTATAATACATAAGGGGGGATATGATCTCCATTTATAAATACATCAGTGGTTCATATAGTGAACTCGGTGTAGAGTTATTCACCCTGAGGTCATCACAGAGGACAAGGGGGCACTCTTTACATCTGGAGGAAAAGAAATGTAATCTCCAAACACAGAAAGGTTTCTTCACAGTAAGAGCTGTGAAAATGTGGAATAGACTCCCTCAAGAGTTGGTTCTGGCCAGCTCAGTGGATTGCTTCAAAAAAGTCCTGGATTCTTTCTTCGATACACAGAATATTACTGGATACTAACATTTTTAGGTAAAGTTGATCCAGGGAATATCCGATTGCCTCTCGGGGGATCAGGAAGGAACTTTTTTCCCAGCAGGTGCAAATTGGATCATGCTTTGCTGGGTTTTTTCGCCTTCCTCTGGATCAACTGTGGGTATAGATTATAACTTTTTTTTTTTGTTTTATGGTTGAACTGGATGGACTTTTGTCTTTTTTCAGCCAGATTAACTATGTAACTATGTAACTATGTAAGACAGTACATTGTATATATACAACTTTAAAACATCAATACATTATACAAATTATTGTTTATAGCTGATCATTTTTACGTACAGATACAGTATATATCTAGAAGGAACTATGAACAGGCTCATTTAATTAGTGTTTTATACAGTCTACCAGAAAGCAGAAAACTAGTTCTGGGCTTCGTTATTAGCGCAGCATGCTCTGCAAAATACCTGTCATAGACGTGCCTTGTTGTAAATATTTATTTGTAAAATAAAGATTTTGCACAAATAACTGAAAGAAAGTTCTATAAAACATAATTTTAAACTTCCAGAGAATGAAAGGCAAAGATGACCAAAAACTATTACAGTTTCCCTTTAAAGCTTGCCAGGCAAAACACAAAATTCAATAACAAATATCAAACACAAAAAAACATTTGAAGCTTATAAAGCCTTTTTTACCTAAAAGCTGCCAATTTCTTACAGTCATGCTGAGCTGTTACCAACTGAATAAATACCTCTAGGTGCCAGCATCCTCAGCTTCTGAATGAGCTTGGTCTGAGCCTACATAAAATGTGCATCATTTGCTTTGGCGGACATTTGACTTGGTTTTTTGGCACAAATAATCTGGTGCAATGGACATCGGTGCCACATTTTTCATTATTGATACATTGTTTTAATATTTTCACTTGGCACATTGAACTTACTAATATTTGTATTATCAAAGCTAGGATGGTCATGTTAAAATGCAATTTTCTGTAATTTAATGTTTGCTATGATAATATCACCCATAGGACTTTTGCTAAACTTAGGCCCCTGGGGGCTGTTCAGGGGCGGACTGACAACTCATGGGGCCCCCGGGCAGTAGGGGATCATGGGGCCCCTGTGTCCTTGCCAAAACTCAAAAAAGCCTATGAAAAAGGTACCAGGGGCATCTGATGGGGCCCCCTACTGACCCCGGGCCCTCGGGCAGTGCCCGAGTTTCCAAATGATCAGTCCACCCCTGGGACTGTTTAAATGCAGTGCTTCCCCTCTCCTGCACCTGAGAGGGGCAGGTGCAGTGTCCAGCCCTGCTGCCTGCAGCCTGTCAGATGACTTGTATTATGTGCATTCATCCCTGAATGCATAAGGCCCTGAGTGCTGGTACCACTTGATACAGTGTTCAGCCCCATCCAGGTGCAGCCTGCTATAGACTTTGACAGGCAGCACCTGTCTCTCCCAGATGCACTGAAATGCTGGAAGGGATGCACTGCACCTAGGCAGGATTGTGTGTAAGGGGTCTTAAAGTTAGGATCAGTTTAAAGACATGCTGACTGTGCACTTTGCAAATGCACTCATTTTCCCCAGAACTTAGCAAATGTGGTAAAACCTGTTGTGACATCATCACGCTCACCAGAAGTGACCCCAAAAGTTCAGTTTCTTAATGGAATTGGTGGTTTTATACAGCACATTTATCTGTATTATTTGCAAGTGAATAGAGATCTTAATAAATTGTTAGTTTTCACAAATGATGGAACCTGTCAGGGCCTAGAATCGAACCTGGGCCCTCTGTGGTGAGAGACAGTGTTTCTTCTCACTGGGCCACCTGGAATGCTGGACAGCTCCCTTGACAATTCTTTGGATGATCCTGCCTTTGCCCTGTTTTGTCTTGAACCTTGAACTCCTTGCTCCTCCCATGAACTTCCTATAAAAGCCATGTCTCTGCACTTCCTGGTTGCCAGATTATTGTGCCTTACCAGCCAATATCCTGCTTATTGTTCCTGCTGCCATCTACACCTCTGCTACCGACCTTTGGCTTGTTCCTGACCACGATTTCGTCTCATCCTCATCCACTACCATCTGTGACCGACCCTTGGCTTGTTTGACTCTGCTTCTGCTTATCCCTAATCTGTTTGATCCGCTATCGGTTACCGGCTTGCTCATTCCCTGGTGGGGTGATCCTGAGATCTGCGACCTGGTATTGACACGCAGCCAAATCCATCTCCACCATTAGGAGCTCTGGTGAAAACCGGTTAATGCTTAGACCCCGCACCTCAGGTGAGCCTGCGTGATTTCCCAGGGTGACCTGCCTGTGTACCTATCCTGCTGGTTTCAGGTAAGCCTTACACTGCTATAGCAACTGGTCTCTGAACCTGACCCAGACCGTGACAGAACCCCTGTTTTCTTTCTGTTTCCACATACTTTCATGCATGGAGTAACAGCCGGAAATATGTCTGGAAGTCGGGATCTCTCCTTTGCAAGTTGCTAGAATGTCAGCGTATGGTTGGAGACCTGGCTGGTTAACATACATTATATGACTACGCTTTATATGACTTCTTGATAATTTGAGAGTCATGCTTTTCTGGTAAGCAGATCTGTGTGTTCTTGGTGGAGGAGGCACTCGTGATGTGGGATATACAGAAGGAAGATGAAACTGAAGTACTGAGCACTTTTTTAAGGACTGCTGTTAGACTTTTTTCATGTTAAGTTGTATTTATATTGTTTATTAGATACAGTATGTGCACTGTTTGATTTTTGTGAAGCGCATCACATTGGTTGTAATAGTGTTGGCTGTGTTAAAGGAGAAGCACAGCCAAAGCCTTTTTTAGCTGTAGTTCTATGGATCACAGATGTGCAGTGCACTCCTGTGACCCATTTTCAGCTGACTCTGGGCTAAAGCCCTCTGTTGGCTCATGTCAAAGAGGCAGTCTAGGCTCTGAAAAGATCCCGACCATATGGCCTGCATCCACCCAGTTTCCTGAACCAGTAGCTGGCTCAGCCTTTCAGCGAGCTGCCAAGAGCCTAAGCCAGCCTCTCCCGCCCCCTCTAGAGCCTGGCACTCCAGTGAGCCCTGGAGGGGCAGAACAGAGAGCTGGTGACGGACAGTCACCAGTTCTCTGCAGCCTGAAGACCGAAGAGCTGAATGATCAGCCATGTTTGATTGCTCAGCTCCCGTTCTTAGAGCTTATGGGGGACAGATGCAGCTTTGTACAGATGTTGCACCCACCTAGGTAAGTATATTTTTTTTGTTTAATGAAACCCATACTTCTTTTTTCAATATCTCATAGCGTTCAAGCAGCTAACTATTTTCACTCTTTTTTTCCTACTAGCTTGGTTACTTATTGGAGAATACCTAGCCATATGCAAATGCCTAAAGGCATCCATTCCTGGTGGAAAGCAAGATGGTTCATAGATGGGTAAAATTCCCCTCAAGTATAATTTATCTTTATTTTTCTTTCATGAAAATAATGCCTTGTTAATTATTTTATGACGGTACTTAAAAAACTTACTGGACACAATACTTTGGGTTATTCTTGCAGGTTCCAACAAGTTTACATAACATATGTCCTCAGTTACTCCTCCTTTTCTATGACTATTATGTGTAGAAATCCATATTTCTGCTTTATTTTTCTTTACAGAGAATACAGTAATTGTACCATAAATGTTGATTTGCAACATTGCAAGAAAAATTTACAAGATACAGAAAATATTTCTGGATGGACTCAACCTTCAAAATGTATCATTATGACGCTCTCTCGTTGTTGAAAATGTTTCAGTAATAGCATACTTATAACTTAGTATAATGTAATTCACTAAAGTGTTTAGAACTTTGTACTCCTGCTTTTGGTACATTTTCTCCTCGGCATTCATGATGAATGTTTACTATAGTAATGCTTTTCTCTTGACACAACTGTCAGTCATTATCATTGTTCTCTCTGACTGGTAACGTCCTCATATGTGACAACATGGCAGCATCTGTTCTTAAACTGACAAAAAGAACTTTGCTAAAATGTTGGCGTGGTGAATAAATAACTATTAGTAACTATGGAAACACAATATATGACATACAATATATGATGACAATAAAATAAATCAGTTTTTGTTATAAATACAATTTGGAGTGAGTGGGAGACACTGCAAGAGCTTGTGTGTTCTTCAGTTTCAGAGGGAAAGAAACTTACTGACGAAACTCGTTCAAGTTAAAATAAGGCTACAATCTCGTCAAGCAAGTTAAAAGGGAAAATGTTTACTGAATACTTTACATCACTACTGTCCACCTCAGTAAACACACTGGTTGGAGAATGAGAAGCCACTTCCAATGTGTCTTCCATTGCTGGAGAACTTCAAAGTCTAAAATATAATCAATGTTTTGGGTTTGGCCTCCTACTCATGTGTTTTAAGCCACAGAAGACAACACTCTAAATTTGTAGTGTAGTGCATCCCCGTAGCAGCCACTAGTTTGGTAAATCATCTGAAACTGTGACCAAAATGCAATAACACACTCTGCTTATACAAAGTAATTTTACACCAAAAGTGCATACAGAAAGTAACACCAGAGGTAATTGGACCCCAGTTTCAACGTATACCCAACGTAGCCTCCCTGGTGGTATTCCCGAGTGTAGCTCGGGGTAAAGTTTCAGTACCACAAGCGGTAACCCCGAGCTACACTCGGGAATACCATGCGGCACTGCTCCGGGATCTGTTCTTCTCTTACCTTGCCCTGCGCTCCCGCGATGTCCCTCCTGCAGTGTCCCCTGTAATGTCCTCCGGCGGATGCTGGCATCTGTCTTCTGGGTTCCAGTCCCTGCAACGTCAGGACGTACGGGAAATTTGAAAATGACAAAAAGTGACATTCACTAAAATCACATAGTATAACGTTACTGCATCAAACCATTTCACATACATTTTGTCCCGAGTGCTTTGTCCTGTGCCCTGCCTGCATTTTTACCGTTCTTTCTGCCTGGAAACTGAGAAATGTCCATGGAGTCCAAAAAGCATTCCTTTGTCAAAATCCGTTTTAGATCAGCTAGAGAACAGCGATAGTAAATCAGAACCACTTGCAGAACTGAGTGATAATGATTCGTGGGGAAATGTGTCATCAGACACTGATTTTGCAACTTTGCTCAGTGATGTGCGAACTTGGCACTATATTTCAAATTTCAGTGTTTTTGGTTTGATTATATTATTGAATTAAATGTATTATTATTATATTATTTTTTATGATTATTTATTAAATTGTAATTTATGATTTCCTGTTTAAAATTTTAACATACCCGGGATGTTTACTAGACTCTTGTTCGGACAGATTTCAGTGAGTTATTCCTAAGAATTACAGGCCTACAATAAAAAAAATACATATTTCCATGCAAAAAAAGTACCGCTTTTGAGCACAGAAATATTATTATTATTATTATACAGTATTTATAAAGCGCCAATAGTTTGCTCAGCTCTGTACATTACAAAGGGGGACAGAACATGTGACTGAACAATACCAATACAATGCAAAACATGAGGGGATCGAGGGCCCTGCTCTTTCGAGCTTACAATCTAGGAAATATGGAAATAATCAGACCGCTAGGGAGGTTAAGTGAGCTTCCCTCTGCTTAAGATTAAAAAAAAAAGGACAAACTATTTGGGGGGTGTTTAGCAGAGTAAGTTTGCAGAAGCACTTAAAGTGTTACTAAACCCAGGACCCTACATTCATATATCTGGTCTCCCACAGTACACAGGACATGGAAATGCAATTATTTTAGGAAAGATAAACTGCTAAATACCTTTTCTCATCCGCAGACCCATGCAATCCAATTCTGCACATTGCACCGTGTTTTGCGAACCGATTTTAGGGTGTTATTAACTTAACATACATACCTGCAGCGGTTTGCATGAACAGGGTGTGATTATGTTGCGGTGCGGAATTCGCACAGAAACCAATGCAAAGTCTGCACCGCATCAGTGTGAACCCAGCCTTAAACAAAGTGACTCCTACTTATTGTGTTTGGGTTGGATGGAGATGGATCCATCTGAATCTCTGAATCATTACACAATGAATGAATCTGAAATTAATTTTGTTACTTTTGTTACTGCAGTCATCTCGTCCAATCAGCTCATTCGATTTTTCTTTGTGTGTTGGACTAGCAGTGATGATTGCATAAGTAATTTCCAGAAATAACAAATTAAGACGTTAAAACAAATATAGCCATTCTCCTGAAATAACTTCCGAAAATACGAATCGATTCAGAACAACAAATATATGAAACAAATCTAAATAAACAAATCAAATGCTAAAAACAAGCCATTTTAGCATAACAAATATGACGAACTGAAATGATTCACTTTTTGAATAAATGAATCCAAAATGAAACAAATTTTTAAGTCTTGCACATCTCTAATCATAATTTGCAAACTATGGGAAAAATGATTGTGTGAAGGAGTTTGGAGTACACGGAGAAGATCTGGTGAGCCTTTTTTTTCTCTCTCCAGTGAGAGTGGATGAGAGACCATCATGTAGACACTAGGTGGAGTTTCCCATGTTTCCCCCAGGTTTTTTGAATGTTCCTCTCAGATGGAGTTGAGAGTTAGAGGAGAATATGCACTTGTTTGATTGTCTTGCCAGACTGATGTTTGTGCCTTGAAGTTGAAAGGGTGTAAAGTTTCATCCCTTGAAGGAAAGCATGATGTTGATGAATGGCATATTTAGAATACCTTTTTTTGTGTGGGCTCTTGCTACAAAGACATTGAGATGGTTGTTTGAAGAAGTTGGGTGAACAATGAAAAGACCAGGTGAGCCTTTGTTTTACCTCCCAATGAGAGTGTATGAGAGACCATTATGAAGACACTGCGGAGTTTCCCATGTTCCTCCAGGATTTTCGAGTGTTCTTCTCAGATGGAGTTGACAACAGAAGAGTCAGAGGAGAGAATGCACTTGTTTAATTGTCATGACAGACTGATGTTTGTGCCTTGAAGTTGAAAGAGTGAAGTGTTTTATCTCTTGAAGGCAAGCATGATGTTGATGAATGCCATATTTAGGATACCCTTTTTTGTGTGGGTTCTGACTACAAAGACATTGAGTGCGCAAAGTCAGGATCAGAGGAAGAACAGCAAGGTAAAGAAAATTTGGGATAGAGTCCACTAGACCTGGTGACTTTGTTGTTAGGAATCGTTAGTTTACCTCTCATGAAGCCTCAAGAGAGATGTTGGTTGTCTGGTGTCTACACTGGAGGCACTAGCGGACTGGAGATAAGACCATAGTCTACTGAGGTCTTGACTATGACAGAAGTATGTTTAGCTGGGTGCACTGCCAGGTATGTTGCCTTGCATCCTATAAGACCCATCTGGAAAGCTTCTGTGAGAGGTGCCAGATGAAGGGCATCTGGAAGCTTTATATGAAAAACCTTAATATGCCATAGCTATAAGGGTTAAATCACATTTACCAAAAAACTGCCTATGGAAGTAAAGGGTGCCCATATATAAAACCAAACTGTGCATTTTGACCAAAGTTAAATAATGCCCTTGCTATAAGTGAAGGTCATGTATGTACCTCCCAAAGCCTGACCGAAAAACTCCAAGGGATGCAATCATCCTTATCCTGCCTTGTTGCTAGATGTTGATAAGACACTCTCAGTCGATTCAAACCCCTTTGCATGCATTCTTTCTCTCCACTATCGCAGTACCTCAGAGCTCAGCAATGCAGTGATGGATGTGATAGTAGACCACCCATATGTGAGGGTCGAGAGCTCGCTCTTGTGATAATGGGGATGAGCAGTAGCAGCTGGGAGTGTTTTAGCAACATCCTAGTAACAAGGCAGGACAGGAAGATGCATCTCTGGGAGTTTTTCAGCCAGGCCTTATGAGGTATGTAAATGGTCTACACCACGGGTGTCAAATTGGCGGCCCTCCAGTTGTTGCCAAACTACATGTCTCATGAGGCATTGCAAGATTGACAGTTACAAGCATGACTCCCAAAAGGCAGAGGTATGATGGGACTTGTAGTTTCATAACAGCTGAAGGGTCACCAGATTGACACCCTGGGTCTACACCTATAGAAAGAGCATTATCCAATGTTAGTCAAAACTATACAGTATGTTTTTATCTACAGGTGCCCCTTAGCTGCATGGACAGGTAAACTAACCCTTTAATGGCTACCACAATGAACACACTCTGAAGGTGCCTCCCCCCCAAAAAATGTATTTATCTATATGTAGTAGACAAACAGACAGACAGACAGAAATACAGATAGATAGATAGATAGATATACAGATAGATAGATAAGAACGAGTGGGAGAGGGAGAGGTAGAGGGAGAGAAAGAAAGTTGTAAACTCACTTGGAGTTGACGAAAATACAATAGACACACAGGGTAGAACATTAAAACCAGGGCAGATGAATAATGACAGCTGACTGACAAAACGGCTGACCATTCGTCAGTAGTGAGCTTGTCAGCTATTGATTTTAAGCCATGGAATATTTTGATTTTTTAGAAAAAGGGCTTTCTTTTTTTTACCAAGAATCAATTCAAACAGATTTAAGCTTTATAAAGGCAAGACCTCTTGGCAAGACATTTGATTTAAAATAGCAGGCTTTTTTTTTCTACAGATACATTGCAGCAAAGCTGCCTAAACCATTACTAACACTATATGATAAAGATAAAAATATGTACGTTCCTGTTCTCTTTCATTCAATGAAAGAAAAGCATTTTCAGTCTAATTTCAAAGGAATCTATCACATTGATTAGCTAATACCAGTTGCTTTGTCTCTTTTTAATATGTTATACAGCTGAATGGGATTTAATTGTATTATTCTTATTTTGTTGTTTAAACTCATAGTTTGCAACTATATTTGTACATTTGACATCTAAAAATACTTCATAAAGAGCATATCCTTTAAAGTGTATCTAAACCCAAGAACAAAAATGTAATATATTGTGGATTACCAGTCCTTAGATTTGTGTTTGCATTAGTTTTCTTTTTCAGGCTAAAACACTTTCTGCAAGTACAGAAAAATGTAATTGATGCTCATAGAAATCCAGTGTCCTTGTAACTTCCTACTGTATGTAGTGAACAGAAATCTCAAACTGCTTTCCAGGCTCTGTTTTGTGAACTACACACTTCATCCCTCCAAGTAATGTAGATGAGGAAAGGGAGGTGTTTGTAGTTCGATTTGGGAGTGTGGCCTAGGGTGACAACGCTGCTCCTCATTAGAAATAGTATCATAGGACACCTTTGTCACCCTAGGAAATGAAGTGTGTTAGGCAGGATTATGAGGTGAAAAAACACAATACCATTTGATCAAAGTGTGCTTTTAACATATCTGTATAAAGTACAACATTTTTCATTCCTATGTGACAGACATAGTTTCCTGTTTAAAATTGGTCAGTGTTGAGGCTTACCAAGAAACATTGGTTTCATTTATACTTCAAACATTGCAGTAAAAGAACTGTCAAATTGATGCGACAATTGTAAAAGAAAACAATATGGGTGTTCTAAAAACCGAGGTGAAGGCATCCATTAGACTGATCACTCAGCTGTGAAAACTGTAGAAAGAACCAGTTCACAGAGATTCATTACAAATGGTAGTATAGATTGGTTTATTCAAACGTTTCACTGCTGCGGCTACTAACATGATACTATTGCTGGTTTTTCACAACTTTTTAGTTTTCCAATAACTAGTGTTAATGGCAGAAAAATAAATTGTCACCCATTTGTGTGAACTGTAGGAGAACTATACTAAATATTTAACTTTTTTTTTTTTTAACCTTGGATGGGGTGAGTTACGAGACTTGAACTTTCACCCTATTCATGAATATAGGAATTCCCACAGATGCAGGAAAGCCCTCCAGGGTTAGCTTTCCCTGCAGATAAATGGAGGCGCATTTGCACAGGCAAAGTTAGAATAGCCTTTCTCAACCTGTTATATGCAGAGGAACCATTGAAATAACTCTCTGGTGTAAGGGAACCCCTGCTAAAAATGACTATCTACAACTCATGATTCATTAGTATGATGGTCACTGGGCAGAATGCTCCTTACACTTGCTCTCATTTTGAAAGAAAGAGGTAAAAATTGGAGTCATTGGGAACCTATCTGAGAGGCAGAAATTGCTCATTGCTCAAGGAACCCCTACCAAACCTCTGGAGGAACCCTATGTTTCATAGAACACTGGTTAAAAAACCCTGGGTTAGAATAACCATGAAGAAAGGTAAATCAGAGAACAGCATTGTTTACAGAAATGTCCAGATAGTCAGTGATGACCAAGGACTCTCAAACAACTTCAGCATTCCCTTGGTGGGAGTGGGAGGAAGCATGATGGGAGGAAGCAACTTGGGCTTTCTGCCAATGAGGCAAAGTGAGGTGATTGTCTCAGGTGGCACTGAGGCCAGAAGGTCTATACTGGACGCACCATCCTCTCATCCAGCTCAGTAAATTTGCCTTTTCTACTCAAGGCAGCATTGCTGAGCTGGTTGCTAAGACACTGGTGGCCAGGCTGCACAGCTTCATTGGTTGTTATGATGTAGGCAAATCATCAGAAACATTGAAAATGTGGTACAATCTCTGACTGGCTTCCCTGTTATTGTGGCAGCCCACTCGTAATCCAACTGGCAAAAACAGAAACAATAATTGTCTCAGGTGGCAATTATTGTAGGCATGGACCTTGAAACAGCCCCCGCACAGTCAAACAGAAGAGGCATATCTCACAACATTTAGAGATGGGAAAGAGAAATAGTGATGGGCCAACCACCCCCCTGTTTGGTCGAACATTCAAACCTAACAGAAGTTCAGCTGTGAGCTTCGAACCAAGATAATTTACTAAGCATCCGCATCTGAGTAGGCGGTAAGATACCGCACAGCTACTAAAATACTGCATGAGTTATTTTATTATTTTATTATTATTATACATTCTTTAATGTTTCAGCTGTCAGTGGGGTTCTACAGCTAAATGTAAGAAGAATTGCCGGCAATTAAAAATTAAAAAAAATGGTGTGGGGTCCCTCCCATCGATACCAAGCCCTTCACATCTTGTATGAATTTTGAGGGGAACCCCCACATCAAAATTAAAAAAGAAATGGCTTGGGGGTCCCCCCAAAATCCATACCAGATCCTTATCTGAGCATGCAGCCTGGCAGTTCAGGAAAGTGGGGGGGGGGGGCGAGTGAGGCGTCCCCCCTGAACTATACCAGGTCACATGCCCTCAACATAGGGGATGCTCTGGGGCAGGGCCCACCCCAAAAGCACCTTGTACCTATGTTGATGGAGACAAGGGCCTCTTCCCCACTACCAAGGCCAGTGGTTGTGGGGGTCTGTGGGCAGAGGGCTTATTGGAATCTGGAAGCCCCCTTTAACAAGGGGGCCCCCAGATTCTGCCCCCCCATGTGAATGAGTATGGGGTACATGGTACCACTACTTATTTACGAAAAAAAGAGTAGTGTAAAAAATGATAGAAGACAGTTTTAACAAGTCCTTTATTAAAAACTAAAATAAAAAAAAGTCCCCCCGAAATAGATCCAATGTCAATCACGATGCCTGTGGCCACCACCAACCCCAAAAAAGGAAAAACAAATGCTCCTCTCTCAACGCTAGCTCCCGCCGTCTGACAGCTGCGCCAGCCTCACATTTCCTAAATATCTAAGGGACGGGGCCACCCGGCGAAGTCAGCCTGGTGACCCTGTCCTCTTGTAACGCCATCATAAGCTGTGATTGGCAAAAGCATTGCACTTGAGCTATGGCACATTGCCACCTTTAGGTTGGATGATGTCCTGGAGCCTCCACCTGTCTACAAGCACGCCACAACACATGGTAGTGCATTACCCTGCACTGCAATGCAAACGCACTAGAGCTGCATTGACTTAATGCATCGGGGCTCCATTCAGAATTAATGGCATGCAATTCGCTGGGACGCATAATGCCTAGATGTGCATTGTGGTTACGTGAACGTTACTGCCATGCACTACACTACAAAGTTGTGAATAGGGCCTTAAACATTTCATTGTGTGCCATCTGTTTGAGTTCTAATCCATCCACAAAAGCAAATTTTGATATTTGTGCCGACAGTTAATATTTAGCCTGTCGAATTCTGAAGCCTTTAACTTATATTTTGTGATGAAAATCTAAAGAGTCAACTCCGGACTTTCTCCTGTCCTGTAATTTAAATGCTAATAAACCCATTCTCACACAAAACGGAACAGGTAGATCTATCTTTCTCTCAAATTGCATTCTTTTGCTTGTATGTGGCATTATTTCAGTAATGCAATCTTGCATACGAACCGGGAATAGTGTAGTATTAATAATAGAGGCTTTCAGCACTTTTATATTGCTTTGGTATTTTTACTTTTCAGTGATATGAATTGTTCTTAATATTATGTGATGCAATATTTCTATCCATCCAAAAAATAGAAGCTTAAAAATTTGGCTTTCTGTGGAAAATGCAATTCAGCACATTACTGGTAAAAGCATTTAATACTCTAAGTATATCTGAGTTTAGATTTTCAGTATGTGTTCCAAAAAAAGGTGACAGAAAAAGTTGAGATGTGCTAAAGAGGAGGTCTTGTAGAAAATTGGGGTAATCTTTTAAAATGAGACACTATTGAAATTACCAAATATAAGTAGTAAGCACTTTCACCTCCATTTTGGACTATATAAGAATAAAGAGTACATAGTCTGTTGGTTATGACATTTCAGCAGACAGTGACAGCAGACATCTTACTTGTGGAAGAGATAGAGAGAGAAGAGGAAGAGAGAGAACCAACAAGTTTTACACATATGCACAACTGGTAACCTTAATGTACAGTGCCATCTACTGGTCAAGTGATATTAACTTACAATACTATATAGTACACGCTGTTGCATTCCCAACATAGTCCAGATTCTGAAACCCTAAAGAGACCATGTTATCAGATTATTTCAAAAAAAATTGCCAAACTATTTTCTAATCTAAAAATCTTACCATAATATTATTTGTGCATTTAACATATTTTAGGTATGCAATTTACCTGTAAAAATCTCCCTTTGTGTAGACATCCAACAGCTATGAGTCTGCTGCTGAGAGCCGCCATTTTAGATGTGATGTCAGCAGATGTTACTCCTCCCTTGTCATCTACATAAAAGGCTATGTATGAAGGTAAGGGAGGAGTCAAGTAGTTGGATCAGCCCAGACAGTAATTAGACCCCTCCCAGAAGAGGAGAGGGCTATGATGTACAAGGGGGAGGAGGCTGTGCTAGGGAACTGACTTCCCAATTTGCTGAAAAGTTCAGCAGCACATTGCAAGTGAATAAAACATAACTTACTAAAATATATAATAAAAAGGTCATCAATAGAGAAGACACTGGCAGCTTGCACCAAAGGTCAATACACAAATCCTGTCCACATAAATACTTAAAATTGTGCAATGCCAAAAATAAAACAAAAACTTTTGAAATAAATAGTAACAAATGAAGAACCTGGATGGTTCCTTAAAGGGACAAACAAATCCAAATGATATGTGAATTTACTGTATCGTATAACACTGCAAAACCCAACCATGAGAATAAAAATAATGGTAAAAGAAAAAAAAGTCTACTTTAGTGTTCAGAAACTGTGTTCGTGTATAATTTTCACCAACATCAGCTTCGTTCCACCACATATGACACCAACCTCCACAACTAAACACTCACCAACTTCTAAGCTGCCAGAATAAAGTAGCAAGCAGTGCATATGGAATGGTGACCAGTCAAATTCACAGTTCCTTGGGTATTACAATGCCATAAACTCCTCAATATCGGTTGGTGGTCATTCAGTACCTGTCACTGTATAAGGAAACAGCTCACCGCATGGAAACCAAACCAAATGTAGTGTAGTAGTTTTTATTCAAAGTAAATAATTCTCATTTACAGCCTTTTAAAATCACTATGAGCCAAAATTAAGCATTTGAAAACCTCACAGTGCCATAATCCAGCAACAGAATAGGCAAAAATGAAAGTGTACTCACAAAGATGGCTGCCAGCTTCGGAACCAGAAGTGGTGGAGTGATGTTAGCATTGTCCTCATTTCCAATTATTTTCCTTGGTAGTATAGTCCATTTTGAAACCTGAAAAAAAGTAACATTCCAACAGGCTATTTAACTAGAAAAACAATGTCCAAGTGATTACAAGGTTCAGGGACAAACATGGTTCTCTTACAAATAAAAGATTAGGGAGGACTTCTCCTTGAACCCAAAATTGCAATCTTATAAACTTTTAACAGACTCACATGAGCAAAGCATGTGACCAAAGTGGAACCAGGCAATTTCTTACAAGCAGTTCTCCACCAAACTGGGCTCCTGAAGGGTTTACGCCCAGATTTCCTATCCTAGTCCATTCCCAATGTAGAGGAAAGGGTCCTTTCAGAGCCTCTCTGACCATATAAGGTCCTTACCTATACTATACTCCCCACCAGAGAGCCCCCTTATGATACATATTATGCCTCATATATATACATACTGTATATGATACATATTATGCCTTTTATGTCACATCTAAATCCAAGGCGATTGGGAATCTCTTGATCCTAAATCTCTCAGGAACTTTGGGTCCAATCAACATTAGAATTCCCCAAGATGGCGCTGAGCATCCTTAACTGAGAACTACTTACATCTACACCAGATTTTCCCTAGCAGGGTTCACCTGAATGCTTTATTGACACTCCCAAACAGAACAGGACAAATACATGGCAGGTTAATACTTAATCCCCCAAACAACACAAGAGAGGGCAATGCTATGGGAGCTGACCTAACCATTTCCTACATGCAGGTGTAGCTCTGCATGAAAGCATTCCTAGTAACTATTATTACTTGAGCAGACAATTTTATTGCTTGTATGGGCTTTTTTTATCTGACATGCCCAAATTTAGACAAATGTTGTTTTTTTTCACGAACAAGAAAAGGGGCCACACTCCAATGACATTACATAAGTTTTATTGATGGACAGCACACACTGCATCCTTCCACCCTAGGTCCACCCATCTAGCTCGTTTTACCCATCCAGGCTTAATCATAAAAATTAGTTTGTACTGTCCATCAATAAAACTGTTGAACTCTTTTTTTACATCATCAGAGTGTGGCCTCTTGCTTTGTATCAACAAGCTCTTTGGGCCTTGACACCAGATTGGCTGTATCAAGGGAGAATAATTGGGTAGCTTAATGTAGTGAGGATCCCTAATCTCCTCTAACAAATATGTTTCTTTTTTAGTTTTGGATAGCATGAAGAAGAGTTGGATTTTCTGTTAGTCTGTTACTGCATTATGTATCCAAACTTGGAAGTTTTTCTGTCACTTGTCTTTGCGATACATGTTCTTGTGACATAAGGGTATAAGGGTCACCAGGACAGGAAGACACAGATAGCAATGAAAACCTAACAGATAGCCTGACTCTTTTCCACTATTTCCAAAATTGCCTTCCAATTGTTACTTATCTAGAAATGTTTTTTTTTGTCCCAGCTTGATAGACTATCATTGCTTGCTGTCCCTTTGTCCCTCTGTGACCCAGGCAGGAAATGAGGGTCAATCTCTCCAAAGGAGGCAAAATTTTACCAGTGGTGGGCTGTCAGAGCCAGCAAGACCTTTTCTGCTGGCCTAAACACTACCTAAACTATCAGAATCAATGACTTACATTTTAATATATTATGTCCATGAATGTGTTATTCCCAGTAGTCTATTCTCTTCATTTCATAACTTTTCTTTTGGTTTCTCTGCTTCCAGTAGCGTATGCTTATGTTAGAGCTTTTAGCCAATCACACTTCAGTCATGATAGCCATCATTTGTTATCATAGTCAAAGAAATGCCTTGAGGCCTTCAGAATCAACAGGGCAGGTGGCTGTAGCTTACAGGAAATAGCAATGTATTTGAAACTTTAACCAATCAGATTTCGAGTTGGCGAACCAGGGGCCATCTAGCAGACATAACCTAGTATGGTCATAAAAAAATCAGTGCCCAACAGTCATGTGACACTATTAATTCAGGTAGAACATCACTGAAGGCCTAGGTGTGAAATGCACAGTCCACCCCTAGATTTTAACCATTTCTCAATCTAATCAATATTGTAAGGAAAGTGTGGGCAGAAGTCAGACTTTTATTCTTGATTTTATCAAAACCTGTAGAAGTTCACCTCAACAAAACCTTAATTCATCACACAATCTTTCTAAGTGCTCTGCCCTGATGAACATGCATTTTTCTCAAAAATCATTTCAGTCAAGTAAAATTGTTCCCGAATGTGATAAAAAAAACCAAAAATACAGCTAAATCACTCTCTCTGATGTCCTGCTGTTTTCTTTTGTATAAGAAAAAAAAAGAAAATTCAGGTTTTGGAGAAAGGTAATGACTGTATTTAGTTGGCTAACTAAATGGCTAAGACACAATGCTGATTGATAAACTAAGTATCATTGTGTCTTAGTTATGCCTTTGAAAGGCACAGAAGCCAAATCTGCATTTATCCTATAAAAATAAAGATGTATTTTAATTTCACCAGGAGGCTGTGCTTTGAAACAGGTGGAGGTGGATGTAAATGCAAATTTAGGGATACGATAATTAGGATGGCATCCAAAGTCAGAGTGGAGATAATGTTCGGTTCCTGCAGATCTCTATGTTATTTCCACAAATATAGAAGTAAATTGCTGAGGGTATTCTGCTCAGGAACTGTTATTTTCGGCAGGCCACAACAGTTATGAAGCTTTAATGGAATTGCCGTTATTTCGAGCAGGTGTGTCAAAACCCTTAAAATGCCACCATTACTACCTAACCCATGGCAGGTCTTGGCTCCTTGCCTGTGTGCAGCTGAAAACCGCAGAGATTTTAGGTTTTTAATTGTTACTCTGTATTTCATCTTGAAACTTAGGCTGTGAGTTGTTGACTTGAGCCCGGCTTCCAGTTTTGAAGCTAGCATATGTCATCGTGCACACTTCAAGTTATGACTTGCCAAATGATCCTTTATTGCATTTGCTTGTTTTGCTATTTAAAGACGCAAATTAAAATAGACAGGAGAGAGCATATGGCAGTGTTGTAAAGCTCCTTTAATGTAATTTATTAAGCCGTGCAGAAAATTCAGTCATATAGCTTCAAGTGTCAGGATTTAATCCAAGATTCCTAATGCAGCTGCTTTTTTCTGCTTAGTAACATCCAGAATTACATTTACTACCCTAGAGCATCAGGGTTGCATTTAGAAATTGTGATGGTCCAGGCACATCCGAATGACAAAACCAAATCATACAAGTTCCCCCTGTACCAGGGGTGTCCAACCTTTTGACTTTCCTGGGCCACATTGGATGAAGAGGAATTGTCTTTGGCTTCACATAAAATTCACTAACAATAAGGATAGCTGAATGAGCAGAAAACGTTGGGCAGGTCGCAAGTTAACGATCACTGATATAGATAATGTACCTGTCTGAGTAATAAAACTTCATTTTTTGTATTATTTTTTATTATAAAAGTTAAAGAGGGCAACATAAAACTAGTGCGATATTTGACACTGTTTTTGATAACGCATCAATATCTAGTTCCATGGAAGTAGCAGCAATTCTCAATTAATTCTCAAGGTGCTCATCAGATATTTTGATTCCAATTTTGCCCTTCGTGTTCTTCATCCTTGAAAATAGTTGCTCACAAATATAGGTGCTGCTGAAAACTGATGACATGAAAAAGGCATGATTGTAAAGAGTGGGAGATTTTAATTTGGGAACCTAAAACTTATAAAAGTCCAGTAAAGAGACACTGTCAACTTTTTTTTTGGCCGCATGTGTTTAATAAGTGTAAATGAATTTTTACAAAAATGTTTTTTATTTAAATTACCATTTTTAGGTAAGTTTATGATCTTGTGTTGGGTTGCATTCATAGCCGTCTTAGGCTACATGCGGTCCATGGGCCGCAGGCTGGACACACCTGCCTTGTACCATGTGATTTGGGGAAAAAAACTAATGCTAGAATACTCAATCTTCAATTATGTGAAACACCCAAATTGCGTTTACAAGCTTGAGATAAAGTGAGGGAGCATGGGAACGGCAACTTTTTTGTGCAAACAAGGAGGTGCTTGTTTACCTAAAGCGTATGTAAAACCCAAACTTTATTTTTAAGTTTCTGCTAAAGTAATGGAATAATGAAAGCTGAGTTCTGGAAAAAAAAACCCTTTCAGTTGATCCCCACCTCACTGCAAAGGTTAAATGCTTGTGATCACATCACCCTGAGGAAGCCACGTGACCCTGTGGCGTAATGCGTAGGGGAGGGGCTCTGACGTCACGACGCCACAACTAGCGGAACGGCGAGTACTGTCTTTGTGCGAGGGCACACATTTTAACAAACGCTCTGTATTGATCTTGGAAATGTGAGTTTGAATTTGTCAGGAGACGCATTAAAACCTTTTTGAAAGATATAAGCACCATGTGGGGATCTTTTTTCTTTTTCATGGCCTAAATCGGAGGAGTAAAAGGGGAGGAAGAGGAAATAAGAGATAGACCCCAAACCACACGAGGGGAGATATCCATATCTATCCATCCAGCCCTCATAATTCGGAAGGAACTGGGAGGCCATCCAGTGGAAGAAAGCAACATCATAGTCTACCCTAACAGCAATAGACTTTCTATACATCTGCACAAATTGGGACGTTTATATCTCATCCTAAATAAGGATTAGGAGTATATAGTCCTAATCATCGTTTCAGGTTGCACAAGTGAAGTGATTACTACACATTATTTGCACAGTTTTTATTATTATTTATTTTCCCAGATTTAATTGAGTATTGCACTTTATTATATATATATTTTTTTATTAGTGCTGTGGGCAATATTTGTATATTCTGCACATGCACAATTTTTTCACATATTCATCTTTGAACAAAGAGGTTCTTCTTTGATTCATTTAACTTGTGGCACATTATATTATATTTTTTTCATACCATTAAACACATTTAGTTATTTATAATTAAATTAATTACAGCACTGGGCATGTTTTAATTTAAGTTATAATATATCATCATGAGATAATATTTATTTATTTATTTATTTAGATTTATTTATTTAATTTATTACATTTTATAACACGTTATATATCACCTAACAACATTCTGAGGAGCGCGACACATACAATATTTTATTTTGTTTAAAAATCTGCCATAGTTTGAGGAACATCTCTAAAGGTTAATGGGGTTAAGTAGTACCTTGCAAAATCTACCTCCTGAAAAACAGTAATGCACTTCCTGGTATGTGAGTGTGCCTAGGCACTCCTGTGTCACCAGCTGTATATCTGCAGTGTAAGATTATCTAAGGCACTGCTGGTTTAGGAAAGCTACATATTGATTCTTCCATCCACACTATATGGTGTGGATGAATGTCCCCTGCTGATGCTATTGTATTTTGACAGTTGGTCAAAAATATTCCAGCAGGTTCTTTAGCCTTTTCATTGAATGAAGCAGAGCCACCAGTTGAAATTTGCCCATTGTATGGTTTTAGTTTGACCATATTTGGAGTGAGATTTCATGATGTCACTATTG
Organism: Staurois parvus; assembly: GCF_062004578.1. Lineage (NCBI taxonomy): Eukaryota > Metazoa > Chordata > Amphibia > Anura > Ranidae > Staurois > Staurois parvus. The sequence goes on from NW_028318512.1 coordinate 660,726, forward strand.
TGCTGCTTGGTGGAGAGGCATCTGCACTATCTCCCAGCTTCTGCTTCCTCCATTCTGTGGATCTGTGCTTCCTTTATCTCTCCTGTTACTTTTTCTATATTCCCCCACCAGCCATCAGATCATCAGTCATCAGAGAGGACAGCCCTGACATGAGGAGGCATAGCACTGCCTCTACCAAGATGGTCACCCCACTCAGTAATACAGTGTGGAAGATGGCAGGATCAACAATAGATAAATGACCAACGGCAGGAAGACCACAGGTCTGGTGATGAGTTGCCTGCCCTCTGATTGTCTTTTTTACGCACAGCTTCCAGGGTTAAGGTCCTCTTTAACCCTTTGCTGCCCAGTCCCTTTAACTGGGTCTTTACATGTGGGGGACAGGAAGGCCTTCCTGATTATATGATCACTGTGATTGCCTGTCACAGTGGTCAATTGATCCAGAGGTGGTCCTGCTAGCTCCTGGTCATTACAAGAGACCAGGAGCTTTCTTTAATGATGTCTATTTCTATGACAGTCACTTTGCTCTACCAGCAGACAAACCTTGGCTATTCATGGATACATATGTGCGGCTCATGGGCGCTAAAGCTCACACACTGCACATATGTTGGCGGCAAGAGGTTAAAATAATAAAGGGACTTGGTTATGCTGTCATGCACTCTGATTGGTTGATTGGTGAGGATTATGAATATGAATGACAGATCAACTTTAATCTAAAGCATCTGAATATTGCTTAGTGAGCTTAAACAGTACAATTTCAAATATCTCCTGGTTGCTTTGGTCAGTCTGTACCTGTAAGTATCTATATTAAATAAATAAATCTCTTATTATACAGGATTAAAAGAGCGCCTGTCAAGGTTCTACCTTTCCTCAGAGCTTGTGCATCTCCATGTGCTGGCATCCATCTTAGGTTTCTGCATAGCATGGTGGGAACCTTTATGTCTTCAGACTTCTGCGGCTCCTCCTCAGAAGGGTGTGGTTGATCACATTTAAACCTGCTGTCTGCAAGTGCTCTCTGCATTCGTGTCCTGTATGTTCCCTTATCGCAAGGTCTTGTTCAGCTCTCGCTGCTCTCCTGGTAACCGATTCGGCTTGGACAAGACTATTCGCGGCTTTAACCCTTTACCTGACCTCCCATTGCTGAACCCAGCCCGTGACCTGAGTATTCTTTGCCTACCGTCTAGTACCGTCTGCTCCGTTGTTATTGACCCGGCCTGTCTGACTACGCTACACGTGTTCCCATCTAGCTCCCACCAGCTGTACGCCATTGGCGGCAGGCGTTACCGCAGTTGGGGTTACTCAGGGGCCGCGACCTGGTCTCAGGCTGCGTCAAGTCCATCCCCACCATCAGAAGCTCTGGCGAAGGGTGGCCTGGGGCTTAGACTCCGCGCCCTGAGGGACTCCGGTCTGTGGGTAGTGGCTGTCGTCAGTCGGTGCGTGACCCTATCTTAGGCCTATCTGTAGGGGTCGTCAGTCGGTGCGTGACCCTATCTTAGGCCTATCTGTAGGGTTCCAATGACACAGCAGATCACCAGTAAATGCAGTTTCTGGTTATTGGCTGCACTTTCCTACTCTGTCACAGTGCCCTGATGACTGATGCCCAGCAGTACCACCCACCAGTGCTGCCCAACTGTGCCCAGCAACCCACCCACCTGTTCCCATCAGTGCCTAGCAGTGCCACCCACCTGTTCCCATCAGTGCCTAGCAGTGCCACCCACCAGTGCCCAGCAGTGCCCCCATCAGTGCCACCCATTAGTGGTGCCCAACAGTGCCACCCATCAGTGCCCAGCAGTGCCGCCAGTCAGTGTCATCAGCCAGTGTCACCCATCAGTGCCCATAAGTGCTGCCCATCAGTGCTGCCTATCAGTGCCCATCATTGTTGCATATCAGTGCAGCATCATCAGTGCCATCTATGAGTGCCACCCATCAGTGCTGCCTATCAGTGCCCATCAGTGCTGCCTATCCGTGCCGCCTATCAGTGCCCATTAGTGTCGCCTATCAGTGCCCATCAGTGCTGCTTATCAGTGCCCATCAGTGCTGCCTATCAGTGCAGCCTCATCAACGCACATCAGTAAAGGAGAAAAATTACCTGTTTGCAACATTTTATAATAGAAACAAAGAAAAACTTTTTTTGTTCACATTTTTTTCATATTTTTTGCTATTTTTTTGTTTATAGAGCAAAAAATAAAACACCCAGCAGCAAGTAAATGCCACCAAAAAAAGCTCTATTTGTGTGAAAAAAATAATAAAAATGTCATATGGGTACAGTATTGCATGACTGCGCAATTGTCGTTCAGAGTGTGACAGCGCTGAAAGCTGAAAATTGACCTGGGCAGGAAGGGGGTATAAGTGCTCGGTAGGCAAGTGGTTTTAAAGGAGAATTATACAAAAACGTAGATTAGATAAACTCATAAGTGATTTTTTTTTACCAATACTATTCCTTTACACTGGCTTTTGGAGTTTACAAATGCAGCATTTTAGAAACTGGATGAAGGATTTAGCACTGGGAAACACCTTTTGAAAGATAAATAGTTCATTTCCTATATAACTATATAGACCAGATCAAAATAAAGGAACAAATGAGGAGGAAAAAGAGACAGAGGGACTTTGTCCAAATCAGGGACAGTCCCTCGAAATCAGGGACAGTTGGGAGGTATGGGTATGTGATCACTTACAAATAAAGAAAACAAAAAGTAATTTTTTTATGTCTATACACTAATATTTTGCCTTTCATTTCAATTTTAAACTAAATAGGTTGTTTTACAAGGTGAGAGTCACATATACTTTAATTTTTTGTTTCCATGATAAAGGGGAATTGTGCAGCATTTTCAGGGAGTGTACATTGTGATTTATTACAGCAACATTCTGCTGAAAGTCATTTTTCAAGTGCTTTTCACATTGTTGCTTGCTGTGCTGTATTTTTATGTACAGCAGATATAGATTTGTGACATTCTGTGTGTTGGCATTCGTACAGAACTACCTCTGGAAGCAAATTGCAGTCTTAGCTTTTTACGGGAGAGTATTGTTTTCAGTTACAATGGAATACCAACCAATACCTTTTTTACTAGTTTTGGATTGAGCGGGGAAGGGTTAGATCCTCTGATGGGGTTTTCATTGCTTCCTGTTACTCTATTTGGAAGATGTGCTCTCATATTCTGCCCTGAGCTCTGTTCTCATCAGGACTGAAAGCTGTAATTTTAGAATTGTCACTGAAACAAGATGTAAATCTCTGAATGTGGACACTTGTAGGCAGGTGTTGACTGCAGTATATCCACCAACCTGAGGGTAGAATAGTGTTGTTTCTTCAGCCTGGCTGGAGACCGTTGAGGACTAAGTGTCCCCTGCTATGGGCTCCAGTCAGTCAAATTTGGGAATTATGGAAAGCCTATTAGATATTGAAATCCCATGAGATGTGGGCAGCCATCCTGACTCAGAATTTCCTAAATAGGAGATTTCTGTGTCATTCGGTGTGCCTGCATTGTGAGAGTAAGGTAGGGACAGACGTGATAGAGAAAATGAGTATTAGGGAGAGGTACCTACCAAGGAGGAAAAAAGTAGCTTTTCTCTTTCAGAGTGTCTTCTCTGTCAGCATCCTGGAACAGCTTTCCATCAATAGACAAATATCTGTAGGGTCATTTGGGAAACCTAACATTACCAAGCTATTATCATAGCCCCCTCTTAGGGAAATGCTTCTCTGGCATTCTGTGGTATGTAAGTACTTGATATATATTAATATTGGAAAGTGCCTTGTGGATACATAGTGCCCTCTTCTACCTGGGGAAGTGTATGATGTTCAACATATAGTATGTAGTGCTATTGATGTAAATTGCCTTATTTCTTTGTTCATTCAATTTCTACAATATAAACAAAGTTTAGGTATCCACGTGTGTTTACTCAGTATTTGTGTACACTGATTAGACCCTGCCTACACACTGCCAAAAATAGGATTCACTTTGGGAAATGTCTTATTTTCTCCAACCTCAGGGTTCTTTTGGAGGGTCAGTCCAAACAAAACTGATATCTCATATAAATATTGGACAGTCTAAGGCCTCATAGCTGAAGTCCATGAGGCAAGTTTTTTAGGCATCCAGTTACCTTGCACCACAGCACAATTATTGGCAGCCAATGCGATTTCTAGAACACTGTCCAGTCACAGGGATCAATTTAGGGTTTTTACTCACAAGTCTCTAGGAGACTACCTCTGTCCATCTTCTTCTGGAAATTGTCCAGTGAGTGAGACAGTCCTTGTCCAGATCAGATCCCTTGTGGTGAAGTCTTACAGCCAGCTTCTCTGAAGATCCATCCAAATGCTCATCCCTGACACCACCTAGGCCCCCTTTCACACCTTAGTGTTTAGTAGCGCACAGCTCCATAACGCTCAGGGAGAAAACAATCAAATATTCTCTATGGAGATGGTACATATCTCCACTCCAAGTCACTTGAAGCAAAAAGCCTAAAACTCAAAAAAGGTTTGGAGCTACTTTCGTAACTTGATTTGGGCAGATTGGTGTGTTTTGGAAACATTTCTTTCACCACAGAAATACTATGAAATGTGCAATTTGAGCGTTTTTCTGTTCAAATGCAATAATTAAAACAAACAATAATAATGATAATAAATAAATAAATGAATGAATATTAAATAAAATAAAAACTAATACTCAATAATCAAATAGAATAAATACATAAAAAATGTTTAATAATAAATAAATAATATATAAATTAAGTATTTAATCCCTACCCCCCAACCCTAACAAAAACAATTATAATAATTAATCAATACATTATGTAATAATTTAACCCCTACCCTTTAACTCTAGTTTTAACCCCTACCCCTAAACCCAACTCCTAACAAAAAAATAAATACAAAAATAAATTATGTATTATTATTATTTTTTTAAATTTTCATTTATTTTAATAAATAAACAATAATAATAATAATAATAAATAAACCCCTAACCTGTACCTTAGCCTCTAACAAAAATAAATAATGCTGGTAGGTTAATTGGCTCCTGTCTAAATTAGCCCTAGTATGTGTATGTATGAATGTGGATCTTAGATTGTATGCCCCTTGAGGGCTAGGGACTGATTTGAATGTACAATATATATGTGTAAACCACTGCGCAAATGGACGGCGCTATAAATGTACCTGAAATAAATAAATAACTATTAAATGTATTATTTATTTATTTTTTAAGAAATAATAATAAACAAATACTACTATCACTACTACTACTACTAGTACCACTAATAATAATAATAATAATAATAAAAATACATAAATATTAACAACAAATTAACCCCTATCCCTAACACCAAACCCTAACCCCTAACTCTAAGCTTAACCTCTAACCCTAACAAAAAATACAATAATAAATAAATAAATAAAAAGAAAAGCTGATGAAAAAGCAAAAAAATCCCTGAAAAACATAGCAATAAAGGATGAAACAGATTATCATTTTTTGTGGCTATTTTTAAAAAAGCCAAAGCTTTATAAATGATGTACAAAAACGTGAAAATGTGCATAAAATGCGCAACAAAATGAATGTAAAAAAATGCAAAAATGTGACACTCAGGTGTGAATGCAGCTTGAGGCTTCCAGAACAGCTACACAGTCCATGGATTGCCTGAGGGCAGCAGCCCTTCAGGCTTTGGAACCCTCCTGGGGAGAAGGAACCCCTCTCTCCAGTGCTTTAGACTATTTATTACCTCTTCAACCCCCTTCTGGGCACTCCCCTCCAGGGATTGACTAAAGCATGATAAATATTCAGGTTGGTTATTTGAATCTCCCTCCCTAAGCTCTGGAAGCTTTTTGCAGACACAGGGGGCACCAATCAAGCTCCGATTCTGGGAAGCCCTGAACAGACCAGGATAAACAATCACTGCTGCTTTGATTACAGAAGGAGCTACAAAAACGCCAAAAGCATTCTACGCTAGGAAGGTGCTACATTATTATTATTATTACATCGAGTTTATATAGCGCCAAAGGGTTTGCTCAGCGCTGTATAATGGGGGGGGGGGGGGGACAATACATGAAACAGTACAGCAACAACAAACAGCACACGAGGGGTTAGAGGGCCCTACTCTTTCGAGCTTACAATCTAGGAGGGAGGTGATAGTGGTACAGGAGGAAATGGCTGTGGGGGATGGAGTGGTGGGAGGAATGAAGGGGAACGGCTGTTAGGTGAGGGTGGGGTAGGCTTCCCTGAAGAGGTGGGTTTTGAGGGAGTGCCTGAAGGTGAGGAGGGAAGGTGACAGTCTGATGGATTGGGGTAGTGAGTTCCAGAGGATGGAGGGGGGACCTGGAGAAGTCTTGCAGTCGTGCGTGGGAGGAGGAGACCAGGGAGCAAGATAGAAGGAGGTCCTGTGAGGAGCGAAGGGTACAGGTAGGGTGGTACTTGGGAATCAGGTTGGTGAGGTAGTTAGGGGCAGTGTTGTGAATGGCTTTTTAGGTCAGAGTTAGTAGTTTAAATTTGATGCGTTGGGCAACCAGGAGCCAGTGGAGGGAATGACAGAGGGGGGTGGCAGAGGTGGAGCGGGTGGTGAGGTGGATGAGTCTGGCCACTGAGTTCAGGATGGTCTGAAGTGGGAAGAGCCTACAGTGGGGTAGGCCGGTGAGGAGGGAGTTGCAGTAGTCAAGGCGTGAGATATTCAGGGAGTGTACGAGTAGTTTAGTGGTGTCTGGGGTAAGGAAGGTACGTATCTTGGCGATGTTGCGGAGGTGGAGCCTGCATGTGTTTGTAAGTGATTTGACATGAGGTTGGAAGGAAAGGTTTGAGTCCAGAATGACGCCAAGGACTTTGGCTTGCGGGGTGGGATTGATGGTGGTGTTTTTGGTAGTGATGGATAGGATGGGGGGGGGGGGGCGTGGGCAGGGGGAAAGACAAGGAGCTCGGTTTTGGAGAGGTTACATTTGGGTTTAATATCACTTTAAACTCTTTCTATATCTGATGTAGCAAAATATTCTCCTGATTAATAATGAAACACATTTGCATCCTACTAAACACATTGAGCTGAGTTACTGAAAAATTACTCATGCACACAAAACCCTGCGATCCGACCTGTCACAAGTAACATGATTCCAATTTGAACAAGCATAGCTGAGAAATGTTCTTTATTTGATATAGTACAGAAGTGTGCAAATTTGCTGCTTGGTGCGACTGCCTCTCCCTAGGAAGATCAAAGGACAAAGATTGTTTGATTATATAAACTACTGCCAAACCTGCTGCCTCACTGAGATAAAAGTATCCGCGGGTGCCTATGTAGCACTCCAGGACACGTAGGATAAGTCCCACTTAAAATATACAATAAAGGGAACCCAGCCATCATTTAATCATTGAAAAGAAAGTTTTCATACTAAACCAAAAAACTAAAAATATCTACAAATTGTACAATATAAAAGTGCACTCCAGTAAAAACTGAAAAATAAAACATTGGCTTGCATACAGCGAGCACAGCCTATGTGCTCAGTAATTTGCGTTGTCATCCCAAATTAAACTTACCATTCATTTGACTTGACTTGAAATCCATTAATGTGACTGGACCGTTTGTAGCATCTTTTTTAAAGTGGTATTAAACTGAAAAACCAAAAATGTAATATATCACAGCTTACCCCTCATTAGATGTGGTGGCTGCATCAGTTTTAATCTCGTTGGCTCTCTGTTTTCACCTGGTGATCTGGACAATAACACACCTCCTTTATTAGCGAGACACAACTCTGCAGAAATGAACACAGGAGGCACAGCAGGCAGTATCATTGTCAGTCTGGAGGGGATGGGAGTGTTAGATGTACTAGCAGTTTTAATACAATAACAAATTGAAGCCAAACTCCAGCTCACACTTTATAATCAGTTACAGCAACAGTTTGTGTTCCTTTTGAGATAAAGGTTTTACATGAATAAATAAAAGCTGATAATTTTAATCACTCCTGTCAGTGTTAAAAAGTCTGTCTTATCCATGTAAACTGATACATTCTGCTGGAAAGCTTGTGCTTCTGAAAAACAACAGATGAGGTCACTGGGTCAAAATAAAGGAAAGAAAGTCTAAAAAAGAAAATGAATGCAGCCATCACATCTAAGGGTTCATGTTACACTGCAGCTGATAAACTCACGTTTAGGAGCTTTTCTGCATTTTTTCTAGCAGCCTGTGAACTCTCCCTAATGTTTTCCTATGTGTCCATGTACACATTGTCATTTACAGGCAGTTGAGTTTACAGTCATTTTTTTGAACGCACCAAACTTGCATTCAGGAGTAGATTTTATCAGCGTTTCAAAAACCAAATGCTTGTAAATAATTGTAAACATATGTAAACGCGGCTTACCGCATTTATAAGCGTTTGCGTTTAGAAGCGTTTTTTAACTGTTCCATATCCAGATGCTGTCCAGAGCCTTTTTTCATGATCAGAAATGCATGCAAAGCGTTTTCCATGTATTCAAATGGACCCGGTACACCAGTGCAGTCAGTTCCAGGTTTTGCGTGAAGGAAGAAATGGTAGAACGTGCCTCATTATGCTCATGATGGGATCCATAGTGAATACAAATAGAAAAGACAGGTCATCTCAACACATACTGCTCTCTCTGCTTCTGCTCTCTCTATTTCTCTCAAAATATCTGAAATAGTTAATTTGTTACTGCTTTTCAGTGCATTCTGGGCATTTTGGAAGGTCTCCTGAGCAGGTACGGACTGACAACTCATGGGGCCCCCGGGCAATAGGGGATCATGGGGCCCCTGTGTCCTTGCCCAAACTCAAAAAAGCCTATGAAAAAGGTACCAGGGGCATCTCATGGGGCCCCCTACTGACCCCGGGCCCTCAGTCAGTGCCCGAGTTTCCAAATGGTCAGTCTGCCCCTGCTCCTGAGGCTATCTTAAAAAAATGCTTCTAAACGCAAATGCTCATAAACGCGCATAAACGTGGTATACAAACGCAGCTAAACAGATGTTTTTTAACCTACGTTTTCCAGCAGTTTCCATCATTCAGAAGTGTTTTCCAAACATCCCGTGTACATGGAGCCTAAGAATTTGTAAGCTGCAAAATAATAAATGTTTGTTGTTGGGTTTATTACCGCTTTAAGATTTACCAAAGCTACGTAATATGAGGACCTACCTAAGCCATCCAGTGGATTTGTATTCAATTCAGCAGGGCATTGCACTCCATTATTACATTATTATTACATCGAGTTTATATAGCGCCAAAGGGTTTGCTCAGCGCTGTACAATAGGGGGGACAATACATGGCACAGTACAACAAAAACAGACAGCGTACGAGGGGTAAGAGGGCCCTACTCTTTCAAGCTTACAATCTAGGAGGGAGGGGGTAGTGGAACAATAGGAAGTGGCTGAGGGGAATGAAGTGGCTGAGGGGGATGAAGTGGTGGGAGGAATGAGGGAGGATGGCCGTTAGGTGAGGGTGGGGTAGGCTTCCCTGAAGAGATGGGTTTTGAGGGAGCGCCTGAATGTGGGGAGGGAAGGCGACAGTCGGATGGATTGGGGCAGTGAGTTCCAGAGGATAGGGGAGGACCTGGAGAAATCCTGCAGTCGTGCATGGGAGGAGGAGACCAGGGAGCAGGATAGAAGGAGGTCCTGTGAGGAGCAAAGGGTACGGGTAGGGTGGTACTTGGGGATCAGGTTGGTGAGGTAGTCAGGGGCAGTGTTGTGAACGGCTTTGTAGGTCAGAGTGAGTAGTTTGAATTTGATGCGTTGGGCAATCGGGAGCCAGTAGAGGGAGAGGCAGAGGGGGGTGGCAGAGGTGGAGCGGGTGGTGAGGTGGATGAGTCTGGCTGCTGAGTTCAGGATGGTTTGGAGCGGGGAGAGCCTGCACTTGGGTAGGCCAGTGAGAAGAGAGTTGCAATAGTCAAGGCGTGAGATGATGAGGGAGTGTACAAGAAGTTCGGTGGTGTCCGGGGTGAGGAAGGTACGTATCTTGGCGATATTGCCGAGATGGAGCCTGCAGGTGTTTGTAAGTGATTTGACATGAGGCAGGAAGGAGAGGTTCGAGTCAAGAATGACGCCAAGGACTTTGGCTTGCGGGGCGGGAATGATGTTGGTGTTGGTGGTGGTGATGGATAGGATGGGGGGGGGGTGTGGGCACTCCATTAATGTATATATAAAAAAAGGCACTAGTGAACCTAAAGAAATTGTGTCATTACTTATTCCATCTATAGTGTTACCAAATAAATGACTATTCATGAAAAAGTATCAAACTAATAAAATAATTAACATACAAATAAAGTGCTGTATCTACTGTACTCTAATCAATAACATTAACAGTGAAAATGAATTGTTCTTATTTCTATTAAATACTTTAATTATAAAATTCTTAAAATTCTGTGAAAAAGTGCATGTTTATATCCAAAATATTGCACAGCACTCAATGCGCCAATCTCTTGGCAATTGTGCTTTCAATTTCCTCCACAAAGATACTCTTCCAAAGCTTATCAGTGCAGTAAACTCCTTCATGCTCCTCCACCCAGCCACACGGCTTACTCACCAGAGCCTTTGACCGTATTAAACATGGGTCTTAGACAGCTTCCATGCTTTTTTCATCACACAATTCAATTCCACATGGCCATAAAATAAATTAAAAACTCTCATAGGACAACTCTGTTCATCAAAAAGCTTTGCAATCCAGCAATAATCACATTCACATTATATCATACCCAGCCCCGCACATCATACCATATACATGTATGGAGTTCCAGTTCCACCAGTGTTTCCTACCAGCCACAAGCAAACCCTCTCTGTAGGATGCTGTCTTGTGTCCAAGCCTTATCTACGCGTTTCATCAGTAAGATGTCATCAGGGAACAGTTTGGACATGGATGTCCAGCTACGTATGCATAAAACATGTAGTTTAACAAGCACATCTCTACTCACCTATAATTCCTGTATTGAAACCTATCTCACCAGTCAGAAAGTCTGGCATCACATTGGGCCATCCCAGTGGTTTTATAGGCTTTTTATATGCACCTCATTTTGTGAGTATGTTTTCTGTTTATACATTTTTAAATAAACCTTGGATAATGCGCTAGGTGTGCTTCTTTTTCCAGGTAACTAACAGTAACCTAAAATATATATTTTAAAATGTAAACATGTATACAGTATTTAACATATATGTAGAATTTAACAGGACGAACTGGCATGGTCAACAGAAACACAGAAATCTCCAAGGTGGAATTGTGAAATTATGTCAGGAATGTCTCATTTTTTAAAGGGTCCAAGACATAGGATGTCAGAGGCTGACTCCACCCATTAGGCTCTACTTATAACCAAAATTTAATTTTTAGGTGGATTCTTAACCACTTGCCCTCCGCCCTATAGCAGAAATACTGCTACAGGGCGGCAGGACTGCATAAAATCAAGTATATGTTTGTGATTTGCATTTCTGGGTAGGGGGCGTGAGTGCACGCCACCCTACCCGTGTCATACGTTGCAAAGAGTTGAGTTTGTATATCTATTTGGTTTCAGCCTTACATACCTCTGTAGTTAAAGCGGAGTTCCACTCACTCTGTAAAAAAATAAAAGTCAGCAGCTACAACAACTGTAACTGCTGACTTTTAAAAAACATCCACTCACCTGTCCCATGATCCTGCGTTGCCCGATTCCGTCCTGTATTCCAGGTGCCGGCATTTTAAGTGACAGCTTGCCCACATATCAGCGAGTAGCACTGCGCTTCCTGAATGGCCATGTCGTCTTCTGGGACCTGTCATGTGTCCCACAAGACTTCAGAGATGGAGGGTAGGAGGACAACTTCCATATCCGGTCACCTAGGCAATCGCAGCGGAAGTGGAAAAAGGGTACCTGTCAAATTCAGGTACCCGTCCCCCCCCCGCTGCCCAAAGGTGCCAATCCTTAATGGGGAGCGGGGGGCCAATTTAAAGCAGAACTTCCCCTTTGGGGTGGAACTCCGCTTTAAATCTGAACCTCTGCAATGATTTTTAACTCTATCCACCCCATAATCAGCAGTAAGCAAGCTACGCTCTCTATTATTTAGGGAGCTGTATAACAGAGACCCTAGCTTGCTTACTGTTTTTGGATATGCACATGGACCTTTGCAGAGAATTTGAATAATTTTATGACTGAAATAATTAATGGAATAAAGCACAACTGATTTTCACTATTAATGTTATTGATTTGAGCATAGTGGATATAAAACTTTATTTGTGTGTTATTTTATTAGTTTGACACTTTTTTATGTAAAGTCATTTATTTGATAGCACGTCATTTGGAATTAGTAATGACACAATTTCTTTAGGTTCATTAATGTTTTTTGTTATGTATAATTTTATTTAACCCCTAGATGCCAAGCGCAAACTAATATGAAGTCTCTCGCGTCTGGGTGTGAGATGGGGAAACAGCTCTCATTGTGAATTAAATGTTTTGAAATGTTTTACTGACATTCTGCGATTTAGCCACAAGATGTCACTGTTTTTCTAACACAGCCTCAGACTCAGATATTTCTATATTCAGGAAGGGGTGGGGTTTTACACATGGGAGCTCAGTGAACAGGAAGAGAGACTGCAGCCATGTTTTGATGATGGTGAAGGAAAAGAGCCATGTGAGCAGAGAATCCAATGTCATCCAGGTGTGAGAACGGAAGCTAGTGAAGCTGATGGTGTTGAAGACGCTGATCCTGTTCAGAGAAAGGAAGATCGCTGCCAGGAAGGCTGATGAGATCGCATGCTTGTTGGAGAGACATTTGTTCTGTTCTGAGTCACCAGCGGATGAAAGGCAGGCCCAGGTCGGTAAGATCGTGCACACACCTGATTTCAGTGTTGGCGCCGCCAGTGACTGAGACAGGCCTATAGTTAGTTAGTTAGGGTCTCTGTGTGTGTCAAGCCACAAGTGTTGTTACTGATCATTGGAAGGACTCCACAACTTAAAGTGACATTTCACATTAGAGAGCTGATAAAATCCTACAAACTCAAGCCAGACTGGCGTTTTGCTCAGAAGGAATACTCAGGCACGTGCTACAGGACCAGTTAAGGGAGGGGGAATACTGTAGATTTGTGTAAGATTGTAAACTGTTGTGCTGCACCGCGGCCTAGCCCATACCATACACCCATACACTGATTCTTGCTCTTTTAGGGTGATAACGGGTAAGGTGTGGCAGCTTAGTTGTGCCCGCCAGTAGGTAAATTACTTCGCTTTCTACCATCATCCATCAGAAGGCACCGTTCTGTGCGGCACAAGGGTCTCAGCCTTTGGGCTGGGTGTATGTAAATTTATTGTATATTCCTGCATTTATGGTTGTGTATATTTGCCACATCTAAGTAAAATTCTGTTGTGGCAAAACCTGGTGTTGGGGTTGCTTTCCTCGTTCGTGACTTCACTGTATCCTGGGGAGCCCACCCTGGTACACAGCTTACATGGACCTTGATGTTGAGCGGCCGCATATTTGTGTGCAATTAGAAAATACTTATGTGCTGAGAGCTCTCCCAGCACATATGTCCATGACTCACGGAAAGGTCCCGATCTCCCCTTTGTAAGGAAATATGATTTATTAAATGGCATTCATTTTGTATAATGCCTCCATTTCTAGACGTGTGAACAGTTAGTTTCGGTTTTGTAACTTCTCTCTCGTTTTCGTAGACTAGTTTCATTTCTGTAAACGGAACTACCTTATATGGTGTACCTCAACAATTTGCAGTTTCTGTTCTACACGTAACTATATTGATAAGAATGGAATGTTTCATTGGTCATTCTGAGATTAAGCAATGCCTACTGAGTTCTGATTAACCATTCTTGTCATGCATTAAACTTTCAGAGATTTAGCTTGCACACTTTGGTGTCCAGAGCTTTATTTCTCCCAGGCCTGAGGGTGAAAATAACGAGGGCAGGGGCTACAGATATAGGTTGAATCCTTGCACCCTTGTGATTGGGACCTTTTCCGATCATGTGACTGCTGTGACAGCGAATCACAGCAGTCACATGACCCTAAAACGCAGCCCTGCCTCCCGGCTTCTGAAACTCTTAAAATGGCCGGGAGGAACCGACGCAAAGGGGTTAAACACCAAATAGGTGTTTTTACTACAGCAGATGACATTCAAAGAATTTTTTAGAGATTGGGGCCAACATAGATTGGATCTTTACTTTGCACTACATAGCTGCTGGTAGATCTAAAGGAAATTGTGCAGTTAGATTGTAACAATTGTGAAGAGCTTTAGCTGATGGACAACAAACCACAATGCCACTTTTGTCAGTAATACGTTGATCCACCTCCCACAAACAATACCCCCAACCCCTTCTGAATAATTGCATCAGCAATTTGAAAAACAAACGAGCCTATGCTCTTCTTACCACAGAGTTAGAGGGTCTTTCTTTGGTTGCCCATGCCACTATGAGCACTTCTTATATGGGCACTTCGAATTAGCTGTCAAGCAGTGGGGTGCATTCATCCCCCACAAAAATGCAATGGCATGATGACATTAAGACAAGAGGGTGGTTAGTGGTGGGCATAGACTTCTGGGATGGCTCACCAATCTGAAGAGGCTCCAGTAAGGAACACTTGATGGTGAGCTAAAGGTTTTTTTTTCTAAGGGTCATTTTATAGACAATGTTTTGAGTGGGTATGGCGAAAGGGTTACATTTAGCTGGGATCTAGTGATTGATATCTGTAGCCGCCAATAGCGGCGTCGGTAGGGCGGCATGCGCTCGTGCCCCTTACCCTTAAATGCAAATCACAAATATATACCGGTACTCTATTTTATGCAGTCCTGCTGCCCTGTAGCAATATTTCTGCTATAGGGCGGAGGGCAAGTGGTTAAGAGTCCACCTAAAAATTTTGGTTGTAAGTAGAGCCTAATGGGTAGAGTCAGCTTCTGACATCCTATGTGTCTTGGACCCTTTAGAAAACGAGACATTCCATAATTTCACAATTCTACCTTGGAGTTTTCTGTGTTTCCGTTGGCCATACCAGTTCCTCCTGTTATATTCTCCAAATTAATAAAATATGTTAACATATCCAGCAAGGGTTACAGCAGTGTGAAGAAACTCAGTGCGGAGATCTTACCATTAAAGTCCCTAGATATATATATATAAGTCCAGTGGTTTAACTCTCCAGTGCCTGCCATCCATTAAAATATCAGCAGACTGGTACTGGGAATCCACATCTTTTCTTTGTTCCCAGTCAAAAACACACTTTTGTCAGTACAACAGAACATCACAGCAAGGCCAGCAAAGGCTCTTATTTAGTAACAGCAGGTAGGAGTCATAGTAACTCAACAATACCTCCTTTGCTTTATCGATTTCTATGATTTAATTTATAAAGAAAGCACCAAACCCCAACCGTATGAACATGACTCCTCTATATTTCATATTCTGAAGACTCAGGCTATTGCAAGTATAGAAAACGAACCATTTCATTTTCTAACCTTCTGCTTTTCCTTTTCTTTTCAAAATATTGAACATAGAGGTAAGTTCAATGATACTTGGAAAAAGAAGCAGATGAATAAAATGAGAGCATAGGAAACAATACCCTGCTGCTTTTCTATTGACTCAATAACATAGAGAATGTATTGGGGGAAAAGATGATGCGGGGAAGATGGTATCATTTTGTTGAACTCTGTAAGAATTATTAGTTATTTTTCTTTTCTTTTTTTTTCCGCTTTTTACAAACCGAATTCTAAATGGAAAAATAATAATGGTTGGGGTGAAATCGTTTTAAAAGTCCATTTATGCTTTTGAGTCTTAAAGCTAAACTCTGGAGAAGGTAAAAATGCTTCCTTGCAGTGAGGCTGGCCCCGCACTGCAAGAATTTAATTTTAGGTCAAGGGCAGCGTCTCCAAACTTTTCAGTACAGGCCACATTGTATATTTTATGCGTTAAAAAAATCCCCATCTATCACGTACCTGGTAGCAGAGCCTGATATGATGAGGAAGGCCTCTCTTAGACCTCTGACTCGGGGCCCTTGGTAGTATAAATGGAAGGCACAGTGCCTGTAAGTCTTGTTAGCAGCAAAGCAGGTGTCCACGTTGGGCAGGTGAAGTCAGATGAGACAGTGGCTGGTAGCAGACTGTAGATCAGCAGGAACAGCAGTGTGGTAGGCAGGCACCAGTGGCAGCAGGCAAGTAGCAGATTTAGATAGGCTGGGTCATACAAAGGCAGGATGGATCAGGTAGAGGGCACAAGCATAAGCGTGGTCTAGGTACAAGTCTGGTCTGGAAGCCGATCAGTGAAGCAGAAGCCAATGGGACAGACAGAAGCAGAGGTCAGAGGATAAGCCGAGGTCAGAGCAGGCAGAGTTCAAGGGGTAGCCAGGACATTAACTGGAATCAGGATACAAGATCACAGGATACACAGGAGCACTGATCCTCAGCAAAAGCCTAGTTTAAATAGCCTGTTTGACGCCAATATCTGTCACAAGGGCACATGTGCACTTGAATGCATGAGTATGCACATGGGTTCGAACACCAGTGTGTGTGTGCGTACATGTGCATTAACATGTGACCAATTACAGAAGTTCATCCAGAAGAGCCATCTTGTCTATTGGCATGTCCTTCCTGTCACCTTCAGAGTCCCCCTTATATTAGGGTCCTTTATAGAGTCACCCCTTACATTTGTGTCTCCATTTATAGTCCCCTTTACATCAGAAACCTCTGCTGACCTTAAAGTGGAAGTTCAGTCAAAATCTAACTAAGGCTACACCTACGTACACCCCAATTTGAAGCATATTCTATTTAAACCTGTAAAGAAAAGATCTGTATATTTACTTATTCTATTTTTGCCGCTCCAGTCTAGTAAAACGATCCCTCCAGCAGCAGCTTCTGTGTAGAGGAGAGATTGCCGGCAACAGCTGCAAATGCCTGGGAAATGATGTCACCCATAGGCTTACTATAGGGCATCCACTATCGACTGCTCCTCCTTTACATTGAAGCCGCCGCTGACAACTGATCATGGGACCAGACCAGAGTGGCTTCAGAATATCTAAGTATACGGATGTTTTCTTTACAGGGTTAGGTAGAATAGGCTTAGAATGGGGGTGGATGCAGGTTTAGCCTTAGTTAGAATTTGACTGAACATCCACTTAAACCCTCAATCAGTGCACATTTAGGATACACCACTTAACCTAGCTGGTTAAATCTTGTAGAGGGCCAGATGTGGCCCCCTAGGCCATATTTTGCAGAGCCGTGGTCTAGAAGAACAAGAAAAGCAGTTCTACATCCCTGATCCATGTCTCCCACTGGCTCCTCTTAGCTGTAAGACTGGTCTCTGCCGCCTTTTCTCATTAATGCCCTGGTGGTTGCAGGTACTCTGACATCATCAAGCTCATAGCCCTGCTTTTGGCATGATCACCGAGGAGCAGTCCACCACCGGCATATAGGAGTGCACTGGCTATCTACAGGAACGAAGGATCAGGTGAGTGAAACTACTTTTCTCATCCCCTACACCCAAAAGAGCATTTTACCATTGCAGTGCAAGGCATTCCAACTGCGAGGGAGGATATTTGTTTTCCCTGGAGTTAGGCTTTAAAAACGGTCATATTTTCATGTACACCTTTAAAGTGAACCTGTACATTAGATCTGCATTACATCTGCTGTTGATATCCTTCTAATCTCCATTTGAGCTTCTCCAAGTGGGTTTTGAATTCCAATAAACTTGCAATGGGAAAACCTGCTTGCAGTGAACAGCAGCTCATTGACACAAGCCCTTAAAGTGGAATTAAACCTAAAAAAAAATAATAAAATATTTTTTTAAAAATGCTGACAGGTAGGATATGAGACCCTATTGGTCTCCTCTGTCATACAACCTTCCCTTTTCCTGTCAGTGTTTATGTACACAGAGCTGTGCATGCCATCTTTTCCATCGTTATTTGACTTCCAAACGCATGCATCAAGTGGCCGAATAGTTCAAACCCTTGTAGCACCTCCTAGTATAGAGTGATAGGTAAATTTCATTTTTTGGCTCCTCTGTAATCATTTGAGTGTCGGTTGATTAATGATGGGCTGGATGTTCGAGTTGAACGTAAGTTTGACTCAAACATTGGCCGTTTGTGTGTTTCACGAACACATGAATGGTAAGGGCATTCAGCAGGCTGTTCGTCTCTAGTGCTCTCACAGTGTATTGCAATTGGCCAAAGCAATCCACCTGACCACAGGTCAGGTGCAATGCTTTGGCTAATCACAGCACAATTGGGTGGAGCTATTGGTGACATCACTGCTAGCTATGCCCAATTGTTTCCATCTGACCTGCAAATGTCAGATTGCGGTGAGTACTCGGTGGGTGTGGACGAGTCAGCGTGTGTCGTTTTTTAAAAAAATGTTGGCAAGTCGGCGTCATCATGACAACGTTGGATGCCAAAATTGATGATGGATTACAACGATGGAACCATATTTTGGCAAAAACTTTTTTTTTTTGTTAAAGGAGTTTATTTAGTTAGTCTCTTTATTTTTTACTAAATGTAACCCTTTAGTGAATGGGTAGGGGTACAAATACCCCTTACTCATTCATAAGGGGGGACAACATCAAGGGGGTACCCTGATACTAATGAGCTCCCCTGCCCGCAGACCCCCACAACCAACAGGCCAGGGTTGTGGGGAAGAGGCCCTTGTCCCTATCAGCATCGAAACACTGTCCCAATGTCGAGGGCATGTGGCCTGGTAAGCTGCTTGTTTGTCCCTCCTTTCCTGCTTTGCCAGGCCTGTGCTTAGATTAAGGGTCTGGGAGGAATTGAGGGGGGACCCCATGCTTCCCCCCCATTTTTGGGGGGTAGGGTTACCTTTAAAAGTCCTACCAGGCCTAAAGGGCCTGGTATGGTTTTTAGGGGAAACTCAACTCACTTTAAAACAATTATCACAATCTGTTTACTGTTACCCTAACTAATCAGAAAAACCTCTTCTGTGCCCCTCTTCGATTTACTTTCATTTTGTTACTGGGGCCTGAAGTTTCCTAACTTTATGGTTAAGCCTGATCAACTGCCATTCACTTATGCAATGAAAGTGCCTTCACTGGCCACTGAACTGCTTGTATAAAAAAGATAAAATAAGGTCTGATATAGTATATACCATCAGACTAAACATATCTGTTGGATTTTAAAGGACCCCCGTGTGTTTAATAAAGTCATCCTTTAATTAAAATCTGATTTTCCTGAGTGTTACCTTCCATCAATCTGCACGGTGTTACCGTGCTTGGAGTCACATGGCTTTCACAAGGAAAATGCCTCAGTCGGGTCTTCTTCCTATTGCACATGTGAGCCCAATTTGTTCCTATAGATTAGCCACTCAATCTAAAATATATTTCAAAATATATTTCAATAAATATATATATATATATATATATATATATATATATATATATATTGAATATGGCCAAAATTGTAGCATTTCAAATATATGACAATATATTTGGGAAAGATATTTTTAAAATATATTTTTCTTCCATGTGGGGACTAACTGATCCTACGGGGCAGCAGAGATCACACAACCAAATGCTAAGGTTTTTAATTACGTTTCCAGTTGTAAGTTATCATCTCAGTATGGAAAGACTTAAATGTTTATTTCCTTTATGATGCTGAGCAGGGGGATGAATGATACATAACATTTTTTTTTTCTTAACAAAGACATATGGTCTAATTTAAATTTGTATTGGCATGCGCTTCCTCCTTACTTAATAAAACACACTACAGGTTCGTTTGCAACTCCCAGTGTTGTGTTTCATGGAAGAAGGAAAATAATTATGCTGCTTGAAGTACGGCACTGACAAGCCTTGGCACCTTTTATACAAATGTGCGCAGTGTGAGACACGCCGACCAGACAATGAATCGGGACATGCCGACCGGTTGGGAGTTCTCAGGCACAGCTGGCTTTCTAGGGCTTTGTATGGATGAATGATGAGAGACTAATTGCTGCAGATAATGAGTGAGAAAGTAGATTTAATGATTTCTTTCATATCACTGTGTAATCTGCTTTCCTCTGTGTGGGGTATAATACTGTACATTAAGTATACATTTGTTCAAATTTGAAGGGGAGTTAGGGAATAAAAATGAGTGATTCTACAAAAACTGGACCTGTTGATTGGGGAGTTTCAGGCTGAGCCCAGATTTTTCATCATCAGGGCTGTCTTGAAAGCATACTTGAAAGCATTTAAAGCTCAACTCCGTCCTCCCTACGTTTGTCCTATCTGCTTCTGCCTCTGGTAATGGGTGGAAAACCATATTGCTCTGCAATTTTCTCCACATCTTCTCTCAACTATACGAGGTGTGAAAATGTAATTCTCGGAATGCCCACGGCATACAACTATGGTGTGGGAGTTACATAGTTACATAGTTAGTCTGGCTGAAAACACTTTACCTATAAATGTTAGTACCCAGTTATATTCTGTGTATCTAAGAAATAATCCAGGCCTTTTTTAAAGCAATCCACTAAACTGGCCAGAACCAACTCTTGAGGGAGTCTATTCCACATTTTCACAGCTCTTACTGTGAAGAAACCTTTCCGTGTTTGTAGATTAAATGTTTTTTCCTCCAGATGTAAAGTCACACAGCCATTTGCACTTGAGTGTGTTCTGACATGTTCTAACTTGCACTTGCCTGGGTCGCAGACAAGTTGACTCAGGGGAGTTACATATGTCACATTTAGCAGCCCCTTCCTTTCCTGAATGAACACAATGAGTGATTGGTACCGATCATTCTTCATAACTGAAGCATAGAAAATTGTTTTTATTTTGGGGGGGGGAGGGGGCTCTGTCAGGTTGGCTGTTAGGGGCCCCATGGTTTTTAACAGCGGCCTTGGGTTTAGGGACTGATGTTAATGTACAATATATATGTAAAGCACAGCATAAATTGATGGCGCTATATAAGTACCTGAAATAAATAAATAATAAATAAATATTGTCTGCAATTAACCACTTCCCGTCCGGCCCATATATATAAACGGCTGGAAGGGAGCAGTGCAGGGGCAGGTTGCCGTTCATAATAATAATAATAATAATAATAAACGGCGCCCCCGCCATTTTAGCCTGTGCACGCTCCGATCGCTGTATGGGACCTCTGTGTGAGGTCTTGATCATGTGATCACTGATTGGCCAATCATTGATCACATGAATAGTAATCAGCAAGATGTCACTTCTGACATCATTGCTCACTGCTAGTGAAATCTGTGAATGATCACAGAGATCACATGGTACAAGGATATTCACAACAGCCTTATACCATGTGAAAAGCTGTGAAAAAATCACAACCCTCACAATATTGCTCAATGGCTGCAAGAATGCGGCCAGAGAGAAAGAGAAATTATTGCTTTTACAGCTTTTATGGGTGTAAAAGCAATCAATGTAAAAAAAAAAATCTTCATCACCCCCCACAAGTTGTATAGTGTCACCATCATGGGCGGACTGACCATTTGGAAACTCAGGCACTGCCCGAGGGCCCGGTGTCAGTAGGGGGCCCCATGAGATGCCCCTGGTACCTTTTTCATAGGCTTTTTTGAGTTTGGGCAAGGACACAGGGGCCCCATGATCCCCTATTGCACAGGGGCCCCATGAGTTGTCAGTCCGCCCCTGCCATGGTGACACTGTACTGCTAGGGCGACAGTATATTAAAAACAAAATGTTAAAAAATGTTTTGAAAAATTATAATTTTTGTTTCTAAACTAATTTGGGTTATTTATTTTTACTAAAAAAGATAGATGAATACATTTTGGCCAAGATTTATGAAGAAAGATTATTTATTTGCAAAATTTTATACATACATTTTTGGACATTTTCATTTATATAGGGAAAAAAATAAAAATCCCAGTGGTGAATAAATACCACCAAAATAAAGTTTTATCTGTCTCATAAAAATGCTAAAAAATTCATATGGGTACAGTGTTGCATGTCCGTGCAATTGTCATTCAAAGTGTAATAGTGCTGAAAGCTGAAATTGGCCTGGACAGGACGGGGGTACAAATGTCCGGACTTGAAGTGGTTAAAGACGTCATATTGGTGCGATTCCATCTTGGTCTCCATTTCCATAGTAGTACATGCACTACTTCAGGTGCCACTTGCATAGACAGCTGTGTCTTGCAAGTCGCACCTCAAGTCGGAATACCATCCGACTTTGAAATTGTGAAACTTCACTGGAAGTTGCACGATTTCAAAGTCGGATCGGTGTGACCGGGGGGACACAAATATATAAACTTTGGATATAATTTTATTGATATTTAAAGAGCACCTGTCACTTTATATAAATAACACAATGCATGCTACAGTTTGATGACATGCACTATATTTAATTTATTTTTTTGTTTGATATATTTATACAGAAAATAAGGTATTAGCATAGTGGATGATCAGAGCTAGCGCTGTTAACTGTGTTTCTATGATAAGAGAGTTATTTTACTTTCTTTAAAACAGCTGCTGCACTGAATATTAATTGTTTGGCGCAGTTCATCAATATCCATTTGACCAACTAAAATGTTTTCAGGCACTGGGAGATAAAGAGAGGTATGATAGCCGGTTATAGCAAGTAATGACAATAAGGTGGTGATGTGTTGCTCTTACATCAGGTGGCAGTTCGCACAACCTGTTGTAGATGAAGAACAAGAACGGCTGAACAGAATCACACAAATTTCAGCAGTTCAGCTTTGTGTATTTCAGCATTGTATGTTACAGATTGCCAGAATCCTACTTTAACCCGTGTTTGAGTCTGTTCCAAAACCTCGCCAGCTTCTGAATGCAAATCGTGTCCTCGTGCACAACCTCCGTTTTACGATTCAAGAATAAAATCAAAATTACTTCATTTCTAATCCTCTTAATTTTATGACCAGTCCACGAATTTCTGCAAACCCTGGTTTATGTGGTTAATCTTCGGCTTTGTGTAGTGTGTAAATGGAAAAAGAGAAAAAAAAATGATGGAGGAAAAATGTAATCTGTAAAAGCCATTGATTTTCTAATTGCTGTTTTTTTCCAGCCCTCGTTAAACATGCACCTTACAGAATGTTCAAAGGCCAACAAGAGCTTTGTAATGCACAACTCACTACCAATGCCATTGTTCTGTAATTAGTTAGGGTAGCCCAGTGTAAATAAAATGGGAGCTCCAAAACACAAACTCATCCAGGAAATTGCTGTTTGCTTTACAGTTAAAGTGATTTACAGTATGGGATCTGACACTGATTACATTCTGCTCAAAGAAAATATGAAAGTGTCCACACATGGATAAGTTGCACATATTTTGTGCTCTGGCCAGGGAAAGGCAGGGAAGGAAGACACTTAAAGCGGTATTAAACCCAAAAGCAAACATTTATTATATTGCAGCTTACCAATTCTTAGATGTAATGGCTGCATCATTTTATTTTCTTATCCTTTCTTTCTTTCTTTCTTTCTTTCTTTCTTTTCTCCCCCCCCCTCTCTCCCCCCCCTCTTTCTTTCTCCCCCTCCCCCCCTCTCTCTCCCTTTCTTTCTTTCTTTCTCCCATCTCTCTCTCTTCCCCCTCTCTCTTTCTCTCTCTCTCTTCCGTTCTCTCTCTCTCTCTCGTTGTCTCTCTCTTTCGTTGTCTCCCTCTCTCTCTTTCTCTATCCCTTTCTTTCTTTCTTTCTTTCTTCTCCCCCCCCTCTCTTCCTCTCTCTCTTCCTCTCTTTCTTTCTTCCCCCCCTCTCTCTACCCCCCTCTCTCTCTCTTGCTCTCTTTCTTTCTTCCCCCCTCTCTCTGCCCCCCTCTCTCTCTTGCTCTCTCTCTCCCTTTCTTTCTTTCTTTTTTTCTTTCTTTCTTTCTTTCTTTCTTTCTTTCTTTCTTTCTTTCTCCCATCTTTCTCTCTCTCTCTCCCCCCCGTTGTATCTCTCTTTCGTTGTCTCCCTCTCTCTCTTTCTCTCTTTCTTCCCCCCTCTCTCTCTTCCTCTCTCTCTTTCTCTCTCTCTCGTTGTCTCTCTATTTCGTTTCCCCCCTCTCTCTTTCTTTCTTTCTCCCCCCTCTCTATTCCCCTACCCCCCTCTCTCTCTACCCCCCTCTCCCTCTCCCTCTCCCGTTGTCTCTCTCTTTCATTGTCTCCCTCTCTCTCTCTCTCTTTCTTTCTTTCTTTCTTTCTTTCTTTCTTTCTTTCTTTCTTTCTTTCTTTCTTTCTTTCTTTCTTTCTCCCATCTTTCTCTCTCTCTTTCTCTCTCTCTTTCTCCCCCCTCTCTCTCCCTTTCTCTCTTTCATTCTTTCTTTCTCACATCTCTCTCTCTCTCTCTCTCTTTCTCTCTCTCGTTGTCTCTCTCTTTCATTGTCTCCCTCTCTCTCTTTCTTTCTTTCCCCCCTCTCTTCCTCTCTCTCTTCCTCTCTCTCTTTTGTTGTCTCTCTCTCTTTCTCTCTCCCTCGTTGTCTCTCTCTTTTGTTGTCCCCGTCTCTCTCTCTTTCTCTCTTTCTCTTTCTTTCTCCCCCCTCTCTATTCCTCTACCCCCCTCTCTCTATCTCTATCTCTATCTCCCCCTCGCTCTCTCTCCCCCTCTCTCTCCATCTCTCTCGTTCTCTCTCGCTTTCTCTCTCTTCCTCTCCCGTTCTCTCTCTTTCATTGCCCCCCCTCTCTCTTTCTCTCTCCCTCTCTTTTCTTTCTTTCTTTCTTTCTTTCTCCCCCCTCTCTCTCCCCCCTCCCCCTCTCTCCCCCCTCCCCCCCCTCTCTTCCTCTCTCTCTTTCTCTCTCTTTCTCTTTCTTTCGTTGTCTCTTTCTCTCTCTTTCTCTTTCTCTCTCTCTTTCTTTCGTTGTCTCTTTCTCTCTCTTTCTCTCTCTCTCTCTCTTTCTTTCTTTCTCCCTCTCTTTCTTTCTTTCTTTCTTCCTGCCAGAAAGTCTGTTTTTTTTCAATAGACTAAGCTATTCTGCAGATGTAGTAGTTAGAGGGTTGAGACAAACCATTTACCACTGACACAGGTGCTTACAATGATGGGCTCCTATTCATTTATGTAAAACTTTCTTCTTAAAAGGAAAAAATGTTGCTGTACATGCTTAAAAATAGACATGTGGAGAACTATAGTTAAGTTACTAATTTTGTTTTGTTCACCTTGTTTAGTTTAGTTTTGTTTATTCATTTTTGACCAGGTTCAACTTTTTCCAATGGATTAAACGTATTTTAATTGAATTTTAATCAAAAATATCAAATTGATCCAAATTCATTGCAAAAAATAGCTGATTCTATTCTATTCAAAATTAACATTTTTGAAAACGGTTATATTATTTCTATTCTATTAATTCCTATTTTATTCTATTTTAGTATTTTTTTATATTCTATTCTATTTTATTTTATTCTATTCTATTTTGTTTTACTCTATTCTTTTCCAGTCTCTTCTGCTTAATTCTATTCTATTATTTTCTATTCTGTTTTATTCTATTCTATTCCTTTTGAAATTCGCATTTCAAAAGACAGAAAATTGGAACACAAATACACATAGTCTTTGAAGGAAATCAGCAATAGTCAGCAAAATGTTTACTTTTCAAATTTGTTTTCCATTTATAATTCGATTTGAATTTTGGCCAAAATTTTGCTTTGTTATTTCAGATTAGTTTAAATTCGTTACTATTGTAATTTGGAAATTCAGATACATCTGAAATCTCTGGATAATGAACAAATGATCGGGACCAAGGACTTCTGGTTCCAGATCACCTGATCACTGTGATTGCTTCTGAATGGCTATCACAGTGATCAGTCACTGTGCAGCCTGCCCATGTGTTTTCTTTCTCTCTGAATGGAGGGAGAGATACATTGTATCTCTTTCTACTTGCAGGGAAAAATAAGTAAATAAACAAGTGTGCAAAAAAAAAAGAATTTAAAGAAAATTAAAGAAAAAATATCTAGATCAATTTAGGATCTAGGTCTGTGCCAGGGTTAGTGTTTGGGTCATGCCAGGGTCAAAGGTCAAGGACAGGGTCAAAGGTCATGGTCAGTATATTCTGAGTAGGATTTTGTTTTTCAATTAGTATCAGTGTCAGGTAGTGTCTGTGTTTTAGGTAGGATAAAAAAAAAGCAAAATGCGCACTATTGTTTCTGGGCTGTACTACGAGTACATACAACAAATAACATACACATATGAAGTATTGCTGCGATCATCAGGAGCAGGAGAATTTATTTTGGGTTGTTATTTGGTGGTAGGTTATAGTAGTAGCAAGAAATATACAGCTAAATTTAAAAAAAATATTATTTTTTACTATTTTTGCCAGGTTTCCTTGGATAATAAAAAAATAATAAGGAGATATTCATTAACATTTACCACCAAAAAAAATCCAATTTGTCCTGAAAAAAAAAAGATAAACTCCACCTGGAAAAATTGTGTTCAGGTATTAATATTTGTTTTACTCTCAGTCACTAAGGAGTTAAGCACTTTGTAAATATTAAAAGTATTTGCTGAACTGAAAAAAATCTGTAAATCCGAAAATTCTGACAATTTTTATTAAAAAGCCCCACTTCTACCCTGTGTTTTTATTGTTGCTTTTTTTTGTTGTAGGGTTTTTTTTTTTCACTCTAATTGTTTTACAGCAACCTGCCAAATTAATGAAATGTCTTAATGAAAAGTCAACATATTATCCAGTATTACCAGGAATAGTTTGAACAGTAATTATTCCTCTGAATGGCAGAAACATGTGTAATATATCTTCTCCAGTGCCAAAACGTGCTCTCACAATCCAATAACAGCACGGGAGCATGCTGGACATTAAGGTAAATGGGAAATTTACAACCCAGTAGTAGAAGATGAAAATGATTTTTATTTTTGCCTGATCTGATTATAAATCTTGGAAATGCAGTACAACAACCTTTTTCATGGCTGCCCGAGCTTTTCCAGATGGTCAGGTCGTCATTATTCTGCTTCATCCTGTCCAGCCTGCCAGAGATACTGATATTAACGTCAGCGAGACAAACAAATTGAATAGGTAAACACACAAAGACGATCCCTGTGTGGAATTATGTTTAGTAATACAGAAGGAAAAAGTGTAATTATGATTAAAAATATTCATCTCAGCCCTCCCCTGCCATCTACATCCACTTTTTAAAATGAAAGGTGAATTATAAAAGTGATTTACATCCTGAACTAATGGAATTTCACCTTTTTCAACATCATATATTAAATCAGTGTTGGATATTTAAAAAACAGCAGCGATTGACAAAGCTTGATGGGGGTATACAAGGGGTTCTTACAGCATTGTGGCCCCTTTACTGTAACCTAGGTCCTGTGTTATGAATTTTAGGAAATATTCCTCCAGTCAAGTGAAAGGACACTAGTTATTGGGTTTGGAGGTCATTCTGAAGAGGTCCTCAATGAGAAGTTACTGTATGGGCAGAACTGCCCTGGGTTTGGTTCAGGAGGGGTTCAAGCTTCAAAGAAGTTTGGGCGCCAAACCTGAACCCTACTGAAATCAATGGAAGCCATGTAAGTGAATAGGCTGGGTGATGACAGTGGTTGCAAAGGACACAGTGACTGACAGCCATACAGCCATTGTCTGTGCCGAACATCCTAAACCAGTGGTTGTCAACTTATTAGCTAAAGGGTGCCGGAAAGGTGGCCCTTGACTTCACCAAAGGGCCGTGCATAATGTTCAATATATGTGATGCTCGAAAGGACTGTCAGAAACTGCAGACCTGATAGAGGAAATGAAAGTGAGAGAATGTGGGCCGTCTACATTTTTGGCTGGGGATATGCTACAGAAGACAAACTGAAACTGGGAACGTATTGCATGAGGCTAGTAGATAATCAATGTTCCCAATACAGATTACTGAGGTCTGAGGGTTGCACATCATATACCAAAGGGCTACGGGTTGGGCACCAGGTTCCTAAACCTTAGATGATCAGGTGGACATCCATACAACCAGTGTTTCTTTTCTTCAGACGAAACACTTAGCTCATTCCTAGTAATGAGAGGATATCTTTCTTCATAGCTGGATTCACCATAAGTCTTCTTTGGAGTTCTTCAAATAATATGCTGTGATCCATGTTTTCATTATGTACTGTGACAGCAAGAGTGTGGTGGTGTCTGAAATATATCTTACTGGAGGTACCATAGCCCTAACTGTCTCTCCTTGTGAGCCTGTGACAAACAGACATCTGGAAAAGACAAAATGTGACTGGCACCCACTGTTATTTTCATCCTCCACTGTGGTCATGGATCCACCCTAGGATAATGTTAGTTTCCTTGGTTCTGGTGGTTTTCTTTCCCACCCAGGGGATGCTACACAAACAAAAATTTTTTTTTCCTTGCATGTGAGACGTCACCAAGTTCACTAAACTCTGGGGTAAATTTCCTTGCAAAACAAACAGGCAATTTGCCTTTAGCAAATTGACCCCAAGAGCAAAATACAAACTTCAACCACAGCATTCAACAGCTGTCAAAAAAGCATAATAAACTACAAAATGCAGTAATGTGTCCATTAGTCTTTATTTAGAGGGAATAGAAAATGCACTCAAGCAACCATAATAGCCTTTTTTTTTATAGTTTAATAGTCACCTTTTCTGATAGAATGACAGATGTAGCCCAGTTAAAGTACACCTGTCAGCAGAGATACATGGCAGCTGCCATTGCTGGTCTCCCTCTCAAAGAACTAGTTGCCTGGATGTGTCTGACTTCAGTACCTATAATCCACGGACATAGAGCAAGCATTCAGCCAATCAACAATAAAAAAAGTCAGAATTCTTAATCTGTGTTTCTTATTTCTATACCCTATCTCTAAAACCAGCTCCTGATTATTGGCTCCTAATTACATGCATTAATGGATCAGTATGATACTCAGACAGTTATAATTCTTAGCAAGAGAGGCAAGCAATTGGGTTGTTTTACAGCACTCTCTCTGCAGTTGATGAAAGCATAAACATGCAAGCTTAGCCACGTCTTAGCCAAGTTTACATGCCTTTGGAGCCTCCGACCACTAGACAAGAGTGAGAATGGTCAGGTTGTGGCCATACATCCAACTGTTTCTCCATTATACTGAGAACATCTTTTTGTTGTTGAGCAGATTCAATGACACTTTTGACAGCCCACCTACCTATCCAGGACAGATTACTGCAACATAGGATCCAGAAGGAACCGAATATTTTCAAATAAATTCTGTGTAGGCACGATCTGTTAATAAACATGCAGTATGTTCAAAAACGAAAGGTTTTCATGGGTATATTGGGAAAGCCAGTAAGAAGTGTTTTCCAGAAGGCACTTCTGGCAGGCACACTCTCAGGGCAACATCTATCTGGGATGTTTTTCAAAGAATGTAACCCTTAACCCCTTGCATTTACCTGTGCACCACCTCCTCATATTGCCAATGGTTGTACCTTAGAACTACATTAGTACCTCTATGACTTTTCTCTATGAAGCTTGGAATGCTTCTGAGAGTGCAACTATTCTGAATCAGTCAGCTTTGTTGCAGGTAGAGTTTGGTGCAGGACTGCTAAATTGCTAATGTAAATGCTCAGTAAACTAAGTCCAACATTTTTGGAATTCAGGCTGGTGTTAAGAGTTAACTAAGGTTAGTGTTAGGGTTAAAGTGGAAGGCAACTCAAAATCTAGCTAAGCTAAATCTACTCCCACACCCAATATATGCCCAGGGGTGGACTGACCATTTGGAAATTCGGGCACTGCCCGAGGGCCCGGGGTCAGCAGGGGGCCCCATGAGATGCCCCTGGTACCTTTTTCATAGGCTTTTTTGAGTTGGGTAAGGACACTGGGGCCCCATGATCCCCTATTGCCTGGTGGCCCCATGAGTTGTCAGTTTGCCTTTGTATATGCCTATTCTATTTGCCCTGTAAATACTCTGAGGGCGCTCTAGTCCAGTCACATGATCGGGTCCCAATTACAGTGTAGAGAAGGGACAGCAGACAACAGATACCCCATAGTAAGCCTATGGGTGACATTATCGCCCAGGTTGTGCAGCTGTTGTTGGTAATTTACCCTCTGCACTGAAACTGGCACTTTAGAGATTGGACCAGAGCAACTTCAGAATAGGTAAGTAAAGAGATTGTTCCTTTTTACAGGTTATATAAAATAGGTTCAGAATGGAGGTAAGAGTGGATTTAGGCTTAGTTAAGTTTTGACTTGCCTTCCATTTTAAGAATTAATGGCATAAAGGTTAAGTTTATGATTAGGTTTTAGGCGGTCAAGTGTTAAATTTTAGGATTGAAAGCAAATTTTGAGGGTCAGGTTAAGGTTAGCATAGAGCCAAACTCCATGCAGTTCTTTTTTTTTTTTAATGATAAGGTTTCCAGTCAATTAAAAACAAAAACAAAATAGGAAATTCAAACTGCAATGCTTACCTGAAGTTTTCCCCTGCAGTACTTTTTTTGCCTCTAGATTTCCTCACTCTATCAGCTTGAGTGATACCCTTATTATTCACCTTGGAAGACTGAGCACACACTATGAATTAACAGTGATGTGGCCTTGACAGGATCCCTTATCAATACTCTATTCATGCAGAGAGCATCACTGATGTCATCACTTTTATTTTTTAGGTTTACAAACACTTTACCTGCTTGTTTGGGTCTGGGTGCAAAAAAAAGATTTACTTACCCGGTCCTGGACTGGTCCCCACAGCATCTTTTTGCCCATGCTACAGCAGTTTAAGTGTATATAAGAAACAAAAAAAGGGTGCATGGGCCTAGCGCATTACCTTTAAAAATTAGATTTATTCTTCCTCTCCGAGCCCTCTCACTCCGATCAAAATGAATCCAGACTTTGTTCCAGGGATGTCTCCAACATTTCTCGCTGGGTATAACCGTGAAGATAACCTAACAGTATGTCAACTCTTCAAAGATTCTAAGCTCTTATCTAGAGAAGACATTACTCGGGCGTGGCCCTCCCTCACTCTAACGCCTTGGATGTATAGACAAATACACCACTTTTTGCGTAACTCCCCACATTTACAGGATTTTTCAAGACCGCTTACTGCATTTGAGAAGCTCTGCTTTACAGAATCCCCTCAGAGGCATGTAATATCTAAGATATATTCTTTTTTGGAAAGTTCCAATGCCTCTCATTTGCAGAGGGCTTGTATAGCCTGGCAACGTGATCTACAAATCCCACTCTCTCCAGAGGACTGGGACCAAATTTATGACCACATACATAAAGGTTCCATGTGTGTTTCTACACAAGAAGGCAACTATAAAGTATTTTCCAGGTGGTACAGGGTTCCATCTGTGCTTCATAAATTTGATCCTAACGTTCCTAACTTATGCTGGAGAGGTTGCCAGGCAACAGGTACTCTTTTGCATATATGGTGGGATTGCCCGCAACTGCAGCCCTTCTGGATAAAAGTTTTGGACATAATCGCACAAGTTACTACATACGCCCTAGACTTTACCCCAGCACAATGTCTACTCCATCATTCCTCTCTTCCTGTGAAGACCTATCGTAAGTCGCTTGCATTACACATGATAAATGCGGCAAAACAGTGTATTCCTGTTCATTGGCGATCAGACCATATTCCCACCGTGCGAGAGTGGATTCTTAGGATCAATAGGATCGCGGAAATGGAGGAGCTGATCTCAGTGGCTAAAGAACACCCCGAGCGATTCAGGAAGACATGGGCATGTTGGACTCACTTCCTATCTACTGAGACTTATCATGGCTTAATGAAGGAATGAGCGAGAAGATTTGGAAACCTGGAAAGCCTCTAGAACTTTCACCTCAGGAATAATTCCTTTACTGGACTTTACCGGACTTTAAAGAGATTATAACCTTAATTTAAGATAGCATCTGTTATAACCAGGCCGATACTATGTGATTAGAGATGAGCGAATTTCTCAAAAATTCGATTCGGCTGATTCGGCGAATTCCAGTATGAAATTCGATTCGATGCGAATTAATTCGCTACGAAGTTAACTTATTAAAAGGGTTTCTAGGCTTCAGAGAGCCTTTAAATTAGTGCAGAACACTGTACCTTTAATTTAAATGCCCTTGGAGATGAGGAAGGAGAAGGAGAAGGAGAAGGATGAGAAGGAGAAGACGGATGAGAAGAAGGAGAAGGAGAAGGATGAGAAGAAGGAGAAGGATGAGAAGAAGGAGAAGGAGAAGGATGAGAAGAAGGAGAAGGAGAAGGATGAGAAGAAGGAGAAGGATGAGAAGAAGGAGAAGGATGAGAAGAAGGAGAAGGAGAAGGATGAGAAGAAGGAGAAGGATGAGAAGAAGGAGAAGGAGAAGGATGAGAAGAAGGAGAAGGATGAGAAGAAGTTAACTTATTAAAAGGGTTTCTAGGCTTCAGAGAGCCTTTAAATTAGTGCAGAACACTGTACCTTTAATTTAAATGCCCTTGGAGATGAGGAAGGAGAAGGAGAAGGAGAAGGATGAGAAGGAGAAGGAGAAGGATGAGAAGAAGGAGAAGGAGAAGGAGAAGGATGAGAAGAAGGAGAAGGATGAGAAGGAGAAGGAGAAGGAAAAGGATGAGAAGAAGGAGAAGGATGAGAAGATGGAGAAGGAGAAGGATGAGAAGAAGGAGAAGGATGAGAAGAAGGAGAAGGATGAGAAGAAGGAGAAGGATGAGAAGAAGGAGAAGGATGAGAAGAAGGATGAGAAGAAGAAGGATGAGAAGAAGGATGAGAAGAAGGAGAAGGATGAGAAGAAGGAGAAGGATGAGAAGAAGGAGAAGGATGAGAAGAAGGAGAAGGATGAAAAGAAGGAGAAGGATGAGAAGAAGGAGAAGGAGAAGGAGAAGGATGAGAAGAAGGAGAAGGAGAAGGATGAGAAGAAGGAGAAGGATGAGAAGAAGGAGAAGGATGAGAAGAAGGAGAAGGATGAGAAGAAGGAGAAGGATGAGAAGAAGGAGAAGGATGAGAAGAAAGAGAAGGAGAAGGAGAAGGAGAAGGATGAGAAGATGGAGAAGGAGAAGGATGAGAAGAAGGAGAAGGATGAGAAGAAGGATGAGAAGATGGATGAGAAGAAGGAGAAGAACGAGAAGGATGAGAAGGACAGTTCTGTGACAGTTTCTGTCTATTTCTGACAGTTCTGGGACATTCACTCCATACAGCGGTTTCAACCGCTGTATGGAGGGAATGTCATAGAACTGTCAGAAATAGACTATTTCTGACAGTTCTGGGACATTCACTCCATACAGCGGTTGAAACATTGTATCTATTTGTTTCCATAAATGGATCCATTTATGGAAACAAATAGATACAATGTTTCAACCGCTGTATGGAGTGAGTGTCCCAGAACTGTCATAAATAGTCTATTTCTGACAGTTCTATGACATTCCCTCCATACAGCGGTTTCAACCGCTGTATGGAGTGAATGTCCCAGAACTGTCATAAATAGTCTATTTCTGACAGTTCTGGGACATTCACTCCATACAGCGGTTTCAACCGCTGTATGGAGGGAATGTCATAGAACTGTCAGAAATAGACTATTTCTAACAGTTCTGGGACACTCACTCCATACAGCGGTTGAAACATTGTATCTATTTGTTTCCATAAATGGATCCATTTATGGAAACAAATAGATACAATGTTTCAACCGCTGTATGGAGTGAGTGTCCCAGAACTGTCATAAATAGTCTATTTCTGACAGTTCTATGACATTCCCTCCATACAGCGGTTTCAACTGCTGTATGGAGTGAATGTCCCAGAACTGTCATAAATAGTCTATTTCTGACAGTTCTGGGACATTCACTCCATACAGCGGTTTCCACCGCTGTATGGAGGGAATGTCATAGAACTGTCTGAAATAGACTATTTCTAACAGTTCTGGGACACTCACTCCATACAGCGGTTGAAACATTGTATCTATTTTTTTCCATAAATGGATCATTTATGGAAACAAATAGATACAATGTTTCAACCGCTGTATGGAAGGAATGTCCCAGAACTGTCATAAATAGTCTATTTCTGACAGTTATGGAACATTCACTCCATACAGCGGTTGAAACATTGTATCTATTTTTTTCCATAAATGACATTCTGCAGATACACTTAGAGGAGCGCTGCAGATACACTTTTTGCCGGCTTGGAATTATTCTTATTCTCATCCTACTTCTTCTTCTTCTTCATCCTCATCCTCTTCTTCTTCTTATGAGGATGAGGATGAAGAAGAAGAAGAAGAAGTAGGATGAAAATAAGATTAATTCCAAGCTGGCAAAAAGTGTATCTGCAGCGCTCCTCTAAGTGTATTTGCAGAATGTCATTTATGGAAAAAAATAGATACAATGTTTCAACCGCTGTATGGAGTGAATGTCCCAGAACTGTCATAAATAGTCTATTTCTGACAGTTCTGGGACATTCACTCCATACAGCGGTTTCAACCGCTGTATGGAGGGAATGTCATAGAACTGTCTGAAATAGACTATTTCTAACAGTTCTGGGACACTCACTCCATACAGCGGTTGAACCACTGTATGGAAGGAATGTCCCAGAACTGTCATAAATAGACTATTTCTGACAGTTCTGGGACATTCACTCCATACAGCGGTTTCAACCGCTGTATGGAGGGAATGTCATAGAACTGTCAGAAATAGACTATTTCTAACAGTTCTGGGGACATTCCTTCCATACAGCGGTTGAAACATTGTATCTATTTGTTTCCATAAATGGATCCATTTATGGAAACAAATAGATACAATGTTTCAACCGCTGTATGGAAGGAATGTCCCAGAACTGTCAGAAATAGTCTATTTCTGACAGTTATGGGACATTCACTCCATACAGCGGTTGAAACATTGTATCTATTTTTTTCCATAAATGACATTCTGCAGATACACTTAGAGGAGCGCTGCAGATACACTTTTTGCCGGCTTGGAATTATTCTTATTTTCATCCTACTTCTTCTTCTTCTTCTTCTTCATCCTCATCCTCTTCTTCTTCTTATGAGGATGAGGATGAAGAAGAAGAAGAAGAAGAAGAAGAAGAAGTAGGATGAAAATAAGATTAATTCCAAGCTGGCAAAAAGTGTATCTGCAGCGCTCCTCTAAGTGTATTTGCAGAATGTCATTTATGGAAAAAAATAGATACAATGTTTCAACCGCTGTATGGAGTGAATGTCCCAGAACTGTCATAAATAGTCTATTTCTGACAGTTCTATGACATTCCCTCCATACAGCGGTTGAAACCGCTGTATGGAGTGAATGTCCCAGAACTGTCAGAAATAGACTATTTCTGACAGTTCTGGGACATTCACTCCATACAGCGGTTTCAACCGCTGTATGGAGGGAATGTCATAGAACTGTCAGAAATAGACTATTTCTAACAGTTCTGGGGACATTCCTTCTATACAGCGGTTGAAACATTGTATCTATTTGTTTCCATAAATGGATCCATTTATGGAAACAAATAGATACAATGTTTCAACCGCTGTATGGAAGGAATGTCCCAGAACTGTCAGAAATAGTCTATTTCTGACAGTTCTGGGACATTCCCTCCATACAGCGGTTTCTGGCAAAAAGTGTATGTGCAGAGTTCCTCTATTCTGCAGATACACTTAGAGGAGCTCTGCAGATACACTTAGAGGAGCTCTGCACATACACTTTTTGCCGGCTTGGAATTATTCTTATTTTCATCCTACTTCTTCTTCTTCATCCTCATTCTCATCCTCTTCTTCTTCTTCTGAGGATGAGGATGAAGAAGAAGAAGAAGAAGAAGAAGAAGTAGGATGAAAATAAGATTAATTCCAAGCCGGCAAAAAGTGTATGTGCAGAGCTCCTCTAAGTGTATCTGCAGAGCTCCTCTAAGTGTATCTGCAGAATAGAGGAACTCTGCACATACACTTTTTGCCGGCTTGGAATTATTCTTATTTTCATCCTACTTCTTCTTCTTCTTCATCCTCATCCTCTTCTTCTTCTTCTGAGGATGAGGATGAAGAAGAAGAAGTAGGATGAAAATAAGATTAATTCCAAGCCGGCAAAAAGTGTATGTGCAGAGCTCCTCTAAGTGTATGTGCAGAGCTCCTCTAAGTGTATCTGCAGAATAGAGGAACTCTGCACATACACTTTTTGCCAGCTTGGAATTATTCTTATTTTCATCCTACTTCTTCTTCTTCTTCTTCTTCTTCTTCTTCATCCTCATCCTCTTCTTCTTCTGAGGATGAGGATGAAGAAGAAGAAGAAGTAGGATGAAAATAAGATTAATTCCAAGCCGGCAAAAAGTGTATGTGCAGAGCTCCTCTAAGTGTATCTGCAGAGCTCCCCTAAGTGTATCTGCAGAATAGAGGAACTCTGCACATACACTTTTTGCCGGCTTGGAATTATTCTTATTTTCATCCTACTTCTTCTTCTTCTTCTTCATCCTCATCCTCAGAAGAAGAGGATGAGGATGAAGAAGAAGAAGAAGAAGAAGAAGAAGTAGGATGAAAATAAGAATAATTCCAAGCCGGCAAAAAGTGTATGTGCAGAGTTCCTCTATTTCTGACAGTTCTCTGACAGCTTCTTCACATGTACAGCGGTTGAAACATCTGTATCCTAAATGGAAACTAATAGATACAATGTTTCAACCACTAAACATGTGTTCCTTCTGTCAGAGAACTGTCAGAAATAGCGGAGCTCACTGCAGGGACACTTTTGCCGGCTGATCGGGAAATATTCGATTCGCGCACCCGGAGTAGGCAAAATTTCGGATTCGACGCGAATCGAATATTTCCTGAAATTCGACTCGAATTCCGGTTCGCCTGGTTCGATTCGCTCATCTCTATATGTGATGTGATTGGTTTGGTTATACTTATTTAATTCTAATCCTCAACTCTCCCCCCCGTTTTTTTTTTTTTTTTTTTCTTCCTATTTATTTGTCTTCCTTGTCCCACTCCACCTCACTCTGATATTACTTCCCATACTCTTTTTCCATTTCCACTCGAGTCTCTTTCTTTTCTTTTCTTTCTCCCTTTAGCAACCCTTTTTCTCATATTCTAAATAGCAATATTTTTTACAAGGATCAGAATACTCCTAGATGTACAAGTGTGACAATACTTTAGAAAACTAACCCACGATTTTTGGATACGGATATAGCAGACATCTGTGCCTTGAGATAATACGTTTGTCTTGCACCTCATAGTCTTGATGCTTGAGCTCTCTCTACATAGAGACTAATGTATACCATATTTATTGAAAATTACAGACGGTAAATAGTATTACTATGGTTATACTTTTTGCATATGCTTTACTGTGGGAATTGGATGCATGTTGATCTAAAATCTATTCTAATGTCCTATTCCCGTCTGCGATACGGGAGAACATATATGAAGATGTGCACGGACTGCGATCCGTATCTGTCTATGATCTGTTTTGTCTTTCTTACTTCAATAAAAAACTTTTTTGGAAAAAAAAAAAAAAAATTAGATTTATTATAAATAGTAAGATACTGACAAGATAAATAAAATCAAATGGAAAGCATGTCACAAAGGATGCAATGTGGTCCAAAACCCCTGGAAGTGGTCTGGTGGGGGACTGGCAACCTCTAGATAGCTGGTGTCTGACACGTTTCAAGGTTGTACCTCTTCCTCAAAGCCAGTGCGTGTGTGCAGCCTGTGTCTGAGGAAGAGGTACAACCTCGAAACGCATCAGCCACCAGCTATCTGGAGGTCTCCAGTCCCCCACCAGACCACTTCCAGGGGTTTTGGATCACATTGCATCCTTTGTGACATGCTTTCCATTTGATATTATTTCTCTTGTGAGTATCTTACTATTTATAATAAATCTAATTTTTAAAGGTAATGCACTAAGCCCGTGCGCCTTCTTTTTGTCTCTTATATACAGTTCTCTTTGGATTTCACTGGTCCATTGAGGGCAGCAAGGCTTAAATTCCTTTCATACTCATGTGGGGATTTTGACATTGTGGAGTCTACTGTCCAGCGCAGGAGTACATGCATTCGGTTGCTTTATTCTCTTTTTCTACAGCAGTTTAAGATCCTAATGCCATTAAAACTGATGCAGGGTCTATAGACCTGAATTGGATGTTAGAATGCAAAGGGACAGTCCACCGCTAGAAAATGGTAGGGGGAACATCATCTACTAGGGGAGCAAAGGATCTGGCAAGCAAAAAGTGCTTTCCATCTAGCAACTAACCCTTGCAGTGTGGGCTCAGCCCCACTGCAAGGGAGGATTTTAAGGTTTCCCGGAGTTGTAGTTTAACTTAGATGACAAAGTCTCTTAATGTTCCAC
This sequence comes from Staurois parvus, assembly GCF_062004578.1. NCBI lineage: Eukaryota > Metazoa > Chordata > Amphibia > Anura > Ranidae > Staurois > Staurois parvus. The sequence continues at coordinate 698,698 of NW_028318512.1, forward strand.
TTGTTCACACAAATCCAGGAAAGTTTCCAGAAGACTCGAACTGGTTGCTGATTCTTGACTTGTACAGTATAAAATACAGCAAAATACTTAATAAAGAATAAGACACAGTGCATTTTCTACAAGCAGCAGAATTCTACAACAAAATGGCTTGAATAAAGTTAAGCCATGTGACCAGCTTTAACTAGAATAGGTTATTAAGATATTAAAAAAAAATCAAACCATAATTTTTACTGTATGACGCCTTAAGGGAAGGCAATTTTTCATCTAAACAAGCAAACTGCTACAATTTTATGCTCACCTGCTTCGATGAATCACTTTCAGTGACAAAATGTAACATTTCTGTTTTCCTTCAGTATCCATTTTCATCAGAAAAATGCTTCTAGATTTTTTTCTCCATAGCTTTATGGTAACTTTTGGTAATTAGAGCCATATGGCAACATTCTTTGTAGAGTTAAGAAATATTGCCTAAACAGATAATTATTCATATTCCAGTGAATAGGAGAAATTCTGATTGATGTTTTCTAGTGGAAGCAAATGACACGTTTAGATGTTTGCAGTATATTACGAGCTCGCTGATAAACGAGCTCTGCGGAAACAAAGTACGCTATCCGCTGTCAGTTATTGCTTGGCTGGATGAATACATTATGTTGTTGGGAATTATTGCTCTTTGGAGCCAAATAGATGTCTTGGCACTTACATTTATTGTTCAGTTGACACTGTACCTCATGTAAAGTGTACACACAGAGGTCACTATTGATGCGTGTGTATTGTAAACCGATTCCTCATGTCGTCACCTTCGTATAGCGCTTGTTCCGGCTATTGGAAATCAGTATTCTAGCAGCTAACATTGCTTGAATGTGTGCATATATGAATATAGAACAATGCCATGAAGCTGTTTTTAATGTTATTAAAGTGAATATGTTGCCTTTTCAAAAATCAGAAGAGAAGAGCCTCTTGGGAGGCAAACAATTAAAGAGAACCTAAACTCAAAAAGTGAAGATTTGCTATGGTGTAGGGAGCATTTAGAAATGTTAGTTGTGCCTAAGCAGTACCCTGAAAAATGTACCTTTTGTCTTGAATTTCTCCTAAAAAATAGCAGTGCATTTCCTGGTATATGGGGGTGCTTAGGCACCTCTGTAATTGGAACCTCATAGCTGTATATTTGCAGTGTGAGATCTAAGGCACCACTGCCAGATTGTTATCGTGGTTTAGTGTACCTTACTGACCAGAGGTCATCCTAACTTTCAGGACCCCACAATGGAAGGAAAACGTCAAACTTCCTTTTCCTGCAAGTGACCGCTAGGGCGAGTTCAAGGTTCAGTCAAAACACAAGTTCAACCCAAACTTTAGCTGTTTGGAAATTTGAATTTGTATGGGGTATGGACCAGAAATGCGTCTGACGTCACTTCCGGTGGTGTTCCAGCGGCCATCTTTGAGAGCTGTGTTGGTCTTTGTGGATTCTCTGCTCTATCCTGTGGCTGATGTGAGATTCCTGGAATAAGGAGGCTGTTAAAACGCTCATGTTTTATCTGGAGGCTATTATATTCAATAAATGTGCCTTTTTCAAGTTGCTGACATGTGATTGGCCTTAATCTCTGCTTTGAAATTTTACTATTATTTGGCAATATTACACTATTTTAGATTTCTTTCTCCTGGTGAACGGTGGAGCCTATTCGGATGGTGAAGAATTCTATAGAGTGGATGCTAAAGAGGGTTTAGGATCCCTTTAAAATTCCTTAAAGGCTTCTCACTCACCAAGTTCTGGTGAGTGCATTTGATGTTGGTTTTTGCACGGGTGGAAGGTGGAAGTTTTTCTTTATATTTGAAGAATTTCTGGAATTTTTGATCTTTATTACACATGGACTTTTGGTGTTTTATAATAATATAATTGAGGATACTCACTATTAATTTATGCACTTTATATAATAATTTTTTATGAGTGGATTTAGAAATCTATTTTGCGCTGTTTATTTATATTTCTAAGCGGTTAAATATACCCTCACTTATGTTTGTATACCTGGTGCCCTGTTAGCTCCAAAGTCTTGTACACACTACTATGCAAATAATGACATTCAGGATTGAAGTCAGTCTTGGTCCCACCTCCTTCTCTTCTCTATAATGGACAACTTCATTGGCCAGTAGTGAACCATTAGAGGTTAGAAGGAGACGAAGCAAAGTGCTTTTATATTTTATGTTGCTATTTACACTGTATATTGAAGCTCCATTGACTTTGGAGGTCCAGGGGTGGTCCATAAACTGTGCAAATGTAATTTTAAATATTTCCAAGAGCCTGTATTACATGCCTGACTTTGGTTTAGCAGCTACAAGTGTATATATTGAATGTTCATCTTAAATATAACTTTTTGAAAACCATCTATGCCTATTTAGGCATCTGCTCTTTGGGTTATTAAACAGCACAAAGAGGGATGCCTTGCAAATCACAGTTAAAAGATAACAGCCAATCAAACTGTACTCTCCATTCATCAGATTAAAGCACAGCTATAGATAATCTGCAATTGACTGCTGTGGGCTACTGCACTTTGCACCTTAAGTCTCACCTTACTGAATAAGTGTGTTCGAGTACGTAAAAATTCACACAGCAGGCAATGCTTTTAGCCAGGCTGGTGGATAAATATAGGAGAAAATGTTACTGATTACTTTAAAGAGCTACTAACATTTCTCTGATCTCTAGAGATTTAAAGTAGTATTTTTTTTTTTTTATTATCCATAACATGAGACTACATCAGCAGCCTGCTAAATCACTCGGATACCCAGCCCCAGCTATTAATTCCAGGGATACAGGATTTAGTCTGCAGCTGTGAACCGCTACTGTCAGGCAACTCATGCAGAAATGCATGGAAAACAGAAAGAATGATGATGTAGACAAAATATACAGTCAGTACCAGCCCATTCATAATGTTGCCTGTGCCGCAACACCGCGTTCCGCTTCAGAGGTGTCGGAATTCTTATTAAATACAAGTGCAAGCTTTGCAGACTTGCAATAAAGAAAGGTTTACTGGCTGAGATTAACAGCGTATATGCAAATTTGTTCTTACATGCACTTTTATTAAATTTCTTGGAGATAACTTCAGCGTTAAAGCTTAACTATAGGCAAGCAGCTACAATACAGTTTAATTCTGTGACCATTGTTCAAAGCTTAGCCATCCTTGAGATCCATTCGGTTCTGCCAGGGAGCATGGCCCAGTCCATGATCTCCCTTTAGTTCTGTTAAAGACATTATAAACATTCCTACCTACACCTTGTGTTCTTCACCTGCATAAGATGTACATTGATCATATAGTTTCATTGTGCCACTTGTTGCCCCACACATGCAGCCTATGATAGAGTAAATCTTCACATTCCTGTGTTAGAAGTTTCTATTTGTGTTTAAACATGAGGCATGTGGCATGGCACTGCACAGGTTAATGCATGACCTTTGCCTGTAGTCTAAGAACTGACACTTCCTGTGAAGAAAGTACATATCCCACAATCCCTGGGTCTATCAGTCAATTGCTGGTGCAGATGAGAGCTAAACAGTAATTAGATCTGACACAGACACAAAAAGGCAGAACATTCACAGAGAGATCACCATACAGTGCTTCATCACATGAACACTCCCACATTTGTGATGCAACACAGAGGAAATGGATTGGACACTGTATGACCTGAAACAATAAGTTGCCTGCCTCTAGGGACAATCTAAGTCTAACACAAGGCCTGTGGGCCAAATCTGGCCATTTCATGTGGCCCTCACACCACTCCTGCAATTGCTGCACCCCCCCCCCCATCTCTGCCCCACCACAGCAGTTGGCAAAGAGGAGGACTCAACCCTTCTACCAGATCCTGCACTTTTCCGTGTAGCTGCAGAGAGGCTTATCTCTGCCCCCTTGTATTAGCAATTGACAGCAGAGAGAATCACGGAACTCCTCCTACAGATCCTGTACCACTCTATGCAGCTGCAACACCCCCTTGTCTCCATCTCCCTGGGTCTCAGGATTTAGCAGACTCTACTAGCTGACTCCAGCCCTCCTCTGGTCCTCCTCCAGACCCTGCACTTTCTGCTTCCCAGCTCCATCTTCAGCTTCTTCCTGACAGCAGCAAAAGGTAAGGGGAATGCACTATGATGTAATGGAGTGTGGAGAACTCTTGACATCTGCTGTAGGGGAGGTGGGGTACTCTGAAAATCTACTCTTACACATATAACTGACTCTTTGAGGGCAACCATGATGTTGATGTGGTCCACAACGAAATGTAGTTTTACACCCCAATCTAGATGAATGAATACACTGACATACAGTAGAGGAATTCATCAGCCGTGACAACAAATGGCACAGGAAATAAAAACTACACTAATACCTAATTAAAACAACAAAAACACTTGAAAGTTTACAATGCCTTTAAAGTAAAACAGGTTGACCATAGACCTGTCTTAGAGCTTACACAGGTCTGACCAATCTCTCCACCAGTTAAAGACTGGGATAGATCTATGACCAGCCTGTTTTACTTTTGTTCTTCCTTCCCTAATGGTGGCTAAATGGAGCAGCAGGGGAGTATTTGTTTTGCTGTGCGTGGGAGAAGCACAGAGCCTCTTTAACCTAAACATCAATCCATACTAAATAAAATGTACTCTTTTAAGTATTTTTTTTTTTTTTACAACTGGTTTCTAAACTGCAATAGGCTAATATTTACGTGATTTTTTGTTTGTTTTTTGTGACTAATATGAAAAAGGAATAAAAAAACAATAGGAACAATAAAGGGAACACAGGACCACAGAATAAAAAGTACAATTACAAATAAAAGTATAAATTTGTGTTTTACATTGCCAAGTAATGTAGAGAGATATAACTAAAACAAATACAAAAATAGATACCCAGTGAAGCAGATGTAGCGCTTACCCCCACAGGAGCTGCTTGGGTTCTCTGTTCTGCACCGACTCTAAAAAATACCTGGCCCCCACCAAAACAACGGTGTGGCTTAACGTGTTTTTAAAGGCTCAAGGTTTTTTACCTTCATGCATGCAGGTAAAAAACTTTCTGTGTGTAGCAGCCCCCCTAACACTTACCTGATCCCCATCCCGATCCAACGATGTCCACAGGAGCCTCAGTTCTCTGGGGTCTCTCACTCCTGGTTGGCTTTATTGGCTCCTGCTGCTGTCAATCAGAGCCAGTAAGCAAATCAGGAGAGGGAGGGAGCATGTGTCATGTCTCTGTAAATGAATGGACACACATAGCCATGGCTTGGGAGCGCACCGGCAAGGGTGCCTCCCTAGCAAGCTGTTTGCTGTGGGGGCACCTAACAGCAGGGAGGTGACCCAAGAAGAGGAGGATCTGGGCTGCTCTGTGCAAAACCACTGCACAGAGCAGGTAAGTATGACATGTTTGTTATTTATTTAAAAAAAAAACAAGACTTTAGTGTCACTTTAAGTGTTAGTATACTACCACTATAATAGTGCACAGAAAACAGGCCACGGGTAATTTAATGGTAACTGAAATAAGTACATTTTAATAAGGCAAGGCAGAGTAACACAAGACACAAGACTCACATTAGAATACGTTAGGCTAACTAATTTGAATTAATTACAACAATAAACTTAAGCCATACTAACGCTAAACCAAATTAACATGGATTCCACACCACTAAAAGTCTCACAAACCCAACCAAAGAGTGTCCTGGAGTGCACTTTGTAGTGGTACCCCCCCAGATGTGTGTAAGTGTTTTGCATGGTATAAGGCACCTAATGTGCAATGTTAAGCCGGCTAATGTTGGGTCCTTCAGTGACCACATGACCAAATGTCTAGACTGTGTATCTGTTCTATGTCTTTATTGTGAAACCAAAAAATAAGTAAGCAATCCAGGGAATGAAGAATTTAAAAAACACAGCAATTACAATTCCCATGATTCTATTATGTCACACTCTTTTTTAAAATTCTTAACCACAATATCTCAGTACAGTAAATATTTTTGTCAGTGAGGCACTAAGGAGACAAACACTAATGGATGTTTAATTACAGACACATGCAGCTGTGAACGGCTCATTCCATCTGATTATTTTATTAATTGAGTCATTCGGTTTAGTTTCCTTGACTATTGAAGGGTTTAAGAAGCAATGAGGATGAATTGTCATAATTGCTTTATTTCTCAGTGCAGTCGCAGACTATGCACCCGAATGGAACTACATTCCCCTAGTGAAATCATGTTCTTAGTTGCGGTTGAGATAGTTCTCACCTGTTGGTGAAAACTATCACAGGCCTCTACTATACTCAAGCAAATGTTTCCATTTAATACAGTATACAGTCAGGTCCATAAATATTGGGACATCGACATAATTCTAACATTTTTGGCTCTATACACCACCACAATGGATTTGAAATGAAACAAACAAGATGTGCTTTAACTGCATACTGTTAGCTTTAATTTGAGGGTATTTACATCCAAATCAGGTGAACGGTGTAGGAATTACAACAGTTTGCATATGTGCCTCCCACTTGTTACGGGACCAAAAGTAATGGGACAATTGGCTTCTCAGCTGTTCCATGGCCAGGTGTGTGTTATTCCCTCATTATCCCAATTACAATGAGCAAATAAAAGGTCCAGAGTTCATTTCAAGTGTGCTATTTGCATTTGGAATCTGTTGCTGTCAACTCTCAAGATGAGATGCAAAGAGCTGTCACTATCAGTGAAGCAAAACAAAACAAACCCATCAGAGAGATAGCAAAAACATTAGGCATGGCCAAAACAACTGTTTGGAACATTCTTAAAAAGAAGGAACTCACCGGTGAGCTCAGCAACACCAAAAGACCCGGAAGACCACGGAAAACAACTGTGGTGGATGACCGAAGAATTCTTTCCCTGGTGAAGAAAACACCCTTCACAACAGTTGGCCAGATCAAGAACACTCTCCAGGAGGTAGGTGTATGTGTGTCAAAGTCAACAATCAAGAGAAGACTTCACCAGAGTGAATACAGAGGGTTCACCACAAGATGTAAACCATTGTTGAACCTCAAAAACAGGAAGGCCAGATTAGAGTTTGCCAAATGACATCTAAAAAAAGCCTTCACAGTTCTGAACAACATCTTATGGACAGATGAGACCAAGATCAACTTGTACCAGAGTGATGGGAAGAGAAGAGTATGGAGAAGGAAAGGAACTGCTCATGATCCTAAGCATACCACCTCATCAGTGAAGCATGGTGGTGGTAGTGTCATGGTGTGGGCATGTATGGCTGCCAATGGAACTGGTTCTCTTGTATTTATTGATGATGTGACTGCTGACAAAAGCAGCAGGATGAATTCTGAAGTGTTTTGGGCAATATTATCTGCTCATATTCAGCCAAATGCTTCACAACTCATTGGACGCCGCTTCACAGTGCAGATGGACAATGACCCAAAGACTACTGCAAAAGCAACCAAAGAGTTTTTTAAGGGAAAGAAGTGGAATGTTATGCAATGGCCAAGTCAGTCACCTGACCTGAATCCGATTGAGCGTGCATTTCACTTGCTGAAGACAAAACTGAAGGGAAAATGCCCCAAGAACAAGCAGGAACTGAAGCGTCTGGTGATATGCGTTCCAGACTTCAGGCTGTAATTGACTGCAAAGGATTTGCAACCAAGTATTAAAAAGTGAAAGTTTGATTTATGATTATTATTCTGTCCCATTACTTTTGGTCCCTTAACAAGTGGGAGGAACATATGCAAACTGTTGTAATTCCTACACCGTTCACGTGATTTGGATGTAAATACCCTCAAATTAAAGCTGAGAGTCTGCAGTTAAAGCACATCTTGTTCGTTTCATTTCAAAACCATTGTGGTGGTGTATAGAGCCAAAAATGTTAGAATTGTGTCGATGTCCCAATATTTATGGACCTGACTGTATGTAGCATGCATGTGCCCAATGAACCAATAATTCTGAATTTAGGTTTTTTAAAAGTGTTACTAAACCCAGGACCTTGCATCCACTATATCTGGTCTCCCACAGTACACAGAACATGGAAATGCAATTATTTTATAAACTGCTAAATATCTTTTCTCATTAGAAGTTAGAGCAGTCTTGTGGCTTCTATAAGTGTTTAGCCAAGCACTAGCTAAAGCTTGGAGAAGTTTTCTTTCTGCTCTATGAGGATGCAAAACCCCTGACATCTGTCTGACCAGTGCTGATTGGCCCTGTGCTGATCAGATGCACTCTCCCAAGAAAAAAAAAGCATTTCTAGCAATACACACTAAACTGAGCATGTGCAAAATGCCTACGGTTCAGTCAGTCTTATTAGGAGATAAGAGGTGGTTGCTTGAAAAAGGTTTAAAAGATTTAAATGATTTCAACAAATATAGCCAATCTGAGAGGATTTGAAGTGCTACATGACTTGGGTGGAGGAATATTATGAGAAAAATGGTTAAAATATAGGGAAAGTGTAGTAATATGAGGTTTCACCTGACTGTCAGTCTAAAGTTACATGGCTGGGAAGAGCTCTAGGGGTAGGAGATGTAGTGCTGGTTATTCCAGAGAAGCTTGACCAAAAACTGAACCCTATTTAAAGTATGTGAAAATGGGACCAGAAGACAGAAGGGTTGTCACAGCAGCTTGTTGTATAAGGGAGTCTTTGGGGGGAGTCATTTTGTTAAAGGGGGTGTGCAGATTCCAATAAGCCCACTGTCTGCAGACCCCCACATCCACTGGCCACGGTTATGCAAAAGAGGTCCTTGTTTCATCGACAGGGGGACAAGGTTCTTTAGGGGGAGATCCCCCTTGCCCCAAAGTACCCCCCCATGTTGAAGGTATGTGGGCTGGTATCAGGAGAGGACTGACAACTCATGGGGCCCCCGGGAAATAGGGGATCATGGGGCCCCTGTGTCCTTGCCCAAACTCAAAAAAGCCTATGAAAAAGGTACCAGGGGCATCTCATGGGCGGGCCCTACTGACCCCGGGCCCTCGGGCAGTGCCCAAGTTTCCAAATGGTCAGTCCACCCCTGGCTGATATGGTTCAGGAGGAGGGGTCTTGTCCACCCCCCCCCCCTTTCCTGACCTGCTGGGCTGCATGCTCAAATAAGGGTCTGGTATAGATTTTGGGGGGACCCCCACACTATTTTTTAACAAACTTTTGGTGTGGGGGTTCCCCTCAAAATCCATACCAGACCCGAAAGGCTTGGTATGGATAAAGGGACCCACGCATTTTTTTAAATATGTTTTTATTACTGGACAATGCTGGGAACCTCACTGACAGCTGAAACATTAAAGAATGTTTTTAGTAGCTGTGTAGTATCTTACCGCATACTCAGAAGCTGTAAAATACCGCTTAGTGAATTGTCCCCTCTCAGTCGAACTTTTGTTAGGTTTGAGTGTTCAACCGTGAATCGAACAGAGGGGTGTGCAACCCACCACCATACATCATGGTGCCTGTGCAATTCTTTGCTGTGCTCGATAATATCTGATACAGAGTAGCCCCTGCTGAAGCCTCTCACCTTGTGACTTGCTACAGTGTTACACTGTTGTACTCTTATTACCGAGGGAGAGGAGACTAAGAAAATGCTTCCCCCTACCTGCAACAGATTGATGACATCACCCCCTGTCTAGGCAAAATCATTGGACTGCAGCTCAAGGGTTGCTTTATAATTATAAAAGGAAGAGATTTTTTTTCAACAATTATACTGTTGCTACGTATTGTGACATGTTCGGAATTTATCGATAGATCTAGCACAGCCTTTTATCAACAAGGGTGCCATGGTTTTCCTTCAAGGTTCTTCAGGGGTGCCTTGGCAAAATGCCTAAAAATTGCCACAATTTGCCCTAAAAATTGACAGCAATGCAACATTTTTGTTACACAAAGCTACGGGTTTTATTCTGCAGCATTATAACCTTGGGCACCGTGTGGATCTGTCAGGCACTGCCTGGCGGAATCTCTAGTGATCCACAGAACGGGATTCCCCAGGACGCGGAGTCTAAGTCCCAGTCTGCCTTTTCACCAGAGCCCCTGATGGTGGGGATGGTGCAAGACTGAAACCAGGTCGCGACCCCTGAGTGCACCCAACTGTGGTAGAGGGGTTCCGCCGAGGTTACGTGCCGGGGGGTGAGCCTGCTGTGAAGAGGCTGACAAGTCCAGGTCCCGAGCGGGATGGATGGATGACAGTCAGGGATGAGCGTAGTCAGACTAGCCGGGTCGGTAACGGTGGAGGCAGGTAGGTACTAAACAGTAGACAGACAGCAGCCGGGTCACGAGCCAAGGTTCAGCAATGGGAGGTCCAACAGTAATATAACAACAGGCAGGAGAGTAGTCAGGGACGAGCCTGGGGTCAGAGCAGGAGAAGGTCAACACAAATCAGGACAAGCAGGATCGGCAACAGGAACACACTTCAGAACACGGGTACAGGAACTAGACCTTGCGGCAACCTAGTCACCGTCTGGCCAGTTTAAATAGTGCGCCCTGCACCGTCATTGGTGCAATTGCCGCCGCGGACGCCCAGGTCCTGGTGCCTGCACATTAGTGCACCTAGGCAATCTGCGTATGTGCAGACCTGTGCCCCGCTGTGAGACCCGCAGTCCCTGACAGGATCAGCCACTGGCATCCTAACAACCAATGACATCATCAGTTGATAAGGAGGACATCAGGCACAACATCCTTGTTTGCTCTTCTTTTGCCCCTCTCTGACAGCACTGGGATCACATTAGTAGAGAGAGGGAGAGAAAATGAGGGAGAAGAGAACTGCTGGAATACTAGTCAATACCAGCGTGCAAAGGTGTAGGAATAAATCACCTTTGATGTTGGGTGCCCTGCGTGTGTGGATGTTGTGTAAACTACTAGTTTAGTTCTTTATATTTTAGACTGGGGTGCCTTGTGATTGTGCAAAATTTGAACCACCTGCTAACCACTTACAGTAAATATACTACGAGTGGCCGGCAGGTACAGGCACAATCACGTAACTGTACGTCGGGCCTTTCATTTGGGTCCAGGGTGCAAGTGCATGCCCTCTGCCGACCCGTGCTAGAATTGGACACAGTAGGAGTTTGGCTGAATTTTGGCTAAAATCAGCTGATGGGCTGTGCCCAATCACCAATAGAGCTCTGTGTTTACAAACACACAGAACTCTGTGTGCATAGGAACAGCAATCTGGCTATTTCTTCTCCCTGAAAAGCAAGAAAAAAAACCAGCCAGATCAGAAACAGCAGCTCACATTACATATTGTTTGGCACACAGTTAACCCCTTGATTGCCTTTAGATGTTAACCTCTTCCCAGCCATTGTCATTAGTAATGTCAGTGTAGAGTATTATCACTGATCATTACATTAGTGTCACTATTGATGTTAGTGTCAGCTAGTGACCTTCCCAGATAGTGTCTGTTAGTGACAATTTGCCTGTCACCCTATCACAGTCTTAATATGTCGCTGATCAGCATTGTTACAGTATAGTGTCTAGTATATAGTAATACAGTATAGTAAATTTCAGTATACACAGTATACCATCGTTTATAGACAGTATAACTTTCACACAAACCAATCAATATACACTTATTGGTTTTTTTTTTTTACCAAAGATAACAGAATAAATGTTGGCCTAACTTTGTGAAGAAATGTAATTTTTTATTGTTTATGGATATGTTTTATAACAGAAAGTAGAAAATATTGATTTTTTCCAATCTTTTTGGTCTTTTTCATTTATATAATAATAAAGAAAAAAATCCAGCGGTGAGCAAATACCACCAAAAGAAAGTTTTTTTTGTGTGAAAAAAGATATATAAATGTAATTTGCATACAGTGTTGCCTGACTGCGCAATTGCCAGTTAGCACAGTGCTGAATAGCAAAAAATGGCCAGGTCATGAAGGGAGTAAAACCTTCTGGAGGTCAAGTTGTTAAAGGGTGCCGTAACTGAAAAAAAGAAACACTGATCTAATATAATGTAAGTCAAGATAAAGTGGTGCAGCGCTAAATGTTAATACACGATTAATACATACATACAAGACAGGTGACCTATGAAGGCTACAGACAGTGCCCATCTGGAGGAATCATGACCCTGGTGGTGATACCTGGTAGCGGTTTCTGGTGACCTTGTTTCTGTGGAACCTGGATGGTGATCTGTGGACAACCCGATCTGAGACCTGATGACCAATCTATGGCCTGGTGACGCAGGATTATATATTGCGTATTTTACACGCACATCTGGTGAGTGCGTTTTTCACCCATATGTGTGGTTTGTACTAATTATCACTCCCGGATCAGGACGTCCACTCACCTGGAACTGTGATCCCTTTATGATCCACACCACCACATTGAACTATTATAAATATTCAATGATCACCTTCAGAGTGATATCACCTATTCGCTTAAGTTTGAATTAACATATATTGTATGTATTAATCGTGTATTAACATTTAGCGCTGCACCACTTTATCTTGACTTACATGTATTATTGGAGGTTTTTCTTGGTTACCTTTTTCGGTGTATCAGCAGCTTATTAACATTGTTGTGTGTATATATATATATATATATATATATATATATATATATATATATACACTTTCATTTCTATTCTTAGGTAGTGCTCACTAGACATCCTTTACTACATACTGATCTAATATAAGGTATCATTTTTGACTTTAGTAGTGCTGTTGCCAGGGGCGGACTGACCATTTGGAAACTCGGGCACTGCCCGAGGGTCCTGTGTCAGTAGGGGGCCCCATGAGATGCCCCTGGTACCTTTTTTATAGGCTTTTTTGAGTTTGGGCAAGGACACAGGGACCCCATGATCCCCTATTGCCCGGGGGCCCCATGAGTTGTCAGCCCGCCCCTGGCTGTTGCGCTTGCTGGATAATAATAGACAGCTTATTGATTGATTTCCCGCGCTGCCTGGCATAGCTCTATAACCAATAAATAGCTCAAAACCTAATCCACTGCCGCTTACTTCATCTTCATAACATAGTGTAGATCGATGTGCTGAAGAGAACCAAGTGATCTAGCCTGCTCTGCTTTCTTGCATCCATTGCTAATCAGGTCTGTAAAAGGTTTTATTTGAACACTATCACTGCTATCTTCTATTATTTTTCATTAGCAATAAAATAAAATGGATTGCTGCTCTGTCCCTATCTATGGAAAATATTTCAGTAAGGCTGCCCTTGTACATAAGAAAACAGTGTAGAAATATGACTCTTTGAACAGAATAGTAAATCAGCCATTTTTACAAAGTCTGAAAGACATTCAAGATGAGAGGCAAAGAAAAAAAAAATGAGGACAAGCTGTCCACGGTCTAGAAAAAAAAAATTGTATGGAAGTAAAATCCCCACGTCAAATGATAAAGTGTATCGCTTATCACCGAGAAATAAATTCTGTTCCTTGACTCATAAAAGTCATGTGGTCACCGAACAACAGACACCGACGAGGCTTTTTTTGAAAGTGTTTTGTTCTCGCCAGTGGTTATAAACGTCTGATAATGTCAAAATAAAGGAAACATCCAGTAAAACAGTAACGATTGAAAATAGCGCAGAAACATTATTGATTAATACTCCAGCAATGCCCTTATCATCAATATTTCTTATGACAGTAAAAGCCAAGATGCAACATAAAAATAGCTTTTCCCAATGCATCAAAAATACATCTGTGTCACCTAAATGTGACAATGCCTTTGTTAAAGTCGCCGGAAACATCCTTCAAAGATAATGCATCAAGAGTTTTATGGAAGTCAATGAAATTTTTTTTTTCTCCCCCCACTAACTTACCTATCGATTTACAAAATGCGCGCTAAAAAAAAACGCCTGTCATTTGTCATGTCCTAAGAAGGCTAACCTCTTATGGTGTGAGCTAACAGATCAAAGATATAAATGAAAACCATTCTGACCGTGTCAGAACAAAGGCAGCAGGTGCAAGGATAATTTGCTGATTTAAACTGATTCCGGCAAATGATGAAGAGCCCCGGCAATAGGTCCAAAAATAATATATAGAGCGAAATAAAAGTTGAGCCTCGCGTCTATTCATTATGGTGTAACGGAGGGTGAGAAGCGGCTGCTCAATTGGGGTGACACTTCCTCTACATCAGCAACATTTTTCCTTGTTAGCAAGGTTTTTGAATGCGGGGTAATCTAACTTATTTACCAGGTTCTTTCAAACACCCCCAATAGCTAAGCCTCGGGGCTTGAATTGATTTCAACATCCCCTGCTTGGCTATCAATAGGAAGTACTTTATTATGTATCCAATTAGTATCATATTTAAGTGGAATTTCAGATATCGCTTGTTGTGGGGAGGCTTGTTCTAAAAATCAGAACCAAAGAGCGGCTGTGTGTTTGTATACACTGCATTCGTAAAGAGAGAGAAAAGAAGAGAGACATCTTTATCTATACTCATTGGCCACTTTGTAAGGTACACCTGCTCAATTGCTTGGTAAATTCAAATTGCTAATCAGCCAAGCAAATGGCAGCAGCTCAATGCATTTTAGGCATGTAGACATGGTACAGGCGATTATGATGAAGTTAAAACCAAGCATCAGAATGGGGAAGAAAAGGGATTTAAGTGACTTTGAACGTGGCATGGTTGTTGGTGCCAGACGGGCTGGTCTGAGTATTTCAAAACCTGCTGATCTTCTGGGATTTTCACGCACAACCACCTCAGTGAATGGTCCAAAAAAGAGGAATATCCAATGAGCAGCAGTTGTGTAGATGGAAATGCCTTGTTGATGTCAGAGGTCAGAGGAGGATGGGCAGATTGTTTGCCGCGACATTTAGATGGTAGAGTCAGAATTTGGCGTAAACAACATGAAAGCACGGATCCATCCTGTCTTGTGTCAAAGGTTAAGGCTAGTGATGGTGGTGTAAATGTTTGGGAGATATTTTCTTGGTGCTAACAAGGTGTACATAATGGAGTGGCCGGTGAGTGTAGATCTATCTAGTATCTCTATTTCCCAATGTATAGATATTTAAAGTGGAATTTCACCCTAAAGGGAAAGTTCTGCTTTATGCCCTCCTCTTCTACTTTTGGCATTTTTTTTTAAAAAAAATTTTCGGGGGGGAGGTGGGTACCTGGTTTTCATAGATATCCACACCACTTCCGGTCGGATGGCTGTTGTGCAGGGGTAGGCAACCTCTGGCACTAGCGCCAGAGGTGGCACACAAAAGTATCAAGGACAGCACCCAAGGGGAGTCCTGGGACACCCACCTCCTAAACAATAAAGCTGGCCCCTGTTCCCCAGAGAGAGAGCCTGACACTGACCAACACCACCCCACCTCCCCCCCGTGGATAGATCCTGAGATTGACCAACACCCCCCCACCCCTCCCCCACCTGAGAGCGCCTTCCACTAACATACAACCCCCCTTTCCTGGCGAGAACGAGAAAGGCACTCAACTTCACAGCACATGGCATCCCTGAAAACAAGAATTGGGCTCTGTGTACACCATCAAGCAGTCTGCAGCCTCTCTTAGATCCCAACTGGTCCCTGTGCTGCATGTGCCCCTTCTTCTGTCCCTTTTTCCAGGGGGCGGTGCTGCCCCTCTGAAAAATGCGCCCTAGGCAAATGCCTTGTTTGCCTTGTGGTAAATACGCCCCTGCTAGTATGTATGATGCATGCATAGTCTTAGCCCTCAAGTGCAGAACCTTACATTTATCAACATTAAACCTCATTTGCCACATAGTTGCCCAATTAAACAGAGCATTGAGGTCGGCTTGTAAGTTGGAGACATCCTGTAAGGACGTTATTCCACTGCACAGCTTGGTGTCATCTGCAAAGACTGAAATAGGATTTATAATCCCAGACCCTATATAGTTTATAAATATATTAAAAAATAAGGGTCCCAACACTGAACCTTGGGGTACACCACTGATGACCCTAGACCATTCAGAGTATGAATCATTAACCACTACTCTCTGAATACGATCATTTAGCCAGTTTTCTATCCATTTACATACGGATTTTTCCAAGCCTGTAGACTTGTAGTACCTTACACATTAGCTGTGTGTGGGGAACTGTGTCCAACGCTTTTGCAAAATCCAAGTATACCACATCCACAGCCACCCCTCTGTCCAAGTATATCACGTCCACCGCCACCCCTCTGTCCAAGTATACCACGTCCACTGCCACCTCTCTGTCCAAGTATACCACGTCCACAGCCACCCCTCTGTCCATGTATACCACGTCCATCGCCACCCCTCTGTCCAAGTATACCACGTCCACCACCACCCCTCTGTCCAAGTATACCACGTCCACCGCCACCCCTCTGTCCAAGTATACCACGTCCACCGCCACCCCTCTGTCCAAGTATACCACGTCCACCACCACCCCTCTGTCCAAGTATACCACGTCCACCACCACCCCTCTGTCCAAGTATACCACGTTTACCACCACCCCTCTGTTCAAGTATACCACGTCCACCGCCACCCCTCTGTCCAAGATTTTGCTCATCTCATAAAAAGAAATCAGATTTGTTTGACAACTTTTGTATTTCATGAATCCATTCTGTCTGTTGCTTAAAATATTTTTTTCCAGCAAGAACACATCTATGTGGTATTTTATTAAACTCTCCAGTATCTTCCCAACTATAGAAGTTAAACTAACAGGTCTATAATTACTTGGTAAAGATTTTGACCCCTTTTTAAATATTGGCACCACATTGGCCTTGCGCCAATCCAGTGGTACTCTGCCAGTCATTAAAGAGCCCCTACAAATTAGAAACAATGGCTTTGAAATGACAGTACTCAATTCTTTAAGGACCAGTGGGTGTATGCCATCCAATCCAGGTGCTTTATTTACCTTTATTCTGTCTAAATATTTGTCGCTGGAGAATGGGGTGAACTGAAGTGTGATAGTGCAGTAATTGGGGTGGGGTGATATGAGCTGTAAGGGTGCAGGAACTGGAGATGATCAGAGGTGTAAAGATGCAGGTATGTGCGTGATCCAAGATGTGAAAATGCTGGAATTGGGACTAATCTGGGGCTTGGAGAAACAGGAATTGGGGCTGATCTGGGTTGTACAAATGCAGGAATTGGGGTGAACTGGGGTCCGGAGGTGCACAAACTGGGATAACCTGAGGTATGAAGGTGCAGATATTGGAACTGAACTGAGGAGCGAAAGTGCATAAATTGGGACTGATCTGAGGTGGGAAGGTACAGGAATTGGGTTGACCTGAGGTGTAAAGGTACAGGGATTGGGATGATCTGAGGTGTGAAGGTGCACAGACTGATCTGAGGCTTTGGGGTGCAGGAATTGGGGCTGATCTAAAGTCTGAAGGTGCAGGAATTGGGGTTGATCTGAGGTCTGGAGCTGCAAGAATTAGGGTGATCTGATGTTTGAAGGTGCAGAAATTGTGATCAGAGTTCTGGGGGTTCTGGAATTGGGGATTTTTGTAGGCCTGAAGGCACAGGAATTGTCGCTGGGAACTGCGGTGTGAAGTTGCAGTAATTGGGGTGGGCTGAGCTGTGAAGGTGCATAAATTGGGGCTGATCTGAGGTGTGAAGGTGCAGGGTTTTAGGGCCAATCTGAGGTGAGAAGAAGCAGGAATTTGGGCTGATCTGGTGTGTGAAAGTACAGGAATTGGGGTGATCTTGGGTATAAAATACAGACATTGACAGGTGAAGGTGCAGGCATTGGTGTGAGCCGAAATGTGAAAGTGCAGGAATTGAGGCTGATCTGAGGCCTGGAGATTCAGGAATTGGAGCTCATCTGAGGTTTTAAAGTGCAGGAATTGGGATGATCTGAGGTGTAAAAGTGCAAAAATTGGAGCTAATATGATGCGTAAAGATGAAGGAATTGAGGCTGATCAGAGGCCTGAAGAAATAGGAATTTGGGCTGTCTGGGTTGTGAACGTGCAGGAATTGGAGTGACCTAAGTTGTGAAGGTGCAGGAATCGGGGCTGATATAAATAAATGTAATATACCTTCTTATCTAGCTGCCGTAAGGATCACAGTATCAGTCAAGTATATCTTATTTTAACGAGCAATTACCCTTGCAATGTGGTAACGGTCCCACTGCAGTGGATCATTTTTTATTTTCCTGGCTTTGGGTTTTAAGATCACACTTTGATAGCAAAGACCCAAATATGGGTTCTTTAAATAAGGCATGACCTCCTCACTATCATCCCAATAATTCAAAACAATCATTTAATCCCAAAAATTTAAACAAATCACTCTTTTTCCTCTTTAAATGAATTGGAAATCTTAGAGGTTCACACATCTTTGCTATACACAAAAAAGTTACTTTGTACCATTTTCCTCATAAAATAATAAATAATATGTTTTTGATTCCCTTGCTTAATTAGATTTTTGTTATTGAGTTTTTGCCTGTGAAACAGATCACATTGCAGGTATATATATATATATATATATATATATATATACACACATATAATATATTTATGCAGAAATAATGAAAATTCAAAAGGGTTCACAAACTTTTAGGCACTACTGTAGTTCTATAGTTTTCTCAATTATAAAGAAAAACGACAAGAACTTAATCATTGTTTAATGAATATACTGTATATACAAGTACAAAATTGATTTTTTTACCCCCTACCACTAGAGCAATTCATTAACAAGATGAAATAAAAATCCAGTTGCAAATTTGTTTGCTTTTGTGTTTCTTGCTAAATCCTTTTGAGAATACTTCCTTTGTATTTTAAGGAAACCTAAACTAGGACAGTCTCAACTGATCTCAAAGAAATTATATGACCTACTTTTATGACACTCTGTTGCATTTTTTCCCTCCGGTACACACCCCACCCCCATGTGTTAAGACCATCAGTCTGATATAAGGATCTCCAAACTATGGAAATTACTCTATCTTCAAATAAAAAAAAAAATCATCTTTACACCACCATGAAAATAAAATATATATATATATATTTTATATATATAATAAATATATATATTATTTTTTTTACATTACCTGAAATTTGATCCCGGATTCGCGTGAATCCCCATAACAAAAGGGCTGATTTTTTTTTTCTAAAAACGTGTGCGTTCCCTAAGGGGCTGAGTTGATTAAAGTATAGACTTAAGGACTGTAGACTGTACAATGATTCTCCTTTTCTGAAGAGTCATACATCATAAACATATGTGTGTATTATGTGGGGCATAATTTAACAAAAGAAGTAACAGTGAATATTTTATGCTAAGCAATTCTCATTACCTTGCAATAATGTGACAAGCGAAGAGGCAGAGATTGAATGGTATCACCTGCGTTCCCCCACACCCTTCCAAAAAAAAGAGCTTTTTATATCTTTTAGCAATTTTTTATGTGATAATATGCTTGATAGACCAAAAAAAAGTTTCCAAATGTTGTAGTAATATATAAGGAATGTCTTGGGATTTTACACCTGGCTTTTTCTAGTTGAATTTACAGCTATATTAGAATATATTTATTTTAATTAAAGCTGAAGTTTAATCTTCTTATATTTTGCCTTTCCTGGTTCCTCCTTGAAAATGCTAATCAGATTTTTAAATAAAACCATTCTATTTTCATTACATAGCTTATTTCAGACCCATTAATGTTGTGGCTGGGTCTCTGTGCTTCTCTATGCAATGCAGACAGATCATGAATTGTGTGTGTGTTTGGGGGGGGGGGGGGGTTGACAGGGTGCTGTCACATAGCTTCCTGAAAATATCACAGCAACCAGGTCATGTTACAAGCAGCAGGGTGGCACTTGGAAGCAGGCATGCAAATCTAAAAAAGTTTTGATGATTGGATGTCACTCTTAGTGGGTGCCTCTAGGCAGTTCCATTAGGTCACTTCCTGTACTGGTGAAATGCTGGGCATTGCTGAGAGTTGATCTTGCCCTTCTCTGGAATGCATTCTGTATATATTTTTGACAGAAGAATTAAAGTGTATGTATAGCCAGACTTTTTTTTTTTCATTTTTTAGGTTCGGATAGAGTAGAACAAGGGTCCCTAACCCCAGGCCGTGAACTGGTCTGTGCCTTGTTTGCAGCCGGTCTACACAAGCTGCACTGAAGGAGCTGCAGAGGCTGAGCAGAGAGATGACATCATTTCTCACGTCTCACCACCCGCCTCGCATCACCGCTGCTGGGTCTGCCTTCTCACATGTCATAGGCTTGAACCCTGTTGAGATTAATTGCACATGTGCCGGTTTCCCCGCTCCTGAATGTCGGGTTCTGTAAAGCTGGGGAGAGACTGAAACTAAGTTCTTTCACTGCTGTCAGAAAACCCATTCAAACTAGCCTTATATGTTTAAAAAGTGGCCAGCTGCATTTGCTGTTGGCTGCGGTGGCAGGCTACAGTGGGAAGCTGCATCTGGTGGCAGGATAGTGACATGCTGCATCTGGTGGCAGGATAGTGACATGCTGCATCTGGTGGCAGGATAGTGACATGCTGCGTCTGGTGGCAGGATAGTGACATGCTGCGTCTGGTGGCAGGATAGTGACATGCTGCATCTGGTGGCAGGATAGTGACATGCTGCATCTGGTGGCAGGATAGTGACATGCTGCATCTGGTGGCAGGATAGTGACAAGCTGCATCTGGTGGCAAGATAGTGACATGCTGCATCTGGTGGCAGGATAGTGACATGCTGCATCTGGTGGCAGGATAGTGACATGCTGCATCTGGTGGCAGGATAGTGACATGCTGCATCTGGTGGCAGGGTAGTGACATGCTGCATCTGGTGGCAGGATAGTGACATGCTGCATCTGGTGGCAGGATAGTGACATGCTGCATCTGGTGGCAGGATAGTGACATGCTGCATCTGGTGGCAGGATAGTGACATGCTGCATCCGGTGGAAGGATAGTGACATGCTGCATCCGGTGGCAGGATAGTGACATGCTGCATCTGGTGGCAGGATAGTGACATGCTGCATCTGGTGGAAGGATAGTGACATGCTGCATCTGGTGGCAGGATAGTGACATGCTGCATCCGGTGGCAGGATAGTGACATGCTGCATCCGGTGGCAGGATAGTGACATGCTGCATCTGGTGGCAAGATAGTGACATGCTGCATCTGGTGGCAGGATAGTGACATGCTGCATCCGGTGGCAGGATAGTGACATGCTGCGTCTGGTGGCAGGGTAGTGACATGCTGCATCCGGTGGCAAGATAGTGACATGCTGCATCTGGTGGAAGGATAGTGACATGCTGCATCTGGTGGCAGGATAGTGACATGCTGCATCTGGTGGCAGGATAGTGACATGCTGCATCTGGTGGCAGGATAGTGACATGCTGCATCTGGTGGCAGGATAGTGACATGCTGCATCTGGTGGCAGGATAGTGACATGCTGCATCTGGTGGCAGGATAGTGACATGCTGCATCTGGTGGCAGGATAGTGACATGCTGCATCTGGTGGAAGGATAGTGACAAGCTGCATCTGGTGGCAGGATAGTGACATGCTGCATCTGGTGGCAGGATAGTGACATGCTGCATCTGGTGGCAGGATAGTGGCATGCTGCATCTGGTGGCAGGGTAGTGATATGCTGCATCTGGTGGCAGGATAGTGACATGCTGCATCTGGTGGCAGAGTAGTGACGAACTGCATCTGGTGGCAGGATAGTGACATGCTGCATCTGGTGACAGGATAGTGACATGCTGCATCTGGTGACAGGATAGTGACATGCTGCATCTGGTGGCAGGATAGTGACATGCTGCATCTGGTGACAGGATAGTGACATGCTGCATCTGGTGGCAGGATAGTGACATGCTGCATCTGGTGGCAGGGTAGTGACAATTTAGGATGTGTCCCTTGTGCTGAAGCCTCTTCTATTAGGTGAAATCTTCCTCCGTCCAAACTGATTGGAGCACATTATTTCTATTATTACATTATAATATGTATTGAAATAGTTCAACTTGCCATAATGCAGAATCAGGGAGTGACCTGAGCTTGTCACTTGTCACTGTACCCTGCCACCAGATGCAGCATGTCACTTGCCACCATACCTTGCCACCAGATGCAGAATGTCACTTGCCAATCGTAGCTTGCCAGCAGATGCAGCATGTCACTTTCCACCGTAGCTTGCCACCAGATGCAGCATGTCACTTGCCACCATAGCCGGCCACTGGATGCAGCATGTCACTTGCCACCCCTGCCTGCCAGCAGATACAGTGTGTCACTTGCCACCATTGCCTGCCAGCAGATGCAGCTTCCCACTGTAGCCTGCCACCAGATGCAGCATGTCACTATCCTGCCACCAGATGCAGCATGTCACTATCCTGCCACCAGATGCAGCATGTCACTATCCTGCCACCAGATGCAGCTTGTCACTATCCTGCCACCAGATGCAGCTTGTCACTATCCTGCCACCAGATGCAGCATGTCACTATCCTGCCACCAGATGCAGCATGCCACTATCCTGCCACCAGATGCAGCATGTCACTATCCTGCCACCAGATGCAGTTCATCACTATCCTGCCACCAGATGCAGCATGTCACTATCCTGCCACCAGATGCAGCTTGTCACTATCCTGCCACCAGATGCAGCTTGTCACTATCCTGCCACCAGATGCAGCATGTCACTATCCTGCCACCAGATGCAGCATGCCACTATCCTGCCACCAGATGCAGCATGTCACTATCCTGCCACCAGATGCAGTTCATCACTATCCTGCCACCAGATGCAGCATGTCACTATCCTTCCACCAGACGCAGCATGTCACTATCCTTCCACCAGATGCAGCATGTCACTATCCTGCCACCAGATGCAGCATGTCACTATCCTTCCACCAGACGCAGCATGTCACTATCCTTCCACCAGATGCAGCATGTCACTATCCTGCCACCAGATGCAGCATGTCACTATCCTGCCACCAGATGCAGTTCATCACTATCCTGCCACCGGATGCAGCATATCACTATCCTTCCACCAGACGCAGCATGTCACTATCCTTCCACCAGACGCAGCATGTCACTATCCTGCCACCAGATGCAGCATATCACTATCCTGCCACCAGATGCAGCATGTCACTATCCTGCCACCAGATGCAGTTTGTCACAGTAATGTCCCTTGTGTTGATGTTTGTTTTTTTATCTTGGATATACTTAGGCTTTAAAACTTACCCAGATAATCCAAAACCAAAAGCCTTTTGATTGGAATATCACACATCATGATATTATGGACTGGAATTTTGACAAAGTCTCAGTGATATCTGTCTAATTTTGTGTATTTCCAGGCCCTTCAAGTGTTCAAACGTCATTTTCTTATGATCTTTGCTTTAAAATTTCAATAGCTCAAAACAACGCCTACAGTCACACCAATTCTGAATCGAATCAACACTCTTCTTCAACCCTACATGCCCCCTGTAAGGTTTCAAATTGATTTTAACATTTGCCTGATTAAATACACTCTTTGTACGGGCTGAAGTCTTCGGAGAATCACACACAATTCAATTTAAATATATCAATAGAGCGTTTTGCTATAATAAAAACACACATCCGACAGCCTCTAAAGCTTTCATACAAAATACATTTTTGAAAGGTGCTTTGAAATCCCTTTATCTTAAATTTAATTATAAAGAAAATTATAATTAAAACCTACCAGGCAATATTATGCTAGACATTTTTTTTCAACAGCAATAATGGATGTAATGTAGCAACATTTGTCTTCTCCAAATTAAAAAATGACAAATAGAATAAAGGCAAAAATTAATACCGGCGATAAAATTCAAAGTTCAAAAAACTTATTGAAAAATAGAAAAGTATTATCAGCAGAATTGTTTCAGGGCCAGGACATGAGGGGATGCTTGGCGGTTCAGTCGTACAATGCTATTATGTGGGAGTTATTGTAAAGTAACCCTGTCACTAAAGTAAAGTATGTCAGTTAAAGTGATATTAAGCCCAGGTTCACACTCATGCGGTGCGGTACATCGCAGGTGATTCCCACAGGAACCGCACCGCATTCCTGTGCAAATCACATGTAAATTGTGTGCGGTGTGATTTGAGCCATACATTATGTATGGCTCAAATCGCACTGCATCTGCCCCAAAAAGGTGCAGGATCCTTTTTTGGGTCCGCACTAAAATCGGATCGCATGGGTATTAACACCTATGCGATCCAAATCTGCACATCGCACCGCATTTCGCGGACTGATTTTGGGATGTTGTTAAATTTAACATACACACCCGCGCAGTTCGCATGAACGGGGTGTGATTCTGATGCGGTGCG
The DNA here is from genome assembly GCF_062004578.1 of Staurois parvus. NCBI lineage: Eukaryota > Metazoa > Chordata > Amphibia > Anura > Ranidae > Staurois > Staurois parvus. Next base: position 722,757 of record NW_028318512.1, read on the forward strand.
GAATTTGCACAGAAAACGCTGCGAATTCCAGACCGCATCAATGTGAACCATGACTAAAGCTTCCACTTTTGTTTAACATTAAAATATCAAACATGTTATATTTACCTTCTGTGTGAAATGCCTTTGCACAGAGCAGTCCTGATACTTTATTTCTAGGGTCCCCCACCAGTGCTCTCAGTTCCTCCTCTTCTCCATATGCCACAAGAGGAAGCCGCTTCCTATGGTGGCACACATGAGGGCTTGCTCCCAAGTCTATAGACACAGATAGCGGGACCTGGCCCTGCCCCCCTCCCTCATCATAGGATTTGATTGACAGGAGGTGGGAGCCAATGGCTTCAGCTGCTATCAATCTTCCCAGTGAGGAGGGACAGAGCTGGGAGAGGACCAGGCTCAGGTAAGTATAAGGTGAGTGGGGACTGTTGGAATCCTTAATGCGCAGAGTGCAATAAGGTAAAAAAAAACTTAAGGCTTTAGAACCACATTAAGGCATAGTGACTGATTAACAGAAGATTGAGAATACTTGTCTGCTATTGACGACACTGAAAGCTACTCCAAACCTGAAAATCTTGAGTCTATAGGGAAACCAACACTTCTGGGAGAGTCAATCTCTCGGTTCCCTTGCAGCACTTTCTGGTTCCTTCTACTGACCTCCATGCTACTTCTGTCTCTTCTGCAGTAATATGGTGGCCAGATGGAGGAACTAGTGAGGGCTTTGGAGGATCAGGGAGATCAACACTTCAGGAAGTGTCAGTTTCTCTGCATATTTTACAGATTTCTCAGCACTGAAGCAAAGTTCAGCAGTGCACGCTGAACTTTTCATTTGAAGGTAAACCTTGACTTAAAAACTGTACAATGTCAACAAGGCCACTTTAAACTTAATAGTCACCTTGATTCAACAGTGCCCACTGCATTATGATAATAATATACAGTATGTATAAGAGTTGTAAGTCGATTTTCCTCCCCTTCTTGTTGGTTTGGGCCTTCCTTTCTTTGATTTGAGGCTATATTAACATGGAAAGGAACGAAGAAGAGAGCCATGAGAAGGAGTCAATGTACTGGAGTCGACATGCAAGTTTATCATGGACTTTTTTCACTCCTTTGCTGGTCATAACTCATGAGGGTTGGGATCAGGGGCATATTTGCCATGAGGCAAGGAAGGCATTTGCCTTCGGTGGCATTTTTCAGGAGGGTGGCACTGCCCCCTGGAGGAAGGAATGCTGGTTGTCCTGTGCCAGTTCCTGTGTGGTGAGTGCACTGTGGAGGTTTTCGAGGGGCACTTGGGCTGGGTGGAAGAGTGGACTCCATGAAGAGTGTAATGGTGAGTCTCTATGTATCTTCTTCTCTCCTGGGGAGGCCGTGAGCAGGTGAGCAAGTGAGTAGGCAAACGAGCAAAGGGGACAGCTAGGTGGATGAGTGGTGGGGGCAGCAGATTTTTAGTGTTGCCTAGGACAGCACAAAACATAAATACACTATTGGTTGGAACTCCATGAACTTTCCACCTTTGTATTGAGGTTATATTAACCACTTTCCTGCCACCCTATAGCAGAAATACTGTGGCAGGGGTGTGCAAAATCACGTATATATATGTGATTTTGCATTTTTGGGGCACATGCTATTCGCAGCCTTGGCTGTCAATCACCGGGTCCCGGCCGGTGATTACTCACTGGCACCCGGTGATTGCCGAGTATTACTGAAGGGGGGGAGAGAACTGTATGTAAACAATACAGTTCTCTCCCCTGTCAGCTCCTGCACACTCCAGCACACTGCTTTGCATGGCTCTGCGTAGCAGAGCCATACAAAGCAGTGTGCTTACAGTTGAAAGCACACACACAGCTTACTGTGAAGCACACACATCACACAGTTAACCCTTTGATTACCCCATGTTAACCCCTTCCTGCCCAGCACCATTAGTACAGTGTCAGTGCTTTTTATTAGCATTCCCGCAGTCCCACTATAAGTCACTGATTACCGTTATTACTAGTAAAAATAAAAATTCAGGAATCTATACCTCCATTTGTAAACGCTATAACTTTATAAACCAATTAATTTACACGTATTGGGATTTTTTTTTAGCAAAGACATGTCACAGAATACATTTTGGTGTAAATTTAAGATGAAATTTGATTTTTACATTTTTTTTTACTGGACATGTTTAATAGCAAAAGTCAAAAATATTATTTTTTGCTCTAAATTGTCAGTCTTTTTTTTATAGCGCACAAAATAAAAACGCACATGCGATCAATTACCACTGAAAGAAAGATCAATTTGTGGGAAAAAAAGGACATCAATTTCATGTGGCTGCAGCATTGCATGACCGCGCAAATGTCAGTTAAAGTAATGCAGTGTATTGCAAAAAATGGCCTGGTCAGGAAGGGGGGTAAATCCTCCGGAGGGCAAGTGGTCAAGAGCACCAGCAGGTGTAGGCACTGCCAAGTCCTTAACAACCAGTATTGCTGGGAATCTCTGACCATTTAAGAAAAAAAGCAGGGATTGTTTTTAAAAAGAATGGCATAATTCATGCCAGATCACTCAGGTTTGATATGAATTTTAAGGAGGACTCCCCACATTCTAATATAAAATTACCTGTGAGCCACTTTAGTATACACTATATATTATATATATATTCGCAGGCTCCCTTTTACATCCTCATATATATGTGTGGTGTGATAACTCAATTTGAAATAGGGTGCCGCGCCCCGTAAAGGATTATATACCTATAAAGTATATATTCGTAATTTATATTAAAATTTAAATCTTGTGCCTTACATAGAGCACCAAGGAATTATCATACATGATCCAGAGCAGGGGCGGACTGACCATTGGGAAACTCGGGCACTGCCCGAGGGCCCGGGGTCAGTTGGGGGCCCCATGAGATGCCCCTGGTACCTTTTTCATAGGCTTTTTTGAGTTTGGGCAAGGACACAGGGGCCCCATGATCCCCTATTGCCTGGGGGCCCCATGAGTTGTCAGTCCGCCCATGATCCAGAGTGATATCAATTATGCTTCATACTAAAATTATAATACCAAACGTGAATATAGGTGAAAAAAAACAAGCATATAAAATCAATTATAAAAATTCATAAAGTAATTAAATAAGTGTCCAAACGATATAAAGTGTCCAAACAATGTATAAGTCCAACAAATTATATAAAAGTTCAATTGATATTGTTCCTGTTAGTGAAAAAACTCTGTGTGATTCTCACACAGATGATATCTTTAGTATGCTCTCACCTTGCAAACAGCCTGTAACTAGATATACTTGGCTTTATAGGAGTGGAGCTACGATGTGATTCTCTGAAGTATGTTGAGTTGGTTAATTTCCTCTATGTTCATGAGTGTACTGCTGTGGAAATGTAAAACTCCCCTTCTTCTGATTGCTCAATCCTTCTCCCTATTAATCCTCATTGATACCAGGGAAAAAAAGAGAAATGGATAGTGCCGTTGGTTTAAAAGTGGAATTTATTATGTGCCCATAATGCACTCACATTGTTAAAAACAATTTGTGCTTTGTATAATATAAGAGCCGCTACGTGCAGATGTGACCAGCCTCATCGGTGTGTCTGCACACACTGTCTATACTCGCCGTTCCAGAAGTAAATTATGAATATATACCTTATAGGTATATAATCCTTTACAGGGCGCGGCACCCTATTTCGAATTGAGTTATCACTCCCCACATTCTATATCAAGTGCTATGGGCCTGGTGTGGATATAAGGGAGAACCTCAGCAAAATAAATTGTTGGGTCCACCTAAAAAAATCCATTCCAGATCCTTATCCAAGCATGCAGGCCAGGAAAGAGGGGGATTGGCATTTTACTTTAGGATCTCCAAAATAAAAGAAAAAAAACCCTTATACAAAAGCTCATTGAATGGAGATTATGTCATCCATTAAGAGATGTCTGCCACATAGCCAGTGGTATATATTCGTAATTTATATTAAAATTTAAATCTTCTGCCTTACATAGAGCACCAAGGAATTATCATACATGATCCAGAGTGATATCAATTATGCTTCATACTAAAATTACCAAATGTGAATATAGGTAAAAAAAAACAAGCATATACAATCAATTATAAAAATTCATAAAGTAATTAAATAATTGTCCAAACGATATAAAGTGTCCAAACAATGTATAAGTCCCTCCCACTGACGTCACCACGTACCCGACTTCTGGAACGGCGAGTATAGACAGTGTGTGCAGACACACCGATGGGGCTGGTCACACCTGCACGTAGCGGCTCTTATATTATACAAAGCACAAATTGTTTTTAACAATGTGAGTGCATTATGGGCACATAATAAATTCCACTTTTAAACCAACGGCACTATCCATTTCTCTTTTTTTCCCTGGTATCAATGAGGATTAATAGGGAGAAGGATTGAGCAATCAGAAGAAGGGGAGTTTTACATTTCCACAGCAGTACACTCATGAACATAGAGGAAATTAACCAACTCAACATACTTCAGAGGATCACATCGTAGCTCCACTCCTATATAGCCAAGTATATCTAGTTACAGACTGTTTGCAAGGTGAAAGCATACTAAAGATATCATCTGTGTGAGAATCACACAGAGTTTTTTCACTAACAGGAACAAAATCAATTGAACTTTTATATAATTTGTTGGACTTATACATTGTTTGGACACTTTATATCGTTTGGACACTTATTTAATTACTTTATGAATTTTTATAATTGATTTTATATGCTTGTTTTTTTTCACCTATATTCACGTTTGGTATTATAATTTTAGTATGAAGCATAATTGATATCACTCTGGATCATGGGCGGACTGACAACTCATGGGGCCCCCAGGCAATAGGGGATCATGGGGCCCCTGTGTCCTTGCCCAAACTCAAAAAAGCCTATGAAAAAGGTACCAGGGGCATCTCATGGGGCCCCCAACTGACCCCGGGCCCTCGGGCAGTGCCCGAGTTTCCCAATGGTCAGTCCGCCCCTGCTCTGGATCATGTATGATAATTCCTTGGTGCTCTACGTAAGGCACAAGATTTAAATTTTAATATAAATTACAAATACATACCTTATAGGTATATAATCCTTTACAGGGCGCGGCACCCTATTTCGAATTGAGTTATCACTCCCCACATTCTATATCAAGTGCTATGGGCCTGGTGTGGATATAAGGGAGAACCTCAGCAAAAAAAATTGTTGGGTTCACCTAAAAAAATCCATTCCAGATCCTTATCCAAGCATGCAGGCCAGGAAAGAGGGGGATTGGCATTTTACTTTAGGATCTCCAAAATAAAAGAAAAAAAACCCTTATACAAAAGCTCATTGAATGGAGATTATGTCATCCATTAAGAGATGTCTGCCACATAGCCAGTGGCAGCACAGTGGCTAAATGGTTAGCCCTTACGCCTGGCAGTGCTAGGATCATTGGTTCAAATCCCAACCACAGCACCCTCCAAGAGATAGACAAATGAAACCAGCGCTCCAATCTTCATGCAAACCAAGGAATTGCCAAAATGCCAATCGAAGAGGTGCTGCCCTTCTGAGATCGGGAAATCTGAACACTGGTAAATGAAAACAAGCAAGGGCGCACTCTCATCGTGCATTACCGTGGTATACCACGTAATTTATTAAATAAAAAAGGATGTATACTCACAAACCAACGTGATTATAGGCAGTATGAGTGATCCACAAAAACAGTCACAATACAACTGTGTCTAATGATGCGGATAAACTGACGCATTTCGGGGGCGGAACCCCCTTCCTCAGAGCCCAACCACAGCACCACCTGCCAGTGGTTTGCATGTTCTCCCTGTGCCTGTGTGCGTATCCTCTCGGTACTCCATTTTCCACCCAAGACATGCTGGTAGATTAATTGGATTCTGTCTAGTATGTATATGTATGAATGTGAGTTAGGGACCTTAGATTGTACACCGCTTGAGGGTTAGGGACTGATGTGAATGTACAATATATATGTAAAGCACTGCGTAAATTGATAGTGCTATATAAGTACCTGAAATAAATAAATAGCAATAATAGTGGTGAAACCAGAAACTGCATGGCTGTTTGAACCGTAACACTGCATGATATACAGTATCCAGTAAAACATTGATAACATAATATTATATTTTACAAATAGTCAAGTCACTTGTCTACCATAATTCATAAATATTCATTCCTGCAGTAAAATAAAAGCATTCCTTCACAATGAACCATTTTAGCAGCTACGAATTACGCCATCATTTAATTTATACTGAACGTCTGTATGTTATGTCCTACGTGGGATGCTTAAAAGATGGAAAGCTATTACAATAGGTGCATAAATTTGTCAAAAGCCATTAACGAGGGCCATTAATGGAGAAGAGTAATTTTAAAACTGCGCAATATAAATAACCCTATTTTGGAAAATCAGACACAGCTGCTAGGTCATGTCCAGTTGTTACATTATTTCTCGTTTCTGATGTTACAAATCTGGAAATTCTGAAATGGCCGTGTTCAATTTCTGAAAAGTGGTTGGAATGATATTCATCTTCCCCGGCCTCAATGGGAAACTGAGAATTTGTCACATTCCATCTATTATAAAAAATACTTTATCATAAAACCAACTGCCGCCAACAAAACAGAGAATGAAAACCTGTTATTTCAGGACAGCGTCTATCAGTTCTTTTGAGTCTGACTAAGACCCGAGCCGGGGCATGGCAAATGTTATGAGGAAGAAAAGCCATAAACAAGAATAGACTGTGTTTGAAAGTTTACCTAGAAGTTTGAAGGAGCAGCCAAATGCTGCAGGATGATCCCGTGCTATGCGGCTTGTTTTACAATAGGACACATGACTGGTACACTGTTCAATTCTCCCTGAGATTGACTAAAATAACCACACTGACAACAAAGATACTTTTAACTTCGTTGATACTTTATTATTTAAAGCGGTTTCCACTCAACCTATCAAAAAATAAGAGTCAGCAACTACAAATACTGTAGCTGCTGACTTTTAAAAAGCAGCCACTTACCTGTCCCTCGGTCCCGTGGTGTGTCCCCCGCAGCTCATTTCACCGGCCATCCTGTATTCCTGGAGGCCGGCATCTTCACTGTGGGCACCTGACTGTGATAGCTTGCGGCTTCACAGCCGGGTACCCACTGCGCATGTGCGAGTAGCATTGTGCTTCATGAATGGTTCTGTAGTCTTCTGGGACCTGTCACGTGCCCCGAAAGACTACAGGGAGGGAGGACACCTTCCGGACCAGAAGTGGGAGCAGGTACCTGTCAAATTCGGGTACCCATTCTGCAAAGCAGCCAATCCTTAAAGCGGAACTTCCCCTTTTGGGTGGAGCTCTCTTTAAGTATCAGCCACAGCTTGATATCTATGAAAAATGAACAATCAACCAATAAAACATATCTAACACCAAATCCCTTTTTAGCAGTGCTGAGTGGCGTATCTCCACTTTTCTTCCTTAGCAGGAGCCGATTCAGCCCCCAACCATCCAGGTTAGGCTCAGGGGCTTACCTACCAATTCCACCACCTCTACCAGCCACCTGCCACCTTAGCCAGCAAAAGGGATAAACGCCAGTTGTGACAAAAAATATCACGTGACAACAAATATACCGGACGGGAACCAATAATAACAAGGTGTCACTGAATTATTTACTTTGTAGTTATTTATTCATTGTCCTGAAAGAAAAAACTGCACGTCTTTGTTTTTTTAATTTATGTATGTATTCTTTTTTTTTTTTTTTTTTGCAATTATTTATTAATATATTTATTTTTTATTTTGTTATAAATGTCATAAGCAAAGCCACAGCAATGAAACCCAGGAACAAAAACTTGGGGAGGGAGGGTGGGGACTTCCTTCTTTGTGGAAGGGCGCCAACTGAGTGACCAGTATGTCACGGGACTTAATGTGATGCAGGAGCCCCCTTCTTTTTCTTCCTCCTACCAATAATCTGCCACCACAATCCAAAGCACGCCCCTTCACCATCCCTCTCTTCTGCCATCACTTAACCCCTTTATTACCCTACAGACTAGTCCGAAGGGACTGTCCCCAGTCGTGATATTTTGGACAGTCTAGGAAAAATATATGAGAGTTACTTATTAAAGACAAATTCCAGGTGCATAAAAACGACATAATTCATCAACCTCTTCCCGTCCGCCCACTGCCTATAGATGACGGACAGGAAGCTGGATGAACATGAACAGATTGCAGAGTGATCTTCAGCTAGTTCTTGCTTTACCTGTGCTCTGACCTGCTATATTTGCCTTCCTGTGCATGACTCGGCTTGCATCTGACCTCTCTTTGGATTCCTGCCTACCTGTTGTGGCCTTGGCCTGACTACATTTCTGCCTCACGTTCCTGTACCTCGTTGCCCAGCTTTGAACTTACCTCAGCTCAATTCCTGACTCTGCCTCTGCCTAATGCTCCTGTACCTGCTGTTGGTGACCCTTTGGCTTGTGACCTGGCTTTGCTGCTGTCTGCTAATCAAGTGTGACCATGTTTTGATTTCTGCTACCTGTCTGGTGACCCATGGTCTATCCTGCAACCAACAGCTGGTGTTGCCTGTTACATCAGCCCTTGTGCCACTCTGTGTCCTCACACCTCCTATCACCACTAGCAAGGGTAATGGACAAGAGCTGCAAGAGAAACCTCCTCTTAAGCTCGATCACCACTAGGTACGTGATACCTCCACTGTAGCTAATCAAGCTCAAATCAGGCTTGATTAGCTGATAATTTGGCTACAGGAGCTAGGGAATGGCAGCTCTGAACCAAAAAGTGATGCAGCTTTCAGGTTCATTAGTAGCAGAGGGACCAGGGAATTGATGTTCCCCGATCTCCTCCTGATCTCACAAATCAGTGCATTTACCATAGTACCAGGAGGTATGGAAGAGTTCAGGAGGCACTTCTGGCACTGGTGGTGGGAGTGGCCCACACCATCAAAGCTCTGTAAAAGTAATATGGTGACTCTAGAGCTGCCAAGATCACTTTTACCTGAAAGCTGATAGCCAGCTGGAAAAATACATATCATCCATATTAATAAAAGTATGGGTGCAGTGCTTAAAATCAGAAGTGTATATGCAAATAACCAATAGTGAATCCTTGATTATCAATATATCAATGATGACAGTGCAATTAGTGCCAATTAGTGACCAGAAAATCATCAAATATAAAGTGACACAGGTGTTTGTAATAAAATCAGATACAAGAGTCCAGTATAAATGAATCTAAAGATAACCACTCCAGGTGGCTGAAGTGCTGTATATGCGCAAGTCCAAATATTGAACGTCAGAAGATCTAAGCAAGGGTGTTCCAACATCCTATCCCTCAATTAAAGGTGGTAAATCTGGTAATAGATAAATTGCGTACTCACCAGATGCGCAAAATAATCACGCATTTGAGAACACAACTGTCTCATCAGGTCAGCAAGATAATCTACTGGTATGTACAGCCTGGTTACAGTTCCCCTTTGGATCCTCCGCTTGGTATCAGCACCTCAGGTTCTCTCCTCAATAGGTAGAGAAAAAAAAACAGGTGGTGCACACACCTAATGACCAGCCTCTGATGCAGATGTGTAATGGATGGATAATGGGAGCCTTGCTGGTGATGATGAGGCATCCATTACACATCTGTATCAGAGACTGGTCATTGGCTCTGAAGAAAGGGATTTGTCCCTGAAACGCGTCAGCCATTTGACCGCACTGACAGTTGGACCACCTTGCTTGCCGTTGTGGCCATCGCCATTCTGCAAATGCTTTTTAGATACATGCTTCATCTGTGAGTATGTTTTTATTTTTCACTCCTACAATAAACCTTGGATAATGCACTAGATGTATGCGCCACCTGTTTTTTCTCTATCTAGTGGCTGATTCCCCCGTCTGAGGAGGGCTGCACCCCTGAAGAATTTCCTTTGGTTGTCGCTGTCCTGGTTCCCTTGGCTTCCCTTTTGGCTGTACATATCCTGAGGCACTGGAGAGTACATACGATATCCGGTTCGGTTGTTCTCTCCTCAATAGGCTCTGTGAATGGTTAGACTCACAACATCTATGTCCCAGTTCCAGGAATACTCGTTTCTGGGACTTGTTTTAACCCTTTGAATACAAAACATACCTTGGTAAACAAGGGGTTAACAGTCTGTAATTTTGCATAGCAACCAGGATCCCCCTTTTTCTCTTAGACTGGGGTGAGAGCAGTGGAACTGGAGTCTGATTGCCATGAGCAAGACCATTTTTCCATCATGCACATTTTGCACATGTGCCATTGTGGTTTCACCAATGTGTTTTAGTGCTTTGTAAAACCATTATAAAGTTTTCTTGCTGCAGTATTGTATAACTCAGTATTTAAAGTTGAGATTATTTTGTGGCTCAATGCCTACATTAAGATAAAACACAGTATTCCCAGCCAACAAGTAGATATTCTACTAAATTCCCAAAGAGAGTAATTTATCAAAGCATTGTAATTAATTTTCCCCTTGCATAAAGATATGTCCTCATTTATAAAATGCTGCGCTCCTTTGTCTCCGTTCTATTTTGGTACCACAACTCGTTAAAGTCTGCAGACTTCTCAGGCACATTTGCTTATTTACCCTGGATGTGAGAATGCAGCAAAAATAATATTTGCCCAATGTGCTTTCAATAACACCTCCTTCAACACTGTGAAAGTCACTTGTTGACCTGTTGAATAAAAGTTGAGTCCAGATGACCGGGACAAGGCCAAAGTTTCTTTACCTGGATAATTAACGCTACTACTTTGTGGTCATGTACTTTTCAGGTTTTGCAGGTTATGAGCTGTGATATGCGGTCAGGCTATGCTTAAAGCTGAACTCCAGGCAAGAAGCTAAACACACAGAATAAAAAAAATATATTAGGCTACGTTCACACTAGCCTTGTTTTCAAGCGGCAGAAAGGCGTTTGGGAAGCGTTTTTACCGCTTCCCAAACGCCTCGGACAATTCTGGCCATTGCAGCACATGGTGCTGTTCTAACGGGAGCGGGAGCAGCAAGTGACATCTTGCTTACTACTTTGCATGTGATCACTGATTGGCCAATCAGTGACCACATGATCGGGACCTCGCACAGAGGTCCCGTCCGACGATCGGTGTTTCACTGTGTCCGGAGGACACAGGGGGCACAGGATCGCGGTGCTGCGTGCTCCCCGGTTTATAAACGGCCACCCGACCCTGCACTGCCACTGTTCGGCCGTTTATATACAACAGCCAGTCGGGAAGTGGTTAAGGAGGGGTGGGCTCTCTCCAGGCACACCTGCCCTTAACCTATCCATTGATGTATGTGCTCCTACTATGCAGGCTCTGGAAATTTTAGTTAGGTCCACAGTATACAGAGGACCCTTGAAGCGAGGCTGTGGCTTACGCATGTATTTGCAAATGTATGCAAACTAAACCCTATGTTATAACTACAAACTGTTAGAGCCAAATTGGTTGTTTTGCAGGCTTGCTGGTAAGTGCTGCTGGGAAATCCTTTGTTTGTTTGTGAGGAAATACGCTTCTAGCCTACAATAGTGTACATGGACACATAGGATAACTCTATTTGCTTCTAGGGGGCAGAAAAAAATGCTCATAACTAACTGCTAGGAACTTAAAAATAAACTAGTGTGCATGGAGCCTTTGAGTTGAGCATACATACTTCAATATATTTTTTTTCAAACCAGCATTTAGTGTAAAAATAATAACCCACTTATGGGCAAATGTAAACCTCCTACCAACCCCTCCCCAACGACCATTCCTTTCCACTCATCTCCACATGTATTTTTCATTTAACAACCCTTTTTAATTCTCCCTTTGTGTTGCCTCTTTTGGAAGTGGAAGCCTATAATCCAGAGTAGCAATCTGGGCCCACCGCCAAACAGTCTTGTTGCTGCTCCTTGTCATGACATCATCACAATGAAGCAGCCTTCCAGAGGACTCCTTCAATGGGTAGCCAATGGGAAGTGGAAATATCATCTATAATAATAACTTGGAGGAAAGAGCCTCCCATTCTGCAAGCAAGTTCAAGGGGATCTTAGGTAGTTTTGTTTTGTTTTGTTTTGGGTTTTTTATATGCAAAGTGGGTGGGAGTTAAAGACTAGTGGATGTTTCTTAGAATCAGTTTATCAATATGGTGTCATATTTAAAAACAAATAAAAAACAACAGAACTGATATCGCATTAAGGTTAACAAAGCAAATTATAATTAACAAAGCAAACTATAATTAATCTCATCGGTTTTCCTTTTCTTTAATTATGCAAAACCTGTCATAAAACGTTGTAAACCCACAGCTGGGTACTCCATAGGAAATGCATAAAATGTATTAATCCTCATTTAAATATTTATACAACCTTAACATTTTTTTATACAGGCAGGGGGTGGGATCTGACAGCTGCTGACCTGAAATATAAATATTTCAATAATGGACAAAGTTTTCAAGCTTCAGGGATCAAAACATAAATCCGATTCTAAGCACATCAAATGAGATGCAAGTTTCTCTTCAATTCTTTTCCTTGGTAGACAAACAGGAAATATTTGATGTGATCAACAGCTCCGTGGGTTCCAGTGAAGTTGTACTCATTGCCTTCACTGTTATAAAGAGGCATTGTCCTAAGTATAAATAACAAACGGGAGGCACTAATTAAAAAACTTCCTGTTATGTGTAAAGAATTTTCATTCTGAATATTATATATGGGACCACAAACTGGAAAGGCTTATATTCACACATAACATTTTTCAATATTTTTATAACCATAATATTTAAAATTCATGACAAAAAATCCAAAACAGGTAAAACAAAAGTAAAAAACAAAACAAAAAGGATCAACGGAGGAGTCTCATGAGCAATGTAGATCCATTTTGGAGGCATATACTGTATACGGGGTAATGGCTCAGGCCATACAAAATCTGTGGATATACAATAATCATTATAAAGCCAATTTATACTTTTCTTTTTGGTTTGCTCCTTTGGATGTCAGACTTGTGTTGTGATTGGATATTGCTAAGTGCTTTTATATTTGTGAGTCTGCACAGTGAATATAGGCATGCATGAAATGCATCTTTTTGATCATTATTAGTTCAGCTTTACAAAAAAAATTTAAAGGTAAACTAACCCTGGACATCCTCCCCACCCCACCCCTGTCCCTGCTGTACTTACCTCCAGGTTTGTCAACACCCCTTAACTCAATCCAGCAGTCCAGGGAGTTGAAATCCCTGCTCTTCTCTGCAAGCACTTCTGGGACAGACCAGATTGATTCTGACTGGTCCCAAACAGGGGTGGACTGACAACTCATGGGGCCCCCGGGCAATAGGGGATCATGGGGCCCCTGTGTTCTTGCCCAAACTCAAAAAAGCCTATGAAAAAGGTACCAGGGGCATCTCATGGGGCCCCCTACTGACCTCGGGCCCTTGGGCAATCCCGGGTTTCCAAATGGTCAGTCTGCCCTGATCCTAAATTAATCTAGTCTGTCCCAGAAGCTCTGATGGAGATGAGGGCGAAGAGCTGGGATTTCAAATGCTGTGCTGTCAGCTCGGCAACCCTTGTGGTAAGTACAGTGGGGACCGGGGGGTTGGGGAGGATATTCAGTGTTAGTTCATTTCTACATTTTTTTCTGTAAAGGTGAACTAACCCTTTAAATAATAACATGTACTGCATATATTTTTCATTGATTTTAAGTATTATGGGTATAAATAGATTGAAAATTGTTGTGTGTAAATGCAAGCCTTTCAAGTTTATTGTATCAAAAATAATACTCTCTCTCTATTCATAAAACAATCCTAGATTGTAAGCTCCAAGGATCAGGGCCCTCCTATCCCTCTTGTATTGAACTGTATTGTTGCTGTATTGTCTCCCTTTATATTGTAAAGCGCTGAGCAAACTGTTGGCGCTGTATAAATCCTGTATAATAATAATAATCTATTTACACAACATGTTCTATACTTACTAGTACTGCCTGCATTACATGGAATCTTCCTTCTTTTGCAGGGCAAAACATACAGAATCTCTACCATCCAACAGGTGCCAACAGGTGTTGTCAGGTGCCTGTGTTTCTCTTCTGTTTGTGCTTCAAGAGACTGAAGGTTAGGCATGAGCGAAGCTAGCCAATTTCACGTCACCAAAATTTTAGCCAAATTTGCCATAATTCTGGGTCCCTTAGCAGTCACATGGTCTACTAGAGGCATTGCTAGTGCGGATGAGTGAATCTACCTGGGTTCAGTAAGCAAATAGTTTTGTGAATCCTCCACAAACTTTGGGAACCTTCTTGAGAACCCAGTTGAAGTCTATGGGGCAAACCATTGTATTTAATTCTGGTTATTTGTAGAGCAAATTAGTAAGCTATTGTCAAACAAATGCATGGGAAGCCAAGCACTTCTATTGGGAGCATGTTACAAAACCAACATTTGAAAAAAAGCAAAAAACTCTCTCTCTCTCTCTCTCCTTCAAGACGCCTCCTGTATGGAGAAACTAGTCGCATACATTACTCAGGAGTGATTTCGGTCCACTCTTCCACACAAACAGTCTTCAAATCTTGAAGTTTCCATGGGCCTCTTCTATGAACTCTGATCTTTAGTTATTTCTTTAGATTTTAGATAGATGCTAGATTTTCTATTGTATTCAAGTCATGTGATTAGCTAGGCCTTTCTAGCAGCTTTATTTTCTTTCCTTGAAACCAATTGAGAGTTTCCTTTGCTTTTTGTTTGGGATCACTGTCTTGCTAAAATGTCCATCCTCATTTCATCTTCATCATCCTGGTAGATGGCAGCAGATATTTATCAAGAATATCTTGGTACAGGTTTCCATCCTTCCTTCAATTATATGAATTTTGCCAGTACCGTTTGCTGAAAAACAGCCCCATACCATGATGTTCCCACCTCCATGTTGGTATGGTGTTTTGGGGGTGATGTGGAGTGTCATTTGACCTCCAAACATGGTGTGTTTTATGGCATTCAAAGAGTCAAATTTTGGTCTCATCTGACCAGGCTATATTCTCCCAGTATTTCACTGGATTGTCTAAATGTTGTACAGCAAACTTTAGATGAGCTTCAACATGCTTTTTCTTCAGCAATGGAATCTTGTGTGGTGAGTGTGCATACAGGCCATGGCAATTGAGTGCATTACGTATTGTTGTGGGTATAGGATTATAATTTTTTTTAAATTTATTTAATGGTTGAACTGGATGGACTTTTGTCTTTTTCAGCCAGACTAACTATGTAACTATGCAATTATAACTGCTAATTCCAGATTTTTATGACGCTCTCCACAAGTGGTCCTTGGCTCTTGGACAACTCTTCTGATAGTTCTTTTTACTCCTCTGTCAGAAATCTTGCGAGGAAAACCTGGTCGCGGCAGGTTTATGGTGAAATGATGTTCTTTCCACTTCCAGATTATGGCCCCAACAGTGCTCACCAGAACATTCAAAAGTTTAGAAATCCATCTGTAATCAATGCCATCAGTATGTTTTGCAACAATACGGTTGCGAGGGTCTTTAGAGAGCACCTATCATGAGATGTTTCTTGTGTTACACCTTGGTAATGAGACACCTTTTTATAGGCCATCAGTTGAGACTAAACCAGCTGATATTAATTTGCACTGACAAGAGGCAGGATTGCTTTCTCGTTGCTGATAGATTTCAGTTGGTGTCTTGACTTTCCATACCTTTTTGCACCTCTCTTTCTTCATGTGTTCAATAATTTCCCCGTGTCATTCCATTTTTTTACACATAATAATTTCTGAACTTATTTGTTTTGATTTCTTTGTTCGATGTATGCATGGATTGCATGGGTTGTTACTGATTTGTGGGGAAAATTTTATATCAATAGCACCTTTAGAAATATATTTATTGAGAAAATTGTTCAATACTTGTTTTACCCGACGTGTGTGTATGTATATGTGTTTATATGTATATGTATGTATGTATATATATATATATATATATATATATATATGTATCCTGAATATAAATGCAATATAATACTTATTCAGTTCAATGGAAAACTTCATTATATATAGTACAGAGACTGTCAAAATTTGAGTGCATCCTATAGAATGCTGTACATTTTTTTATATTTTTTATTATTATTGGTTTTTTTTTTTTTTAGATTTAGTGTAGAATATAAAACACAACTGCTAGGAACAAGAATACAGTAGGGATGAAGCCAAGGCACTTCCATAAAGAATATATTTAAAAAGTTCCCTTCATTGTTAGCTAGGAAAGAAAAAAAGCACCAGAGTTTTCACATGAACAATATTTCTTCTGTATTCTATTTTTATGTTGATGCACCTCCACCAGCTAATCTTTTTCACCCACTTGTTTTGAATCACTACGAGTTCATCTGCCTTCCCAGCCTACTAAACCCTATGAGGTAAATAGCCATTTACTTGTCGAATTTTTGTCTTCAAATGTTGTGAAGTTTCCAATTGTTTCAGAGGAGAATACATTAACTGGAGTGGGAGACAATCAGCTTATCAGTTTAAGAACTCAGTTCCTTTACTTGTCACTTTCTCAAGTACATTTTCTAGGTGGTAGCTAGGATTCTCAGCTCAGACTTCCTAATCCTTCTGACAGCTGTTTCAAACAATCAGAGATACTGATTTTGTATTTTTTTTTACTAGAATATTGCTGGTAAATTGGCACTCGTTAAAGGCATTTGCAAAGTTGGATGGAAAAAATAGGTTTATTATGTTTCTTTATCGTTTTCACATATTTTTACAATTATTATTATTCTATTACTGACTTCTGCATTTTTAATATAATATAAATGATGTTATTATTATTGCGACCTCATTTCAACTTCATGTAGTGCAGCTCCAAGTACCAATGTCGTTGCTCAGATGATCCACCAATTAATAGGGTGCTGGCATGAGTGTGCTCATCGAGAAAGCATTGTAGCCAAAGAAAAGAGAATGCCGCACGTTGACAGTGCCAAGTGCATATGATATGAAGAGCGGCCTCAGCCCTGGATCCTCCCAATAGTCATGCTTTTTGATGCATTTCACCCAGCCCACTGGGGCTTAGCCATAGAGGCTGAAGTCACTCTACATATCATATACACTTGGAGTTATTGATATTTATTTTATTATTTATATCAGGTACTAATATAGTGCCATCAATTTACACAGCACTTTACACTTTATATATTGTACATTCACATCAGTCCCTGCCCTCAAGGGGCATACAGTCTAAGGTCCTTAACTTACATTCATACACATATTAGGGCCAATGTAGACAGGATTCAATTAACCTACCAGCATGTCTTTGGAGTGTGGGAGGAAACTGGAGTACCTGGTGGAAACCCACACAGGAACAGGGAGAACATGCAAACTACAGGCAGGTGGTGCCATGGCTTGGATTCGAACCAACGACCCTAGTACTGCCGGGCGGAACTGCTAACCATTTAGCCACTGTGCTGCCCATTTTTCATTGTTGATATGTTTTTATGTTATGATTGCAGGAACCCTGGGTATGTTGAATACATGGTCCACTTTTGGGCGATCTGTGGGGTATGGATAAGTGTTCACGTGACACTAAAATCTGGTTTAACCACTTGAGCTTTGGAAGGTTTCACCCCCTTTATGACAAGGCCATTTTTTGCTATTTAGCACTTCACACAAATAAAGCTTTCTTTTGGTGGTATTTGAGGTTTTTTATTGTTTATTATTTAATCGAAAAAAGGCCAAAAACTTTGGCAAAAAAAATATTTTCTACATTCTGCTATAAAACATATCCAATTAAAAAAAAAATCTAATTTCTTTATGAATTTAGGACACAATGTATTCTGCTACACGTCTTTGGTAAAAAAAATTCCAATAAGTGTATATTAATTGGTTTGTGTGAAAGATATAGGGGGAGATTTACTAAAACTGGAGCACTCAGAAATTGGTGCAGCTGTGCATGGTAGCCAATCAGCTTATAACTTCAGCTTGTTCAATTAAGCGTTGGCAAGAAAACCTGGAAGCTGATTGGTTTATGTGCAGAGCCGCACTAGATTTTGCACGAATACGTTTTAGTAAATTACCCTCATAGTATCTGCAAATTATGGTCTATATGTTGGATTTTTTTTTTATATACTAGTAATAGCGGTGATCAGTGACTTATAGTGGGATGGTGATAGTGCAGCAGGCACTCTGACATGAACTGACTAAATGACACTGACATCTCCAGTGACACTAATACAGTAATCAGTGCTGATACTATACACTGTCACTGTACTAATGAAACTGGCTGAGAAGGGTTTAACATCTTGGGGGGGGCACTCCCTGAACCTGGAAACAGGCAACAATGTACAAAAATGTCCCTGTGCCTGTAGGAGCCACCAGTCCGTGGTACATTGTGGGCAGGCGGGCAGTCCTAAAGTGGTTATAAATGAAAAAAAAAATTCAAGTATGTATTCTTAACTTACAAAAAGTCCATTCTATTGCTCTCAGCCTCCTCTTTTTTTCTGCTGTGACCCTACTTCCTATTAGAGGGTAACTATGTTTGTTCTCGATGGTCCCACTTTATGTAGGAACATAGTCACCTTGTCCTGCTGGAGATGGATGTTAGAGAGTTCTCCTCACTTTCTGTCTGGTAAATGGCAGTAGGCTAGGTATTGAGGGAAAAGTCATTAAGTGTAGCTTAGGGTGTGGTTGTCATCATCCCTATTTCCATATAGAAAAAGTTACACCTTACATTTTATGGGTTTTTTAAGGCAACCTTGAAGTACATACAAAGAAACCAATTATTAAAAAGATCAACATTTTATTTCAACAAGTTTCCTTTATTTGACACATTAATATATATCGGATAGGCAATACATATAAAAAACAACAGTTTTTAACAAGTCATTCACTTCACAAATTTGTAATGAAAATCACATAAAATGTAAGGTATTGAGGGGAAATCACTTTAACGAAGTCTCAGATAGTAGTAAAAACCAGGGTGGATAAAAATCAATGATTTTTTAAACAAAATCAAAAAAATCGGATTTTTTTAATTTAAATAGGATTTTTTTTATTTAAATCGGATTTTTTTGAATAAAATGCTTTTTGAGGAAAATATATTACCATCCAAAGGTTATTCCATCATGAAATAAAGATTAGTGTTTATGTAGAATACGGCTGTATATGTTTAATTTTTTTGGTAAATAAACTCCATTAATCCATTCACAATGTCATGCTCTTCCAGAGGTTTTTGTAAGATTATTGGGCAGTTTCTCTGCCTACAAGATATTATCACAGATGTTGGTTTACTTTTGCAGTTCTCAAAACTGAATTTGACTCAGCAGAGATCACATGCCTCTTCTTCACAGCAAAAATGTTATAACATGAACAGAGTTAAGAAAAAGACCTTCATCCTAACGTCTACAAACCTATGAATACAGAATCAACCCCTTCAGTGCTAAATTTCAAGAAGTTCAGTGAATAGAATAGAAACAATATTTTTCTGATTGTTTGGAGTGGAATAGATCTGCACAAGAAGAAAGTGAAACTAAGTGTGAGGAGGAAGGGCTGACAGTCTAAGTTTCTTAAAATATATATATTTTGTTTAGCCAAATTAGTTAACAAACATGGATGTTTAAGCAAATCACATATGCTGGAATGTTATTGTTTCAGTTGAATAAATCTATTTACATTGTTATTATTAAGGTAATGATTATTTTTCTCCTTCCTAAGTACAACAGAAAAGTTGTCCAAATATGAATGATTAACCTATTAAACTGGGGATAAAAAAACTAATATGAAAAGTTGTTATTGTAAAAATCTTCATCTACTTGTATATTAAAGTTATACCAGCAAGAATTAGTCTATGTAGAAAACTAGGATTTAAATCAAGCCTTACTGACTAGTGATTTAAATTGTGATTTAAATCAGTTTGATTTAAATCAAATCCACCCTGGTAAAAATCTGTTGTATTTAATTTCTTATATGGAGAATAACATTCAGTTTTCCAGAACAGATTTGAATCTGACTGATGGCTACAATTTCATTTTACTGCCTTGCCTTATAGGTTTTCAGGTGTTTTGTTTGTGATAGCCAGCAAGAAGCCAGTAGTGGGCATGTCTTGGAATCTCTGTTGTACTTCACAAGCAGAGGATCTCAGATCACCAGATTAACAACAAAAAAAAGTTGCATGATCTGCAATGCCTGCATATAAAACAGCAGTATTATGTATATACTGTATCTCAAGATTTTGTTTTCAGCTTTTGAAGTTACCTATAATGAGAAAATAATACTGCATGGTATGCAGTGGGAGGCTGGTTCAGACACCCATCTAAGGCTTTTACCAGTGTATACAAACTTTTTTATAATGTATAAAAAACAACATATAAACATTTTTTGTATAATGTACACAAACGAATATGCACAGATCAATTTTCTGCCCACCCATCTATTATTGAATAAGTCCTCCTTTTGCCACCAAAACAGCTCCTTTTGCCACCCAAACAGCCCTGACCCTTCAAGGCATGGATGCCACTAGACCTCAGAAGTTATGCTGTGGTATCTGGCACCAAGCTGTCAGTATTATTATAATTATTCAAGATTTATATAGCGCCAACAGTTTGCATGAGAACAGACTGTACAGTTACAATGCAATTTAATACAATAGGAATCAGAAGGCCCTGCTCATTAGAGCTTACAATCTAAGAGGGAAGGTCAAGTGACACAAAAGGTAATAACTGTGGGGGGTTAGCTGATGGAGAAAATTAAAGTACAGTTGTAGGTGAAGGTGGGATAGGATTCTTTAAAAGAGAAGGGTTTTCAGGGCTCGCCTAATGGTGGACAGAGTAGGAGATAGACAGATTGTGGTAGGGAGTTCCATAGGATGGGAGAGGCTTACAAGAAGTTCTGGAGGTGGGCATGGGAGGAGGTGAAAAGGGAGTTAGAGAGAAGGAGGTTTTGGGAGGAACAAAGCGAACAATGTGGTTGGTATTTTGAGACTTGGTTAGTGATGTAGCAGGAGGCAGAATTGTGTATGACTTTGTAAGTTGTTGTTAGTGTTTTGAATTCATTGGGTGAGTGGAAGCCTAAGGAGGGATTGGCAGGGAGGGGTAGCAGACACAAAATGGTTGGAAAGGTAGATGAGTCTGGCAGCAACACTCATGACGGAGTGATGGGGGGATAGCCTGTGTATCGGTAAGCTAATGAGAAGGGAGTTGCCGTAGGTGAAAGATAACCAGGGAAGGAAATAGAAGCTTTGTGGTGTCATTGGTTAAGAAGGGACGTATTTTGGAGATGTTGTATAGATTGAGGTGGCAAGCTTTGGATGGTGATTGGATGTGGGGCCAAAAGGATAATTCAGAGTCAAGGATTACACCTAGCACCCTGGCATTCGAGGGCAGGTTGATAGTTGTGTAATCAATCTTCACAGAAAAGTAAATGAAAGGGGAAAGTGGGGGAGGAAATATCATGTGGCTGATATGTCTGGTAGTCAGTACCAGTCCTTCAAGCAAAAATAGGCAGGAAAAGACACAGCACAAAACCTGCAAAGCGCATTAAGTCAAATACAGAAAAAACATAAGAAGTGCACTCACAAGGGTCAAAGTGAGGACATGGATGGTGGAATAAAATGCAACCAACGGGGGCACTTGTTCCAGTGACCAGGGCTGCTGTTAGAAATCATGGGGCCCCTTACAGCCTATGTTACAGGGGCCCCCTGAACCTACTGCTGGCCACGCCCACCCTCCCTCCCAAAAACCACCTATCTCCAATCTGGTCCACTAAAAACAAAGGAAGGGGATCTGTGTTTCTCTGTCTAGGCGGATTGGAGGGCCGTAAACAGACAGCGGAGTCCAAATATCTGACCCCCCATACAGCAGAGTGGTCTCTGTTCATGTCTGCTCTACATGAGTGGACATGGACCTGTCATCTGCCTGCTCTACTCTGATCAGCAGGGGATCAATGGACAGACCGCCCACTGAGCAAAGCGGAATCTGCCCTGTGTGATAGGCAGGCCATACATGATGGGTTGAAGGAAAGAAAATCACTCACTTTCCTTATCAACAGTCAGTGTAGATTGGGGAATCCATCCTGTGGAACTATTGTATTCTCCTGGTGGGGGGCTTGGTTACAATCAGCCTACCCATAGATGGTTTAAATCTTGACCGGTTCAGCAGGAACCACAGCTACACACAGAAGGTTTTTTACCCGAATACATAGAATGTATGAAGGTGAAAAACCTTGAGCCTTTAGAACCACTTTGAGGATGCATTTCATCATTATCATCATGATAATCACACAGTACAGGCGGTGTGGCTCAAAGCACCTGCACTGTGTGACAATCATCATGAGGATAATGATGATCAAATTTGGCTGTTTAATTGAACACAGGCAGTGGTCAGGGCATGGGGTAAGGTGTATGTGCTGTCATCACTGTACCTATCCTGCGACTTCTTCCACTGCTGGGATCCCTTTGTGTGCACTGCTGGACTGGCTGCTGAGCTGAGTGGATGGACATCACATGGACTCTACTGCCGCCCTGCCATCGCTCTTCTTCTGCTTGATTCCCTCAGCACTTTCTTGCTGAAGGAGTCAAGCCAGGTGCAAGACTTCTATCTCATCAAATTCAGCTGGTACAAGAGAGTGTAAGTCCGCAGGTGCCCGAAAAAAAAAAATCCCTCTCGATCTACAGTCTCCTGGCCCTCTGGTCTTCTGGATGAACTGATGGGGCCCCCCTCAACTCAGGGAATATGTTACCACCAGCCATGTAAACACAGGAACAGTATATATACACTGACTGTACAAACATGTGATCCTACACAGGGGTGGACTGACAACTCATGGGGCCCCCGGGCAATAGGGGATCATGGGGCCCCTGTGTCCCTGCCCAAACTTAAAAAAAGCCTATGAAAAAGGTACCAGGGGCATCTCATGGGGCCCCCTACTGACCCTGGGCCCTCGGGCAGTGCCCGAGTTTCCAAATGGTCAGTCCGCCCCTGATCTTACATGAGGCCTGAAACTGCCAGCCGAGGCACCCTGTCAAAGTGACAGGGCCCTGGCCCCCTACAGGAAGTAGGAGTACCCCTTATAGGCTTCCCTGCCAGTGAAAGTTGTCTAAGAGAGAAATTCCCTCATTTTGGAGAGATTTCCTCTCACTTCCTGTTGTGTCTCCAGAATAGAAAGTGAAAGAAAATCTCCTCATTGGGACATAGACAGCAAATATAAACCGACAGGAGTTTTATAATTTTCTTATGCAATCGAAAAAAAAAAGTCTTGGCTACACACACTTTAAGCTGAACATTTTCTAACAAAAAAAAAAAAAGAAGACGCATACATTTATTTCGGAAATACTTTTTCAGAAATGGGAACAATCTTTCATAAAGGACATTTTTTTTATATTATTAACTATACTGCAATACTTTGAACAGCATTTGGGCAGAGTATGTTTATGAATGGTTACTTGATACTTATTTTATATCAAGTTATAAAGAATGATGAATGTATTGTGTTCGTCGTTCTTATTCATCCTGCAGGCAATATGAACATTATTGGAGTACAGAACAAGGTTAAAAACTTTTACATAAAGGTAGTGTATTATTAAAATATCTATTTTATTTTTCCCGGAACTTAAACTTCATTAAAAAAGACAAAAATTAAATTATACTGACTGCTTATTACAGTGAAGGTTTCTTTTTTTCATTTGCTGGAGTTTAAATGGAGAAAACAGATTCAGCTGAGAGTGACAGAGACCATTTATTCCCACTTCATGCTAATTTCAAGCCCAAGAAGCTAAAAGTATATGTGAATAATGATGGGATGCATGTTCGAGTCGAACGTAAGTTTTACTGGAATATGGGCCGTTCGTCCACCGCGCCCCACAATGCACTGCGCCCTGACAGCGCATTGTGATTGGCCAAAGCGTTGCACCTGATCACAGGTGAAGTGCAATGCTTTGGCCAATCACAGGGCATGAGATGTCATCACCCTATTTAAGAGCTGTGATTATGGCGCAGCTGTCAGACATTGGGAGCCAGCATCGAGGGCGGAGCGTATTTTTTTTTTTCTTTTGGGTTGGCGGTGGCGGCGGACATCATGACTGATGCTGGATCTAATTTGAGGGAAATTTTTATTAGTAATAAAGGACTTGTCAAAGACAGCCTCCGGTCCAGGGGCGGACTGACCATTGGGGAACTCGGGCACTGCCCGAGGGCCCGGGGTTAGCAGGGGGCCCCATGAGATGTCCCTGGTACCTTTCATAGGCTTTTTTGGGTGTGATTTGAGTGTGGGCGAGGACACAGGGGCCCCATGATCCCCTATTGCCCAGGGGCCCCATGAGTTGTCAGTCCGCCCCTGCTCCTGTCATTCTTTACACTACACTTTTTTTTTTTGTGAGTGAGTAGCGGTACCATGTACCCTATACTCATTCACATAGGGGGGGCTGGGATCTGGGGGCCCCTTGTTAAAGGGGGCTTCCAGTTTCCAACAAGCCACCCGCCTGCAGACCCCCATAACCACTGGCCAGGGTTGTGGGGAAGAGGTCCCTGCCCCAAAGCACCCCCCCATGTTGAGGGAATGTGGGGCCTGGTATGATTCAGGAGGGGGGGGGGGCGCTCGCTCATCCCCCCCCCTTTTCTTTCCTGCCGGGCTGCATGCTCAGATAAGGGTCTGGTATGGATTTTGGGGGGACCCCACGTCATTTTTTAAAAAAAATTGGCATGGGGGGGTTCCCCTCAAAATCCATACCAGACCTGAAGGGCTTGGTATGGATGGGAGGAGGGACCTCATGCCGTTTATTTATTCATTTTTTTAATTGTCGGGCAATGCTGACAATTATTTTGACATTCATCTGTCAGCGGGGAACCCCACTGACAGCTAAAACATGATTAAATTACCGCATGACTTAATAATAAAACTTATGTGGTATTTTAGTAACCAAACAGTATCTTACCGCATACCCGGATGCATTAAGATACTGCTCATTAAATTGTCCCTGTTCAAAGTTCGCAGTCGAACTTTCCGCAGGTTCAAATGTTCAACCGCAAACCGAACAGGGGGGTGTTAAGCCCACCACTATATGTGAACCTTCACCTTGTAAAACAACCCATTCAGGTTAAAATGGAAATGAAAGACAAAGCATTTGTGTATAGCTATCAAAAAAAGCATTATAAATCCTTTTTCCCCCATTTTTATAATTGATCACATACCCTCTGTTCCCAGTTACATAAGGATCTTAGAGAGCTGGGGGAGGAGAAGCTGCAGCACACTGATCTTCCCAGAGAATGGCTGTGTAGTGGGGAGTGTAAACACCAGTCTGTTCATTGGAAGAGTGCAGCCTGAGTTCCCAGCACAGGCAGAAAACTGACCATGCTGTGCTCTCATGCCTACTGTGGTAAGTATTTAATAGGAAAGTAGAAGGACTGGCAGGATCACCAGGTAATTTACACAAAGGAAGCAATGCAAAGAGAACAGGATTTATACAAGTACTATTCATGGTACTTAAGGCACATATCAGAATTATGACATTTTGGGTTGACATATTCTTTAAAGCTGAATTCTAGGTAAGGATATTTTTGCATAGTTAGATTGGTGCAACTTGGACCAACATAAGTATATATGCCAAAAGCTTCTAAACTCAAATTGAGGAGCTGCTCGTGTACATGAAGCCTTAGACTCAGAATATCTCAGCAAACACAAATCTGGCTATCTGACAAAACACTGAAGTAAGAGGTATTAGAAGAGGAGGGACTAAACATCCTTCCAGCAGCCAGAACCAGGTAGAAACTAATTGCTGGGGTCTGCTGGCTGCTGGGAGACACCCACTGGTGGACACCAGAACTGCAACCTTCCGCACCGGGAGTCACTATATTTCATGTGATCTTTTCTGAAGACACTGAAGGTGCAAGTGATTTATTATACCATCACATTGAAGGAAGATTATCACACATTTAGACTATTTGATTTTATTTGTATAATCCAATTTTTGTGAAAGGAGGAGTAACAGAGTGGCACAACACTATTGTTGGTACATTTATGTGTGGAGTTGGTTAATATAGGAAATGCACTATAGAGATCATCATCAATATTTTATGTGAGTTTATTCATATGAAAATACACTGTTTATTTGCTTTCATTGGTTTACATACTACAAGTGGATTCATTTGAGTGCATATAGGAGGCACAAAAAAAAGTCTTTATTTACCACTGACAGGGATGTTTACAATGATCAGCTCAGGGGCGTAGATAAGGGGGGAGGGGTCTGAACACCCCCCAGAACAGTTACTATATGGTGAACCACCCTCTAGTGTGCTACTAGTGTAGTTTAGGTAAACCTAATGTGAATGACTCATGGTAACTGTGTGAATCTGTGAAGGTTGGGTTACTGCATGTCAAGCTGGATGACTTAACAGGTTTGGACTCTATCGCCTCAACCTGGCTCTGAAAAACCATTGAACCTTCCAGAAGCCAGTGGGCAGAAGGAGTGGAGACCTGATCTGCATATTTATGGAGGTCTAACTAATCCCAGGTTTGGAGGCCCTTGTAGAGTGGTGAGACCAACCCATAACTATGGGATAGTCAGGCTGGCAGGGGAGTCAGGTGAAAGATGGAAGGCTGAGGAGACTGTCAGTGGCCTGGGAGGGGTCCCTGAGATCTAGGGGGGTTGGCCTCCAGGCTGGGCTTGGGCTGGCTCAGGAGGGTCCATTCAGCTTCATGGCATGAACAGGATCAAGACCTGGGAGCAGTGGATGAAAGGAGGAAAGGGTGAGTACACTCAGGAATTTACAAGGGAAGAGACTGCCATGTGTAGCAAGCTTTCAAAGGACAGTGCTGTGATTAATCCTTTATCCTTGTCCTAGGAGATCTTGAGAGCAGCTAGGAGGGCTGGTAGTGTCTGTAGGCTTTGGAGCTGGGAGCAGTTCTATAGGGGAGAGGAGGCATCTCTGATGTGGCACTGCAGGCACTGCAGGGATCCTGGCACTGCAGAAGGAGGGGGATAGCTGATGGTATTTACAGTCAGAAGGCACACCGCCCAGGTGCTGTACCCTTTATTCCACCAGGGAGCACCCATGGCTAGGCTGTCAGGCTGTCCTGTGTAGCTCTCAACAGCAGAGGCCCCGCTGTAAGAGATGAGGCCGGAGCCTCGGCAGGTTAGGCTGGATCAGTCATCACTGAGAAGAAACACGTTGTTACCAGACACTGCCTATGTCTGCAGTTGGAGGATGAGCTGACAGTGACAGTGAGCCTGGGAGAGGGGCCAGAGAGGGAGGATCCACAGATCCAGGACCTGCCCACTCCTATTGTACAATACACGGTGAGAAAACGCCTACTCCATGATGTCAGGACTCAAACATGCCCAGGACTGTCCGCTGGGTCATTTCATCATCGCCACTAGAGTTGGATCAGTGCCAACCAATAAATGACTCGTGTCCTACCAATTTCCAGTGGCCGTGCCCTAAGTGGCAGTATGCCTTGGGAGCTGCCTAGTTTGCCTAGCAGTAGTGCCAGCCCTGGGTGTCAAACATCGTAAAACATAAAGCAAGAAGTGAAAATAAAAAGAGCAGGAATAAATGTAATGAAAATAAAATTAAAAAAAAAACTTAAAAAAACAAAACGAATGCAGCCACCACATTTAACTGTTGGCAATCTGCAATATATACATTTTTGGTTTAATACAACTTTAAAATGTAAGAATCATCTTGGTACAGCAAGTTTTTTATTATTATTATACAGGATTTATATAGCGCCAACAGTTTGTGCAACGTTTTACAAAATGAAGGTAGACATTACAGTTACAATACAATTTGGTACAAGAGGAAACAGAGGGCCCTGGTTCACTTGAACATTTGCTATTGTTTCATAATATTACACAAAACTATTACAACTTTTCATTTGTTATAATTGCCTTAATAATTAGATTTTTCTGCTCTGTAGCAAAAATAAAGGACCAAAGCTACATGTGAAAATAAAAGAGGGCTTGGCAGGCTTGTAGTCTTGCATGATGATTGTTTTTTCTTAAATACTAACAGCTTCTTCTACAGAGAAAATTATATGTTTGCACAATGCACATGTGGCAGATATGGAAATAAAGCTTCCAGGTACAGGAAATAGACACCTGTATTGTGTTTGATGTATTGTGTTGTATAGAAATATAGAATTTTGAAAATGATAATTCATAAGTTGGAAAATGAACAAAAATATTCTATTGTAACAGAATTGATGTTTAGACTGACAATCTTTTGTTAGGATGTCTGTACAAAAAATACCAAAGGTGTTTCTTAGCACAAGTGACCAACTTAATACCACACATTAAAGCCTAAATGAAGTCACAGAAATAGATATGCTGTCAGCCAGACATTGTACTAGCAGCTTCCCTTTTCATAGTGTTACCTTCTTTTTCCTGTTACAGTTGTTGTGCAGGCTGGCTAAAAATGACTGAGCAGTCCAATAGGTAACCAGAGATAGAGCCAGTGCCCTCGGTAATCAGCACTCGGTAACAGACCTGGTCTGACACACCCCTTCCTCTTTTTTGCATGGTCTGTGTGCTGAGGGGTGTGGCTGTTACTCTGCACAGATAGCACAGAACACTGCAGTGTGAGTACAGAAAGCATTTTTTTTCATAAAGAGAAACTGTCAGGAACCATAAACCAAGTGGAGACAGAAAGTGCAGTTAAAATCACATTTTTAATGAAATAGCAAAAATAACACAGTTCAGGAATGTAATCAAGAGCAGAAGCCAGGGTTTGGATGCCAGAGCGGGTAATCAGACGAGATGGGGTCAGGAAACCAGAAGTCAGCGTATTCAGGAGCAAAAATCAGGAACAGAAATCGGAAGAGAAGTCAGCCAGACTGAGCTGTACACAGGAACACAGGCAAGAACACACTGGAGATCCTAGACCATGCAAGGTCATGGAGGAAATTAGCTAAGCTGCTAAAATAGTAAAAAGGTCTGGCTGTAGGCTGGACTAATGAGGTAGGTGATGGTATACAGTTGAGTCACTGAGACAGCGAGTGGTTGGTAATTAACCGTCAGCTGAGCAGCTTTTGAGCACTGTAAGAAAAGAGCTGCTTATTAAGTAGTAGGAGCCCAGCCCTGACAGAAATGTATTTTAACCCCTTGTCTAACAAGACACATTTATAACTGCCCTGGCAGTCAAGGGGTTAAATCAAGCTCAGGGCTGCTACTGAAGTTTGTATTCATTTTTTCAGCTGACTTGATTGTAATGTAAAAGTGATCCAGGTGGCTGTAGGCCGCCCAATCACTTTTACAGTGAATTGGACTGCCTCCCCCCATTGGTGCTGCCTGAAATGTTTCTCAGGCTTTCCCATCCTCAGGGAAGCCAAGGACTGTGGTAAATGACAATCTCCTCTGAGATGAATGACAAGATTTTGTCACTTCAGAGCTGGAATTCTAGACTACTGTAGCCAGGGAAGCAGCTAATCAAGCACAATCTGTCCTTGATTAGTTGCAAAGGAGAGCAGGGAAGACATTGAGGATCTATTCATCTATTAGACTCCAATGTCTCCATAGAGAGGAACTGTCACCTGACCAATGATATCACGAAGGGAGCTTGTTAGCCCCTTGTGATAGCAATAAAGTTAAATAGAAAATAGTTAACTAAATAGAAATAATAATAATAAAAATGTAAAAGCACCCATGCGGCCTCGCCTACACAACCAAATACAAATGCACACATAGGGCATGCACATGTCTTATGCCAATTATGAGCTAGAATGCACATGCATGATGCATGTGCCCTGCAGTGTACAGAGCAGAGGGGGGGAAAGTTCTTGGCATTAGCATGCCTCTTCTACCAAAACTCTAACTCCTGGCAATTTTCCACAGTCGAACATCCATTGCACTTTAAAATGGCTTCTCCAATGTATAAGTCAAAGTGTAATTAAAAGAATACCAAAACAGTAAAGTATAACTAAAGGCAAAACTTTTTTGTAGATTTGGAAAGAGCTGAGAGGTGTTAGAACACCTGTCAGGTTTTTATTCCTGTCTGGGCCCCAATTGGGGAGATTCGCCCTCTCTATTTGCCCAGGTCACCTGTCACCAGTACAACAATGGAGGGGAAATCATGGGGACACTAGTTCTGGTGACAACCAGTGATTCCCTCACTTTAGAAGGATTTCCCTTCACTTCTTGTTTTAGTTATGGTACAGGAAGTGAATGGAAATTTCCCCCCTGGGACACAAAGGGCAAAAAAGACAAAAAACAAAAAACTGCCAGTGGTTATAACCCTTCCAAATCCTTATGCAAGAAATCCTAACGAAAGAATGCTAATGAAAGAACGTTTTGCCTTTAGTTCTGCTTTAAATTGTAAGTGACAGCCGGGTATGGATTTCCAAAGCCTTCTCTTCACTGGTCTGAATTTGGAACATTTTATCCTCTGTATCAGTGAATTGCTAAATCAATCTCCGGGAAACGGGTGTAGCGATCACATTGACATTTTCACTGCGGACGAAGGAGGCATTCAGTGCTACTTACAACCAAATGATATGTAAAGTCTATAGAAAAAAAACAAATACTGATATGTTCTTCGTGAATATTTCATCAAACAAACTTATGCTTGATCCAATGCAAGATTCTGTTTAATTATGGCGTTACATCATAAAAAAAGGGCAACAAATAGTAAATAATTCAATGGCAGAAGACAGAAAAGCTGATGGTACAGAATCAAAGAATTGCACATTTAACTTTGTTTTTTTTTCTAAGTCATAAATAATTCTTTAGAACACACTGTATCCACAGGATCTGATTCCTAATAGTCAAAGAATTCTTAAAGAGGAGCTGTAATCAGAGGAACATGGAGACTGCCATGCTAGAGATGCGCACACCCGAAAAAAATGCTTTAATTTTGTTTTGTATTTATTCGTTAAGTTAATCTTTTTTTTTTTATTTGTTATGTTAGAATGATTTATTTTTGGAATTTGTTTCGTATATTCGTTCTTCCAAATCAGTTCATATTTTTGGAATTTATTTGAGAAGATTGGCTATATTTGTTTAACGTGCTAAGGGTTGATTTACTAAAGGCAGTTGCACCAGAACTTAGTAAATAAGCAGAAGCTCTGCTGATGTCCATCATCCAATCATGAGCAAGCAAAAATGCTGTTTTTTTTACGTTCCTTGCATGTGATTGGGTATTCTTTACAAAGTGAATCTTTGCCTAATTTACTAAGCTCTGGAGCAACTGCACAGTCTTCTTGCCTTTAGTAAATCAACCACAAAATTTGTTATTTTAGGAAATTACGTATGCAGTTTGAGTCATCCCCGCTAGTGCAACCCATAAAGAGAAATGGAGTGAGATGATTGGACGATATCGAGTTGTGTGCATCTGAAAGTAACAAATGGAACACAATTAGTTTTGGATTCATTTATGTTATGATTCGGAGGTCCTGATGGATTCACCTCCCTCCAACCCAAACACAATAAATAGGGATTATCATCTCCAGGCAAAAACTTCTTTACATGTTCTTGTTACTGATTTCCTACCCTCACTAAATATGTCTTCCATCTTCTGGTTCACTGAGTAATTGCTCTGAAATAGACTATTAATTTTCAAATCAAACCGTTAACTCTCTTTGGTTTCCTGTTTGTAAGACCAGTGGCTGCTACAGGGGCGGACTGACAACTCATGGGGCCCCCGGGCAATAGGGGATCATGGGGCCCCTGTGTCTTTGCCCACACTCAAAGCACACCCAAAAAAGCCTATAAAAGGTACCAGTGGCATTTCATGGGGCCCCCTACTGACCCCGGGCCCTCGGGCAGTGCCCCAGTGCTCGAATGGTCAGTCTGCCCCTGGGCTGCTATGCCTCCTATTCCTCCAGTCACTGGTCTTGGCACATCTCTTCTGTAGTTCTTTCTCCAGGAAGCAGTGATGTAATTCAGCCCCATTTGCAGTGGTGGGTGGACTGAGACTCTCAGACACATTCAACATGTGCAGGCCTAATGTACCAGCTCACAGTCACTACAATTGCCTGTGGTTGATGGGAACTGTAGTTTCCTTTTACTTCAGAGAGAGAGAGAGAGGAGAGGATATGATCTAATCCCAGTTGTTAAACCTCCTCCTTGGCAAAGCAGATCCTGTTAACTTTTGAATTACAGAGATGAGGTCATGAAAGTTCAATTAAGCTTTTCTCCTAAATGATCAGGATTTTCAAAATTTTATTAACTGTTTGGTGTTTTCTGTAGGGGGTGTAGTAAGGTACAATTTTTTCCTATCCCGGAAACGTATAAATGTGAAAAATGATGGTGATAGCTACTTATTGTGTTTAGATTGGATGGAGATGTATCCATCAGATTCTCCAAATCATAACATAACAAATGAATCCAAAATTTATTTCATTCCATTCATTACCTTGAGATGCACATTGCTCCAGTCAATATTGTCCAATTACAGTGGATTTATTGCAATATGTTTCCATTTCATAGGTAGTGCATTATTTATAATAATGAAAAATGTTTAGGCACAAAGAATCTGCTGATTATCCAAGTGTCAAAGACAACTGCGCCGTGCCGAATGGATCCGAATCGATTTGGATCATTTGCTATGTCCTTATGTTTTTCAGATGCTTCAAACATTAAGAAAAGGCCCAAACTATTGCATCATGTTATTCGAATGAAATGAATGAATACAGATGACTTTGTTGTTTTCATAATAATTTATTTTAGATTCATTGAAATTCGTTACTATTATGATTTGTAGATTCAGATACATCCGCATCTCCAAATAACAAAACATTTGTCTGAATTTCAATTTGTAATTAATCGAATTGCATGTCTAATGCTGACTGATCCTTAGTAAAATACAAGTCGTACTGCGATTGTGCTATTAAGTCTTGGTTCACACCAGTGCGACTTGTCATGCGAGTTGGCAATTCCAAATTGGTTAAGTTGCACCATATTTGTACTTATAGAAACGTTCAAAGCGGTGCGACTTTGATTTTGCATTAGAAATTCTGAAGGACTCTCTGCACACTGATATATACCCTTTCAAGCAGACTATGCAATAAATAGGATATTTAGTTCACACATATTGCAATACATGCTTAAGCTTTTGCATTGCTGCACCAATTTGGGAAAAAAGGTTCCTGGATTATTTTTTTGCTATTTCATGTGCAATCTGCATGGACATCAGTGCATGCAATTAGAGCCATACATTTTGCAGGGCTCAAATCGCACCTCATCCGCACCAAAATAGTGCAGGACCCTTTTTTTTTTGTGAACTGATTCCGAGGTGTTGTTAAGTTCAAATACACAACCGCAGCAGTTCGCATGAATGGGGTGCGATTATGACGGAATTCCGTACCGCATCAATGTGAACCAGAGCTGGAGCATTTTATGAACGCATGAAAAATTGTTTTACACATTTTCACGCCATGCACATAGGGCAGCCATTCATTTTAATTGGCCTGCCTCCTCATGCTAAATGCGACACAGTAGTGACGTCACATGCCTGATGAAGGGGTCTTGCGAGACTCCGAAACGTTGCCTTGCTGTAACTATGTGATCATTCATTAAAGCTTTTGGACCCATATTGGTGATCCCCTTTCAAGTTAACAACACCCGGGAATTGGTTCACAAAAACACGGTGCGATGTGCAGAATCGGATCGCTTGGGTGTGAATACCCATACGATCTGATTCTGGTGCGGACAAAAAAAAACGTTCCTGCACTATTTTGGTGCGGATGAGGTGCGATTTTGCATGGCTCGAATTGCACCGCACAGAAACCGCATGTGATTTGCACAGGAATGCGGTGCGGTTCTTGTGCGAATCACATGCAATGTGCTTCACTGCATCAGTGTGAATGCAGGGCTCAATGTGAATGCAGCCTAAGAGCTCATTCATTGTTGCTTTGGTCTCTGAGAAGCTTTAACCCCTGGAGCCCTCTACTAGCTGGTGGCAACCACATGCATTACAAGTGAGTGAGAACAGTAATTCCCGGCCCATTATTCATGGTTGGCTGTAAACAGATGACCTGTCAGGGGCCAAAGTTTGCAGCCGTTTCACCGATACATGCGATTTTAAGCCTTGACATGTTGGGTATCTATTTACTTGGCAAAGCCTCATCTTCTGTGTAATATATTGTGTTTGAGTGTCTCTATGTGCCCACTTACAGTATACTGGTGCGATTTCAGGTGCGATTTTGGGTGCAATTTACAAATTGAAATTTCACCTGAAATCAAATCTAATGAATGTGACTGTCAGTGTCTTAACACTTAAGATTTGCTGCAGTGCAATTTCTAAAGTAGTTCATGCATTACCTCTTCTGCAGTTTATTGCAATTTCACATACATAGAATATAATGGAAATCACAAGGAATCATTGAAAACCTTCACACGTCGCAATAAAGTCTTCAGAGATATCACCTGAAAACAAGCTGAAATTGCACACAAATCGCACAATTTTAAATCGCATGACCGGTGACTAAAACTAAATTTTGTTTATTTTTGCTGAAATTTTTCATTTCCTAAAGCTTCGCCCAAAATTGAGTTATGCTAAATAATAGAACTACCACCATTTTATTCTTTAGGTTGTCTGCTTTCAGAAAATATATAGTTTGGAGGGGTTAACTGCTTACCCTCCGCCCTACAGGGCGGCAGAGGTGCAAAAAATCATGTGTGTATATATACATGATTTTGTAGTTCTAGGTAGGGGAGCGCGCTTGTCTTGCGCCGCCATTCGCAGCCTCAGCTGTCAATCAACAGGTCCTGGCCGGTGATTACTCGCTGGCACCCAGTGATCGCCAAGTATCTCCGATGGGGGAGAGACCTGTATGTAAACAATACAGTTCTCTCCCCTGTTAGCTTCTGCACACTGCTTTGTATGGCTCTGCATAGCACAGCCATACAAAGCAGTGTGCTTACAGTGAAACACAAACACAGCGAAACAGCACATAGTTAACCCTTTGATCGCCCCACATGTTAACCCCTTCCTGCCCAGCGCCATTCGTACAGTGTCAGTGCTTTTTATTAGCACTGATCACTGGGGATGTCAGTGACACCATTCAGTTCCCCCCAGTGTCAGAATGCCCCCCGCAGTCCCGCTATAGGTCGCTGATCACCGCCATTACTAGTATGAAAAAATCCAGTATCTATACCCCCATTTGTAAATGCTATAACTTTCATGGTAACAGATTAATTCAGACGAATTGGGTTTTTTTTTTAGCAAAGACATGGAGCAGAATACATTTTTGCCTAAATTTATGATGAAATTTGATTTTTTTAAATTTTTTTACTGGACATGTTTAACCTCCCTGGTGGTATTCCTGAGTGTAGCTCGGGGTAAAGTTTCAGCACCACAAGCGGTAACCCCGAGCTACACTCGAGAATACCCTGCAGCGCTGCTCCGCGATCTCTTTTTCACTTACCTTGTCCTGCGCTCCCGCGATGTCCCTCCTGCAGTGTCCCCTGCAATGTCCTCTGGCGGATGCCAACATCTGTCTTCCGGGTTCCGTTCCCTGCGACGTCAGGACATACAGGGACTGAACGGCGGGAAATTAAAAAATGTGAAAAAGTGACATTCACAAAAATTACTAAAATCACATAGTAAAACATTACTGTACCAAACCATTTCACATACATTTTGTCCCTACTGATTTGTCCTGCGCCCTGCCTGCATTTTTACTGTTCTTTCTGCCTGGAAACTGAAAAAAGTCCATGGCATCCAAAAAGTGTCCCTTTATGTCAAAAGCGGGTTTAGACCGGCTAGAGAACAGCGATAGTAAATCAGAACCACTTGCAGAATTGAGTGATAATGATTCGTGGGGGAAATTCATCATCAGACACTGAAAGCGATTTTGCGACTTTGCTCAGCGATGTGCGAACTTGGCGCTCTATTTCAAATTTCAGTGTTTTTGGTTTGATTATATTATTGAATTAAATTTATTATTACTATATTATTATTTTTTATGATTATAATTTATGATTTCATGTTTCATATTTTAACATACCCGGGATGTTTACTAGACTCTTGTTCAGACAGATTTCAGTGAGTTATTCCTAAAAATTACAGGCCTACAAAAAAAAAAATACATATTTCCATGCAAAAAAATGTACCGCTTTGAGCACAGAAATATAATCAGACCGCTAGGGAGGCTACTAGCAAAAAGTCATAAATATTGTTTTTTTTCTCAAAATTTGTTTCTTTTTTTGTTTATAGCGCAAAAAATTAAAACCGCACAGGCAATCAAATACCACCAAAATAAAGCTCAATTTGTGGGAAAAAAGGACGCAAATTTCATTTGGGTACAGCGTTGCATGACCGCACAATTGTCAGTTAAAGTAACACAGTGCTGTATCACAAAAAATGGCCTGGTCAGGAAGGGGGATAAATGCTCAGGAGGGCAAGTGGTTAACTAATCTTCAAGCCTAAAAATGATTTCTTAAACTTGCAAAAAAAAAAATGCAAAAACTGCTCTGGCAGTGAAAGGGTGAATGTGCTGGGTGGATCAACAGTAAAGCGATGTTTATCAATTAACGCCATTCACTGTGAGATATAGGAGGTGAAGGGGCAAGCTCTACCATCTAAAAAAAAAATGTAATAAGCTAACAGCGATCACATAGAGAATTTATTGTCTCTCACACACATTCAATTACAGCCTGTTGCCTTCTGCCCTTTAAAGCCAATAGAAATGTATTGTGTAGAATAGACACTGACCCGAGCCTCTGGTTGCCACCATCCAGCCTCCCTCCTCTCCTTATAGTTTGATGTCTCTCTGGGGACCCGAAGTTTCCGATATGTTTGTCCAACACTAAAGATAACATTAAAGCCATTTATTATTTAAGATACTGTCAGGAAGCGAGCAGCGTGTACAACCAGAGCCCAAAGACTCAGAGATGAGAAGAGCGTGGATTCTTCCTTGACTCAGACACAGTGGGAACGCTCACCAAATACATTTTGTTTTATCGGCGTTGGGCATCGGCTTAAACACGCTGGCTTTTTTCCCACGGCCTGCTCAAATGTAACCTTGAACATACTTTAAAAGTATATAATAAAGAAAAAAAATAATTAATACCGCAGAGAGAAATGTCAATATTTTAAGCGCCTTTTGGTATATTTTATTAAAGGGGTTAGCGGGCAGCAATCTGTAAATAGTGCAACATGCCATAATGACTCATTAAAATTCATCTGCTCACTGGTCTGATATCAGTAACTTAAAGTGACACTAAACTCTATTAAAGTATGTGTTCTTAACCACTTGTCCTCCAGAGGATTTACCCCCCTTCCTCACCAGGCCGTTTTTTGTGATACGGTACTGTGTTATTTTAACTGACAATTGCGCAGTCATGCAACACTGCACCAAAATGAGATTGATGTCCTTTTTTTCCCAAAAATAGATCTTTCTTTCCGTGGTATTTGATCACCTCTGCATTTTTTATTTTTTGTGCTATAAACAAAAAAAGACTGACCATTTTGAGAAAAACAATATATTTTTGACTTTTTGCTACTAACCATTTGCCGCCCGCCCTATGGCCGAATGGCGGCCGACAAATGTCATCAGCATTCCGGGTGGATGCCATATGGCGTCCTCCCGCACATGTGCAGATTGTGCTCCTGCAGAGCTGCACAGTGGCGCGATCTGTCACCGGCCGCGTACTTCAGACACGGCCGATGACAGATCTGAGTATCGGCCCTTATTGCCGGTACCATGTGACCTGCTGTGACCAATCACAGCAGGTCACATGACAGTTGTATACAATGGATGGCTTCATTCATGCCATCCATTGTATACTAGTGTCTAGCTGTGAATGATCACAGCTAATCACATGCACATGTCATGTGATTAGCTGTGGCCAAATCACAGCTAAGCACAAAAAAAAAACAAACCCTGAATGAATCGATGCCATTCAGGTAAATGCTTGCTTATAGCAAAGTAATTCTTTGCTATAAGCAAATTGTGTAAAAAAAAAATAAATAATCACTTCCCCAAAGTAGTACAATGTTACTATGGTAACATTGCATTACTTTGGTCATAGTAAAATATGAAAAAAAATCTTAAAAAAAAGAAAAATAAATTAATAAAAAATAATAAAAAAATATATATATATTTTTTTTTCATACTGTCACCAGTCAGTGTCCTTGATCACCGCCATGCCAGTTATATGATGACGCTGTACTGCACTGGTGACAATATGTAAAAAAAAAAATAGTGAAACTAATTTTTTTAATTTTTTTATTTTCCGAAAAATTATGACAAAAAAAATACAACTTCAAAAACCTCGCCATGCCTCTTATGAAGTACGTCGGACTGTCGAACTGTCTACTTTGCAAAAAAGGGTCATTTGGGGGATATCTGTACTGTTCTGACATTCTTGGACCTCAAGAAATTAGATTGGCTGTCAGTACTTCAGGATTGATCAATATTCAGATCTATACCATAGTTTGTGAACTCTATAACTTTCCTACAAACTAAATAATACATCCTAATTTGGGTTATTTTCACCAAAGACATGTAGCAGAATACATCTCGGCCTAAATTTATGAAGAACAATTATTTATTTGCAAACTTTTATAACAGAAACAAAGAAAAACGTGTGTTTTTTTTCAAACTTTTTGGTCTTTTTTTTGTTAATTTAGCAAAAAATAAAAACCCCAGTGGTGATTAAATACCACCAAAAGAAAGCTCTAGTTGTGTGAAGAAAATGATAAAATTTTTGTTTGGGTACAATGTTGTATGACCGCGCAATTGTCATTCAACGTGTGAGAGCGCTGAAACGGGAAAACTGGCCTGTGCAGGAAGGGGTAAAATTGCCCGGTATTGAATTGGTTAAACATGTCCATTAAAAAAATTTGTTGTACATTTAGCCCAAAATGTATGCAGCTCCATGTCTTTTTTGAAAAAAATCCCAATACACATAAATGAATTGGTTTACATGAAAGTTATAGCGTCTCCAAACGGCAGTATAAAAACTGGAATTTTTTTTTTTAAACTAGTAAAGGCGGCGATCAGCAGCTTATAGCAGGACTGCAGCAGGCATTCTGACACTGTGGGGGAACTGACTTGGTGTCAATGGCATCACCAGTGACACCAATACAGTGGTCAGTGCTAATAAAAAGAACTGACACTGTACTAATGGCACTGGGTAGGAATGGGTTAACATGTGGGACGATCAAAGGGTTAACTGTGTGCTGTGTGTGTTTCATAGTATGCTCTATGTGTGCTATGTAAGCACACTGATTTGTATAGCTTTGCTATGTGATCAAAGGGTTAACTGTATGCTGTGTGCTGTTTTACTATGGGGGCCGTGTCTGTGTTTCACTGTAAGCACGCTGCTTTGTGTGGCTGTGCTATACAGAGCCATACAAAGCAGTGTGCAAGAGCTGACAGGGGAGAGATCTGTATTGTTTACATACAGGTCTCTTCCCCATTGGAGATACTCGACGATCACTGGGTGCCGGCGAGTAACCACTGGCCGGGACCCAGTGACACCAATACAGTGGTCAGTGCTAATAAAAAAGAACTGACACTGTACTAATGGCACTGGGTAGGAAGGGGTTAACATGTGGGGCGATCAAAGGGTTAACTGTGTGCTGTGTGTGTTTCACAGTATGCTCTATGTGTGGTTTCAGCTGTAAGCACACTGCTTTGTATGACTTTGCTATGTGATCAAAGGGTTAACTGCGTGCTGTGTGCTGTTTTACTATGGGGGCTGTGTCTGTGTTTCACTGTAAGCACGCTGCTTTGTGTGGCTGTTCTATGCAGAGCCATACAAAGCAGTGTGCAAGAGCTGACAGGAGAGAGATCTGTATTGTTTACATACAGGTCTCTCCCCCATTGGAGATACTCGGCGATCACTGGGTGCCGGCGAGTAACCACCGGCTGGGACCCAGTGATTGACAGTGCAGGTAGGGCGTGCGCGTGGCTTCCGCACGCCCCCTACCCGGAACTGCCAAATCACGTATATATATGATTTTGTGCACCTCTGACGCCCTGTAGCAGTATTTCTTCTATAGGACGGAGGGGAAGTAGTTAACATAAAAAAATAAATTTAACCTTGAACAAAAATTTGATTCAATGTAACAGCTTGGCAATTTTGCTTCAAAGTAAACATCCTTTAAGATGACTCTGGGACGCGAACGATGAAGAAGTTATGAGTGGGTGAGCGGGCGGGTGCGCAGCCAGGCGGGCGGCGGGGGGGATCTGTTTATGTTCAGCATTCACAACATGTGAGGTGTTGTGTTAATGTGTAAATATAAACAAAATACAAGCAGGGGATTGTGTTAATGTCTTTGTTTATGCTCTGCAGTTCATAATGGTGGGAAATGGTAATGCTTCGTTTATGTTTCCATGTGTGTAAAAGTGATTAATTTACTTGACAGATTTCAGTAAAATTAGCTCCTCTTGTTTGCAGGAGGATTGAGTACCTGGGAGACAAACAGGAGAAGCAAAAGAACAAAAAATAAGTGCTTTCTCAGTAGCTGTCAGCTGGAAGTTGGCGCTAAAAGAAGCTTGGAATTAAAGCAGTTTTAAACCCCAAAATAAAATGAATGTTATTGCAGCTTACAAAGTCTGAGATGTGGTGGCTGCATTAGTTTTCTTTTTTTTAGGCTTATTTGTCTTTATTTCACCTGGTGATCCGACCAGTAACACACTTCCTATCTTAGAGTGTCTCCAGTGGAGCAATGGAGACATGTTTTGGACAGCAGCTTTGTCAGTCTGGGGTAGGCTTGCCACCTCCCCTTTGAAACTGAACACATATTAACAGCTTCCCCGCCGCCCTATACTTCAGCACAAAACAAACTATATAAATCCCACTCTTGAAGAAAAGTTGTTCACTTCCACCCTTGAAAGTTAATCAAAAATTATATACAAACACCTTTCCTTTATACAAAATCAAAATGTCCCCAATGTCTTTAATCACCATATGCAATTCCACAAAATAAAGTATTTTTCTTCTTTCAAAATGAATCTCTCTCTTAATTCGTGAAGTTTCCAATGATCATAAACCTTAAGCCCATGAAATCACATTATAACACTCAAACTCGTGTAACAGTGAATAGCTAAGATGACATCATTCTTCAGGATCCAACTCAGTTCTCAGATTTCTCCTCCATTTCCCTCATAAATGAATCCACAATTAGATATGGTGGGTAAAATATAATGCTAATTTATTCAGCAACTTACATTTAAGATTGGAGAAAACAGCTCCTCATAACAAGGACAATTCCACTCTGTGTTAGAGAAGCAAGGGAACAACCACATGTTCCCACTTCCAAAATGGCCGCGATCGCACTTCCGGTGAACGTCGATGCGTCAGACGTCAAGTTTCTGACGCGTTTCGTCACTTCCTTGACTTTTTCTTAACTACTGCTACAGGGCGGCAGGGCTGCGCAAAATCACATATATATGTGATTTTGCTTTCCCGGGTAGGGGGCACACATGCCTGCCTCCCTACCCGCACTGCCATGGCGGCTACAGCTATCAATCACCGGGTCCCTGCCGGATATTCCCTGCCAGCAGCTGGTGATTGCCGAGGAACACTGACAGGGGAGAGGTCTATATGTAAACAATACAGATCTCTCCCCGGTCAGCACCAGCTCAGCAATACAAAGAGCAATACAAAGCAGCATGCTTACATAGTAAAACACACATAATGTGAAACACACAGTTAACCCTTGATCGCCCC
Source organism: Staurois parvus (assembly GCF_062004578.1). Lineage (NCBI taxonomy): Eukaryota > Metazoa > Chordata > Amphibia > Anura > Ranidae > Staurois > Staurois parvus. Next base: position 764,243 of record NW_028318512.1, read on the forward strand.
AGATGTTAACCCCTTCCGGTTATTCTCAGCCAGCACTCAGCGATCGTAGGGGAAAGTTGATGGGAGAAACCTGTGCGTAAACAACACGTCTCTCTCCTGTCAGCATGGACATGCTGCTTTGTATCTCTCTGCACAGCAGGTCTCCCTAGTAAAACACAGCACACAGTAAAACACACACAGCACACAGTTAACTCTTTGATCACCCCAGATGTTACAATACAGTTCTCTCCCTTGTTATTATTATTATTATACAGGATTTATATAGCGCCAACAGTTTGCTCAGCGCTTTACAATATAACGGGACACAATACAGCAACAATACAGTTCAATACAAGAGGGATAGGAGGGCCCTGATCCTCGGAGCTTACAATCTAAGAGGGAGGGGCTAGAGGTATAAAAGTTAGTAACTGTGGGGGATGGACTGGTTGGAAGAGTAGAAGATTCCATTATTAGCTGAGGGCAGGATAGGCTTCCCTGAAGAGATAGGTTTTCAGAGATCACCTAAAAGTGAGCAGAGTAGGTGATAGTCTGATAAATTGGGGTAGAGAGTTCTAGAGGATGGGGGAAACTCTGGAGAAGTCCTGGAGATAAGCATGGGAGGAGGAGACAAGGGAACTAGAGAGCAGGAGGTCTTGCGAGGAGCGGAGAGTACGGTTTGGGTGATATTTAGAGACAAGATTGGTGATGTAATTTGGGGCAGAGTTATAAATGGCTTTATACGTTATTGTGAATGGTTTGAATTTTATCTGTTGGGCAATGGGAAGCCAGTGGAGGGATTGGCAGAGAGGGTTGGCAGATACAGAACGGTTAGTAAGGTGGATGAGTCTGGTAGCAGCATTCATGATAGACTGAAGAGTGGATAGCCTGTGATCAGGTAGGCCAATGAGGAGGGAGTTACAATAGTCGAGGCGAGATATAACAAGGGAGTGAATAAATTGCTTAGTGGTTTCTGAGGTTAGGAACGGGCGTATCTTGGAGATGTTGCGGAGGTGAAGTCTACAAGATTTGGACAGTGATTGGATTTGGGGCTGAAAGGACAAATGGGAGTCTAGGATTACACCTAGTACCCTGGCATGAGTGGAGGGACTGATGATTGTGTTATTGATCTTGGTGGAGAAGTCAGGGGAGGGGGCACGGGCTGGGGGGAATACTAAGAGCTCAGTTTTGGAAAGATTGAGTTTGAGGAAGTGGAGTGACATCCATGCCGATATGTCGCTTAGTAGGTTAGTAATGCGAGAGGAGACTGAAGGGGTGAGGTGAGGGGTAGAAAGATAGATTTGTGTGTCATCAGCATAGAGGTGGTACTTAAAGCCATGGGAGTTTATCAAGTGACCAAGGGTGGAGGTGTAGATGGAGAACAGGAGGGGTCCAAGGACAGAACCTTGAGGGACCCCTACAGAGAGAGGGAGTGAAGAGGATGAGGCAGCATTATAGGTAACACTGAAGGAGCGCTGCTATAGGTAGGAGAAGAACCAGAGTCTCGGAGGCCAAGAGAGTGGAGTTTTTTGAGGCGGGGATGGTTAACAGTGTCAAAAGCCGCAGAGAGGTCAAGTAGTAAGAGTACGGAGTAATGGCCATTGGTTTTAGCAGTTAGTAAATCTTTAGTGAGTTTTAGTAGGGCAGTGTCAGTGGAGTGGAGTGAGCGAAAGCCAGACTGTAAAGGGTCAAGAAGGTTGTTGTCAGTGAGGTTGTTGTCAGTGAGGTTGTTGTCCTACCCTCCTACTCTGTTAGCTCCTGCACACTGCTTTGTATGGCTCTGCATAGCAGAGCCATACAAAGCAGTGTGCTTACAGGGAAACATACACACACAGCACACAGTTAACCCTTTTATCACCCCACATGTTAACCCCTTCCTGCCCAGTGTCATTAGTACGGTGTCAGTGCTTTTTATTAGCACTGATCACTGTATTAGTGTTATTGGGATGTCAGTGACAGTTAGTCAGTTCCCACCCAGTGTTAGAGTGCCCATCACAGTCCTGCAGTACTGCTGTATATTGCTGATTGCCGCCATTACTAGAAAAAAAAAATACAGTACGTATACCGCTAATTGTCGACGCTATAACTTTCACATAAACGTACACGTATTTGGGATTTTTTTTAGCAAAGTCATGTATTGCATTTTGGCATAAATTTATGACGATATCTGATTTTTAAAATTTTTTTACTGGATTTTTTTTTACCAAAAAGTCAAAAATATTGTTTTGTTTTTTCAAAATTGGCAAGTTTTTTTGTTTATAGCACAAAACATAAAAAAGCAGAGGTGAACAAATACCACAGAAAGAAAGCTCTGAAGATTATATTTTTAAAAAATATATTCTTCAGATTTTTTTTAACATATGCAAAAGTCATTTTAACATATTTTTACATATATTTGTAAATGCATTCCAAAAATGTAGATTTGTATTTTTAAAGATATACAGTATATCTGAAAAATATTTTTCAGATATTTTGTAAACAAAATGCATTTCAACATGCAGTGTATATATATATATATATATATATATATATATATATATATATATATATATTTATTGAAATATATTTTGAAATATATTGAATATAGCCAAAATTGTAGCATTTCAAATATGTGACAATATTTTTGGGAAGAATGTTTTAAGAATGTTTTAAAAATATATTTCAAATATATTTTTGTCTATGTGGGTTACCTGAGACTCATCGCTATCCAGCGATGTGAATGACAGCCTCAACTGTCCTGGGTCTCTGCCTCCTTATTGGCTGAGACAGCAAGTGGGAGCCATTGGCTCCTGCTGCTGTCAATCACAGCCAGTCAATCAATAAAGAGAGAGAGGGGTGGGGCCAAGCCACACCTCTGTGTGTGAATGAACACATGGAGCACTGGGTGTCCCCATAGCAAAGTGCTTGGTGTTGGGGCACCCAAAAGACAGGAGGAGCCAGGAGAGCCTGCAGGGGACCTGAGAAGAGGAGGATCCAGGCTGCTCTGTGCAAAACCACTGCACACAACAGGTAAGTATAGACATGTTAGTTATTTTACAAAAAAAAAGAAAATTAACCTTTAGAATCACTTTAATTACCACCTTATTCAGCCACGGAACCTGTGTAATTAATATCTGTTTGGTTTTAAAGGGATGAGGTGGCAACCCTAGTCTGGGGAGAGGGCAGTCGTAATACAGCCATAGGTGGATTGAATCTCAGCCAGTTCAGCAGGGACCGGACTGCTGGCCATAGATTGATCTTTTTTTTTTTTGATCAGCCAGCAGATTCTCTCATCCACACAAGCAAGGTAGATGAAGGAATCCTCCTTGCTGTACCATTGTATTCTGAGAGTAGGACTCCTTCACTGTCAGAATACACTGATCAGCGGCTGCAGCAGATTGGCTGCAGCAGCTGATCAAGAAAAGTTTTTCAACATTCCTGTTTGACAGAAGTCAATCATTAAATCGACATCTGAGCAGGAACAGACATAGATGGATCAAAGTTCAGACGGCCCCTGCTGAACCGGCTGAATATTGATCCATCTATGACCAGCTTTAGGAGTGGTTAGGAAAATGGGAAGCAGGGGAGGGCTGACAATTTGGAAAATTGGGCACTGCCCGAGGGCCCGGGGTCAGTAGGGGGCCCCATGAGATGCCCCTGGTACCTTTTTCATAGGCTTTTTTGAGTTTGGGCAAGGACACAGGAGCCCCATGATCCCCTATTGCCCGGGGGCCCCATGAGTTGTCAGTCCGCCCCTGATGGAAAGAACAGTTTTTGCTTTTTTTTGGCACAGAAACTCAGACATCATTAACCTCTAGTACTAGATTTTCACCCCCTAAAAGCAATGGATTCCCAAAAATATACTGATTTAAATGCTTTGAAGTACATTTTCTAATATATCTGTGTGTGCATTCCCCTAATCCCACTGAAATAACAGCTCTCCATAAGCTATTATTTTCTGCGCTGCTTAGAATCGTCAATTCTTAAGATGCAATAAAAATGTCAATATGATTGAATAACACCATGCTGTAGGGCTCTAAATACATGCATGTTATAATTAACATCTCTGATGATAGAGCCTGAAATCCATAGACTCTGCCTTGTGGCTTTCTGTCAATATTCAAGTTTAAAATGATTAAAAGCTCCTGCAAGATTTATAGTGTTCTGTAAACTGGCAGCTTTGTAATGAAGATGCATTTGTCATATTTTCTTTTTATATTTATTTTTCCTAAACTAAAGCTTAAAGGAATATTTTCATCATCACTAATGTGAAATTGGAATTAAACTGTCATTTATTGTAGTCTTAATGCAGTTTAAAGTTTAAATAATCCCTCCTATTCCCTAGGTGTAGGGAAGGTGTGTGTGTGTATATATATATATATACACTTGTGTTCAAAATAATAGCAGTCAGACATCACTAACCTGATCAATCACTGTTTTTGGTAGAAATGATATTTCTACATGGCAAATAATTTCTCTAGCAGGTGTAGTAAAGTAATAGAAATCCAACAGACCCAACAGTCATGACATGCATGCTGCTGATTCTGTGTAATTGAATCACTCATTGAAAGGGGCATGTTCAAAATAATAGCAGTGTGGAGTTCTATTAGTGAGGTCATTCATTCTTTGAAAAACAGGTGGCAATTATTGCCCTTATTTAAGGAAGGAAGGCAGCAAATGTTGTACATGCTGGTTACAGTGCATTTCTCTCTGAAATTCTGAGGAAAATGGGTCGTTCCAGACATTGTTCAGAACAGTGTACCTTGATTAAAAAGTTGATTGGAGGGGGGAAAGCATATAAAGAAGTGCAGAAAATGATAGGCTGCTCAGCTAAAATGATCGCAAATGCTTTAAAATGGCAACCAAAACCTGAAAGACGTGGAAGAAAGCAAAAAACTACCATTCGAATGGATAGAAGAATAGCCAAAATGGCAGGGACTCAGCCAACAATCAGCTCCAGGAAGATCAAAGAAGGTGTAAAGTTACCTGTGAGGACTGTTACAATTAGAAGACGCCTATGTGAAGCCAAGCTATCTGCAAGAAGCCCCCGCAAAGTCCCACTGTTGAAAAACAGACGTGCTGAAGAGGTTACAATTTGCCAAAGAGCACATTGACTGGCCTAAAGAGAAATGGCGCAACATTTTGTGGACTGATGAAAGTAAGATTGTTCTTTTTGGGTCTAGTGGCCAGAGACAGTTTGTCAGACGACCCCCAAACACTGAATTCAAGCCACAGTACACTGTGAAGACAGTGAAGCATGGTTGCGCAAACATCATGATATGGGGATGTTTCTCATACTACGGTGTTGGGCCTATTTATCACATACCAGGGATCATGGATCAGTTTGAATACATCAGAATACTTGAAGAGGTCATGCTGCCTTATGCTGAAGAGGAAATGCCCTTGAAATGGGTGTTCCAACAAGACAACGACCCCAAACACACCAGTAAATGTGCAACATCTTGGTTCCAGACCAACAAGATTGACGTTATGCAGTGGCCGGCCCAATCCCCGGATCTTAAACCAATAGAAAACTTGTGGGGTGACATCAACCGAGCATTTGTGGAATGTGCTGGAAAAACAAGTCCAATCCATGGTGGCCCCATCTCTCAGCTTGCAGGATTTAAATCATCTGCTACTTATGGATACAGATACAACAGTATACCTTGAGAAATCTAGTGGTGTCCGTGTCTTGATGGGTCAGGGCTGTTTTGGTGGCACCCCCTACAGCAGCTGAAAACTGGTGGGAGGGGGAGGAGTAGAGGCCAGCTGCACTGCAGGGGGCCACAGGAGGATCAGTATCAGTGATAAGGCAGTATAGCCAGTCCTCCTGCTTGTCACATCCCTGGGCCACCCTGTTGAAATGATGGGGCCCAAGCCCAGTACAAGAGGTTTGGCTGTACTGCCTTTTCAGCAACTCTACTTGCTGCTACAACACTCCTGTATTATTTTCATACCTATCTAGTTATCTATTGCATATTTTGTATATAAATGTATTTATTTATTTAAAATTCCTCAATACTTTAATGTTTTGCTTGCAAAATGAGTGCGACATCTGTGTCCAACTCACTCACCCTTGTCTGCTTCTGCTTTATAATCCTGCACTGTATAAGGAGGTACTTCAGGTATCTGCTCAGGAAGTGTTGTCATCCCTACGACAGGAAGAAGAGGAACTGACACAATCATCAACCCCCCCCACAAAAAAAAAACAGAACAAAAGAAGAAGCAAAGAGAGAAACTTCTTGAAGGAATACAGGGTAAACTTCTAGGTTATAACATTTTATTTTTAGGTTTTGATACACTTTAACCATTTTGTCCTGCTGGGTGAGTCATGACAGAGCTGCTATAAGAATAACTTGAACAACCTCCATGCATCTGCTGTGAATTTTGTGAATTACTCCACACTGCCTGCAGCTACATAAGTTAGTAAGGGCTTGTTTAAAAGCTCATTTGCAGCCTGTTAGGAATATGAAAGCACATGTATGTTCATAGTCTAGGCACAGATCCACTTTAAAGTCTCTCCTAAATAATAAAAGTGTAAAGTGACCCTATAAGTGCTTCATTATCATTCTTTTTTAGTGATCTGTTCTGCTGTAAAGTCAGAAATGAGACTGGGTGGGATGACATATTGCAACACTGTTTATTGAAGGCAATACATTTATATACTTTTTTTACTGCGCTGTCTTAATCCAATTTTAAAACTATAATAGCAGATCCAGGATTTTTACAGCCGAAGGTCCGTGTAGAGATTTATTGTCAACGTGTTTATGTGCAGCAGATATTACCCAACCTTTCCGGGGGCTGGTGAACTTGTAAAGGTTGCCTCAAATGCAATCAATACAATACTCAGTGGACTCATCAAATTGCATTGCAACCCAAAGGTGCTAATAGGATGATCACTTTACAGAAGACGTACCACGCAATGGGACAGGAAATTAAGAAAAGGGGGAAAAAACTGTTAATGCAAAATTACAAATTAAAAAAAAAGTAGAACCCACAATATATTCATATATCAAGAAAATATGTAACTGATTTTGTCACTTTAAAATAATAATGTACTATATTTGTAACAAAGTATCAGCAGAGGTCAACTTGTTTTTTTTTTTAAATTTCAGAAGGACAGAGTGTTCTAGGCAAACACTGGCCCACCATTGATTGATGAAAGTGTTTGGGAAGATATTGTTGTACGCAATAGACTACTTTTGATTAATCAGGAATGTGGGAATAGGGAAATGAATACAAAGGAGATGCTTCAAATGTATTTAATGTGTGATAGAGATGTTCCAATCAGCAGTTATCTTCTTAAAGTCTATCCCCTCTGAGACCCTTAGCAACAGGCCAAACCAAACTCAGATGAGTGCCTGGGGGATACAGGGAGCTCCCCTGAGTAGCTGGGTGCTCCTCTAGTATCTTTGTACTGGGATAACAGCTAAGACAGATACATTAGCATGCTCTATGTCCCTGTTCAGTGCTGAATAGTTGGTGATGGTGTTAAAGTTGAAGTTTTTCAGCAGTTCCTATATGTGTCAGTAAATAGAAAATAGATGAGAAAGGGGACACTAAGTATTTGTGACACTGCTAAACGTTCGTAGTTTCAAACTAGGAGCCGTATAACCTTTGGAGTAATGACAGGCAACATGTCTGGAGGGACACACAATAGCTTCATTTTTGTAAAATTTCTACCACTAAAGTGATTTTGTTGTGAAAAAAGGGTTCTATCAGTAGTGACCACTCCTTTGAGAGTTTTAGTTAAAGTGTAATTCCACTCAAATTCTAACTAAACTTATATCTAGAACAGAAAACAGAAAGCCAGAGTGTACAGTTGCATCCGGGCAAACCGGGTGGTTCTGTTCTATCTCCGGTGAAAATGGGTCTTTGTATGTGTCAGCCACCGGGAGGATAAATCTGTAATATCACATCGAACAACAGTAATAAAAAAAATATCTACTTTTATTATTTCATCATTAAAAAATGAAGTCACACCTCAAATTTAAAACCAAATGATCTTTGACGATGGTATCAGCATGAGATTACATTGAAATAGCAGTAAGATGCAGAATAAGTGTATAGGATAAACGCGATTCGCTGCATTTGCTTCCTCAGGATCAACGCTTAAGATGAACCACTAGTATTGACTGCAAGTATATCAAAGGGTTGGACTTTAGTAAACAGTGCTTAGTTGTATAAAGCGAGGGTCATAAGCCTTCGTTGTTTGGTCTCAGTGAAGGGTGGAGGCAGTTTGGATAGACACGCTGGTACAGGGGCGGACAGACAACTCATGGGGCCCCCGGGCAATAGGGGATCATGGGGCCCCTGTGTCCTTGCCCAAACTCAAAAAAGCCTATGAAAAAGGTACCAGGGGCATCTCATGGGGCCCCCTACTGACCCTGGGCCCTCGGACAGTGCCCTAGTTTCCAAATGGTCAGTCCGCCCCTGCGCTGGTAGTCTCTGGTCAGCATTGAGGCCTGGTCCTTTTGTGATTAGCTAGCAAGTGGAAAGCACGGTATATTCAGCTGTATGGCGGAAGCTGGGTTTGTGAGCTTATAGCTGTTGATGAGACATATGTATTTTCTCCAGACTTCTAAAGACATTAGGAGTACACATTATTATATTTCTAATCAACATTAGGAACATCCCGAGGAGGGCTTATGACCCTCACTTTATACACCTAAGCACTGCTTATTAACCATTAGCCGCCCGGCCAATGGCCGTTTGGCGGCTTCAAAAGTGTCTCTGCACTCCGGGTGCACGCCATTTGGTGTGCTCCCGCACATGCGTAGTTTGCGCTAATGCAGAGCGGCGCAGCAGTGCGATCTGTTACCGGCCGTGCACCTCGGACACGGCCGATGACAGATCCGAGTACCAGCTCCCGTTGCTGGTACCATGTGACCTGCCAATCACAGCAGGTCACATGACAGTTGTATACAATGGATGGCTTCATTCATGATGCCATCCATTGTATACTAGTGCCTAGCTGTGAATGGTCACAGCTAATCACATGCACATGTCATGTGATTAGCTGTGACCAAATCACAGCTAAGCACAAAAAAAAAAAAAAAAAGCTGAATGAATCGATTTCATTCTGGTAAATGCTTGCTTATAGCAAAGTAATTCTTTGATATAAGCAAATTGTGTAAAAAAAAAAAATACTGATCACTTCCCCAAAGTAGTACAATGTTACTATGGTAACATTGTACTACTTTGGTCATAGTAAAATAAATCTTAAAAAAAATAAAATAAATCTTAAAAAAAATAAAAAATACATCTCGGCCTAAATTTATGAAGAACAATTATTTATTTGTAAACTTTTATAACAGAAACAAAGAAAAATGTGTTTTTTTTTCAAAATTTTTGGTCTTTTTTTGTTAATTTAGCAAAAAATAAAAACCCCAAGCGGTGATTAAATACCACCAAAAGAAAGCTCTAGTTGTGTGAAGAAAATGATAAAATTTTAGTTTGGGTACAGTGTTGTATGACCGCGCAATTGTCATTCAAAGTGTGAGAGCGCTGAAACCTGAAAAATGGCCTGGGCAGGAAGGTGTAAAATTGCCCGGTATTGAAACGGTTAAAGTCCAGCCCTTTGATATACTTGCACTCAATACTAGTGGTTCACTTTAAGCATGGATCCTGAGGAAGCAAATACAGTGAAACGCATTGATCCTATACGCTTATTGTGCATCTTACTTCTATATAAATGTAACCACATGCTGATATCATCTTCAAAGATCATTTGGTTTTAAAACATGACTTAATTTTTGAATGATAAACCAATAAACGTATACAGACACTCCTCGCTTAACGACCTACCTGTTTAGCGACCGCTCGCACTTACGACCATTCCGACCGTACTTTGCTAACTTTATGTTCTGTAATACAACATTCCAGTACTGTGTGTAAATTACACAACCTATGCAAATTAAGACAAGTGGAAGTTTTCAGTTTGATCTTTCTTGTTATTTTACTTATTCAGAATACTGTATTGTCAAATACTATGCATATATTGTACTACTGTATACAGTACATGCAGTTCCTCACTTAACGACCAATTCGCTTAACGACCAAGTCGTTGAAACGGAACTCGGTCGTTAAGCGAGGAGTACCTGTATATATTTTTTATTACTGTTGTTCGATGTGATATTACAGATTTATCCTCCCGGTGACTGACACATACAATGTCCCATTTTCATTGGAGATAGAATAGGACTGCCCGGTTTGACCTGATGCAACTGTACACTCCGGTTTACTGTTTTCTTTTCTAGACATATGCCGGGACGGTGCCACGCCGGGGGTACATATATTAAATTCCAGACCAATCTTCCATCTTATAAACTTAAATCTAATCCTACACTCATTTTAAGACTATTCTATCTACCCCCTAAAAGAAAAGATGTGTATTCGTACCTATTTTGAAGTTGCTTCAGTCCAACCACATGACCAGGTCCAAGCAGTGGCTTCAGTGTAGAGGAGAGGCAGCGACAATGGCTGCAGAGACAGGGCAATGATATCACCCATAGGCTTACTATGGGGCTGTCCCTCCACTACATGGAAACTGGCACTGGGTATTCCACCCATCCCATGACAGACTTCAGAGCATTTCACCCATTGCATGAAATATTGCAGAGCAGTACAACTGTCTCATGGCACACTGCAGAGCATCTAACCCATCCCATGACACGCTGAAGAGCATTCCACCCATCCCATGACACTGCAGAGCATTCAACCAAGTTGCAGAACTACTAAGATTCCACTTTCGACTAGGCCCTGGTGTTCCGATGCCATGGGGGGACCCCAGAGTGGCAGGAAGGGGGCCTGCTGCAGAACATATGAAAGGGTCTCACTATATAGTGCCCCACAACAGGATCAAGGGCCCTGGGCTCAGAGAGAACGGTCTTGGGACCAGTGGGTCAGGGGGGCCCTTCATGGTTTCTTGCATTGGGGGCCCTGAAGGTTCTAATTATGCCTCTAGTTTTAATATTTTGTATTGTTAAAATTCTGAAAGCCACTGAGGCAAGTATTTCACATTTTGTTGGGGGGAGATCTGGATCTGGCCTGATCCAACATCTACATGTACCCTTGCAGCAACACATCACTTCCATTGCTTGCTGCTATCAGTAAGTAAAGACTAACACACAAAGCTAACTGAATTTTGATGTCTGAATGTTGGTTTGTCATTTGTATGATAATTTTCAACTTTCATCAGATGGAAAAAAGTGGGTAGGAGAGGACCATATTTTTTTTTAAATTACATTTCCAATTCACAGCAGACTACGACATACAGGATTTTAGTAATCATAAAAATGATATGGCGATCTCTGTTAATCCTGAAGAATGTTCTGTCCTTTGGTACCACCAATGTGGTCTCTGCGAGAGGGGAATAGGGTGGTGATGTACAAGCAGAGCCAACAAATCAGTCAAAAACAATCCTCCCATTTGGCAGAGACCATGTGGCTAATGCCTTGTCCTTGGTCAAATAAGTGACATCAAAGAGCAGAAGAACTTGAGGATTCAAGGAGAAACATAAGTATTTTACGAGTAGCCGTTTTTATGTGTTTTGTGGGAGTGATTTAAATAACAATTATATTCAGATGGTATAGGCCTGCTTTAAAATTAAACTAATATTAATGGTAACAGATAAAGGAAAAATAAAATATTTTAGACGAGTAGAGAATAGATGGCCCACTTCCAACAGAAACAAAAAGCTCTTAACAGTTGTAAAAGTCAGCAATAAAGACAACGTTAAGTATAGTCTCACACAGCAATAATTGGTTCAATAAAGGCTTTCTATAAATTTAATCAGGTGGCTTTCCCTGTCATATTTATAGTAATTGCACTTTTTCTAATTGACTGTGGCGCATTGTATTATTTCAATGTTCTTTTAATGGAGGTGCAGGATGGACGCTTAAACTATCATAATGTGTTGAACTTTCACTGTCCTCAAATTGTTCAGTTTATGATTATAGCGTTGTTTTTAATGTTTTGGAAAAATAAAGTCATATTTATTGGGAAGGCTAGTTGATTGATCGCCATACCAGGCTTCAATAATTTTTATCACTGGCCTTGAACAAAAATACAGCAAGCGAAGTCAGGAGGAAGTTTGAAGCTCTGACCTGCATACAGTGACTAAAAAAGCATTTAAGGGTAACTTCACTTTTGTTGAGAAAAAAAATATCCCCACTGTTTAATCTATGTATATGGCACGGTTTCTAACAAGCTTTGTTGCAGATTCCTACCTTTTGTTATTCTGAAGAAATAGCTGTTTGGTAATGTCTGTCCATGTGCAAAGTGAATCTAATGGGAGTGATTTTATAATGAGTCAGCTGATGCACTTGCAGCGCTTTAACTACATGCCGCCCAGCCACTGTACATATACGGTGGCAGGGCGGCACTTGCAGGCAAAACCACGTTTTAAAACGTGTGTTTTGTAAACAAAAAGGGGACGCGCGCGAGGTGCGCTGCTGCCCTATCTGTCCCGCAGATCACCGCCGCAGATGTCAGTCGCCGGGTCACAGCCGCTCCTTAGCGGCTATGTCCCGGCGATCGGCGGCAAACAGTGACAGAGAGCACAGCTGCAGTAGCTGTGCTGTCTGTCACTTCCCTGTCAGCTCGAGGATGAGCTGATCGAGAAAGAAGAGTTTCTCTTTCTTGATCAGCCTTGTCCCGTGCAGTACACACCCCCGCCCCCTAGTAAAACACTCCCCTCACTCCTATAACCCTTCCCTGCAAAATAAAGTTAACCCCTTCCTCCCCAGTGCCATTAGTACAGTGTCAGTGTTTTTTTTGTGCACTGATCACTGTATTAGTGTTTTTGGGGATGTCAGTGACCCCAAGTCAGTACCCCCCAATGTCAGAATGTCCGCCTTTGTCCCGCAGTCCCGCCATAAGTCGCTGGTTGCTGCCATAAGTCCCTGATCGCCGCCATAATTCGCTGATCGCCGCCATTATTAGTATAAAAAAAACCCTAAAAATCCCAGTATCTTTCCCGCCATTTGTAAACGCTATAACTTTCACGTAAACCAATTAATTTACACGTATTGGTTTTTTTTTTAGCAAAGACATGTCGCAGAATGCATTTTGGCAGAAATTTATGACTAAATTTGATTTTTGCATTTTTTTTTTTACTGGACATGTTTTATAGTAAAAAGTCCAAAATATTTTTTTTTTCCTCAAAATTGTCAGCCTTTTTTTTTTAATAGCGCAAAAAATAAAAACCGCACAGGTGATCAAATACCACCGAAAGAAAGCTCAATTTGTGGGGAAAAAAAGGATGTAAATTTCATTTATGTACCATATTGCATGACTGCACAATTTTCCGTTAAACTAGCGCAGCGCTGTATAGCAGAAAAATGGCGTAAATTGCAGTATCTATACCATAGTTTGTAGACGCTATAACTTCTACACAAAGCAATCAATATACACTTATTGGGATTTTTTTTTTACCAAAAACATGGAGCAGAATACATTGTGGCCTAAATTTATAACCAACTTTGAGTTTACTATATATTTTTTATAGCTGAAAGTAAAAAATATTGTTTTTCTTCAAAATTTTTGGCCTTTTTTTGTTTATAGCGTGAAAAATAAAAAGCGCACAGGTGATCAAATTACACCGAAAGAAAGCTCTATTTGTGTGAAAAAAGGACGTAAATTTTGTTTGGGTGCAGCACTGCATGACCGCGCAATTATCAGTTGAATTAGTGCAGCGCCGAGTAGCAAAAAGAGGCCTGGTCATTAAGGGGGGTAAATCCTCTGGAGCTCAAGTGGTTAATGAGGAAAGTGGCGATGTCTGCATCCCTTTAGACATGATTTTTCTTTGGGATTATCTAACTAAAAATGACATTTTGGTTGCAGGAGATGCCCAAAATCAAACTTGTATTTTAATGCAGAATTCTGGGGAAATCAGTAAGCCAATCATACAAGTGGAAAATAACATTCTGTACCATCTGTGCACAGAATACCTCCAGGTTGCCATATTGCATTGTAATTTACAGAGAATTACAGCACTGCAGATTGAAAAGGATTTTTTTTTTTAATTTGCAAAATGTTTCAGCATGAAAGTGGAGTTAACCTTTAAAGCCAGACTCCAGATTTTTTTGTAAATAGCTCTTTGAAATCTTTGAAATATAAAAGAAAAAGAAAACAAAACAGTTTTGCTGCAGACCTGTTGCCACCACAAGATAGCTATCTGGCCCCTGGGACTTATGTAACTCTAATCATGTCTGCACTGCAACTTTAAAAGAAAAGTATGAGATCGTTTGTTTTTGTTTTTCAAATCATACTTAACAAGGTGGATGCAGCATCTATCTGATACTGCATCTGTCTCCCTCCTGCTCTGAGGCTGAGAACTGTGCAGTCAAACATTGCTGATCTCTCAGTTCTCCCCTCCGCTCTGAGCAGAGAGTGGTGACTGTTAATCACTGCTTTCTGCTCTGCCCCGCCAACGCTCACTGAAGCATTGGACTGTGGAGGGATGGGAGCACCTGGCTCAGGATTTCAGTGGCTCGCTGGGTAGACCTTGACCATATGGTTGCAATCTTTCCCCAGCCTGGACCGGTTCTGTGACATCAGCGACTTTAGCCCACTGACTTTAGTCAGTTGAAAACGGTCAGTTTAGTCAGTTGAAAACGGTTCACAGGAGTGCAGAAACACTTTCCTGTGATCCACAGAGGTACAGGTAAATGAGCTTTGGCTATACTTCTCCTTTATATCGGAACTCCATGAATACAACTAAATACACATATTTTCACATTTCTGTCACTAAAGGCACATATATATATATATATTTATTTATATATTTTTTTAAATAACAAACCTGTCTTACCACTCTTACCAGCTTGCCAACTTACCAGCTCTGTGTAATGGTTTTGCACAGAGCAGCCACAATGCTCCCCCGCCAGTACTCCTCCCTCCTGTTGGGTGCCCCAGCTGCTCTGTGTGTCCATTCACTCAGCCCCACCCCCTCTATCTCCTTATTGGCACTCTAGCTGTGATTGATAGCAGCGGGAGCCAATGGTACCTGCTCCTGTCTCAGTCAATGAGGAGAGGGAGTCCTGGGATAGTCAAGACTCTAGTACACATTGCTGGATCAAGAGGGAACTTAGGTGAGTAAGAGGGAGGGTTGTTGAACAGAGAATGTTTTTTACCATCATATAAAGGATGCAAGACAAACTGACAGAGTGAAATTCAGGTGTCAGTCAGTCTGATAGCTGGAAGAAGGGAGTGAGAAGAGAGGGAGGAGCAGGGGAGTGCCTGGGCATGCTAAGCTATGGGGCTGTGTATTTCTATTGATGCACACAGAGCAGGAAGATATAACTCTAGTGGTTCCATAGGATGCTGCAAGAGAAATGAGCCACCCTGGAAAAGGAAACCTGGGACAGCAGTCATGGCATCTAAACTGGAACATAGGAAAGGAGTGTAAGAAAAATAGGACAAATGCTGGGTAAGTGAACAAAAGTACTTAAAAAAATCACTTTAGGCTATTTTAGCAAAATGTAAAGTGCTTCATGTACATTACAACACTAACATTTCATAACAAATAACAAGCAACATTACATAACAAATTCCTAATTTCTTCAGGGCTGATCATGTGAGGAGTGCCAAAGGATTCCTCATGTGGTAGGAGCTTGTGAAAGTGATGGCCAGTTAAATGCTCTGTCTGAACTGCAGTCTCTCCCTTCACCACACGATCAATGCCTTGCCGTACCCTTGCTCCTCACAGGACCTCCTTCTATCCTGCTCCCTGGTCTCCTCCTCCCATGCACGACTGCAGGACTTCTCCAGGTTCTCCCCTATCCTCTGGAACTCACTGCCCCAATCTATCCGACTGTCGCCTTCCCTCCCCACATTCAGGCGCTCCCTCAAAACCCATCTCTTCAGGGAAGCCTACCCCACCCTCACCTAACGGCCATTCTCCCTCATTCCTCCCGCCACTTCATCCCCCTCAGCCACTTCATTCCCCTCAGCCACTTCCTATTGTTCCACTACCCCCTCCCTCCTAGATTGTAAGCTTGAAAGAGTAGGGCCCTCTTACCCCTCATACGCTGTCTGTTTTGTGGTACTGTGCCATGTATTGTCCCCCCTATTGTACAGCGCTGAGCAAACCCTTTGGCGCTATATAAACTCGATGTAATAATAATAATAATAATTAGTCACATGACCTGTAGTTAAGGAATAAGAATTTTCTTAATAACATTGTAAAGATATATTTTCTTGATATTTTTTATCATTTTAATGCACAGGTCCTCTTTAAATAAAATCATTAGTTTGCACCTTTCTACGTCCCCTGTCTGACATGTTTCTCCATAAATAATTTAGGCTATACAGACGTACCCATCTCTCTCCATCATAGCAAGATATATATGAAATATACAGTAATTGGTTGTCATACCCATCTTCACCCAATGGAGCTGGTAAATGGCAGTGCCATGGTGTCATGACACACTATAACAGCCTTTGGGTGGCATTTTTCCTCAGTCAGCAAATAATTTGTCACTGAGAAGGGTACAGCAATTGTAGAAGGTGACGAGACTAATTGGAACGTTATCCTTGGGGCTGTCATCTCTGGGAAAAAAAATGAATAGTTTTCTAGGACCCAGAAACTGTCATTTATTAAAGAATGACACTTATTCCATCGGACTAAAAAAACTTCTTTGTATTTTTCCACTTTAACCAAGTGTTAGCTACCTGTTTCCTATTCTCGGCTTTATTTTTTATTTCTAAAATAATTATATAAATTCTTTCTATTTTATTGATGTGATTCCAGGGCCATTATTTACAGCATTAAAAATTTAAATACATATTCTTGGGTCAAATATTGAATTTTACGCAGGCGGATTAAACACAAAAATCATTTTATAATTACACAATATCAGTTACTGAAGTGCTTCAGTCAAGCTGTCAGGGTTGAGTTTTATACGATCTTCAACTATTGTCATTCGCACAGGCTAGTAATAAGTGTTAAGAATCAGAACACTTAGCAGAAAGTAAATTTCCAATCTGTGGACTGATCTTAAACACGTCCTGCTTTCCTTTTCATCTTTATTATTTTCTAATTGTGATTTCTAGGCCACTATAAAAGACAAAAATTAATACAGCTGTGTAATCTTTTTTTTTTAAATCAGATATTTTTTATTGAGCAAAAAATTACTTTTTTCTATTATTATACAGAATTTATATAGCGCCAACAGTTTGCGCAGCACTTTACAATATAAGGGAGACAGTACAATTACAATACATTTTAGTACAGAAGGAATAGGAGGGCTTACATTCTAAAGTATCATACAAACAGGGGCGGACTGACCATTTGGAAACTCGGGCACTGCCCAGGGCCTGGGGTCAGTAGGGGGCCCCATGAGATGCTCCTGGTACCTTTTTCATAGGCTTTTTTGAGTTTGGGCAAGGACACAGGGGCCCCATGATCCCCTATTGCGCGGGGGCCCCATGAGTTGTCAATCTGCCCCTGGATACAAATAAGCCCATAAAAGAAGGCACAAAACAAAAGCAGCAAACAATATATCCTATTACGGCAGCATAGTCCATCTGTGCTAGTATATCCATCCTATACACTGTAAAATCATTACGCAAAGTTTCATTATCTCATATCCAGAATACATATTGTAGGTAGAGGATAAAGATTATAATCAAAAATGCGTACGCCATCAGCATAACATAAAGTCCTAACCACCTTTGGTGATTTTTTTTATTTTATGGATTCCTCAACAATCCATAGATGCTAAAAATGAGAAGCTACTCCAGAGATTGTAAGAAATATTCCATGTATTGTATTGTATTCTGCTACCTTGAAATAATAATTAAGAGTCAAAAGGAAAGAAAAAACTTTTTTATGTGTCTTTATTTCTCTATTATAAAAACAAATGTGCTCCACTATTTCAAACTACACAATATAAATTACATACATTTGTGAAACCCAATAAATATCAGCAAATACCATAATTGTGCAAAGAAACCAATTATTACAGTCTCTGTAATTGAAAATTCCCCAAACAGTCATAGAAGTGGAAAAGCTTCTTTCCAATGTAGCAAGAAAATGAATTTCCCCCCACCCCAGCAATGCTATTATTAGGCTGCAGCTAGAGGAAGCTCTAATAATTTGTAGTGTGACTTCAGGAGATGAATATCCAACAAGCTCCCATTGAACTTGGAAGGAGCAAGTGAGCATCATGTGTTTTCTGTTCTCCTCTTGATACAGGTTAGTTATACTTGGTTTACAGTATGCTATTTTTTTCAGTTTTGTCTTTGTTCTAACATTTACTTTCTCTGTTTAGTATTCTACACGTTAACTCTTTAACGCAAATTGAAGTGCTTTTCCATGTGGCCTGTGCTGCCATTATAAAGAAAGTAATTATCAATATAATGTGACCTATTTCTGTTTGTGACACATTAAACTTGGAATGAGCAAGTGAGCCACACGTTTTCTGTTCTCCTCTTAATACAAGTTAGTTACACTTGGTTTACCGTATACTATTTTTTTCAGTTTTTGTCTTTGTTCTAACATTCACTTTCTCTGTTTATTATTCTACATGTTAACTCTCTAACGCAAATTGAATTGCTTTTCCATGTGGCCTGTGCTGCCATTATAAAGAAAGTAATTACCTATATAATGTGACCTATTTCTGTTTGTGACACATTATAGCGGAGTTCCACTCACCCTGTCAAAAAATAAAAGTCAGCAGCTACAAAAACTGTAGCTGCTGACTTTTAAAAAACAGCCACTTATCTGTCCCTCGGTCCCGCGGTGTGTCCCCCCCAGCCTGTTTCACCAGCAGTCCTGTATTCCAGGAGGCCAGCATCTTCAGTGTGGGCACCCGACTGTGATAGCTTGCGGTTTCCCAGCCGGGTACCCACTGTGCATGCGCAAGTAGTGCTGTGCTTCATGAATGGTTCTGTAGTCTTCTGGGACCTGTCACATGTCCCAAAAGACTACAGGGACGGAGGGAGGGAGGACACCTTCCACTTCCGATCGCCTAGGCGATCGGACTGGAAGTGGAAGCGGGTACCTGTCAAATTCGGGTACCCACTTCCCCCACCACCCAAAGGTGCCAATCCTTAATGGGTAGCGGGGGAGCAGTCCTTAAAGCAGAACTTTTCCCTTTTGGGTGGAGCTCCTCTTTAACCTTGGAATG